>NC_080580.1:7501818-8114765 GCF_029962835.1 Magnolia sinica
GTACTTGGCAAGCCAATCCATGCCCAAGATAAGGTCGAAATCTGACATCGGTAGCACATACAAGTCGGCGGGCAAGAAAATCTCCCCCACTAACATAGGGTAAGATGAACATATCGATGCTATGTTAAACCTAAAAAGACTACATCGTGGAAGTCATGATACTTTATTTATTTTCCTGAAAATAACTTGAATATATGAAATATATGGGAGACCTGCTACGATTTAATTAGAATCTAACATACACACATCTGAAAAAAAAAAAATAATAAATAAAAAAATAAATAAATAAATAAAATCTGCTCTAAAACTCTACAAAAATTATATAATAAGCTAACCTATAATTTTTTTAAAGAGCTTGCTTGGATGTCAGGGATTTGGAGGGGCCGACAATATCCCGGTACTGCCACTATCACGCTGGTGGCGTAAGACCGTGTGACAGACCTGTTGAATATTCAAACATGCACATGCAAAACGCTGGCCGACCGAAACAAATATTCAACGAGGTTGCATGCACCCTATCCAGCATTCACGATGCTCTAATTAGCAGAAGTAGACCCACAGTGGAAAGAGAAAAATCAAACACAGACAGTGGGGATTGAACGGCCGCCATTGAAAAATTCAACAGGCCACAGAAGTTTTGATTAGGCTAATATTCTGTTCATCTTATATATGAACGGTTTGGACGGCATATAAACTTCACCGTGGACTCCAAAAGGTTTCAATGGTAGGCATTTTCCCTACCCAATTTTCCCTGTCGGGTGGCCTACTTAAGTTTTGGATCATTCTCAATTTTTTTAGCACATGTCCTAAGAAGAGCTGGAAAAATGGATGGACCAGATAGATTTATCACAAAGATCACAGTGGCCCCACCTAGCTTCCGACCACAGGAACTTCCTGCAGTCGGCTGTCCCAGGCAATCTGCTTCCAGCAAAATCAAGGTTCATTTGGGAGTATGCTCACAGTACCTCCCATGGCTCTCATGCGCATCTGTACTGCACGCACTCCGTGTCCATACAATTATATACAGAAAGATACAACGGTGTCATAACGGGCGTGGATTGGTCAGTCGGGGGTGACAGCATAGTGGGTGAGTTCTAGACTGTGGGGCCCACCTTGATGTGTATGTTACATATCTACTCCGGCCATAAGTTTTTTCAGCTCAATTTGGGGCATGGTACAAAAAATGAAGCAGATCCAATTTTCATGTGGACCACACCACAAGAAACATTGATGATGGAACGCCCACCACTAGAAGTTCCTATGGCCTACCTTAATGTTTATTTTCCATCCAACCGGTTTATAATGCCACACAGACCTGATTGAAGGAAAACACAAATATCAGGTTGATTCAAAATTTTTGTGGCCCACGGTAAGTTTTCAATGTCCAATGACCACTATTTCTAATACTATGGTCCACTTGAAATTTATATATTCTTAATTTTTTGATCCTTGCATTAAAATGATCTGGAAAAACTGATGGACGTAGTGGATATATATATGGGAAAAGGTACTATGCGCTCGACCTCACGATAAGCTCCCATAAGGTCGAGCTGTGTGGGGCCCACCGTGACGCGTGTCGACCATCAACACTGTGCATTTGATGGGTCCCCTCTAAAGTATGGGAAATCCCAAAAATCAGCCATATATGGAACTCAGGTGGGCCATACCATCTAAAATCATGTGAAGACATGCCAAAAACATATCAAAGCACTTGGTGGGGCCCACCTGAGTTTTGAATGCTGCTGAAACTTGGTCTGAACCCTCATCCAAGTGGGACACACGTAATGGATGGTATGGCCCACTGTCAGGTAACCACCCACTGAGCTGTTTCCCCACACTGACATAATCCGCGCCAGCCCATCACTGCCTTATCTTTCTGACAGCGTCCATAAAAGACAAATAAATGTTAAGTGACAAATATGTGATCAGATCTGACCATTCAATTAATGAGACAAATAATCGTAGAAAATCTCACATATTTTTTAGGGAATTTGATTAAATAATATGATCACAAATATATCAATAGGTCTGATCTTGTTCCTCTGCAATTCAAAATACCGTATAGAAGGTAATGTATAAATATTCATGCCGTTTTTTCATATAATTTTTGGTCATGAAACCAAAATGATAGAAATCCATATCTCAGGTGGACCACACTAAAATTCTTATAAGCCACAAAAGTTCTTATGGACAATTGTGATGATTATTCCTTAAAACTTACTATGAGCCATCAAAGTTATGGATTAAATTGATACTTGTTTTTCCCTTATCCGTATGATATTATCATGGTTAGATGTAAAATAAACGTTCAGGCGGACCTTAGGATTTTTTACAGGCGGGCATTCAGTCACCATTGTTTCCTGTGGTGTGGTCCACCTGAGACTTGTTTCTACTTGATTTTTGGGTCTAGGCCCTATAATCAGCTTAAAATAGATGGACAGCGTCGATGTACTACACATACATCAAATTAGGGTCAATGGTCAGGCCACGTTTAATATGTTCAAGTTCTATAGTGTGGCTAAAAAGGAATGCTGATTGCCTCCTGAAGAGTAGTAGATACTGGTCAGTGCACTATGGGTTTCACTATGATGTATGTATTTTATCCACGAAGTACATTCATTTTGCCAAATCATTAATTAATGACATGAGCATGAAAATGAGGCAGATCCAAAGCTCAACCGGACCACAACATAAAAAATAGTGGTGTTTAAATGCTTACCATTAAAAACTTCTTAAGGCCCACCAAAGTTTACTCTAAAATGATATGAAAAAATGGATAGACAATGTAGATAAAACAGGTAAATTGCACTTGGGCACATATAACACCAACCAATAGCCACCTTAATATTGGCAGCGTATGGTTAGTAGATGATTTGCATCCATGGCTGAGGTAGCAATTAGTTAAACTTATTTCTGCACATCCCATCATTATAGTGGACCCCACTTAATGCGTAGATTAGATGTAATACACCCATTCAACCATTATGTGGGCCACCATATTACATTTTGGGTGATTGTCAATTGTATTCTATAGTGTGGCCAACATATATAGTGATTGGACGGAGTTGATTTTCAGCATTCCATCCAACGCATAGCGGAGCTAATTTAAATGCATGGGTTGGACCACTCACAACTTTGCAGCCCGTATAAGTTTTATAAACGTGAGTACGTAAGAGGGTGAATAGAGGAGTGGAGGCTTAAATGTTGGTAGCCCCATGCCCTGGCCCACAAGTGAGGCTAGACCAAGTGATCTTTTGAGGCACACATTGAATGTTGAAACTCAATCATGTATTCCAACCGTCCATTTTTCTTATACACGTACATCGGGAGTGATGCATTGTCCATTTCTTCGTCAAGGCCTGTTCATGTGGGCCCCTTTGATGCTAGCCGTCCAGTTTTCTCATACTAGTATAGACCAATCAATGATTCAACTTGCTTAATTGGTTTTTGCACCTGTGCATGCTCATCGCAATCACCGCTTGATGAACGTCCGAGATCTTACACACATATTAGACATGTGATGAAAGTCACCTCGGTAATTCCTCCTCCCACAAAGTAATTCACCGGATAAGATAAAAGATAATAGTGTCAGTAGTGCCTGCCTTGTTCACGTGGCATGGGTTCTTGTTTCTATGGATAGGAGAAAATAGAGGGTGAAGAATACCTCTGGGCTCGGTGGATGCAAAATACCCACGCGTCAAGTTGTATTTGGGCTAGTTGGCATAACATCAACTATCTGGACCGTCCATTAGATTCAGACCTCTCTTCTCCCACTACCATGCAAGAACCACAGCAATTGGATATTGTTAAACATCTTTAATCAGATCTTTCTATGGATAAGGGACATAGAATTTAAAATGGTTTTCAAAAAGCTACCTCATTGAACAATATGATTATCATCCCACAACCTTTCACTTACATTTCTTTAACTGGCGTGGGTTAGGCGGGTGTGCGAGCGAATGGTCCACAGCTTAAGTGGGCTCCAACATTGATATCTAAGTAAAATTCACTCAGACCATCAAGTGTGTCCCTTCATTTTAGTATAATGGTACCAAAAATTACTACGTTTGTGAATTAGGTGGATCACATGATTGGAAATAGTGTACATATTTTAATAATTGCCCCTAAAATTTTGACCATAGTATGGTCCACTTGAATCATTGATGGGCATGAATTTTAGACCCTGGGCTTAAATTTTCGTGTGGCATCTAATGGTTGGATTGGATTTCATATAATCATTATGGTGGTCCCTGTAAATATTTAGAGTGGACATCTCTCTTAGATGTTTTCTTTGGTGTGATCCACTTGAATTACAAGTTAGCCTGATTTTTTGATGTTGGGCTTAAACTGGGATTATGCATCTAATGGTTGGAGTAGATTTTGAATACACTGGGTTCTTTAGAAATTAAGTTCTGCATTCTCTCTGGAGGTGAGCATAAAGTTCCGATTTTTTCAAGAACCTGACCTGAACTCAATCCAATTCGGGACCGAGTCCAGTATGGCTGACTCGATCCGATCCGAATCCTTGTTGGCCTAACCCGAACTGAGTCTGACTCGGTCAGGAAAATTGAGTCGGATCGAGTTGAGTTTGTCCAAAGACTCTAGTGCTATGAAGGAAACAGGAGAGAAGTCGGGGGAGAGAGGGAGAGAAAGGAGGAGAGAAAGAAGAGAGGAGGAAAATCAGGAGAGAAAAAGGGAGAGAAAGAAGGAGAGGAGGGAAATCGGGAGAGAGAGAGAGAGAGAGAGAGAGAGAGAGAGCCAGGCCAGACGCTGTAACCAAGCCAGCGAGGTCCCGACCTCAGCCGGACCACCAGCGAGCCAGGAAAAAATACACAGAAAAAAAAATGAAACCTACCTAATGAATGGAGGAGGATGAATGGTGAAAATGGGTTGCTGGGCTGCTGAGTGGCCGAATCGAGATGGATGGGTGCGGTGTCGCTCGTTCGGGTAGAGAAGATAGGTTAAGGGTTATGACTTTCGTTCGAGTGCGGGTAGTAAAAAAGTTTTTAAAAAAAGTAAAAAAAATTAATTAAAAAAAGAGAAAATATATTATATAGGATCCAACCGGATCGGATCCGATCGGTTCGGATTGGCCACTGACCAAAACTTGACTAGATGTATGGTTGGATCTGAGTGGGCCTACTCGATCCAACCCGATCTTGGCCTTCGGTTCGGGTCGGATCGGATCTGACCGGTTTGATCAGGTTAAATCCGTTAGATTAGGTCGGATCATGCCCAGCTCTAATTCTCTCTCTAACTCTACCGAAAGATTATTGGGATAAAAAGAAAAGAATGGCATGAGACGCTATAATTGATCTTGGTGAGGCCCACCATGATGTTTTATGTATGATCAACTCTGACTATAAAATATTTAGTCTCATATTACGCTTAGAAGCAAAAAATCAAGCTGCCTTGTGATTTGGTTGGGCCACACAAGAAAATACTTGTAAAAGTGATATCCACCTTGGATTTTTAAAAGTCCACATAATTATACAAAATCCACCCCAACCCAAAGTACTAAATAACTTGTTAGATCCTTACTATTGCTCTGGTGGCAGACTCTTAGGAGTTTCAACACCTGATCAAGGGTTCAAGTATCCATAGGTGGTGAAATCCCACTCCGGTGTGAGTGTGTGAGGGGATGTGTGCATGTGTTAAAAAAATTAAAAATAAAATAAAAAGGCTATAATATAATGAGTAAACTCTGTAGGAACCAACATGATGTTTGTGTCATATTCACACGGTCCATTCATTTTCCTGGCCCGTTTTAGCACATTAGCCCAAAATTAAAGCATATCCAAAGCTCAAAATGGACCACACCACAAGAACAGTGGAAAAATAACACATACCGTTGGAAACTTCTTGTTGGCCAAGGACATTTTGGATTGAGTTGATATTTGTGTTTTCCTTTTATCCATCCATGTTCACATAAACTTACGAATAAGTTGGATGACAAATAAATACTCATGTGGCCTAAGGAAGGTTTCTAAGACGGACATCATTAACTCTATTTTTGTGGTGCAGTCCACTTGAGCTTGGGATATACTTCAATTTTGGGTTCATGCCCTATAATAATATGGTAAAAGGGATAAATGGTTTGGATATGACACGTACATTATGCAAGCTCCTAAAAGAGTTTCCTCAGTGTCCTATATTGTACTGAGTTACTCAGAAAGCAATGCCAGTCTACTCCCACCATTAGATTTAAAACAAGCAAAAAAGAAATAGGTTAGTAGCTCAAAAATTATACCGATTTGTGATTCGTAGCGGATTGGCCGGTGCACCTCACACTAGCTATATCGCTGCTGTAATGACGTCAGCAAGTTCTGTGGGCCTGATTATGAAGTATGTGTTATATTCAAGTTGTCCATCCATTTGGCAATCCAATCTTAAATTTTGAGAAGAAAAATAAGACAGATTTAATTACCAAGTGAACCACCGTGAAAAAAGTAGTAGGGCATTGAACGTCTACCATTGAACCCTTTTTAGGGATATAAAAGTTTTGGATCAATATGAAATTTGTTTTTCCTTTTAATTCATGTATTTGTGACTTTATGAACCAATTAGATGGAAAATAAAGGTTATGGTAGGCCTTATAAATTTTTTCACTGTGAAAATCATTATCTTCACTGCTATTTTGTGGTGTGGTCAATATGATTTTTGGATATAATTATTTTTTAGAAATACTCTAAAATAATCTCTAAAAATAAATGAACACTATAAATATAATAAATGCATCACTGTGGGGCCATGTAACTTTAATCTCCTCTGAACCGTTCGTACAACCGGGAGCGTGTGGAGCGTCAGTGGTCTACCTGGCACGACACGTACCTACAGCTATACATCTGGTGTATGGTACACCAGCCAATCCACTTCTGTCGGTAGCCCATCCACATCCGTGTACCGTACAGATGGCTAGCGCATGTCACGCAGAGACGAGTGTTGCAGCTCCTTCGTATTCAAATTGTACGGAGAAATTTACGACTGTAGACCCCACCTTTTATCCAGCGGTTTTTATGAAGCAATACAAACCTAAAAAACGCACCTGGATCTCCTCGTACGGAGTCGGAATTTCACGACGAAAATGCCCCTCCTTTTGACGGAAACGGATTCGGTACTCCCCCTGCCATCAGCTAATGGCGAACTGTCGGTGGTCTGTGGACCCCACCATGATGTATACTTTTCATCTATGCTGTCCATATATTTTTTCAGATCATTTTATTGCATGAGACCAAAATTAGGTATATCCAAATCTCAACACTACCACATTACAGGAAACAATTTTGAATGAGCGTCAACCATTAGAAACTCAGGTAGAACCCACTGTGATGTTCGTGAGAAATCCTCCCCATCTAAGTTCATTCATAGGGTCACAAAGACCTAGATGAAGAGGAAAAACAAATTTCATAATAATCCAAAACTTGTGTAACCCCTAAAAGGGTTTCAATGGTAGACGTTCAATTCCCCACTGCCTTTTACAATGTGGTCCACTTGATAGCAAGATCAGTCTTATTTTTCACCTCAAGCCTTAATTCAAGTTTGCCAAATGGATGGACGGTTTGGATATAACACATACCTCATACTGGGACCCACAAAAATCGTTGGGGATTACAACTGGGAAAAAGAAGGAAAAAAAAAAAAGGAAGCCAGCGAGTTTTGGTCGATCGGGTCAGAGTTGGGTCTATTGCTACGGATTATAACAGTAGCCAAAACTGTAGTGCTATGCACTATTTTTTTTTTTTTAATTTAAATTTTTATTTTTTACATGGAGAACTTTTTTCCCCTTACATTTTTCTATAATACATAATTATGTAAATATGTATATATAAGTGTATAAAAATATTTTTCTATCTTTTAATTCATTTCTTTATCTATTTATTTAACAAGCATATCTCCTAAACTAGAATGATTTACTTAACTTACTACATATGATTTTGGGGTAGGAGAAGCTAATTTAGCCAATCAACATAGTTATTTTCCAAGATTCCATCGGGTCATTGGTCGAAAATCCATTTCATTCAGTTTGTGGTCAATTTGACTCACTTTGTGGTCAAACTAGAAATTCAGTGAGGCAAACATGAAATTGAGCAAGGCAAACATGAAATTGAGCGGGGAAAACTAGAAAGAACTTCATTTTTATTATATTTCAATATAGGACTTATTACATTAGTTTATTATATTTCAATTATGTGCTAATATTTTTGTTATTACATTAGTTTGTTATTTCAATTGCGTGCCAATCCATTACGTGCTAATATTTTTGTTATTACATTAGTTTATTATATTTCAATATAGGACTTATTTTTGTTATCTATGATTTTATTAATTATATACGTGATTATTTATCATAAAAAACTTCATTTTTTTCTTTAAAAAACTAAGCTAAAATATAGGACTACTCCTTTAAAAAGTCATGTAGCATAGCACACAGTCTATTTGGGAGAGAGAAATTCGACATATCTTGTTAGCTTGAATCCTTGGAAATGACGTGGACAAATGAGATCCGACATTTGTCCCGCTGTTTTTCTTGTTTGCCCCGCTCATATTTCAGTTTGTCTTGCTGTTTTTCTAGTTTGCCCCATTGTTTTTCTTGTTTGCCCCGCTATTTTTCTAGTTTGCCCCACTCATATTTCAATTTGCCCCGCTGTTTTTCTAGTTTGCCCCTCTCATATTTCAATTTGCCCCATTGTTTTTCTAGTTTGCCCCGCTCATATTTCAGTTTGCGCCGCTGTTTTTCTTGTTTACCCCGCTCATATTTCAGTTTGCCCCATTGTTTTTCTAGTTTGCCCCGCTCATAATTCAATTTGCCCCGCTGTTTTTCTAGTTTGCCCCGCTCATATTTTAGTTTGCCTCGCTATTTTTCTAGTTTGCCCCGCTCATATTTCAATTTGCCCCGTTATTTTTCTAGTTTGCCCCGCTCATATTTCAGTTTGCCTCGCTATTTTTCTAGTTTGCCCCGCTCATATTTCAGTTTGCCCCATTGTTTTTCTAATTTGGCCCGCTCATATTTCAATTTGCCCCGCTGTTTTTCTAGTTTGCCCTGTTGTTTTTCTAGTTTGTCCCGCTCATATTTCAATTTGCCTCGCTATTTTTTTAGTTTACCCTGCTCATATTTCAGTTTGCCCCGCTGTTTTTCTAGTTTGCCCCGCTCATAATTTAGTTTGCCCCGCTCATATTTCAGTTTATCCCACTGTTTTTCTAGTTTGCCCCGCTCATATTTCAGTTTGGCCCGCTGTTTTCATGGTTACCTAACTCATTTTCATGTTTGCCCTGCTGAATTTCTAGTTTGCCCTGCTCAATTTCATGTACGGCTGAAAGTTGAGCGGGCTTAACCCAACCGACCCAACGTTAGGTTGGGCTCGGGCAGGATATATTGGGCCCGATCTCCAGCTTGGGCTATATAAAACACCAAGCTGATAAAACTTAGGTTGGGTTAGGTTAGGCTTAAGCACTAACTTGAACCAACCCGCCGAACTTTCAGCCCTAATTTCATGTTTGCCCTGCTCAATTTCATGTTTGCCTCGCTGAATTTCTAGTTTGCCCCACCGAATTTTTAGTTTGATCGCGAAGTGATTGAAATTGACTACGAACTGAATTAAATGGATTTTCGACCATCGACCCGATGGAATCTTGGAAAATAACTAGGTTGGTTGGCTAAATTTGCTTCTCCTACCCCAAAATCATATGTGGTAAGTTAAGTAAATCATTCTAGTTGAGGAGATATGCTTGTTAAATAAATAGACAAAGAAATGAATTAAAAGATAGAAAAATATTTTTATATACTTATATATACATATTTACATATTTATGTACTATAGAAAAATGTAAGGGGAAAAATGTTCTCCATGTAAAAAATAAAAATAAAAAAATAAAAAGAGAAAAAAGAAAAAAGTGCATAGCACTACAGCTATGGCTACGGTTATAATCTGTAGCGATAGGCCAAGCTTTAACCCGGTCGACCGGGTTCGAACCCAACTTGCTGGTTTTATTTTTAAGTAAGCCAGCCTATGGCTACGGATTTAGCAGCCTCTATGGCTACGGATTATAACCGTAGCCATAGGTACCTTGGTCCAGGGACCTGATAAACTGGCTCAGCTAGTTGGGGTCGACCGGGTCGGTTGTCTTGCCCACTTGTTTTTTTAGATTTGTCTCATTTTTTGTTTTATATCATAATGAGAGTAATTAATTCATTTTTTTAGATTTATCTCATTTTTTGTCTTATATCATAATGAGAGTAGTCAAAATGAATTGACATGAGACCCACATAGCTTTCAATAGTAAGGGATTCCTACCCTAAGTTGTCGTGGGCAATCTGCATCCCTTTGGATTATAGGGAATTCATCTAACCCTAGGTTACAGGCAAGTTGCATAACTTTTAGACAATTTAATTTGCATATGGCTCAATTGAGTTTCAAAACTCAAGATAAACTCGACTCGACTCGAACCACTAGCTCGAGTCGAAAGCTTTAGCAAACAAGCCAAGCCTCAATGTTGAGCTCGAGGGCAAGCTCGAGCTCGAGTATAGCATGGACGAGTCAAGCCGAGCTTGGCCCACCTCGACTCGACTCGGCTTGATGTACAACCCTATTTAGAAATAAGGTGCAATAGTTAGGCTTCAAGTCCAGTTTAGGCATGATTTTGCTGACATGTGAGTGGTGTAATCATGCATCAGTGAGCTATGCCCTATTCTCGGCGATAAATACTCAAACATGTCTTATTTCACTCGGTATTGGATAGTGGCATATTTGCATGCATGCTTAGCGGGCTCATCTAGCACTACAAGCTCTAAATGTCCTACTTGTGTAATTCAGATAAGGTATGGATACGAGGAACAAGATATGTAAACTAGACATGACCTATTCATGATGGTTTCCTCTGTATCAATGACTTGGATAAATATACAACTGAGTTTGAATAGATGCTTCTTGTGAGCTATTTTGGATGCTTAGCTAAAAGCATAGACTTCTTTAACTTAGCCACAGAATGTTGTGGTTAGATTTCTTTCACTCGTTAGAATTCCTGAAGAAGAGTTTTAATGGATAATTGAAGTTTAAACATTGTAAACCCCATGAAATCAGATTTTTCAAGAAATCATTTTAAAAAAATCTGTTTTATTGAAAGATCAAAACATCTCATTTTCCATTTCCCATTTCCCATGAAATATAAGCGAGGCAAACTAGAAAATCAGTGGGGAAACTAGAAAATGAGCGGGGCAAACTAGAAGATCAGCGGGGCAAGCATGAAAATGAGCAGACCAAACTAGAAAATGAGCGGGGCAAGCATGAAAATGAGCGGGTCAATCATGAAAATGAGTGGGTTAAGCATGAAAATGAATGGGGCAAAGTAGAAAATCAGCGGGGCAAACTGAATTATGAGCGGGGCAAACTAGAAAAATAGTGGGGCAAACTAGAAGATCAGCGGGGCAAGCATGAAAATCTAGAAAATCAGTAAGGCAAACATGAAAATCAGCGGAGGAAACATGAAATTGAGGGGGGCAAACATGGAATTGAGTGGGGCAAACTAGAAATTGAGTAGGGCAAACTATAAAATCAGAGGGAGAAACATGAAATTGAGCGGGGCAAGCATGAAATGCATGGAAATGACCATGAAGTGAAGCGAATTGACCATGAAATGCATGGAAATGTGGGTTAGCTTGCTAGTAAACACCCATGCCGGTACACACCCTCCATGTTAGCCATCCCCACTAGGGATCGATACCAAGGAAAACGTACCTAAATAAGACTTTAATTTCACTACTAAACTATGAAGGTGTCCCAAAAGAATACTTTATGGATTTTCTGAGGAATGCTTTGAATCATGCTCGAAATGTTCGTTTTAATAAGCACATTGCATCTGTCTGGCTTCAATAAATGCCCAATGTGATGAATGTTGCTCTAGTTGCTTTGGTAGTTCACATGGTTGATGTTGGTTATAAAGAGTGCTCCATGTAGAAACCTCTGCCATGTACTTCCTAAAAGCCAACCCAAATTCTTAGGAGAAGACTAAGATAATAATGGTGATGATGATGCATTTGTAAATTCATACACATATACAAACATACATACTTATAGAAATATATAGATATGCATATGCACATATAGATACAAATATAGGCATGCGGTTTTGATTGTATATGGTGATCACACAATGCAATTCTTGAGATTCCGGAGAAGTCCATCTTTTTCATAGCCAACAATCATGGCCACCTAAGACCTATCACTTGCCATGAAAGAGAAAAAGTCCTCAATTTATTTTTAAAATTACAACAAACCCAAAGACATCATTTCAGTAGCAATAGTGTAGGATACGATGTAAAGTAAAAACCCACTACACCTTGTGAATCAATGTAATTTCAAAATGAAATTACGCATGCATATAGAACTGATTTAGATAGTGGACTCAATCCAATTCCAAACAACACATTCCATCCAATTCCATTGCAAAATTCTTTTAAAAAATTCTGAATCAAGTTGAGAAGTATTAACAATATCCACTAATCAATGCAAAAATGATACCTATCAAGTTGAGATGTGACATGCCAAAGTATGCATATTACACCATAACTCTTTCAAGTTATTTTGAATTTTCAGTAACATTCCTCCATATTATCATGCAACAAGAAAGGCTTATTATTTGTTTAGTTGCTTTTGAATTTAACAGGGACTCAATGTTTTAATCATTTTATAAACATGTTTAATCACAAACAAACATCACTGTTGGGCGTAATATGGTTTCAACGGTGGAAATCATTATGCCCACTGTTTCCCATGGTATGATCCACTTGATCTCTTGATATGCTTCAATTTGGGGCTTACCCCTTTAAATTAGATGGAATAACGGATGGACGACGTGGATATACTACATACATTCAATGTGGGCCCAACTGAGTTTACTCAGTACGATGGGAGCATACTGACTAGCTCAGTACGCAATCCGATTACGCTTGCTACACCCCACAATGGTGTTTTATTTGTAATACATCATGTTCATCGGATTATGTAATACCCTTCCGTTTTCATCGCAATATGTATACACCAAAACCCCATATGTAGAAGGGAACCTAGACATTGAGGGAGGGAACTTAGACATTCAGCAGGACAAACATGAAATTCAGCAGGGAAAACATGAAATTCAGTGGGGAAAACATGAAATTCAGCGTGGGAAACTAGAAGATCAGTGGGGCAAACTAGGAAATCAGCGGGGCAAACTAGGAAATCAGTGGGAAAAACTGGAAAATCAGTGGAGGAAACTGAAAAATCAGGAGGGCAAACTAGAAAATCAAGGGGGCAAACTAGAAAATCAGCGGGGCAAACTGAAAAATCAGCGGGGGAAACTAGAAAATCAGCAGGGCAAACTGAAAAATCAGTAGGGCAAACTAGGATATCAGCAGGGCAAACATGAAAATGAGCGGGATAAACATGAAAATTATTCCGCCTACTGTTTCTCATAGTATGATCCACTTGATCTTTTGATATGCTTCAATTTAGGGCTCAACCCCTTAAAATAGATGGAAGAACGGATGGCTTAGATATCAAACTTATCTGCCACATGGGCTCTTGTGGGGGTGTGTTGATGGGTGGCCAAAGTACTCATGGACCTAGAAATTAATAATACAATTGCCTCTACATACTCAATGGTTACTATGGTGTGGTGGTTAGGATATGATCCAGCATGTAGTGTTACCTGGTTTCTACTCCCAGCAACCCCTATAACAGCAATACCGATAATTTTTATTAGTTTATACTGTAAAACACTTATATATACAATATTCATATTAAACTAATCAGGTATCCAAAGGGTAGCCAATTAAGTACTTGTAACGCCCCGTGTTTTCAGGACCCGAGTATATGACTCGTTTCCCAAAAACCCGAGTGTTAACCTTAAAGGATGGTCAAATTCACGTATTTTTTTTCTCCTTATCAGAGTAAGCAGATAAGCGTAGAGTGGACAAGTAAGCTAAAAGGGAAGTTTAAATTTTCATTTAGAATATACAAGTGGTTGCCCATAATGACTTATACAAACTAATGTCCTCATTCTTACGAATACAAAATGACATAATATTACATGTGAAACAAGGTAAACTACAACAATCTTGAACTGTAAAATCATGTAGCAACCCTTAGCAAATAGAATCATGCACCCTTATCAACCATAGCTTGCTCCTCACTAATATACGGAGCCACCTGCACTACCTGTACCGTTGTATATTTGATGGATGAGTGGCCAGCTTAGTGTGAATTCTCTTCAAGATTACACACCGCCGCATTAGGTAAGCATAGTTATAAACAACAAAGCAATCGAAATAATACATGATACAATCTTTTTAAATGTATGGATGCATGTATGCACATCGGCTTGGGGATGCACATCCAGCCGGACTTGAGCTCATCACCCATGCAAATCATCGACCTGGAAAAATCATCCAGTCGGACAGGGGTCGATAATCGGTGGTCTGGGAGCTAGCAAAACGATACCCCGAAGATCTTAAGGGCACGTGTTACAGCATCCAGATTAGCCACCCGTCATCGCCAACATGCTATGGATGCATGATTAGCCAAACCGTTATTAGTCCAGTTACAACCAGCCAATTTAGGTAAGCTCAAGGTCACTACGGGGAGCTCAGAGCCTAGCGTAGGCCGACAGCTCGGGTATAGTGTCCCATTACCACCATCCTCGGCTCATGAGGCTACCACCTTAGGATATTTAATGGAAAACCGTCGACTAGTGGTCAATCATATTACAACATATGGGGCTTATCATCGCATGGTTGCACAGTATAAAATCATCGAGCCCATATAGGGAAAATACCAGGACAAGGACACATACGACGATATCAAGTAGGACACATAAGGCAAATATCAAAATAAGACACATAGGGCGAATATCAAAATCATGCGATAAAAGACATCCTTGAAAACCGTTGGATACAACAACCCTGAATGGCAGGCCCACATCAATGGTTACTTTAAATCATCATTTAATAACCCCTAAGTTGAAGGTCCATTACTATCACAACCAGTCGAGTTACATCCCAAGTACGGTTGTACACATATAGGTGGGGGTTTCCCACTGGTGTACCAGTTTAAGTTCTACAAGCAATCCACAAATATTCCACATAATGAATAAATATGCAGGATAAAGGTTTAGCATGTAATATATCAATTTAATTCCAACAATTAACACATATGACTATGAAATGAAGATAATAATTACAAGTTAAAATAAAAACTATGACTCAAGCTCATGGGAAAATGGAAAGCTCAAGGGAAAGAATCATCACCTGTATGGTTGTGTTTTCGAACTCGACCTGAGTCTTCTTGAGGTCCAGGGTTACTCAAAGATTCTCCTAAAAATTACAGTTTACGTTTGTCAGGTATTCCTATGTCTTGGATTAACAGATATACCATAGTGAAGTCTCATGGATGGTGCTACACATCGTGAGGTGGGCCCACTGAATTCATCTACCGGCCCATTGTTGGGCTGAGGTGCGGCACATGATCTAGTTGGGTGAGGCCCACGGGGATGGAATCTCAGGTGCAGCACACCCTATTCATATGGTGTGGCCCACCAGATCTAAAGTGGGGCCCACAGTGATGTGTAGAGTGGCCCACCAGCTGATTGCTTGGGCCAGATAACAACCCAAACTGGATAGCCATTTCCAAACCGTTGCAGGGGCCAAAAAAGGCCCGGCTTCAGCTCATTGCACAACCTGATTTTCGACCCATATTTCAGTCATTTACAAGTTAGGATTTCAGCTATTATCGGGCTGATTTTTAGCTCAAATAACAACCCAACTGAGGGCCATTTTTCAGTCTAAATCGCGGTCCTGCTGGGGGCCATTTTCAGCTCCGTACATGGCCCATTTTACGGGCCATATTCAGCTCATTTCAGGGCTTAGATAAAACCCGTTGTATGGCCCTGTTGGTGGGATGCTCACAGTCCAAATCAAATCCTAGTTAGGGGTCTGTTTTTAGCTTGAACAAGACCTGAAGGAGTCTTTGTTTTATCTTAGCTTAGAGTTCTAAGAGGTGGAGAGAAGGGTTACCTGACTCGGTCCGGTGGTGCAGCAGCCGCACCACCCTCCTTTTCCTTTCTTCTTCCTCCTTTTATCTGCTCCTTTTCTGCTTCTAGGAAGTCCAGAAGTGGTTGGACTTGACTTAGGGACAGCCCAACTGACGGATTCAGTGGCCACACAACCCATATGATTTCTGCTTCTCACCGAGGAAGGAGATGGAGCTTTAATGGCGGATTGGAAACAGGGACTTATTTCTCCTAACTGATGGTTGCAGATGGTGTGTATAGGCCTAGAGGAGCTCAAAGGATGGCTGGAGCAAAGCTCCAAGGATGTTTTCATGGTGGGTTCAAGGGAAGGAAGAAAATGGCCATTTTCGGGCTGTCACAAGAAACGGAAAGGGGATCCTGCTATCGTCCAATCCTCTCCTATATAGAGAACCCTAGTCCTTCCTAGACCGTTAGATGAAGAATACACGGTCAGGACTAAGCTGGTTTGCACCGGTCTCTAGATACGGTTGGCAAAACCAAACCGCTAGTGGTTTTTTTCTTTTTTTCTTTTTACTGTGGGTAGAAACTCCTAGGAATGGATGGCTAGGATGTCATCAAAAGGACGTCCGAGATTGCTCTAGACGCCCCTCCCGCGGATCGCTGACGTGGAGTGGCAATAGTTCCTATTTTTTGAAAAAATGTGTGTTTGAAGGGTTGGTTTGCATCGAAGATTGTGCGTCCACACATGCATGAAAATCTAATATGAAAGTTGAGTTTTAGCGGAGCCTAAGCCCTGGACACGATGGACGGTTTGGATCATCCCACAGAGTCACCATGGTGGGCCACGGACGTCGCAAACGGATGCCCGTCCGTAGGTAGAAACAAAGAGAGAGACAGAGGGATGGCGAGGGTCAGCACTGGTTGGCCAGCATAACACGTCCCGTGCACTTCGCGCACAGGTGGCTTTGGTGCACGCCTACTTCATGTGGAGCCCGCTGTGATGTTTGTGATAAATCCACTTCGTTCACTAGGTTCATTTACTTGTGTAAGGCTATGATCTCGAGAATGGGGCTGACCTAACTCTTAAGTGGGCCATACATCTAAACTTCTACTCCCAACGGTGGGTTTCTGTTATTCTAATGGTCAGATTGTTCCTAAATTGAATGTCAACGGCTAAAATGGTCCTCGAAACTTATCAGATGACTGGGTTTACATGTTGTAGGGACATGGGGGTGAAAACCACTGTAATTTCAGTTTCATTATACACCGTTACCGCATGCAGACAAGTTCTTTTCTATCTTGTTGTTCAAAATAGATGGGGTTCACTTGTGATGATCTTCCAGAAGATCCATTCCATTCACCGTCTTTGGCACGCCGTGTTAACACATGGTCTAAAATTTGAAGTAGATCCAAACTTTAGGTGGGCCGTACGATCTGTTAATGTATTAAATGGTATTTACTATCAAATCACATGCACGTAGAAATTTGAATGAATTGAGATATTTTGTGAGAAGTCTACTTTACTACTTGTAGTTATACGATCCGCCCTGTTAATTGTGTTTAACATGCCCTACTAGGATTAAGGTCCAAAAATGGGATAGATCTATTGATCGGGTGGGCTGCACGGTATGTTTTAGCTTCAATGGTAATGAAATTCATGAATATTTACAATCTTGCCATTCATTTCTCAACCAGCGTCCGGCGTCCATTACGTCGAAGTGTGCCGCCCGAATTTCCTGAATTTTGACGGGCATTCTTCATTTTTTCGTGCTCTTTTTCTTGGTCCAATTTGGGCCCCGATCTCCCTAGGATGTCTAAGATGCTTCTTTAGTGGCCTACACACTCCGTAATTTAAAATAACATTTATATACCTCCAATTGACATGTTACCAGGTAGTTGGGACCTAAACCCTAAGATCTTCATGATGATCAATTTATTCTCATATTCAGATGACCCATTTGGCGGATCCAATCAGGATGGGTGGTCAAATGACTTGTTAAAAATATGAAAACTTGATAGTATGCACTCCAGCCATGTATGTGGGTTGATGTACGGTTAGTTTCGTAAACGGATAGACATAAAATAGGTTTCTGGAGTGATTAGGGGTAGGGCTTATATTACGTTAGATTCGAGTGACTTTCTTACACGTGAAAGTTTCTTAGATTCTGATTCTAATGGTGGGTTAAGCATATTCATATGGTGTGAATAAGATGGACGGATCAGAATCTTGGTCTGATAAGTGCACGGATGGATGTAGGGATCAAGTAGCTAAATTAATGTGATCTAAGGGCTGAAATTTGATGTGTACGGTTAATTTATAATAATTAGGCCTGGTATAAAGTTTCACACGAAACGGATCATGAGAACCTTGTGAGTTGGAATTCAGGATATAAGTTGATGGCATTTTCGTAATTATTGCTAATCTAAGAGTTTTGTGAAACTAATGGCTCTACATAGTTCTAGGTACGTTACTAAGCAATTCTTACAAAAGAATGTATATCTAAATTGTTATGGATAGGGAGTTATTTGTCAATTCCTTTAAGGGAAGACACATACGTTAGATCTCATGACAGAGAGTCTTGCCTTGAAGTCTACAGTCAGATGACTTGATCTATGAAAGAAGATCATTTCCAATGGTTCAATTTTTGTTGGGGAATAGATGTAGGGTTAGGATAGCTAGTTAGTGTCGTACACATGTACGTATCAAGTTAAACTTCATGCTAACACTCGAGGACTTTCAATACTCGAGTATTGAAAAGTTCGGGGTGTTACAGTACTGTACCTGACCAAATTTACAGTGTTCTAAAAGTGATGGACCGAAATCCAACCAGATCTTTAAGTAGGTCTAGAAAGTAGATCTAGATCTGTTTAAATTGGGTTGGGTCTTTTAGGTACTCGAGTTCCAGGTACCTGCTGACAGCCGGGTTCTCTAACATATCCTGGGCTCAAAGGGACAAATGCATAGAGGGACAATTTTTTGGATGATATCCTTCTGACTATGGCTCGAAGCAAAATAGGTAAGGCTATCCCTATCTGAGTGGGAAGAAATTTTAGTGGGCTTCAAGGAGTATTTTGTGCAAATTAAACCCACAGGACAAAGGAGGTCAGCTGGAAGACCCAAAAAGCTCAGAATTCCATCGCGTGGAGAGGAATCGAAAACAACAAAGCGTGGGTGATGCATACAAACTGGGCATAATCGTCAGAAGTGCAAGTTTTCTATATCTGAAAAATAGCATACTTTGTAATTTATTTAGTGTTTTAATGTATAGCATACTTTGTAATCTTGGTGGATGATGAATAAATTTTCTACTTTGTAATCTCGTTCACAACCTTATAAATTTCATGATATTCTTCATCAAATTAGACCAATTAATCATAGAATATCATCAAATTTCATCCAAACAACAATTGCCTATAAAATTAGATTTCTATAACTAAGTTTTCAAATTGCTTTAAAAATCCAGGAGTGGCTACCATACAGGGCCTTATTCTTTTTTATTTAATAGAAAAAAAAGCTTTGAACAAATCTTTCTCTGTGTTTTTGCAAGTTAAAAACAAGCCAATGTTTCACCAAACCAAAAATTAAAAAAAATTAAAGCCCTTGTTTTATCTTGACAAAGAAATGCATTCTGCCATAGCAACATTAAATAGGCAATTACAAGTTCGCCTCAATCATATTTCAGTTTGCCCCGTTGTTTTTTTAGTTTGCCCCGCTCATATTTTAGTTTATCCCGCTGTTTTTCTAGTTTGCCCCGCTGTTTTTTTAGTTTGCCCCACTCATATTTCAATTTGCCCCGCTGTTTTTTTAGTTTGTCCTGCTCATATTTTAATTTGCCCCGCTATTTTTCTAGTTTGCCCCGCTCATAATTCAGTTTGCCCCGCTCATATTTCCATGCATTTTATGGTCATTCGCTTCACTTTAAGGTCAATTCAATGCATTTCACGGTCAATTCCCTTCACTTCATTCTCATGTACCCAAAAATGATGTAGATCCAAAGCTCAATGGGCCACATGATAGAAAACAATGGAGAATGAATGCCCCCTACTCATGAAATTCAGTTTTGATGGGCCCCAGACTCAATGTACATAGTTTTGGGTAATATGTGTCTTTAGGTATGGGTTTAGAAGATGAGTAAGGTTTGGAATAATACACTCTAAATGAATATGCATTCTTACGGCATCTTTTAACATAAACATCCTGATGAACATCAAGTTGTTTCTGTGTTTCAATAGAACATTGTTCCACAAATGAGAATCAAAGGAGACCCATGAAATGTTGTTAGCAAAATCTCCTTCAAAGTAGTATCCTTGTGTCATGAGCTCATATAAGTGGAGGCTGTGGTCTTATGATCTAGAATGTTAGCCAGATGGGCTCCACTGTGGATGATCCATGCCCGGAAAAATATAAATAGGATGATCACAAACCTTATGACCATTGTCGACCCGATGGAATCTTGGAAAATAACTAGGTTGGTTGGCTAAATTAGCTTCTCCTACCCCAAAAATTATATGTGGTAAGTTAAGTAAATCATTCTAATTTAGGAGATATGCTTGTTAAATAAATAGACAAAGAAATGAATTAAAAGATAGAAAAATATTTTTATATACTTATATATACATATTTACATAATTATGTATTATAGAAAAATGTAAGGGGGAAAATGTTCTCCATGTAAAAAATAAAAATAAAAAAATAAAAAGAGAAAAGAGAAAAAAGTGCATAGCACTACAGTTATGGCTACGGTTATAATCTGCAGCAACAGGCCAAGCTCTGACCCGGTCGACCGGGTCCTAACGCGGTCGACCCCAACTCGCTGGTTTTATTTTTAAGTAAGGCAGGATATGGCTACGGATTTAGTGGCCTCTATGGCTACGGATTATAACCGTAGCCATTGGGTCCAGGGACCTGATAAACTGGGTCAGCTAGTTGGGGTCAACCGGGTCAGTTGTCTTGCTCACTTGTTTTTTTTAATTTGTCTAATTTTTTGTCTTATCTCATAATGAGAGTAGTCAATTCATTTTTTTAGATTTATCTCATTTTTTGTCTTATATCATAACGAGAGTAGTCAAAATGAATTGACATGAGACCCACATAGCTTTTCCAGAGAGAAGGCAGCACTGAGGTTGAGGGATGAAAAGATAGTCAATCTGGAAGCACAGGTATGTTATACCCACTTTACTGAAGAAGAAGAAAAAGAAGAAGAAGGTATTTTTCTTTTTTCTTTTTCAATTGATGCTTACATGCTCTTCGCCCAACATTTATACCACCCTCTTCTTTTTTCTTTTTCACACATAACAAACATAGTAAGAAACTGTTTGAGGCGATGGAAGACTTCTCATCTGCAGTCATGTGCTAGATTAATTGTTTATCACCAGTTAAAAATACATAGTGTGGCAATGGCTTACCATACGTGGAATGTATGATACCCAGATGGTTGAATGTGCTCAACGGATCATGTCTGACATGGCAAGAATGTATGATACCCAGATGCTTGAATGTGCTAGCTATGCCAAAGAGATACAAGAACCTCCTCAGCTCAACATTGAGCCTACTCTTCAACCACCTGTGCTAGTTGTAGACACTGGAGATTTGTTGGTGAGTTTCATTGGAAAAAAATATATGATGCTCTTGTTGTTTAACTGACCAATTTATTGAATGCTAACCATTTAGTAACCTTTTATAACCCCAAAAAAACCCTGATGAATTAAATCTAGACCTGACTTTCTTTTCTTTAATAAAAGTTTCAATTTTCCATTAAAATTTCACTTCAATCATTTTTCAGAAAAAAAAAAAAAAAAACCATTTCTGCCAGGCTAAATATTGTGTTTGCCCTGGTTCTAACTGGTGTCAACTCTGTTCTTCCGACTTTGTCTAAGTCAGTCACATATCGTCCTGCTTTTTGTACTAAGAATTCCATTCCCCTTCCTTAATTTAGTTGCACCACCACTATCAAATATGAAATGATACTGAATTCACTTTAGTTGCACCACCACTATCAAATATCAAATATCAACAGACATTCAAGACAGTTGCTCTATATGGATCGTGTGCGCCTTAGGTAAATAACTTGGCATTTCACAGCGATTGATCGGTTCTAAATTGTCTGGAATCTTATGTGATTTGTGATATTTGGGATATTTTGATAAACATGATGCATAGGTGCAGTATATGCCTTTTGTTAATGTTTGGAGCAATCAATAGTTGTGAAGCTAGTTTCATTACATTAACTATAATTCTTTGCTTGCTTTACTCCTATTTTCAAGAAATGGTGAAGAGTTACTACACCAAAATCGCACATCTATTGGATTTGATGAATTGGTAAATAGTACACAGACTACTGAAATTCCAATTTTGTTGATTTTTCCTTTTTTCCAAACGGTGGACTTCGCCTAACATTTCAGAATGCACTATGCCCATTTGATTTTATATGCAGAAATGAGGTTGATCAAAGACTATAACTTCTAGAGTTGCTTATCTTTTTAGGCTGAGAGCAATTGGTACTTATGTGTCTGGTTCGATCTTCCCTCAAAGTGAGCTTGTAGACATTAATGTGCACACACATTTGCAAATTGAAAAAATAATATGTGCTACAGCTACATCAGGATGCCTAGTGATTGGGCAGCATGATGGGTCAACTTGTTGCTTCCAACTCGGCTTGCTTGACCATAGTGCACCGAAATTAGATTGGAATGTTGTTTAGCGCAGTTGTTCATACTCTTGCACTATCTTACCTTACATGGAGAACTGACTGGGACAGTCAGGTAATTCAATTTCCTTTATATTCTCTTTTCCTAATCAGGATTGATAAATGCACTTCCAATCAACATTGTGCATACTTGCATTTGAGGTTCTTTCATATCTACAGATATCAATTGCCCAATTCATATGTTTTCACATATGGTCATTAGTGGAGGAGTGGGGAAGTATATGTGTTGTCAAATGGGTCTTTTCCAAGGGTTGTGGTTGAAAGGCAAGATACCAGGGAATGGTTGGTTTTCTTGGGGGTGTTCATACAGTAGCTGGAGATCACTATGAATGAGAAACATGGATGAGATGTATGTGAAGGTTGGTGGAGAAGGGGGGCTCTATATGATCATGGGATATATGAATAGAGTAGTAGGGAGCTGTATGTTATACCATAGAGAAGCATGTTAATGTGGGGTGAGGGTATTTTGATGTTGTGCCCTATGCCGGCCACGGTGACAAGGAGGGCTAATGAAGATTCAAATAACCTGTTTCCAACAGTAGGCAACTGAAACATGTCTCTTTTCTTTTCTTTAAATTTCTTTTTCTTTTGTTTTAATGGCATTCATCAGGTATAATTAGAATTAGAGATTTCAGTCCAACAGTAGTGCCGTGCCAGTCTATTTTTTTTATTTTTTATTTTTAACACGAACAACTTTATGTTTACCTACCTACATTTTTCTCTAATACATATTTATATAAATATGTATATATAAGCATATAAAAAAAAAAATCTCTCTTTTTATAATTTCTTTCTTTATTCATTTAACAAGAATATGTTCTAAACTGAAATTATTTACTTGACGTATCATATATGATTTTGGGCTAGGGGAAGTTACTTTAGCCAATTAACCTGATTATTTTTCGAGATTTCATCAGGTCAATGGTCGAAAATTCATTTCATTCACTTCACATTCAGTTTTAATCAGTTTGCGATCAATTTAAATCAAACTTGAAAATGAGAGAGGCAAACTTAAATATGCATCTTGATTTCCAATTGAGATAGTCAAAGAAGCCGCAGCAGAATCTGTTGCAGCCACTGTCCTCTTTGACGAGCACATAATCTTCCATGGCCAACTCTTGTGATCCATCTTAGACTACATAGCCTGCAAAAAATTAAACTTTATAGACTATATAGTCACGAATTAAGATGAGTTCCTACTTTTCCAAGTCACACTGAAAATAATATTAAGGAATATATCTATTTCTTGCATTGAAAACCTATTCATGCTTGAATGTAGATCTCATTCAGGAAAAAAGATGGATAACAAAACCATTGGAATATGTGCTCAGAGGTATATCAATTACAGGGATGGTAGATAAAACCATAGGAATATGGTCCATTTTTTTAAAACTTTGCCACTGAAACCCATTGGAATTGAGATGGGGATGGAAGAATCTGATCAGGAACTGAGTTTTGAGCATCTATAGTAAGGCAGACCACTGAAACCTAGCCTAATACTAGTTAAGCCTTAAATTGTTGTCTGGTCTGATTGGTCCAGTGGCATCCTCATGCGCGTTCAGCGGGGCAAACGGAAAGTTGGACAGGGCAACTATGAAATTGAGCGGTGCAAATATGAAATTGAGCGGGGGAAACATGAAAACCAGCGGGGCAAACTAGAAAATCAGTGAGGAAAACATGAAAATCAGTGGGGCAAACTAGAAAATCAGCGGGGGAAACATGAAAATTAGCGGGGCAAACTAAAAAATCAGCGGGGCAAACTCGAAAATCAGCGGGGGAAACATGAAAATCAGTGGGGGAAGCATGAAAATCAGCGAGGCAAAGTAGAAAATCAGTGGGGCAAACTAGAAAATTAGTGAGGGAAACATGAAAATCAGCGGGGCAAACATGGAATTGGGTAGGGCAAGCATGAAATTGAGCAGGGCAAACATGAAACTACCATTAATGACCTTAGTTCTGATATATGGTAACAGATGAGGCTGAAAAATGTATACTAATTGAACATTGAGTGATTAAAAGCATTAACTAGTTATACGAGATTAGTAGAGAAGGACAAGCTCTTTATACTAGATGACCTACACCTAAAGAAAATTTTCAAGTTAAAGGGTTGATTGCAAAAGGGCTGATTGAAACTAAATTGGGTTATCGTGCTTAGAGAAGGCTATCGTAATTAGAGAAGGAACTCGGACTGATCTGCATAGACTTGAAAATTTTATACACTCCAAGATTACTGTAAACCTCGTACAATGTATATTTAACGATGTATATAATACAATGTATATAACATGAAACGGTACATGAGTGGGACAACAATGTACAATGTACATTCAACAATGAAATTAATACTCCGTATAATACAACATCTTTCAAAAATTCCTCCCATCCCCTGGACAAATATCATCTACATAATACAGACAAGCAATTCTATGCTATTGATAAGCAACATCTTTCCAAAATTCCTCCCATCCCCTACATGTTGGCTTGGAGATTACGGCAGAATTTTCGTCGCCTGCAGAGATGGATTTAAAAACATATCAAACATAAAATTCACAAGATAAATATCGTCTATAAAATTAGACATAATTGAAAACAAGCTTCATATGAACTAGAAATAGAAATTGAGCGAGGAAATACCGAAAATTATGTGAGACAAACTATAATTTGATCAGGGCAAACTGCAAATTAGGCGGGGCAAACTGGATATTGAACAGGGCAAGCTAGACGTTCATTGCGGCAAACTACTGAAAAATCAGTGGGGCAAACATGAAATTCAATGGGAGAAACATGAAATTCAGCGGGGAGACTAGGAATTCAATGGGGCAAACTAAAAAATCAGCGGGGCAAACTACAAATTCAATAGGGCAAACTAGAATATCAGTAGGGCATGCTAGAAAGTCAGTGGGGCAAACTAGAAAATCAGCGGGGCAAACTAAAAAATTAGCGGGGTAAAGTAGAAAATCAGCGGGGCAAACTAGAAAAACAGTGGGGCAAACTAGAAAATCAGCGGGGCAAACTAGAAATTCAGCGGGGCAAACTAGAAATTCAGCGGGGCAAATTAGGAAATCAGCGGGGCAAACATGAAAATGAGCGGGGCAAACTAGACAATCAGCGGGGCAGACTTAACAAATAATTTCATGACTTGAGCTGATAAATATAAACGTATCCAATGTTCAAATGGAACACACCAAATGAAATTTGGAATTGAACTTCTAATGTTGATCATTTCTTAGGGGTCACAGAAGTTTTAGATCAAGCTTGTAATTATTTTTTCTATTGATCCATGTCTGTATGATCTTATGAATAGGTTTGATAACAAACAAACATCATTGTTGGGCCCACTGATTGCCCCGGTGATTTCATGTTTGCCCTGCTGATTCTCATCAAGATATACCAATTTCTACATCACAACATAGACATACCTTGGCACATGCCCTTAATTACATTCAAAGGAAAATGCCTTTAATTCTAAGGCAAAGCTCAAGAAAGTTGTAATATGCATGATACACATGAGCCTAAGCTATTGAAGGATCAATTAGCTTTAACCGATTACAATAGGCTTGCCACTTAGGCAACCAGCATTGAGCAATGCTTGCAAGGATCACTCAATGAGGTGTTCATGAGTCATATATGACTTTCCTCGTTATTGACTAGTGCGAGGTAGCATATCATAAAATTAGCTTATGTGATGTTGGGAACGTAGCGCATCACAAGGTTGCGTAGCTTTGTCAGTACAAAAGATAGGGAGCACTTGCCTTTATTCAGCCAGCATAGGCACATGGCCCTATGACAGAGAGTCAAGGCATGTATCTGTTTTGTAGCTTTTACAATGTTGGACTCCACATCATGTTATATACAAGAAGACATAGAAATGAGTTTGTAAAGATAAAATGGTCGTTTTATGAGTCAACACTGACTTCCGAGGGGCCATATGCTACTTTTCAAGCGATGTGCATATTATGGTCAACTAGTAATGTAGGGGCATTTTCACACCGGGCTTGAGTGGGGTGGCCTGGGGGATGTAGGGGCACACGGGGTGGGCAGCCCATGTGAGGCGAGCCCCACCCATATGAGGTGGGTGGCTTGTGTAAAGCAAAACCTATGTGAAGTGGGGCCCACAAGGGGGGTTCAGTCAAGGTCCTAACCCATGGGATGTGGGGCCTAGGCTATGAGATAAAGGGATTGATTCGCCATGCTTTATCAGTTCGAACTTTTTGAGCAAGTGATTATTTGTCCTACATCAGCTAGGACTATGTGAGCCTCTTATTTAACATGAGAGGCATACGGGGATCACATCGCTATTCAATTTCGGAATGAGGAATGATGCATGCCATAATGATGGCACGAGAGTCCATTAAGTGTCAGTCTTGATTAAATGATTGGGGTGCCACTCTAATCAGGAGGTGACTAGAACATCACAAGATGCCAATTATTGTTTGTCGTGTGGCTTGGACAACGGGACATTGCCCCCTAGCTAGTGTAAGGAACATGTTCCTCAAGGGGTGCCAACTATTACAAAATTATAGGCTAAGGAAAGGTGGGGCATTGGCCTCTTTGTCATCCGAGTCGAACTAACATGGGGCAAACTAGAATATCAGCGGGGCAAACTAGAAAATTAGCAGGGTAAACTAGATGGAAAACTAGAAATTCAGTGGGGCAAACTGGGAAATCAGCGGGGCAAACATGAAATTGAGTGGGGGAAACTAGAAAATGAGCGGGACAAACTAGGAAATCAACGGGGCAAACATGACAATGAGCGAGGCAAACTTAACAAATAATTTCATGGCTTGAGCCGATAAATATAAACGTATCCAATGTTCAAATGGAGCACACCAAGTGAAATTTCGAATTGAACTTCTAATGTTGATCATTTCTTAAGGGCCATAGAAGTTTTGGATGAAGCTTATAATTATTTTTTCTATTGATCCATGTCTGTATGATCTTATGAATAGGCTTGATAACAAACAAACATCACTGTTGGGCCCACTATGGTTTCAACGATGGAAATCATTATGCCCCACTGTTTCCCGTCGTATGATCCAATTGATCTTTTGATATGCTTCAATTAGGGGCTAAACCGCTAAAATTAGATGGAAAAACGGATGGATGGTGTGGATATACTACATACATTCAATGTGGGCCCAACTAACTTTACTTAGTACAATGGGAGCGTACTGAAAAATCAGCGAGGCAAACAAAAAAAATCAGCGGGGTAAACTAGACAATCAGCAGGACAAACATGAAATTGAGCGGGGCAAGCTAGAAAGTTAGCGGGGCAAACTAGAAAATCAGTGGGGAAAGCATGAAATTTAGCGAGGCAAACTAGATAATCAGTGGGGCAAACTAGAAATTTAGCGAGGCAAACTGGAAAATCATTATGCCCACCGTTTCCCGTGGTATGATCCGCTTGATCTTTAGATATGCTTCAATTAGGGGCTCAACCCCTTATATATATATATATATATATATATATATATATATATATATATATATATATATATATATATATATATGCACACACACACACACGTGGGAAAAGTTCTATATGGTCGAGCTCATGTGAACTACCCATGAGGTTGAGCTCATCACACGCTATCATGAAGTATGTCAAACATCTACCCCATCAGTCAGATGCACCATTCCATGGTGGGCCTAGAGCTTAAAAATTAAGTTAATCTGTGGCTTTTATAGGCCACACCACGTACAAACCTTGAGAGGGGTTACCTTCCATTAAAACATTCATAATTATTTTTTGGGCCCACCGAGATGTGTTTCACAAATCCAGTCCATCCATAATGTGTGTCCCACTTGGATGAGGGGTCAGACCAAGTTTCAGACACATCCAAATTTCAGGTGGGCCCCACCAAGTAATTTTATATGTTTTAGGCATGTCTTCACATGATTTTAGATAGTATGGCCCACCTGAGTTCCGTATACATTTGATTTTTCTGCTATCCCATAATTTAAAGGGGACCCATTAAATTTATGGTGTTGATGTTCGACATACATCATGGGGGGGTCCACACAGCTCGACCTCATGGGGAGTTCCCATGAGCTCGACCGTATAGAACCTTATCTTCTATTAACCTTGGCTAGTACAAAAAATAAAAATGGAATTACATACATTCAATGTGGGCCCAACTAAGTTTAAAATATACCTGTGCTGACAAGATGCTAATAAGGGGGGCCCACAAAAAGGGTTATCTTTGGTCTTTCTACCGAAAACGTAGTAAGGAAAGGGGGTGAAAGCAACAACAGTGAAAGTAATAGTGGAAAGGGAGAGGAAAAGCAAGCAACGGAAATGGGAGAGGAAACACCACAAACGGAAAGGAGGGGTATTTTCGTCTTGAAATCCCGACTCCGTACGAGGAGGTCTAAGTGGGTACTCTAAGTTTGTATTGTTTCCAAAAAACCACTGGATAAAAGGTGGGGTCCACAGTCGTAAATTTCTCAAATTGTACGAGTGGTTCAAAAGAGTTCATAAGTTAAACGTGCTTTGCTAATCCGTGTACGTGTACAGCTAGCGTGGGTACGTGTCATACTAAGACGCGCGCTGCAGCTCTTAGATCTCGGAATTGTGCGAGTGGCCCAGAAAGTCCACAAATTAAAGGTGCTCTACCAATCTGCGTCTGTGTACGGCTAGTATGGCACGTGTCATGCTAAGACGAGTGTTGCAGCTCCTCAATGGCTGAATTGTGCGAGTGGCTCGAAAGAGTTAACAATTCGCATCCATGTACCGTACATATGGCTAGTGTGGGTGCGTTTCATGCTAAGACGAGCGTCGCAGTTCCCTGATATCCGAATTGTAGGAGTGGTTCAAAAGAGTTAACAAGTTAAATGTGCTCTACCAATCCGCATGTGTACCGTACATATAGCTAGTGTGGGCACGTATCATGCTAAGACGAAGCGTTGCAACTCTATCCGAATTGTGCTAGTGGTTCAAAGAGTTCACAAGTTAAACGTGCTCTACCAATCTGCATCCGTGTGCTGTACATATTGCTAGTGTGTGCGTGTCCTGCTAAGACGAGTGCTGCAACTCTTCGATATCCAAGTTGTATCGAATGGTTCAAAAGAGTTCACAAGTTAGACATGCTCTATCAAAATGATTAATATCCAAAACTCAAGTAGACCACACCAAAAATAGTAGTGCGATGATGATTCATTTTCCATCAAATCTATTTATAAGGTCACACAGCCATGGATGAAAATAAAAAGAAAAATCATACTGATCCAAAACTTCTGTGACCCCCCAAAAAGGGTTTCAACGTTAGAGGTTCAATCTCCCACATTGCAGTGTGGTAAACTTGATCTCTAGATCTATCTCTTATTTGTCAGTTCAACCCTTAGGATGAGCTCACAGAAAGAAAGGACGGTTGGGATAAACACATACCCACATAACTTGGTTACGTCAACACACCAGCCAATGGTGGTGTTGTACACCAGCCAATCCACTTCCAAACCAAATCTTAAAAGTCCCGCACCAAATTAAAAAGAGGTTGAACGCCCACCATTAAAAGCTTGTGGGAGCCTACAAAAGTTTTGGATAAAGTTCATAATCGTGTTTTCATTTTTACAAGTCTTGGTGACCAAATCACGACTTTAGATGGCAAATAAACATATATTATGGCATGCCCCAGGAAGGTTTCAGCATATGTCATTGTCCCCAACGTTCCCTGTGGTATGATTCTGGGGCATGCCCTGAAATGAACTGTCAAAATGAATAAGACAGCGCATATATATATATATATATATATATATATATATATATATATATATATATATATATATATATATATATATATATATAACAAATACAGTACCATGACACATCACCACACCACCACTGTCGGTGGTGTAGGCAACACCACCTGATCCGAGACTACTCGTGTCAATCTATCTGTAAATCCACAGCCTACAATCTTATCCTCCTCACCCCAGCTTGCAAAGCTGACAACATCTTATATCCCGGTGAAACTCTTAGCACTAACAACAATCTGGAATATGGGAGCTTTAGTTTTATCATTCAAGAAGATTGCAATCTGGTCTTATATGATAACGGATACCCAATTTGGGCATCCAACACCGGCAGGCTAGCCAGGAATTGCCGTTGCACCATGCAAACTGATGGGAACCTTGTGGTATATGATCTAACGGAGTTGCAATTTGGGCTAGTAATACTACCCGAGACGAAGGCTTCTACGTTCTAATCCTTCAAAAGGATAGAAATGTAGTCATCTATGGTGGCGCTACTTGGGCTACTGCTACTAATGCATATAGGAGCAATGCAATGACAGTGGTCACTGTGGTCAGCGCCCCTAAAACCAATCGCACCGCTTTGGTTTGATGGATCTGGGATCATCACAAACACCTAAGAAGATCAATGCATTGTATTGAAATGCATACATTTTCCTTTGGCCTAAGTTCTATATTTATCTATGTGCGTGCCATCGTACGTCTTGTATGAAAGTTTGAATGAATCCTAGTAATTATAGTACTCTTGGGTTAATGTATTGGTTAGCTGCTTGCTTTTTCTTTTTTACTTTTTTCTTTTTAAAATTTAGTTTATGATATGATGGGACTATAACGGTTGGAACTGCGGTCATGTCTAGTGATCCTAACCATATATAAGATGGGCCTCATCGGAAGACGCCTATGAAATTCTCTAATTTCTCTAATTGGACTACTTTAGTTTTTTTATTATTTAACTTTTTTTGTTGAATATGTACTTGTGTTCTTGACCGTTGCTTTGTGGGTCGTTTGTTTGAAAACCTAGGATTTTCAGATTTTGAAGATTTTTGAGGCAGCCAAGGGGACCTCCATTGTTGTTGAATCTTATCTGATCAACTGTTTCGATCACAGAATATGGCCCTAGATCCAACGGATGTCATTCGTTCTGCAGTTATCCTATACTTACAGCGGCAGGTCTAGATGTATTCTAGCAAATTTCTTGCCTTCTTGCAGTTAAGAGCCCACATCTCAAGGACGCAAATTTCTTCCTTTCCTGCAGTTAAGGGCCCACATCTCATGGATGCGGATTAGCTACTTACAGGTTGAGTAGCGAGTCGGCTACTGAAGTGATGTCACCAAGTTATGTGGACCCCACTATGATGTATATGTTGTATCCACATCGTCCATCCATTTTGATATATCATCTTATGACATCAGCCAAAGAATGAAACAGAAATAAAGCAAGCTGTATTGGACCCACCATAGAAAACAGTGGGGAGAGTGATTCCCACCGTTAAAACTATCCTGTTCAAACTGTTCAAAAGTTAAAAAAGACATTAAATAAGAGAAAACACAAATATCAGCTTGATCTAAAACTTCCCTGGCCTTTAAAAGTTTTTAATGGTGGGCGTCACTATCCCCACTTTCCCCACTGTCTTCTGTGCCGGGGCCTACTGAAGCTTTGGATTTAACTCGTGCTTTGGATATTGCCCTCAAATGATCTCTCCAAATGGATGGGAGATGTGGATACAAAACATACATTATGGTGGGGCCCATGGAACTTGGTGACGTCACTTTGTGGCAAGTCTTGCTACTTAACCTGTCAGTAGCTAATCCGCGCCCCCAAAACAATCAATAGATGGGCCAACACATACAATTATGGTTGGATGGTGGGGGGAGCGGATTACGTGAGGCGGGGTAAGCTTAGTTGATGACGACCTAACCATGGGGCCTACATTGATGTATATGTTGTATATCCATACCGTCCATCAGTTTTTTCACCTCATTTTTTGGCATGGTACCTAAAATGAAACAGATCCAAATCCGTAGCGGACCACACCAGATTAAACAGTAGCATTGAACACCCACCATTAAAAAAATCCTAGGGTCCACCGTATTGAACGAATATCAGCCTGATAGAAAACTTTTCTGGCTTACAATAAGTTTCTAATGGTCAATCACCACTGTTTCCTTTAGATTCGTCCACCTGATATTTTGATCTGTTTCATTTTTTGGGTCTTTCCTAAAATGAGCTGAAAAAACTAATGGACGGTTTGGATATACAACACATACATCAAGGTGGGCCCCATGGTCAGGGCCTCACCCACTAAGCTATTACCCGGCTCTCAGGATCACTGCGGGTACCATAGATGTTATTTTCGGGTTACATCCACTCCATGGCAGGCCCATGATCTTGAAGGTTTTTTCAATGGTCAGGGCTGGCCCCCATTGAGCCGGGCCTAAAATTTTATCATATATCATGTATGGTGGGGCACACTTAATGAACAGCCCAGATCTGCAACGAGTGTGGACGATGGAGCTCGGGCTCAGACGGGACTTAGGCACATGTGCCCTTGAAGCACACTTGTGGAGGTTCTGGGCCTTGAACATGCCCATGGCCCAAAAAATAAGATGGCCCACTCAAAAGATAGAAAGGTATAGATCTGTTCCTTCTCTTTTAACCGTCCCTCTTTCTTATCACGTCGGCCCTCCGGATGAGTTGATAAGCCTTTACTGGGCCAGGGCGTGTTCTTGATTAATGGCTGAGATCTTTCACGCATGTGCCCTGGCTCCCCTACTCCATCTTACTTGCGTGTCCAAGTTGATTTTTGCTCAAACCCAAACGCGTGCGTGTTTTAGGCCGCCAATGTCCCAACCTGAAACAAGTTTAATAAATCGAAGCCATCCATCAGATGGGTCTAACCATGTAGATTCCCTTTTATCAAAATCAGTCCAGTTGAATTATCAGGTAAGCCAGCGTTCTAAACAGTTAAGGGATTTTTTTATTTTTTATTTTTAATGGCAAGGTGATCTTATCCGTCCATTTGTTCTAAACACTATGACCCAATTACCTGAAGGATGGCTTAGATTTAATACATGTATGACAGGTTGGCACGCATGTAGAAAGGCTGCTATGCACGCATGTAGAAAGGCTATGCACGCGTGTAGGCTGTTATGCCCTCTCTCCCTCTCTCTCTCTCAGGTGGGGACATGCATGGTGAGAAAAGGAGAAGGGAAGATGGGAAGGAAGGAGGAGGAAGAGGCGAACAAGGAGGGTTGGGCGTCCATGGTAGGAGCGGATTAGATACTGAACGCTTCAGTAGCCAAAATGCTACTGAAGTGACGTGGTGAAATATAATTGGTTGATGTTCCTTTACAATTAACGCTCTTTAACTTGGAATTCCGTTTGACGTCTCTCTACGTGCTGGTGTACGCACTCGACCCCGTAATGGTAAACGTTATTTTCCGGTCATTTCTTTTCTCGTGCGCTACCATGATCTATGTATTGTATCCACACCGTCCATCCATTTTGTGATATTATTTGAACATAATCCAAAGAGTGAGAAAGATCCAAATTTCAAGTGCACCCCAGGTAGAAAACAATGGAGATTGAACACCTACCATTAAAACCTCTTTGGGCTGGTCAAGCTAATATTTATGCTTCACCTTATTCCATATCTTTTTTAACTTACAAAAAGGTTGGTTCTCAAATAAACATCATGGTCAGCCAGGAAGGTTTCAACGGTGGCTGTCACCTCCCACTGTTTTCTATGGTGGGGTCCACTTGAACTTTGTATCTGCCTAATTCTTTTGCTCACTCGTAAAATGTTCTCTCCAGATGGATGGATGATGTGGATACAATATATACATCATGGTGGGGCCCGTGTGATTGATGGCTTGGATCACACATGCATGAGATGAGTTAGCACGTGAGGTGACATGTAGGTGGGTGGGTTCCCTTCTACACGTACGATCGTGGGCTAACCTATTTTCTTTCGTAAACGTGGGGCTTGCCTGATGGGTGTGGTCCCACCTAACGAATGGCTTGGATCTTACACGTGTACTATTAGTGTCCCTTCCAAGTTCCATCTGCAGATTCTCTTTCGAAGCAAGTGCAGATACGCAACTTATCACACTAGTGCACTTGTACATGACTTCACTTTGACAGGAAGTTAGGGCGATAACTAATTAATGATGTCCCACCTTTGATTAGTTATCTTGACCATTGATGTCATGGCTCCGTACTGTCTATGCTGGAAATTTCTGAGATCGCATAAACAAAAGACGCTTACTGATTCACAATATTTTATTTGAGCCGCATTTGCTGCAAAATTAAGTATCTAGAAGTTACAATTCCGGTCCAATCACTATCTGAGTATTCTATCCTATTATTGTCTTATCTTTATTTCTGTATACAATGTGATAAGGTGGCTATGAGGTACCACTACTTCGTTGTAGATTCTTGTTGCTCACTCAAATTTTAGGTGGGGTTGGTGCTATCCTTCCCCAACCTGACCTTAGTTACAATATGGAAGGATGGCTCTACCATAATCTGGTTTTATGCACTCCATTGTAGAATTTTGGCTAGGAAAATGATCCGGGTGGCCCTCCCCAGCCTTTCCCTACTCCCCTATACCATGTCCCAAACCAGGTTAATTTAAAAGCATTGGCCTTGGTTCTACATGGTCGGCCCGCCCTGGGATTGAAATTGTCCAATATCATAAATTTTCTGGGCAACCCCTCCATCCATAACAAGTCATCATACGAATGATTTTGATCTTTGAAACATAACCTCATATACTAAATTACTTATAAACTACCAAGTATGTTGATGTGTAGGCCAATGAATATCTTTCAAGTGTCTCTTATTTTTTCAACGACGGACAGGGTCCTAGTCTAGGTCATTCATCATTGGTCCTAGCCGGACATGGGCCTAGATTTAAAGACCAGGCAGCCCAAGCCCTGGCCTTACAGGGCCGGTTCAGTACTGGTCCATTGCCATTCCTAATTTAGAATGAATTATAAAATGGGTGGCTGACTGTTTAAACATACACCGTCCATAGTTATACACTAATCCAGATTGTCCGAAATTCATCAACCAGCAGTGAGAAGATAAGATTGGCCATCTGATTTTATTTTATTTTTTTAATCTCCAATATGTATGATTATTTAAAATAAGCCTATGAAGAGTAGACTCAACCCAGTGGACGATCCAGATAGGTGAAATGAATGCCAACGAGGCCAAATATAAGTAGGTGCATGAGAAGTGTAAATAACTTGTCGGCAGCAGATAATTTCTCTTTTCAAACGTGGATTAGGTGGTGTTGCCCACACCACCCCAGTGGTGGTGCGGTTGTGTGTTGGGCACTGTGGGGCCCACTGTGATGTATGCGTTTTGTACCCATGCCGTCCCATCCGTTTAGCAAGATTATTTTAGAATACCAAAATGAAGAGATACAAATCTCGGGTTGACCAAACCATAGGAAACAGTGTTGATTGTACGCCCACCGGTTCAAAACTTCTTGGGGGACAGAAAATCTTTGGATCAAGATAATATTTGTGTTTTATCTTCATCCAGGGGACCAGGTATTTTTCACCTAATCAACAGCTTAGATGGAAAATAAACATTACAGTGGGCCCTAATAAGATTTCAACGTTGGTTGTCATTATCCCCACTGCTTTTTGTGGTGTGGTCCACTTGTGATCTTGATCTACTTCATCTTTTGTCTCATGCCCTAAAATCAGTTGGAAATATGTTTGCACGGTGTGGATATAAAATATCACTGGGCCCCAATTGTACCGCTGTGGTTGATGGATCTGGTACCATTACAGACATATGAAAAGATCAATGTATCACTTTGAAATGCATACATTTTCATTGGTCTAAGTGCTGCATTTAGCTATGGGAAGCGGATTGCGTAGGAACTCAGTACGCTAAGCGTACTGAGTTAACTCCGTGAGTTCCACCGTGATTTATATATTTTATCTACTCCTTCCATCCATTGTAAGAGATAGTTTTAGGGCTTGATTTAAAAAAATGAAGCATATTTAAAGCTCAAATGAACCACACCAAGGGAAACGGTGTTAATTAAACATCTACCGTTGAAAATTTCTAGAGGACCGCTGAACTTTCGGATCAAGCTTATATTTGTGTTTTCCCTTCATCCATGTTTTTGTGATATTATTAACAGGTTGGATGACAACTAAACATCACTGTTCAGCCTATCAAGGTTTCAACGGTGGAAATCATTATTCCCATTGTTTCCAGTTGTATGGTCCACTTGAGCTCTATATATACTTCAATTTTGGTCTCAACCCCTTAAATGATCTGACAAATGGATGGACGGTGTGGATAAATCACATACATTCACGGTGGGCCCAACAGAGTTTACTCGGTACGATGAGAGCGTATTGAGTAACTTAGTACGCAATCCAATTTCTCAGCTATGTGTACGTTGAAATTTATAACATGGGTCACACTGACAAGGAAAATGGGTCCCACGGACATGGAGGAAACACCAATATCAGCTTGATTCAAAACTTTCATGACCTCAAGAAGATTTTAATGGTTGGAATTCAATCCTTACTGTGTGGTCCATTTAAGATTTGGGTCTGCTTCATTTTTGGGACTGCAATCTAAAATGAGCTGGAAAAACTGATGGACGGTGTGGATATACAACACATACATCACCGACTTCATGATCTGGGCTGCCCCCACTGATCTGTTACCCAGGCCTCGGCCCTCGCCTAATCCGTTCCCAATGCTGGGAACCCCCACCCAATAAGTGGATTTTTCTGATTGTCAAGGACAGTCTTCGTGGTAGGGAAACGGATTGGCTACTCCCCTGCCACCAGCCTGGTGGCTCTTGTTCGTGCTATGTGGCCCAACCATGATGTATATGTTTCATCCATTCCGTTCATCCATTTTTTCAGATCATTTTACATCTTGATCCAAAACTTGAGAGGGATGTAAATCTCAGGTGGACCACACCACAGGAAAACAATAGTGATTGGATATCTACTATTAAAATCCTCCTAAAGCCCACTGTACTGTTTATTTGACATCCCATATGTTGATTAGGTCATACAGACCCAGATGAAGGGAAAAAACAAATATCAGCTTGATCGAAAACTTTTATGGCCCCCAAAAAGTTTTTAATGATCTACGTTCATTCAACACTTTTTCCTGTAAGGTAGCCCACTTGAGATTTCATTTCTGGTCTCATACCATAAAATGATCTAGAAAAATAAATGGAAGGCATGGATGAAACACATACATCATGGTGGGGCCCACAGAGCACCGACCATCAGCCATTGGCTGGTGGCAGGAGGAGCAGCCAATCCGTTTCCTCGTAGCAGGGGTCGAGTTTTGGAGGGGTCAGATCCCTTCACGTATGATGGTAGGAATGAGAGCTGTATGCCGGATTGCCCAGTGATCGGTTCTCTATTTCCTTTTCAGATGGATAATCTTGGGTAGGTAGTCAGTGAGGCCACAAGTCTAACGGTTGGAATATACGTGCATGAAAGCTATGGGTACCGGGGATGAGTTTTACACTATGGGTCCATCCAATATAAAAGACGTGGGGCACATCTACCCCGATCTAAACGGTCCAAATTGCGGTTCATCCCCGTGGAAGGACCGAAGTCAAAAATTACATTGGAAGAAGAACCCTAACCGTATGTTAGGTGGCAATCAAACAGATGATAGTAAATAGAAATGGTCAATGGATGGATCCTGGATGTCAACAAGCAAATGGACATCAATTGGACGACCCTTTAGGGTTTCAAGGGTATTTTTGTCATATATCACGTATGGTGGGGCACACTTAATAAATAGCCTAGATCTGTCACAAGTGTAGGCGATGGGGCATGGGCAGGAGTTATGCACGTGTGCCCATGAATCACACTTGTAAAGGTTCTGGGCCACCATCAGGCCAAGCCCACATGAACATGTCCATGGCCCAAAAATAAGGCTGGCCGACGCACAAGAGAGGGTCGTCTTTGTACTTGTACCTACGAAAAAATTCGTAGGTAAATCATAAGAAGTCATAAAACCTGACTTTTTACCTACGAAATTTGACGTAGGTAAATAGTGTTGGCGAATTCCTCTTATACACCTATTATAATATATTTCATTATATTCACATTCTCATTTTTTCAAACAAACACAAAATATATCCATCCAAACACAAACCACATCCATACATACACAAATAATCATAGGTGGGCCTGATTGAATATGTACTTGACCAAAAAACTTTTAAATTAAACTGTTCACATTACCGAGAGCTTAGAATATTCTTAATGTTCAAAGTTTAAACATCATGGATCATAGGTGGGCCACAACATAGTTAAATTTGAAAAGTACGCTTAAATATTGTGCTTAAATTAAAGAATCTTAAAACTTTATGTGCTCTGGATATTTTTTTAGTGAACTGACAGTTAGAATGTTTTCTAGTCATCTGTTCCCTTCAGTTGTAACCATCACTTGACTTGTACATTTTGGTCCATTTGAGGAATCTGTAGTAACATTAAGAACAAGTCAAGCGACCATACATGGTCAGGTGATGTCAATGATAATGACAACAATGATGTTATCATTTGTACGTATGCATGAACCACTATGTACCTCAAGAAGTCCATGATGATTTGAAATTTGTCTTGAATCCATTGCATGTAAACAACTTGATATCAATACCAAAGAGATAGCGGCCGACCATTGTCTATGCTCATGTTCATACTGAAACAACCATTTCCGCAGAAACTTTGATGCAGTTGATGTTACTGCATGGGTTGATGGAGGCACAATCTGATGATACCAGAGATGCAAAATGAAATGAGTATGAAGAACTCATTAGTTTTAAAACTAGGCAAAGAAATAAATTCACAAGCGAAAGAGAAACTACATATACACAGTAATTACATCCCTAACGATGGAATTGAAAATGGTTACTTAAAATAAAATACATGACTAGCCAAATAGGAACAATGAGACTCGTAAACCGGATCATGGAAGAAAAGACAATATGATTCGGCAACAATTGCAGCACATGCATCACGAGGATCTTTAAACTTTGAAACCTGAAAATTTTAATCATGAAATAAGGTGTAAAAGAAGAAATCATAGAATATCTGTAGTAGAAGAAATAAGAAGATCAATGCATAGAACAAAACCTTTATTATCAAAAGTAGAGCATCCAAGCTTGAAAAAGAATATTTTTATGTAAATGTCTTACAAATGAACCCATGTGAAGTAAATGTGTCATCCATGTTTATGAAAATGGACCCAAATATCCAACGAGATGAGAATCCCTCTAATGTAAAAGATATATGTTGTATTCAAAATTATATTCAGGAAATAATTTGAGAGGGAAAAATGTATTGAATCATTTAGCAAGCATTAATGTACCAGCCTACAATTGGTTGAAGATGTTTACCAAATTTCCATCAACCAAGGCCTTTGCATCCTTCAGCACTTCTGCATCTTTCTGATGAACAACCTAGATAAATCAACTACTAGCATCACACCATTAAAGACAACCAAATTAAAGGTAATGATAGTCACAATCCAGCAAGCTTTTGGCACAATCAGTTCTACCACATAAATAAAAAATCACACGTAAATGCTCTAATGACATCATTGGGCAAATGCTGCAAAAATCAAAGACACATTTGACACTTGTAAAAACAAGTTGCAGTAGGCAGCAATGACAGTCCAGGACTAGACAGAGGGATTGGAATAGAGCACATTTCAAAAAAGAGACTTCACCTCAAAATTGTATTTTAAAATTCAAGGGATATATTTACCTGTAAAGTATTTCTGCAGAGGTAGCTTTTAGGCATTACAACTTTGGCAAGATGTGATAGTTGATATATGTGGCATACAAGTAACTCAAATTAATCTGTCAGCACTAACTTAGAAGCATCATAATCCAGAAATTACCGTGATTTGATTACCAAACTAGCCAATTAGTGGACAAGGATCAGATGGTTAATTTTGGAAAAAAAAATCCAACTATTCAACAAATAAGTTTCCACAAACTAAGGTTAAGATTGTTGAACCAATCTGATTTTCAGATTATAACCTCTGTCTACAGTGGACCCCACAATTTGAATGGCATAATGAGATAATGCACGTCGCGTTTACAAATCTCTAAGTGCCTGTGCATCATGCATCAAACTGTCCTAATTTCACTCGGGCAGAATAGTATAAAAATAACAACCAACTCATTTTGATTTCATTTTTGAGTGCTACGAAACTGAGGATGTGAACCTCATTTTTTTCTTTACCCATTTTGGGACTGTTTCATTGTCCTGATTAAAACACAGTTTCTTAAAGTGAAGAGTTTGAAGACCATCCTAGTGAAGGTGATAAGACCAAAATTTATTCTTGGCATCACGTAGTTGATCTTCACGGCATTTATCCTCATCCCCACTGCTCTTACTGATCACACCAACAAGAGTACTGCAATGAATAAACTCATTAGGGAAACAAAATCCATTGTGCAGGTAAGTTGGGGCATGGATTCTTCACTATGAAGAGATGTTCTGCATATAAGGTAAAGTTCAGGTTCGGTCAGGTTGAAGATTTTCAACTTACACTATACTGTGGAGAAGGAACAATTGAATATTTTAAATTATGTTATGGTAACTTGATCTCCACTTCTTTCATATCACAGACACCTAATTCTTTCCATTCATGCAAGCATTTATCGAGCTCTGCTCTGTCACAAGCATTAAGGTATCAAATCCACCATTTGACCAGTATATAGATTAACCTGCATTTTGTAGACATTGTAAGACAATGCACCACAAACATCTGAGTTTATTAAAAAGTTGGGAGGAAAACTGATATAAAATCCAACATATACTGTCAAAGAGTATTTTGTTGGTTGATTAGTTTAATCCATCACTATTAGTAGCACTGGATTTAGTGATGTAAGTACCCTTTCTTCTGGTAGAGCAATGGAAATAGACCATTGGTAAAATGAAGGTGAAAAGGATCCCTCGAAGTGTATTCCATCATTAGAAGTTTTATGCAAAACTTAATTTCTAAAGGATCCAGTGTATTCAAAATCTACTCCAACCATTAGATGCATAATCTCAGTTCAAGGCTAACACCAAAAAATTAGACTAATTCACTATTCAAGTGAATCACACCAAAGAAAACATCTAAGAGAGATGTCCACTCTTAATATTCACAGGGACCACCATAATGATTATATGAAATCCAATCCAACCATAAGATGCCACACGGAAATTTAAGCTTGGAATCTAAAATTCACGCCCATCAGTGATTCAAGTAGACCATACTAAGGTCAAAATTTTTGGGGGCAATTGTTACCGTTTACACTATTTCCAATCATGTGGTGCACCTAATTCACAAATGTAGTAATTTTTTGCACCATTATCCTAAAACGAAGGAACGCTAAAACGTTCTGAATTTTTCATTGTTTTGGATTTTCAAAATTTCTAATTTTTTTTAAAAAGTAATTAACTTATATTATCACTTTCTAGTGCATGCCATATTATAATATGGTAAAAAGGATGGACCGCTGGATCAGACACACAGTGGAAGTTCTCGGGAGAGTTTCCTCAGTGCACTATAATACACTGAGTTACTCAGTAACCAATACCAGTCAACTCCCACCGTTTAAACTTTAAAAAACAAAAACGCTTAGTGGCTCAAAAATTATACCGATTCATGATTCACATGGGCTTTTAGATCATTAGTCTTGGCCGACGTAGAGTAGTTGGTGCCAGCGCTACCCTACCGATGGTAGGGTACTGTGATTGTTGTAATATAATGGTAGCACGTGATTGTGTTATGCATTGACTAATGCATCGCTGGCTGAGATGGACCAATCAGAAGAAAAAAGCGGGAAAGCCTGGACTGACTCGCATTATTGATGTTGTCAGACGTAAGGCAGATCCAAATAGAAGGGGATTGGCTGGTGCACCGCGAACGCGGATTAGACACTGACAGGTTGAGCCGCGAGACTCGCCACCGAAGTGAGGTTACGGATTTCTGTAGACACCGCTACGGTGTATGCGTTGTATTGACAGCTACCATTCATTTAGGGTGTGGCTGATTCCCAAGAGCTTGGTTAAAATTCAGAGAAACTTTTGCATTGGGAACCGGTTCAAATAGCTATTTAAAAAATTTTGAGCCTCAAGGTAATGTATATGATATATCAATTCCGTTCATATGTTTTACCACAATATTTTGAGACATGAGCTAAAAAATGAGGATGATCCAACACCCAGGTGGCCCATACAAAAAGAAACAATGGCCTCACAAAGTTTTTAACGATAAGTATTCGATTCCTGTTTTCGTATGGTGTAGTCTACTTGCGTTTTGGATATACCTCATTTTTTTGTTCATATTATAAATTCAAAAGGCATAATGGAAGGACGGTATGGATAAGTGAAATGCATCACAATGCGATCCATATATATTTTGTAATGTTTTTAGTTTCAATGTAAACAAGTAAGTACTCAAATCAAGTGTCTTGTAAATACATAGGAAAACATAGAGAATTTATCATCGACTATGTTTGGCCCGGCTGGCCAATCCTTTGGGGCGCGTTTGATTTTCCGGTGAAATGGTAAATCCATTGTAAAAAAGTAATAATTACTTCCCCCTGCATTTACAACTTACCTGATTTGACTACTTACTTTTGGACACGAAAACCAAGAATATTACAAAATATCTGTGGGTCCTACTGTGATGCATTTCGCTTATCTACACCGTTCATCCATTATTCCAGTTGAATTCATAGCATGAGTAAAAAATTGAGGCATAATCCAATACTCAATTGGATCACATCATACAAAAAGGGAATCGGATATTTATCGTTAAAAACTTTGTAGGGCCACTGTTTCTTTTGGCGTGGGCCACCTGAGTGTTGGATCCACTTCATTTTTTGTCTCATGCTCCAAAATATTGTAATAAAACAGACTGACGGAATGGATATATCATTCGCATTACGTTGCAGTTCAAAAATTAAAATTACATCTTTTGAACCAAGTTCACGGGCACAAATTCCCATGAATTTTCAAACGCAGTGAAATTATAATAATTACTATTTCCCAGGTATTTCCCATTTCTTTGAAAAACAAACAGGCCTTATGCTCGGCTAATCCCTTCCAATCCATCCAACCAAACATGTTCAAGGCAAAATAGATGGGATTAGGAGTGATTCGATGGATTTCAAGGTAATGATGACAATGTCAGTGAATTGCTGGCAATCCCGTGATATTGCTATATCCAGGCAGAAGTTCAACGTGCTTGTTTGGCATGCCCGGCCAAATCCCAGGATTACTTCTTCCAATCGACCCTAATACAACTTAATCCCATCCAGTCTGCTCGGCCAAATAGGCCGGGCGTGTTTAGGCAGTGGGATTAGAAGGGATTAGGTGGGATGGGATTCAAAAAACATAATTATTACCCATGGCAGGGATTGTTCCCTGTTGCTCTGGGATAAGACTAATGCCATGCTTTGTTGGTAATATGGTGGTACATTGAATGAATATACTCACCATCATTTGAAATTATTGAGAATAGTGCACATGTGTTATATCTAGGCTGTTCATTTATTTTGTAACCTCATTTTATGGCATGGGCCTAAAAATGAGGTAGATCCAAAACTTACGTGGCCCCAAAGAAGTTTTCAACTGTAAGTATTCAATCCCCATTGCTTTCTATGGTGGGGTCTACTTGAGCTTTAGATTTACTTGATTTTTTGGCCCATGCTCTAAAATAATCTCGAAAAATGGGTGAACGGTGTGGATATAGCCCGCACATCATGGTGGGACCTACACAACTTGCTAACATGGAGTGAAATTGATACAGGACCCAATGCAATTCTGTCTAATCTAATTCCAAGCTTTCCCATTCTCCCCAAACATGGAGTGGAATTGGCATAGGACCCGGTGAATCCCATCCCACCTAATCCCTTCTATTCCCACTGCCCAAACACGCCCTTAGGAATATAATTTTCAGGAATGAACCAAAGAATGAGGCAGATTTAAAGTTTTAGTAAACCATACCACGGAGAGCAGCTGAAGATTGGTGCCCACCGTTGAAACCTTCCGAGGCCTGTCATGATGCTTTTTTTTGATATCCAACTGTTTAAAAAGTCAACAAAAACATTAAAGTGGGGAAAACACTAATAACAGCTCCATCGAAAACTTTTGTGGCCATTGGAAGTTTTTAACAGTGGCAACTATCTCCCCACTGTTTTCTGTGGTGGGGTCTATTAGAGCTTTGGATATGAATCATTCCTTGGATCTTACCCTAAACTGATTTTCCGGATGGATGGACAGCGTGGATACAAAACATCTATCATGGAGGCTCACAGAATTTGATGACGTCACTTCAGTAGCAGTCTCGCTGCTCAACCAATCGGTAGCCCATCCGCGTTCATGTACCGTACATTGTACGTGTCATGCAAAGACTAGCGTTGCAGCTCCTCGATACACAAGTTGTACGAGTGGCTCAAAGTAGTTCAAAGTTAAACGTGCTCTGCCAAAATGATTTATTTACTGTATCATACTCTTCATCCATTACGTGATATCATTTTAAAGCTTTATGCTAAAAGTGATTCATATCCAAAGCTTAAGCGGACCACACCAAAAATAACAGTGGGAAAATGATTCTCGTTGTTAAAACAATCGTAGGGCCCACTATAGCATTTATTTTCCATCAAATCTATTTACAAGGCGACACAAACATGGATGAAAAGAAAAAAATAATACCACGTTGATCCAAAATTTTTATGACTCCTAAAAAGCATTTCAACTGTAGATGTTCAATCTCCCGCAGCTTTTTGCAGTTTGACAATGAAGTGTCGGAGCCTGGATAAAAGGAAGGTTGATCTCAAGGCTACGAAACTTTCACCCATTTACCATTTACAAGCCAGTTGCATATTCTTGACAATGAATAACCGGATGTAACATGGGAATTACTGATGAGTTGAATTTTAGACCCAGGCTTAAATTTCGTGTGGCATCTAATGGTTGGTTTGGATTTCATATAATCATTATGGGGGTACCTGTGAATATTAAGAGTAGACATCTCTCTTAGATGTTTTCTTTGGTGTGATTCACTTGAATTACAAGTTAGCCTGATATTTTGGGTGTTGGGCTTAAATTGGGATTGTGCATCTAAATGGTTGGAGCAGATTTTGAATACACTGGGTTCTTTAGAAATTAAGCTATGCATTTTCTCTCGGACTCCTCCGAAAGATTATCGGGATAAAAAGAAAAGAATGGTACAAGACGCTGCAATTGATCCTGATGAGACCCATCATGATGTTTTATGTACGATCCACTTGACCATAAGATATTTAGTCCTATATTACACCTAGAGGCAAAAAATCAAGCTACCTTGTGATTTTAGTTGGCCACATAAAAGAAAATAGTTAGGAAGAGTGATGTCCACCTTGGATTTTTGTAAGTCCACGATAATTATACAAAATCCACTCCAACCTGAATTACTAATTAGACTATAGTATATTGAGTAAACTATGGGTCCTTGCTCTTGCTCTAATGGTAGACTCTCGGGAGTTTCAACACCTGCTAAAGGGTTCAAGTACCCATAGGTGGTGAAATCCCACTAAGGCGTGAGTGTGTGGTGGTGTGTGTGCGAGTGGTAATGAAAAAACAAAAATAAATACACTGAGTAAACTATGTAGGGCCTAACTCGATGCATGTCTTATCCACATGGTCCATTCATTTTTCTGGCTCATTTTAGCACATTAGCCCAAAAATCAAGCATATCCAGAGGATAAAGTGGACCGCACCACAGGAACAATGGGAAAATAACGTCTATTGTTGAGAACTTTTTGGTGGCCGGAGACATTTTAGATTGAATTGATATTTGTGTTTACCCTTCATCCATGTTTACGTAACCTTGTGAATAAGTTGGATGACAAATAAATACTGTTGTGGGACAAGGAAGGTTTCAACGGTGGACATCATTAAATCCACTATTTCCTGTGGTGTAGTCCACTTGAGCTTGGGATATACTTCAATTTTTGGCTCATGCCCTATAATAATATGTTAAAAAGGATGGACGGTTTGGATTAGACACATACATTATAGAAGTTCTCCAAAGAGTTTCCTCAGTGCGCTATAATGTACTGAGTTACTCGGTAAACAATGCCCGTCTACTCTCACCGTTAGATTTAAAAGAAACAAAATAATAATAATAATTAGCTTAGTGGCTCAAAAGTTGTAGCGATTCATTATTCACGTGAGCGTACATGAGGCAGATCCAAATGGAAGCGGATTGGCTGGTGTACAGCGGACACAGATTATAGACTTGAAAAAAATAATAAAAATAATTAGCGGATTGGCTGATGTTTGTCAGGAATCCACTCCGTCCATCCATTTTGTGAGGTAATTTTAGGTGAATATATCAAACTTGAACGGATCCAAGACTCCAGTGGGTCTTACTAAAGTAAAAGATAGTAAGGGAAATTCTTACGTTGAAACTTTTCTGGGTTTGACAGTGATGTTTACATGCCATCCATACCATTAATAATGATCATTCCTACTGAGATGAACTGAAAACAAAAATATTAACCTGTTTCAAAACTTCTATGGCCCCATGAATATTTCAACTATGGATGTTCAATTATCATGTTTTCCTCCCACTTGAGCATTATATACCGTTCAATGTGGCCACATGTACTAAAATAAACTCATAAAACGGATGTACAGTGAAGATTTCTCACAAACATCCCAGTGGGCCCCACCTGCGTTCCCAGCGCAGGAACCTCATGCGATGGGATTTCGCAGGAAATCCTTTCCCGATCCCCGTCCGTGTACCGTACATACCACGTGTCATGTTAAGACAGGAAACGGATTGGCTACTCCCCCTGACACCAGCCAATGGCTGTGGTCGGTGCTTTGTGGGCCCTACCATGATGTATGTATTTCATCCATGACGTCCATCTATTTTTTCAGATAATTTTATGATAGGAGACCCAAAAATAAGGTATAAAAATATCTCAAGTGGACCACATTACAGGAAACGGTGTTGAATAAGCGTTGACCATTAAAAACTTTTTGGGGGGAATAAAAGTTTTGGATCAAGCTGATCTTTCTTTATTCCCTTCATCTGGGCCTGTATGACCTAATCAACAGATTGGATGTCAAATAACCAGTATATTGAGCCTTAGGAGGATTTTAATGGTGGATATCCAATCACTAAGTGTGGTCCACCTGAGATTTATATCCATTTCATTTTTGGTATCAATCCCTAAAATGATCCGGTAAAATGTATGGACAAAATGGATGAAATACATACATCATAGTAAGGCCTACAGATCACCGACCACCAGCCACGGGGCCAGTGGCAGAGGGAGTAGCCAATCCGTTTCCGTTAAGACAAGCGTTGCAGCTCCTCTTATCCAAGTTGTACGAATGGTTCGAAATAGTTCAAAAATATCTCAAAGTAAAACGTGCTCTAATAAAATTATTTATTTACTGTATCCACACTATTCAACCTTGTGATATTATTTTAAAGCATTATACTAAAAATGATTTATATTCAAAGCTTAAGTGGACCACACCAAAAATAGCAGTGGGACAATGAGTCTCATTGTTAAAATGTTTGTAAGGCCCACCATAGCATTTATTTTCCATCAAATCTACTCATAAGGTCATACAAACATGGATGAAAAGAAAAAAAATATCATATTGATCCAAAACTTCGGTGACTCCCATAAAGCATCTCAATGGTAGACGTTCAATCTCCCACAGGTTTTTGCAGTGTGGTAGATCTATTTAATTTTTCAGTTCATACCTTAGGACTAGCTCACAAAATGAAAGGACGGTTAGGATAAACACATACCCACAGAAATTGGTTACATCAACACACCAGCCAGATGGTGATACCGGGTGCACCAGCCAATCCGCTTCCAATCCGAATCTTAACTGCACCATGCCAAATTAAAAAGAGGTTGAACGCCCACCATTAAAAGTTTCTGAGAGCTCACAAAAGTTTAATTTGGATCAAGTTGTAGATTGTGTTTCCATTTCCTCAGGTCTCGGTGACCAAATCAACATTATGGCGTGTCCTAGGAAGGTTTCAGCACGTGTCATTGTCCCCGCCATTTCCTATTGTATGGTCCATTTGAGCTTAGGATCTATTTTAATTTTGGGGCCATGCCCCAAAATGAGCTGTCAAAATGAATAAGACAGCATATATTTATATATATAAAACAAAAACACAATGACACATCACCACGCCACCACGGTGGGTGGTGTAGGCAACACCACCTGATCCGTGACTCCGCGTCTCAATCTCTCTATAAATACACAGCCTACAATCTTATCCACCCAAGAACTGAAAACATGGCTACTATCCTCTCCACTAATCTTCTCAATCGCTTCTTAATCTCATCTTTCTTTCTCATTCTCCTTCTCAGCCCAGCCTGCAAGGCTGACAACGTCTTGTATACTGATAAAAGTCTCCATGCTAATGACTATCTGGAATATGGGAGCTATCAATTTAAAATGCAAGCAGATTGCAATCTGGTCTTATATGATAACGGCAGGGCCATTTGGGCATCCAACACCAGCGGGCAAGACAGGAATTGCTCTTGCACCATGCAAAGTGATAGGAATCTTGTGGTATATGCTCCTAACGGTCGTGTTATTTGGGCTAGTAATACTTGGACACGTCCTCGTGCCTCCTATGTTCTCATCCTTCAAAGTGATCGAAATGTGGTGATCTATGGTCCGGGCGTTTGGGCCCTTGGGACTAATATACCTGGGAGTGGTGCAATTCCAGTGGTCAGTTGGGCCAGCTCTGAGGACACTAATCATACCGCTGTGGTTGATGGATCTGGTACCATCATAGATATGTGAGAAGATCAATGCTTTGTGTTGAAATGCATATGTTTTCCTTTGGCCTAAGTTTTATATTTATCTATGTGTGTGATGATGGGTATGTATCGTTTGAAAATTTGAATGAATCTTAGTAATATATTAGAGTACTTTTGGGTTAATGTATTGTTAGCTGCTTTCCTCATTATAGTATATTATGTGTGTGATAATGTATATTATAGTACTTTTGGGTTAATGTATTGGTTACCCAGGCCTCCGCCTAATCTGCTCCCAACGCTGGCAACCTGGCCTACCCAATAAGTGGATTTTTCTGATTGTCAAGACAGTCTTTGTGCCCATGAATCACACTTGTAAAGGTTCTGGGCCACCATCAGGCCAAGCCCAAATGAACATGTCCATGGCCCAAATATTAGGCTGGCCGACTCATAAGATAAGAAGGTATAGCTCTCTTCCTTCTCTTTTAACCGTCCTTTTTTCTTATCACGTGGGCCTCACCGGATGAGGTGATCAGCCTGTAAAACTTGTACTGGCCAGGGCATGTTTGCCATGGGCATTTCTGATTAGTGGCTGAGATCTTGCGCGCATGTGCCTAGGCACTCGCACACCATTTTATTGGTGGATAGTTAATGGACCACCAATTAAAAAGCAGTCAAGATAGATATCGAGAAAGAGACATACATGACCAGCCTCTTTATTTACAAAAATATACCTTTGTTTCAGGGTGGCTAAGTTCAATGAACAGGTAGTTATGTGTTAGAGATTAGGAATGTTAAATCAATTTGAATTTGATCAGTTAAGAAAAAAGAGAGAAAAAATGAGCCAAACCTCTTCTTTGATTATATTAATTGAATATTTCAATTTTAACATAACATTTACGTTTAATATTTAATTGAATCTTTCTTTTATTCATTTTATTTATGACTATGAATATTATTAGCAAGAGAGTGAAGAACGAATAATCTCCCAAACAAAAAGAGTGATTGAGTCCGTCTTAGGCGAGTGAGTGAAAAGTGTGGCAAGAGAGCCAGTTCAACTCGCGAACGATCAGCAAGTGAAGGACCGATCCTTTAGCGTCAGTACGGTTGAGTTGTAATTGCACGTACATGTAAAGAACTCAGACGTGACAATAGTATGAATGATGACCATCCAGCAATTGTCATTTGATCAAGAAGGAAATCCAAAAGGAACTCGGGTTTTTGAAGCGGTCGCTCGAGAATTGAGACAGTTGAATTTCAGTAAAATGGTAGGATTGAGCTAATATATGCCTCGCATACAAATTTGAAAACGCCTATGCTCAACCATGACATTTTGATAGGGTTATTTGAGTAGACTGCAAGGTATGAGAAGGTAATGCAAAACAAACTTGCCACGTTAGTGAAATGCAAAGTGACATCACTATTAAGGGAAGCAAAGCCTTTATATTTATTTATTTTTTTATTGAAGATATTCTAGCCCAAAAATTGAGCTGATCTGCTCATAGGATCCAAACGGGCACATTTTATGATAGCAATGGGTCGCTGAAAAAGAAAAGCATGCACGTGGCTTCTAACGTTGAGACCAATTTGATGAGTGGACCATCCTGAGATTTGGATAAGGAAATGTAGACGGTGGGGTCCGTGTGCTGGATGGCTTGGATCACACATGCATGAGCCCCACCGTGTGCTGGATGGCTTGGATCACACATGCATGAGACGATCAAGTTAGCACCTGAGAAGACATGTAGGTGGGTTCCCTTCTACACGTACGATCGTGGGCTAACCTATTTTCTTTCGTAAACGTGGGGCTTGCCTGATGGGTGTGGTCCCACCTAACGAATGGCTCGGATCTTACACATGTTCTATTAGTATTATTAGCGTCCCTTACAAGTTCCATCTGCAGAGTCTCTTTTGAAGCAAGTACAGATACGCAACTGTTCACACTAGTGCACTTGTACATGACAGCACTTTGACAGGAAGTTAGGGCGATAACTAACAATGTCCCACCTTTGATCAGTCATCTTGATCATTGATATCATGGTCTGTACTGTCTATGCTGGGAATTTCTCCATAGTCTCCGAGATCATAAGTTGCCAACACTTTGACTAGTGGTCCACATATATATAGGGAAAAATTCAAAATTTTGATTGCCAGGATCTTCCAATCTGTAAACTTCAATGATAAAGATAATCAGTTCATTAAAAACTTCTTACTGTGGCCCATCTTGGGTAAAACTCAGTAGATGAACGGCTCTGATCATGATCTAGGCAGAACTGACTTGAGAAAGAGATGATGCTATTTAATCCAACAGTGGTGCGTGGCTCATTAATTCTCCACACAACTATTAATCCACATTCAAGGCTAGTAGATAAGAAATGTTGGTAGATTGAGTGAAAGAAAACTCGTTTCAACAGTGATGTCTTGGTATCGCTAACAGTGAAGTGTGAACTGACAGTAGGTGTACTAACAAGCTAACAAAAAAAAGAGTAGATAAGAAATGTTGCAGCTTCTCTCACCCATGTCGATTGCTCACAGAATAAATAAAAAAGAAGAAGAAATGTCCACGGAGTCAATGGACATGATCCGGCCATGCAATAGCCCTCCAACTATCAATCAGCTCTTCAATGCATGTTCATAGGTAGAAATTGTAAAAGAGAATACATTGTAGTGAACGCATGCTCTGATACCATTGAAAAGCTCTCCAAGTGACTACATTGCAGAAATTATAAATTATTTATTTCATTGAGAATAACATGACTTCAGATACGAGGCAGGAGAGATTTGTGATGATTTAGAGTGATTATAACATATATACATTTTAACAAATAATAAAATTTCATAATTTAAAAATTACCCTAATCTTATTACTATTATTATTATTATTTTATTTTATTTTATTTTATTTACACACGCACCCGCCACACACCCAAGCAGCCATAGTGAGATTTCACCACTTATGGGTTTCGAATCCAAGACCTTGTGTTGAAACTCCTCAGAGCCTAGCACTCGGGCAAGGATTGGAACCCTCAGCTACCTTGTATTAGAGCCATATTGATCTTGGATTGAATTTGAGATCTTTGTTCAAAAGCTACTTGCATCACCATTGTTTCGCAATGTAATATTTTATTGCCACCTGCATCATACGTCAAAATCAACCCACACAACCCATCTCTAACCCAAATCAGTTCTCTTCTCTAATGTTGGTAGTGGCTTTGATGCCATGTTAAACCTAAAAAGACTACATTGTGGAAGTCATGATACTTTATTTATTTTACTGAAAATAACTTGAATATATGAAATGTATGGAAGACCTGTCACGATTTAAATAGAATCTAACATACACACATCTGAAAAAAAAAAAAATCTACTCTAAAACTCTACAAAAATTATATAATAAGCTATCCTGTAATTTTTTTAAAGAGCTTGCTTGGATGTCAGGGATTTGGAGGGGCCGACAATATCCGGGTACTGCCGCTATCACGCTGGTGGCATAAGACCGTGTGACAGACCTGTTGAATATTCAAACATGCACATGCAAAACGCTGGCCGACCGAAACAAAAACTCAACGAGGTTGCATGCACCCTATCCAGCATTCACGATGCTCTGATTAGCAGAAGTAGACCCACAGTGGAAAGAGAAAAATCAAACACAGACAGTGGGGATTGAACGGCCGCCATTGAAACATTCAACAGGCCACAGAAGTTTTGAATAGGTTAATATTCTGTTCATCTTATATATGAACGGTTTGGACGGCATATAAACTTCACCGTGGACTCCGAAAGGTTTCAACGGTAGGCATTTTCCCTACCCAATTTTCCCTGTCGGGTGGCTCACTTAAGTTTTGGATCTTCCTCATTTTTTTTTTAGCACATGTCCTAAGAAGAGCTGGAAAAATAGATGGACCAGATAGATTTATCACAAAGATCACAGTGGCCCCACCTAGCTTCCGATCACAGGAACTTCCTGCGGTCGGCTGTCCCAGGCAATCTGCTTCCAGCAAAATCAAGGTTCATTTGGGAGTATGCTCACAGTACCTCCCAAGGTTCTCATGCGCATCTGTTCTGCACGCACTCCGTGTCCATACAATAATATACAAAAAGATACAAAGGTGTCATCACGGGCGCGGATTGGTGAGTCGGGGTGACAGCATAGTGGGTGAGTTCTAGACTGTGGGGCCCACCTTGATATGTATGTTGCATATCCACTCCGGCCATAAGTTTTTCCAGCTCAATTTAGGTCATGGTTCAAAAAATGAAGCAGATCCAAGTTTCATGTGGATCACACAACAAGAAACATTGATGATTGAAAGCCCACCACTAAAAGTTCCTATGGCCTACCTTAATGTTTATTTTCCATCCAACCTCTTTATAACGTCACACAGACCTGATTGAAGGAAAACACAAATATCAGGTTGATTCAAAATTTTTGTGGCCCACAAAAAGTTTTCAATTTCCAATGACCACTATTTCTAATACTGTGGTCCACTTGAAATTTATATACTCTTAATTTTTTGATCCTTGCATTAAAATGATCTGGAAAAACTGATGGAAGGAGTGGGTATAAAGAAAAAAAAAATTACATCAAGGAGGCCCCACTGTCAGGTAATCACCCACTGAGCTGTTTCCCCACACGGACGTAATCCGCGCCAGCCCATCACTGCCTTTTCTTTCTGACAGCATCGATAAAAGATAAATAAATATTAAGTAAGTGACAAATGTGTGATCAGATCTGACCATTCAATTAACGAGACACATAATCCTAGAAAATCTCACATATTTTTTAGGGAATTTGATTAAATAATATTATCGCAAATATATCAATAGATCTTGTCAAACCTTGAGAAGGAAAGAGTAAATTTGGTCCGTCTTGAGCGCCTCGAGGAGTTGTTTTGAAAGCAGAAGTCCAGAAACAGATGGTTAAAAGAAGGATATAGAAATTCCAAATTCTTCCACGCATCTGCATCAGACCATCTCAAAAGAGCTTAAATCGGGCAGATTGTCACGCAGGATGGTTCAACTATCTCTGACCAGTCCCAGATGAAATCAGCTCCTGCTGGCTTCTTCAAGTCCCTTTTCTCAGCTGAACCGGTGCCGCAGGCGGGAGATCTCTTGAGCATCATCCCTCCCCTAGTTTCCCAAGCGGATAATGCTGCTCTCATGGCCCCGGTTTCTTTGGAGGAAGTAAAGCTTGTGGTTTCTGCGCTGCCAACAGACGGGGCGCATGACCAGATGGATTCTCTGGAGCATTCTTTCAGTCCTGCTGGAGTATTGTGGCGACGGATCTTCACAGGGCTATCAACTTCCTTTTCCGGGGAGGTACGCTTCCTCGGGCCTTCTCAGCCTCCCTTCTCTGTTTAATTCCCAAATGTATAGCCCCAAAATCCTTTTCTGATTTTTGTCCTATAAGCCTTTGTAATTGCATATACAAGATCTTCTCTAAAGTTATTGCAGCTAGGATCAGTACCATCCTACCAAGGCTAATTTCCGAAGAGCAAATGGCCTTTGTTAAGGGTCGATCAATTGTGGACAGTGTAGCCTTGACCCAGGAGCTCCTTCGAGACATTGACAAGAAGACCAAGGACAGTAACATTATCTTCAAAATTGATCTGGAGAAGGCCTATGACCGGGTAAGCTGGTCCTTCTTGAAAGCTGTTCTCCTCAGATTCGGCTTTGACCATTCCTGGATTTCGCTGGCAGAAAAGTGCTGGGCTGGTCCCTAGTTCTCAGTCCTTTTCAACGGGGAGTCAGCGGGCTTCTTCAAATCGAAGAGAGGTCACCATCAGGGAGACCCCCTCTCTCCAAGTCTCTTTATCCTTGTCATGGATGTTCTTAGCCGGGGCATCAAAAATCTAATTGCTTCCAACTTATGTCAGCCCTTTCAATCTAGGAGAGGAGTCATGGTCATCTCCCACCTTCTATTCGCAGATGACACAACAATCTTCACCAATGGTACCTCCTCCTCTGTCAGAAACCTGATTGCTTTTCTGGAAAAGTTCAATAGCGTCTCAGGTCTCAGGATAAACAGGGCTAAAAGTAGCTTCATTGCATCCTCCAAAATGTCCGTGAGCAGGGTACAGGCTACTGAAAGGATTACCGATTTTTCTAGAACGCCATCTTCCTTCTGCTTTATCGGGGTCCCTCTCACCAAAGGGAAGAGCAAAATTTCCCTGTTTCAGCCCGTGGTGGAGAAAATTCTGGTGCGCATCGCAGCGTGGAAGGCCTGCTTCCTCAACCAGGCTGCACAATCTATTCTCATAAGGCATGTCCTTGGGTGTATCCCTATCCATACTTTGGCGGCGGTCGAAGTCCCTAAGAGGATCCTTGCGTCGCTCAAATCCGCCTTCGCCGACTTCTTCTGGGGGTGGTCCGAAGGCAGAAAGAACCTCCATTGGATCAATTGGAGGAAAATTTCCTCCCCTTCCAAAGAGGGAGGGCTGGGAATTCCGTCTTTAAAGGAAATTACTGTGGCCTTGAGACTAAGGAGGGCCTGGTCTGTCTTCTTCAGCCATGGTACTAGCATTTGGGGATCCTTCATGAGATTCAAATATGGCATAAATGAGATCCGAGTAGCTTCCAATCAGCAGCATTCAGATTCCCCATCGTGGAAGAAGCTGGCGATCTGGCGCGACACGTTGCTAGTGAACTCTCGCTTGCTTCTGGGAGATGGCAACAATAGTTTTTGGGATGACAATTGGACCGGGTTGGGGCCCCTTAAAAACTTGATTTAAGGTATCATCCCCCCCTCTCAATGTAGCCTAAAGATAAATCACTTTATGGGGCCAGCGGGTCTGTCGTCTCCCCTGCCTCAGGTGCTTCCAGATTCTGTGCGGCTTCACATCATTTCTGAAGGCCTGGTCCTTAACCAGGAGCGAGACAAGACGATTTGGGCCAGGGAGAAGTCAGGTATCTTTTCCATAAAGTCAGCCAGGTCCCTCACTCGTATCCAGGGCCAGATCCAGCCATGGGCTAAATGGTTGTGGCCCCTCCAACTTCCTCCAAAAATCTGTATTTTTGTCTGGAAAATCATCAACAATGCCATTCACATCGACTTAGATGTGAAGCACAAAGGGGTCCACATGGCATCATCTTGTGAGTGTTGCAGGCCGCTAAATCAAAGGGAGGAATCCCTTGACCACCTTTTTGTTAAGGGGGAGCGCACGTCGTTCATGTGTCACCGCTTCTTCGCTCTGCTCGCAGTTGCTATCATTCCGAACCAATCCATCAGGGGTAGACTTCCTCAATGGTGGGCTTTGGCAAACAGCTCCTCTCCAATAGGCGTCATCAGAGGTCTTATCCCTGCCCTCATCCTATGGGAGATTTGGAAGGCTAGAAACACCCAACGTTATGAAGGTGTCTCCTCCAATGTTCACCAAACCATGCTCCATATTCGATCGTGGCTCTCCATTCTCTTCAAAGAGTTTCCCCTCCCTCCTTGTAAGAACCAGGCTGATAGAGAAGCTGTTCTGGATCTCCAACTCCCTAGTAGCCCCTCTCAACCCCACTCCATATCTTCTGTGAAATGGTCTAAGCCAGCCCAGGGGAGGGTGAAGCTCAATGTTGACGGCTCCTCAAGAGGTAATCCAGGCCCAGTAGGTGGTGGAGGGGTTTGTCGGGGGGCCAAGGGTGAATTCCTCTTTGTTTTCTCTAAGGCATATGGGCGAGAATCCAGCTTTCTTGCCGAAGTCAAAGCTATCATTCATGGGCTCCAGATGTGTTCTAGTAAAGGACTTAACTCAGTTGATGTGGAAAGCGATTCGCGCTCGGTAGTGGAGATCCTAGTGAACCCGGTTGATGGCCCCTGGATCGTTCACTACTAGAAGAACCAATTCAGATCGCTTAGCTCCTCCAGTGCCGTTTCTATCTCCCACTGTCCGAGAGAGGTAAACAATGTGGCCAACAGCCTTGCCCGTTGGGCTAGCTCAAATCAGCAATCTAGAATTTTTGAAGCCGCTACGGACCTCCCTCTATGTAATCGAGGGGAGTTGGTTCTAGATAGGACGGGCCTCGGCATGGTGAGGATTTCGTAACTATTTTCTGAGATTTTTCTCTCCTTTCGGTCTCGGCAGCGCGCCCCAGGTTCCCTTCTTCTGTCTGGGGTGGGGCCGTTCTGCTCGGTCGCTTTTGTTTTGTATAGCTTACGATAGGTGGTCCCAGTCCTTTTTGTTTGGGACCTCCCGAATGGTTGTACATGGTTTTGTTAAATGGAAAAAAAGGTTTTCATTAATATATATATATATATATATATATATATAAAGATCTGATCTTGTTCCTCTGCAATTCAAAATACTGTATAGAAGTTAATATGTAGATATTCATGCCGTTTTTTCATATAACTTTTGGTCATGAAACCAAAATGATAGAAATTCATATCTTAGGTGGACCACACTAAAATTCTTATGAGCCACAAAAGTTCTTATGGACAGTTATGGTGATTATTCCTTAAAACTTACTATGAGACATCAAAGTTTTGGGTTAAATTGATACTTGTTTTTCCCTTATCCGTATGATATTATCATCAGGTTAAATGGAAAATAAACATTAAGGTGGACCCTAGGATTTTTTAAATGCGGGCATTCAGTCACCATTGTTTCCTGTGGTGTGGTCCACCTGAGACTTGTTTCTACCTGATTTTTGGGTCTAGGCCCTATAATCAGCTTAAAATAGATGGACAGCATCGGTGTACTACACATACATCAAATTAGGGTCAACGGTCAGGCCACGTTTAATCTGTTCAAGTTCTATAGTGTGGCTAAAAAGGAATGCTGATTGCCTACTGAAGAGTAGTAGATACTGGTCAGTGCACCATGGGTTTCACCATGATGTATGTATTTTATCCACGAGGTACATTCATTATGCCAAATCATTAATTAATGACATGAGCATGAAAATGAGGCAGATCCAAAGCTCAACCGGACCACAGCATAAAAAATAGTGGTGATTAAATGCTTACCATTAAAAACTTCTTCAGGCCCACCAAAGTTTACTCTAAAATGATATGAAAAAAATGGATAGACAATGTAGATAAAACAGGTACATTGCACTGGGGCGCATATAACACCAACCAATAGCCACCTTAATATTGACAGCGTATGGTTAGTAGATGATTTGCATCCATGGCTGAGGTAGCAATTAGTTAAACTTATTTCTGCACATCCCATCATTATAGTGGGCCCCACTTAATGCATAGATTAGATGTAATACACCCATTCAACCATTATGTGGGCCACCATACTACATTTTGGGTGATTGTCAATTGTATTCTATAGTGTGGCCAACATATATAGTGATTGGACGGAGTTGATTTTCAGCATTCCATCCGACGCATAGCGGAGCTAATTTAAATGCATGGGTTGGACCACTCACAACTTTGCAGCCCGTATAAGTATTATAAACGTGAGTACGTAAGAGGGTGAATAGAGGAGTGGAGGCTTAAATGTTGGTAGCCCCATATAAGTGCTTCATGCCCTGGCCCACAAGTGAGGCTAGACCAAGTGATCTTTTGAGGCACACATTGAATGTTGAAACTCAATCATGTATTCCAACCGTCCATTTTTCTTATACACGTACATCGGGAGTGATGCATTGTCCATTTCTTCGTCAAGGCCTGTTCATGTGGGCCCCTTTGATGCTAGCCGTCCAGTTTTCTCATACTAGTATAGACCAATCAATGATTCAACTTGCTTAATTGGTTTTTGCACCTGTGCATGCTCATCGCAATCACCGCTTGATGAACGTCCGAGATCTTACACACATATTACACATGTGATGAAAGTCACCTCGGTAATTCCTCCTCCCACAAAGTAATTCACCGGATAAGATAAAAGATAATAGTGTCAGTAGTGCCTGCCTTGTTCACGTGGCATGGGTTCTTGTTTCTATGGATAGGAGAAAATAGAGGGTGAAGAATACCTCTGGGCTCGGTGGATGCAAAATACCCACGCGTCAAGTTGTATTTGGGCTAGTTGGCATAACATCAACTATCTGGACCGTCCATTAGATTCAGACCTCTCTTCTCCCACTACCATGCAAGAACCACAGCAATTGGATATTGTTAAACATCTTTAATCAGATCTTTCTATGGATAAGGGACATAGAATTTAAAATGGTTTTCAAAAAGCTACCTCATTGAACAATATGATTATCATCCCACAACGTTTCACTTACATTTCTTTAACTGGCGCGGGTTAGGCGGGTGTGCGAGCGAATGGTCCACAGCTTAAGTGGGCTCCAACATTGATATCTAAGTAAAATTCACTCAGACCATCAAGTGTGTCCCTTCATTTTAGTATAATGGTACAAAAAATTACTACGTTTGTGAATTAGGTGGATCACATGATTGGAAATAGTGTACATATTTTAATAATTGCCCCTAAAATTTTGACCATAGTATAGTCCACTTGAATCATTGATGGGCATGAATTTTAGACCCTGGGCTTAAATTTTCGTGTGGCATCTAATGGTTGGATTGGATTTCATATAATCATTATGGTGGTCCCTGTAAATATTTAGAGTGGACATCTCTCTTAGATGTTTTCTTTGGTGTGATCCACTTGAATTACAAGTTAGCCTGATTTTTTGGTGTTGGGCTTAAATTGGGATTATGCATCTAATGGTTGGAGTAGATTTTGAATACACTAGGTTCTTTAAAAATTAAGTTCTGCATTCTCTCTGGAGGTGAGCATCAAGTTCCGATTTTTTCAAAAACCTAACCCGAACTCAATCCAATCCGGGACCGAGTCCAGTATGGCTGACTCGATCTGATCCGAATCCTTGCTGGCCTGACCCGAACTGAGTCTGACTCGGTCAGAAAAATTGAGTCGGATTGAGTTGAGTCTGTCTAGAGACTCTCGTGCTATGAAGGAAACAGGAGGGAAATCGGGAGAGAGAGGGAGAGAAAGGAGGAGAGAAAGAAGAGAGGAGGAAAATCAGGAGAGAAAGAGGGAGAGAAAGGAGGAGAGAAAGAAGGAAATGAGGGAAATCGGGAGAGAGAGAGAGAGAGAGAGAGAGAGAGAGAGAGAGAGAAATGAGGAGAGCCAGGGCCAAACACTGTAACCAAGCCAGCGAGGTCCCGACCTCGGCCGGACCACCAGCGAGCCAGGGAAAAACTACAAGAAAAAAAATGAAACCTACCTAATGAATGGAGGAGGATGAATGGTGAAAATAGGTTGCTGGGCTGCTGAGTGGCCGGATCGAGATGGGTGGGTGCAGCGCCGCTCGTTCGGGTAGAGAAGATAGGTTAGGTATTAGGGCTTTCGTTCAGGTGAGGGTAGTAAAAAAGTTTTTAAAAAAACTAAAAAAAAAATAATTTAAAAAAAAGAGTAAAAATATGTTATATAGGATCCGACCGGATTGGATCCCATTGGTTCCGATTGCCACTAACTAGAACTCGACTTGATGTATGGTCGGATCTGAGTGGGCCTACTCGATCCAACCCGATCTTGGCCTTCGGTTCAGGTCGGATCGGATCTGACCAGTTTGATCAGGTCAAATCCGTTAGATTAGGTCGGATCGTGCTCAGCTCTAATTCTCTCTCCAACTCTACCGAAAGATTATTGGGATAAAAAGAAAAGAATGGCATGAGATGCTATAATTGATCTTGGTGAGGCCCACCATGATGTTTTATGTACGATCCACTCTGACTATAAGATATTTAGTCTCATATTACATTTAGAAGCAAAAAATCAAGCTGCCTTGTGATTTGGTTGGGCCACACAAGAAAATAGTTGTAAAAGTGATATCCACCTTGGATTTTTATAAGTCCACATAATTATACAAAATCCATCCCAACCTGAAGTACTAAATAACTTGTTAGATCCTTACTATTGCTCCGGTGGTAGACTCCTAGGAGTTTCAACACCTGATCAAGGGTTCAAGTATCCATAGGTGGTGAAATCCCACTACGGTGTGAGTGTGTGAGGGGATGTGTGCATGTGTTAAAAAAATTAAAAATAAAATAAAAAGGCTATAGTATACTGAGTAAACTTTGTAGGAACCAACACGATGTTTGTGTCATATTCACATGGTCCATTCATTTTCCTGGCTCGTTTTAGCACATTAGCCCAAAATTAAAGCATATCCAAAGCTCAAAATGGACCACACCACAAGAACAGTGGGAAAATAACATATACTGTTGGAAACTTCTCGGTGGCCAAGGACATTTTGGATCGAGTTGATATTTGTGTTTTCCTTTCATCCATGTTCACATAAACTTATGAATAAGTTGGATGACAAATAAATACTCATGTGGCCCAAGGAAGGTTTCTAAGACGGACATCATTAACTACTTTATTTCTGTGGTGTAGTCCACTTGAGCTTGGGATATACTTCAATTTTGGGCTCATGCCCTATAATAATATGGTAAAAGGGATAAACGGTTTGGATCAGACATGTACATCATGCAAGTTTCCGAAAGAGTTTCCTCAGTGTCCTATATTGTACTGAGTTACTCAGTAAACAATGCCAGTCTACTCCCACCATTAGATTTAAAACAAGTGAAAAGAAATAGGTTAGTAGCTCAAAAATCGTACCGATTCGTGTTTAATGTGGGAAGCGGATTGGCCGGTGCACCTCACACCAGCTATATCGCTGCTGTATTGACGTCAACAAGTTTTGTGGGTCTGATCATGAAGTATGTGTTATATTCAAGCTATCCATCCATTTGGCAATCTCGTCTTAAAGTTTGAGAAGAAAAATAAGACAGATTTAACTACCAAGTGGACCACACTGAAAAAAGTAGTGGGGGATTGAACGTCTACCATTGAACCCTTTTTAGGGTCACAGAAGTTTTGGATCAATATGAAATTTGTTTTTTTTTTTTCTTTCTTAATTCTTGTCTTTGTGACCTTATGAACAAATTGGATGGAAAATAAAGGCTATGGTAGGCCCTATGAATTTTTTCATGGTGAAAATCATTATCTTCACTGTTATTTGTGGTGTGGTCCATATGATTTTTGGATATGATTATGTTTTGAAAAATACTCTAAAATAATCTCTAAAAATAAATGAACAGTGCAGATATAATAAATACATCATTGTGAAGCCACGTAACTTTAATCTCCTTTGAACCGTTCGTACAACCTGGAGCGTAAGGAGCGTCAGTGCTCTACCTGGCAGCGTCAGTGCTCTACCTGGCACGACACGTACCTACAGCTATACAGCTGGTGTGTGGTACACCAGCCAATCCACTTCTGTCGGTAGCCAATCCACATCCGTGTACCGTACATATGGCTAGCGCATGTCACGCTGAGACGAGTGTTGCAGCTCCTTCGTATTCAAATTGTACGAGTGGTTCAAAAGAGCTCAGAAGTTAAACGTGCTCTGCCAATCCGTGTACGTGTACAGCTAGCGTGGGTACGAGTCATACTAAGACGAGCGCTGCAGCTCTTTGATATCTGACTTGTACGAGTGGCTCAAAAGAGTTCACAATTTAAAGGTGCTCTACCAATCTGCGTCTGTGTACGGCTATAGTGTGGGCACGTGTCATACTAAGACGAGCGTTGCAGCTCCTTAATAGCTGAATTGTGCGAGTGGCTCGAAAGAGTTCACAATTCGCATCCATGTACCGTAAATATGGCTAGTGTGGGTACGTTTCATGCTAAGACGAGCGTTGCAGTTCCCTGATATCCGAATTTTAAGAGTGGTTCAAAAGAGTTAACAAGTTAAACGTGCTCTACCAATCCGCATGTGTACCATACATATAGCTAGTGTGGGCACGTATCATGCTAAGACGAGCGTTGCAACTCTATCCGAATTGTACTAGTGGTTCAAAGAGTTCACAAGTTAAACGTGCTCTACCAATCTGCATCTGTGTGCTGTACATATGGCTAGTGTAGTACGTGTCCAGCTAAGACGAGCGCTGCAACTCTTCGATATCCAAGTTGTATCGAATGGTTCAAAAGAGTTCACAAGTTAGACATGCTCTACCAAAATGATTCATATCCAAAACTTAAGTGGACCACACCAAAAATAGCAGTGGGATAATGATTCATTTTCCATCAAATCTATTTATAAGGTCACACAGCCATGGATAAAAATAAAAAGAAAAATCATACTGATCCAAAACTTCTGTCACACCCCCCCACCCCCCCAAAAAAAAAGGGTTTCAACGTTAGAGGTTCAATCTCCCACATTGCAGTGTGGTACACTTGATCTCTAGATCTATCTCTTATTTTTCAGTTCAACCCTTAGGACGAGCTCACAGAATGAAAGGAAGGTTGGGATAAACACATACCCACATAACTTGGTTACGTCAACACACCAGCCAATGGTGGTGTGGTACACCAGCCAATCCACTTCCAATCCAAATCTTAATGGTACCACACCAAATTAAAAAGAGGTTGAACGCCCACCATTAAAAGCTTGTGGGAGCCCACAAAAGTTTTGGATCAAGTTCATAATCTTGTTTTCATTTTCTCAAGTCTTGGTGACCAAATCACGAAGTTAGATGGCAAATAAACATTATGGCGTGCCCGAGGAAGGTTTCAGCATATGTCATTGTCCCCAACGTTTCCTGTGGTATGATTCTGGGGCATGCCCTAAAATCAGCTGTCAAAATGAATAAGACAGCGCGCATATATATATATATATAACAAATACAGTACCATGACACATCACCACACCACCGCTGTGGGTGGTGTAGGCAACACCACCTGATCTGTGACTACTCGTGTCAATCTATCTGTAAATCCACAGCTTACAATCACTACAAGAAAAGGGGGTTTTAGCCTCGGTTCAAAACTGTGGCTAAAAAGGTTAAAAACTGAGACTAAAGCCTTTAGCCTCAGTTTTGCCTCAGTTATCTAAACCGAGGTTGAAACCCCTGTGGCTAAAGGCTTTAGCCTCAGCTTTAGCAACCGAGGCTAAAATGACATTTATAGCCTTGGTTCTTCAAGTGAGGCTAAAAACCTTTTTAGCTTCAATTTTCTTGAAACGAGGCTAAATCAAAATTTTAGCCTCCATTGTTTTCAACTGAGACTAAATTCAAAATTTAGCCTCAATTGCCTCAAACCGAAGCTAAATCTATTTTTAACCTCGGTTCTCAACAACCGAGGCTAAAGTCTTTAGCCACGGGAATTTCAGCCTTGGTTCTCAACAACCGAGGCTAAATCCAAGCCTCGGTTACAAATTGAGGCTAAAAATGTTTAATTTAAGAAATATTTATTTAAACTACTAATCCATTCGTTCAATCCACTCATGAAACAATCAATCATGAAAGCCATAATACCAACAAAATAGTTAACAACAGTCTACTTAAAGTTTTCAAAACAAACACAAGCAAACTATTACACAACATTAGGTTCCACAAATATTTATATTCTTATCTCTTCTATAATCTCTTTTTCTTTTTCTTTGACTTTTCCTGTATCTGTTTTGAATCATCCGGTCTTTTATTGATATTTCTTTCATCTGGAAGCTCTTGTAAAAGGGTTTCTATAGCAACATCAGATTTCTCTTGGGCATCTTTACCTGTTAGATCCTCCAAATGTTCCTGCCAAAGGAAGATAAACACCAACAACATTTAAACTCAACCTCAATGAAGCGATTAAAATAAATCAATACAGACCTACAAGAACTTCTTCACTAGGAATAACATAATTTCCTGGTAATCAATGGCAGAGATGGCCTCAAGCTCACGTTCCAACTGTTGCATGGCAGCAAGCTTCTGCATAATCATTGCATCATAGCTACCCATCTGCAGGACAGCAACCTACTAATGAGACATCAGTACAATGCCATTTCTGCATTAAATATTCAACTAGAAAAAACTAACCTCCGTATATGAAGGCTACTTTTGATTTTCGATTACGTCTAATACAACATTAGGCTGCGGCAACCCAAGAGTTTAGCACTTTCTTCTCTGCATTTGTTATCTGCACTGCTTAAATAGCAAGTGAAAAGTTGTGATCTGAATATTTCAAAGATAATGATGTGAAACAGATAAAAGGGCATCCATCTCCCCATAAATCAATAATATTATTGGAAAGTAGATATCTTTCAGATTACCTTTGCTCAAGATGCATCAACAATTGTATGAGATGGTGACAAAGTGCAGGCAAAACAGATGCTGGATTCTTTTCAGACAATCTGCCAGCAACTGATATAGCAAACTCTCGAACATCAAAATCCTATGACATGGAAAAGAAGAAAAAAAAGAAAAAGATAGTGAACATGCCCCTATGTTCATAAACATTTTTCAAATAAAGATAACAGTTCAAATGCTCATAGAAGAGCCATTGGCAAGTTGTGCCAAAAATTATACCTCATCATTAAGAGCAACAAAGATAGCACTCAAACTATCAGCCTATGCCAAAAATTCATCGAAACCTCCATTTCCATGCAGAGATAGAAAGACTGACTGACGAACACTAACATCAGCATCTGCAATGGCAGTAATTAGAAGTTTCTCCACAATCTGCAGAAAGCTCAGAGTTAATGATCAAGATGTACAAGCAAGACCATTTTGCAAATACATATTTGATTCATAGAAGAACCTAAATAGAAGCATAAAAATTTACTTCACATAATCTTGCAAAGTTTTCATGACTTCAAAAAAAAATCGAGATAAAAATATCACTCTGAAAAGCACGGAAGGCTGAGACATAACCGTGAAATTACAACCACACATTGCCTGAAGAAAATTTGAAACCTTAAAGTAGTAACAACTGGACAATGTTTCAGGTAAATTTATTGAAATAAATGGTACATTAAAAAAGGTGGATGATGTTACCTTATAATTCTACAAAACTCCCACTTGTTTCCTGTTTTCACAGGTTTCTTTGGAATGTCCCGAAGTTAAAAGGACTTGACATGATCAATGGAGTTGTATCCATGTGTTCTGACATATTTGCCATCATATTAGACTGCCACCAAATGTTTACTGCAATGGTCAAATCATCACTATCCACTTGATGGAACCTGTTGCACACAATATTTCAAGATTCCTTCAGTGAATTAATTTAGCAGAAATAGAAATGAACTAATCACTAAAATTAATATACGCCATGGTCAGACCAGGAAAGGCTTATTCTGCTGGGAGAACCCTGAGATAAACAAAAGTTGCCTAAGGGGCTGCACTTGCGTATCTTTGAGAGATTATTTCTGTAAAAATGAATTGCCTATGCTAGACGTGCAATGGGCTTTTTTTTTGGAAAATTGCAATGGACATTATGTTAACCTCTTTGAGATACCAAATTACATATAAAGTCTAGCAACCATATGTGGTCCGCTTGGTGCCTATGGGATTTGACTTAATCCCCAATTAACCAATAGAAATCCACTTCCTAATCCAACACCTTATAAAAAGGTAAAAAAAAAATTAAAAAAAAAACCCATTAAAACTAACAACCAATAGAAACAGAAACTACAGACCTAACCAAAGCAAAACAGCAACTAACAGCTATTCTTTGTTTCCAGAACTCTAGAAGTGCAAGTCAATCACTCATAAAAAAGGATGGAGTTTGTGCTTGGAATAACCACATAATATATATCAGCTGAAACGATGGTATCATATTCATATCGGCCTGATACAATACACTATGATTCTATATCACCCTGTCCCCACAAAAATGGCCTCTAACAGGACATATCTGGCCAGATCATCGATACTGCCATAAAGATCCAGATTTGATTTTTTTTTCCTACTCAATTTTAAAGAACCCAGTGCGTAGGTATGTATGTATGTGTGTGTGTGTGTGTGTGTGTGTGTGTGTGTGTGTGTGTGTGTGTATATATATATATAGTACTATGAGGTCGAGCTGTGTGGACCCCACTGTGATGTGTGTCAAACATCAACACCGTGCATTTGATGGGTTCCCTTAAGGTTATGGGATATCCCAAAAATCAGTTGTATACGGAATTCATGGGGGCCATACCATCTAAAACCATGTGAAGACATGCCTAAAACATCTAAAAGCACTTGATGGAGCCCACCTTAGATTTGGATGCGACTGAAACTTGGTCTGACACCTCATCCAAGTAGGACACACACAATGGATGGGCGGGATTTGTAAACCACATCTCAAAAGGCCCAATAAATGATTATGAATGTTTTAATGGAGGGTAACCCCTCTCAACTGTTGTATGTGGTATGATTTTTGTCTTATGACATCCAAGAATAAAAAGTCTGAGGAACTTACTGGTTTATCCTCTATGTGATCACCATTGGGTTCAACCACCTTTTTAGCAAGCACCTGACCTCTTGGAAGTGGAGCACCTGTTAAAACATTCCTGTCAGCAAGAGCTGGCAGAACAGTATCATTAAAGAGTTAATAATCAAAACACTGGCAGAACCACGAATCACGAACAACTCCATGGTTTATAAGATCAGCAAAAAACAGACAATTACTACAATTTTAATATTTTTGTTGTTGCATAAGTGGACCAGCAGAAGTGGATGAAAGCTGCAAAAAAGTTGTGGGCCAGCAGAAGTGGATGGACAACAAGTGAACTTGCTTTGAGCAGTACTGAGGACTGCCTCTATAGACTAAATAACTAAAATCGGCATCACTAATCATGAAAATTCAAACAGTCAAACTTATATCTCCTAGATTTTTGTGTGCACAAACAGATAGACATGAATAAAGAATGAACAATTAATATTAATAATTGGGGGTTGTTTTTTCAATCCTTAAAATGTCAAATCAATGTGTTCCTTGGAAGTTAAAAGACCTCAACATGGCTGTGTTGGGTGTCAATAGAATCAATATCAAAGCAGAAATTATATGGAATTCCATGACATGATTGGGGTTTTCATCACACCAGAGGTTGGGCCAAAAGGAAAAAGAACAAAATTGAAGCACAAAAGATGTTTTACTGGTGCACAGTTTAGGACAGGAATCATCTGAGTAGCCTTACCAATCCGGTGAATATAAGCTACTGCTGATTCAGGGAAATCGTAACTTATTATGCAGTTGATGCCCCTAAAGTCCATACCCCGAGCAACAACATATGTAGCAATTAAAACCCACGTCTTACCAAATTGAATGCTCATCAACATGTGATTTATATGCCAGAGCCCTAGAATATGTATAGCTTAGCCTGCCAGACAAACAGACTACAAGATCTGCATCATGATCTTCAAGCCATAACTTCAATTGCCACAGTAAAAAAATGAAAATCAAACAAAAACCTGCTTTACTTATAAACAAAAAGCAAGAGCAGGGAATCACCTGTTTTTGAAAAATAAGAACTTGAAAAGAATCAAGAATTGTGCTTTGTTTCCCATGTGTGTGGAATTGTACTATGTGTGTGAGCATGCGCACACTAGTAAATTGCATGTGCATCACACATGGGAATGCCTAAACATTTTTCCTACATAACTACAAAAGACAGAAAGACAGTGATTTACTTACAAGAATCCAACAGCAATTTGGTTCTCATAGTTCAAACCATCAGACATTCCTAGATTTCCAAGTTCATTAGCAAACAAAGCATGAAGCAAAAAAGTATGGCCCACCTTTTTCCAATCTGCAACCCTCATTTTAAGACAGCCCTTGGATTCTTTTGCATGTCAAACACATAAATACACATAAATACGACTTGACCTGAAAAAGAAAGGACTAACTATTCAATGATGGTGAACTACAAACTCATGAAATGTAATAAAACATAAATATATATATATAAGATAACACATAAATGAATCTCAGCAAAAAACTACCTATTGATTCTTCGGAACCTTCGACTGAGGTCCCTCAGCCTCAGGTCTATCCCTAGGAGTGGATACTGAGTCAGCCTCTACATTTAGTACATTGCCCGAAGTTTGGTCTGTTGCAACCAATGAGTTCATAGTATCTCTCATTCGTGCCATCATCTGCTCTGTTATTCGCTCTGTCATCCGTTGCTCCATCTGCTCCGTTATTCGCTCTGTCATCCGTTGCTCCATTTGCTCTAGATGCTTAGCCATCTGTTCTTTCATCCGCTCCTCCACTAGTTGCTCTACCCGCTCATTTATGTGTCGTCGCAACTCATCAGTCTCCCTCCTGAGTTCTGCAATGGTATTTCTTGTGCACCATAACGTGGAAGCTGTGGGACCTAACCCCATCATGCGGACCTGACCCGGATGCTCTGGTCCCAATATCTGGGATAAGAGATCGTCTCGGGCAGTGCTACTCTGAGAGGACTCAGCAGTCTGAGTTGCCCGTAACTCCTCAATCATTTCCTATAGTGTAGAAAAACATTAAATAAGTTGTTCAATATCATTACTTAATGAAAAATATTGGCTAAGATGTCAATGATTGATAAATTTCTACATACAATAACATGAGCCGACTCTTCGTTCACAACACTCCCATCTTTCTTCCGATGGGTCGTTATGAACAACGTTGCCCGATCAGGAGACTCTCCACCAAGATTCTTTGCCCGCTTTTTCCATGTAAAAACAAATGAGTTGATAACAATCATATTAAAACAGAATGATGGCATTTCAAGTTTAGAAATCAAAGAAGAATTTACCTCTTCTTCACGCACTTGAGCAAAGCTCTTTGAGCCAGTGTGGGCCATACGATGCTTGCTGCGGTTGATTTTATTCCTTTGAGTGCGGGCCTACAATGTGACATAGTAAAATAACTAAATTTTAATATAAATAACAATATACACCAACATGGATATAATTTTTCTTTATGTTTAATTTTTACCTGTCCTTCATCACTTGACCAATAGGTGACGAGCCACTTCCAATGTGTCGGCTCCACTCGATCAGGACAGTGAGCTAGTCGTTCCTCATTAGTCAAATATCGCTTGTAGTGTTCTTTTTTTAACCTCTTCTTCCACTCCTTCCATGAAGCTCCGATGGACTTCATTACCCAATTTCGACGCTCCTCGTCGATATTCCACTTGATCTGCAATACATCAATCATCAATTATACTTAGTATACAAAAATACAAAAAGAGTAATTGAATTTTTGATTTCATATTACCTTCACTTCATTCCAAATCTCATTCTTGTGAGATAGTGGCACATGATGCCAACTATCGTGATCAAGAGGCGCTAAGCGCCCATTCCTAGATAAAATGCCCAGCCACCTTGTAAATTCATTGTACTTATGTCCAATGGGCTGCCCGTACTTATTCCAACTGATATTCAGTTGCTTATTGAGTGGCAAGTTCGCCACCTCGCTGATGACTGTAGGGCCTCGAAATCGTCTATTATGAATACCACCCTCTTTATGAAACAAAAGAATAGATATGAGCATTCTAAATATTTGAAATATAATATCTACATTTAATTAAATCAAGAACAGAACAAAACTATAAAAGTTACAAGCTTAACTTCACTTCACTTAAATTATATATTTACATACCCAGAGTCGATGCTGAACTATTTGAACTCTGTCCAACCTGGTTGGTGGTCGGGACCGGGTCAATAAAGCTCGAATGATGATGGTCGGAGGTCGACATCTTCATTTCCTTCACAATATGAAAATAATATATGTAATGAGATTGGAGTTAACCAAATAATTGTGAGCATAAAAAAAAAAAAAAAAGAAGCATGCATCACATTTGTGTTAGGCATCAATACCTAGTCATCAGATTCCGACCTAGAATCGTGGTCCTCTTTAATCAAATTAGATAAGTTTTGTGGAGTGTTAACTTCGTTTCCCTCCACATCCGTCCTATCCCAACTCACATTATCATCATTGGCAAGCATAGTCGCTTCCAATGTATGATTAACGCAAGGCAAGCTCTGAAGGTATGTATCATTATCAACAAATGAATCATTCATGCCCATTTCAAACAAATCCCTTGGCTTTGACCTGATAACAACATGCCAATCACGATCAATAGGATCGGGGACATAGAATACCTGTTGTACTTGGGTTGCTAAGACATATGGTTCATCATACAGGTTCCGACCAGTATGCCATAATTGTTTGAAATTCACGAGCATGAACCCAAATTCATCCTTCTTGATTCCCCTGCCCTGAGTTCTTACATCCACCCAATCACACCTAAATAATACAACTTTCTTGGACCCACAATAATCCAACTCGATAATGTCTGTTAAAACACCATAGTAATCCACATCCCCTATAATAGGGTTTCTATCACTTGTACTTGCGAAGCTTGATGTCTTTGCCGTCACTACAACTCCACTATTTTGTGTTTTCAAGTCTCTCTCACGGTCTCTTGTACGAAACCTGAAACCATTAATGATGTATCCTTTAAATCTTCTTGCAACAGTGTTAGGGCCCCGAGCCAGGCTTCTAACTTCTTTCGGAACTTGATCATTCCTAACATGGTCCACATGCTTCCCAAGCCAATCTGAAAAGTTTTCATTGTGGATGCGTTCTAGGAGCCTCGGTGCTCTTCGGGGCATCTCCTTCTTAATCACTTTCCTGTGTTCACTGCATTTTATTCAATTCGATGAATAAGTTGTAAACAAGTGAGATTCTTATGAATTAACGCTACAAATAAAACTACTCTTACTCAATGAATGGTGTGACCGCATTGGTGTTGAACAACACATATCTATGTGCCTGTGTCCTATCAACATATTCGATAATAAACACGTCAATCTTTCCCAATGGACGACCTACTGTCGCATCCCTAAAGTCCTCATTTCGAACCGGTCTGTTGAATCTTGTCTCAACTCCAGCTTTCCATTAAAGTTCCTTTTATCATGTCTATATCTATGATCTCTATCCAAGAATTGACGATGACCCATGTAACAAAACTTATGGCTATGTGTCAACCACTGGGACTCTGTGTCCTTTTTGCAGTTAGGACAAGCGAGCTTACCTTTTGTGCTCCATCCTGACAACATTGCATATCCAGTGCATATCCAGGAAAGTCACTAATAGTCCATAACAATGCAGCACGCATTCGAAAATTCAACTTCGATGATGCATCGTAAGTGTCGACACCGACCTCCCACAATTTAAGCAATTCTTCTATCAACGGTTGTAGATACACGTCGATATTATTGCCAACACCATGCGGGCCTGGTATAAGTAGAGACATCATGATGTAAGGCTGCTTCATGCACATCCACGGTGGTAAATTGTACGGCATCAAAACAACAGGCCATGTGCTATGAGCAATACTCATCATCCCGAAGGGATTGAATCCATCAATTGCTAACCCAAGCCTGACATTACGACTATCATATGAAAAATTTGGGTGTTGCTCGTCAAAAGATTTCCATGCAGGAGAATCAGCAGGATGTCTCATGCACTCATCCTTGGTTCGTCCCTTGTCATGCCATTTCATGTTTTTAGCTGTTTGTGCTTCCATAAATAACCTTTGTAACCTTGGTATTAATAGAAAATGCCACAATGTCTTTGCTGGAATCTTCTTAACTTTGGAGGGAATAGTTGTTGCCTCATCGTCATTAGAATCATGTTCCATCGTTTTCCATCTGGATATACCGCACACAGCACATGACTCATCGTTCACATTAGTCTTCCAATACAACTGGCAATCATTGGGGCATGCATCGATCTTGTTATAACTGAGGCCCAGTTCTTTAATAATCTTCTTGGTCTCATAAAAGGAACTCGGCAACGTCTCACCCTCGGGGAGTGCTTCTTTCAACAATTCAAGCAACATGGTAAATGACTTGTTGCTCCATCCATTTAAGCACTTAAGTTGATACATTCGAACAACAAAAGAGAGTTTCGTGAACTTCTTACATCCCGGGTACAAGGCTTGTTCGGCGTCTTGCAACAACCTGAAGAATCTTTCAGCTTCAGGATTTGGTTCCTCTTGTATTGGCTCCTGTGATGGCAACTCAGTTGGCATGTCATCCCCACCTGATATTCCAAACACATCATGCAACAATCCATGCATGTCATCACGTGGAGGAATATCATCATGTGTACTACTTGTAGGGCCGGAAGTCGATGAAGAAGACGCCTCCCCATGGAACACCCAACGGGTGTAATTTGGCATAATTCCCTCACACACAAGATGATCTACCACTTCTTTATGAGCACGCCAAAAGAGGTTGGCGCACTTTACACATGGACATAAGATCTTCCCCTCGCTAGCAGCATTGTTGAATGCAAACTCAATGAATTCCTTCATGCCCTTAACATATTCCAAGCTCACCCTATATTGTCCAAGGAAACAAAAGGAACTCTTAAAACAATGCAACTTTATAAGGAATCCAAATTCGAAGGAGAGGGTGTTGCTCAGCACATTACCTTGACTTTTGCATCCAACTCTTATCCATCACTTGTATCCAACTTTGAACAATGCAATACTCTGCCCAAAATTCATGTCAATCCACTGTAGTTATTACTCTACTCAACATTGATCCTGCTACTATCTTATATTCTAGTATATTTTATCCACTCTGTTAATCCATTTTAACAGATAATTTTATGGCTTGAGACTAAAAATGAAGTATATCAAAATCTCAAGTGGACTGCACCGCGGTAAACAGTGTGAATTGAAATTCTACCATTGAAAGATTTTTGTGGGCCACAGAAGTTTTAGATCAAGATGTTATTTGCTTTTCCCTTCACCCATGTCAACGTGATCTTATGAACAGGTTGGAGGACAAATAAAAATCACTTTGGGCCCTAGAAACTTTTCAACGGTGGAAGTTATTATTCCCACTGTTTCCTGTGGTGTGGTCCACTTGAGCCTTGGATATGCTTCAAGTTTTGGCTCAACCACTAAAATGGGCTAGAGAAATGATGGACAGTGTAGATAAACTATATATATATATATATTCATATATATATATATATATATATATTCACAGTGGGCCCAACTGAGTTTACTCAATAGGATAAAAGCATACTGAGTTACTCAGTACGCAATCCGATTTCACTTGGAAGAGCCGTGGGGTCCAAAGCAATGGTTGGATTTGAATTTCTTCCTACCACCGTGAGGGTATTTTGAGATGTTTGTAGCAGATCCGGTGGTGTAGATATTCAATCTAACATGTTCTAACCATCAATACTACACATGTTAGACAATCTCATCCATCAATTTTCTCCAAGTTTCCATGCTAATTAATAAACAGCTGGGACATCCTATTAAAGTTTGATTTGGTCCATTTTACCATACAAGACTATTTGGATAGTAATCAATTGATACATCTTCATTTCACAGAAGAGAAGGCTTTGTCATGTTCAGGTTCCATAGGCTACACCATACCATCCTGGGATTCACATAAGAGATGGGGCATGGTTTTTCCTTGGCCAAAATTACTTTTCAAGTTGGCTGAGACAGGGCATTGCTTTTGTCCCTACACTTTTTCAGTGGTTGGAGAAGATAAGCCATGACTTCTGTAGCTAGACTTGATCCTGCTACTATCTTATATTCTAGTATAAATTTATTTGTAATTTCCATTTTCTATCTTGTATCTTATGCTTGAGGCAAAGTTAATCATGTGTGTGAATGCAAACGAAAATTTTAATTGTTTTGAATTATCATCTGCATGCCACGTGACTAAGAGATTACTAACATAGTAACACCATTGTTACACATCTGACCATCCGCCGAACAATTTTGATCAATGTGTATTCTCAATCAACACTCAACCACCCACAAGAACATAATAAAATTTCTTTTGATCTCCGAATTCCAAAATATATGAGATTACTAAAATTCATGTTTTTTGAAAGATTACTAAAATTCACATGAAATGCTTAGAAGCAGAAACAGGCAAAAGGATGAAGGTCAATGTACCTTGAAGTGAACCCTCAGATCCGATCCCCTGGCCTTGCAGGCTGAGAAAGCAAACACAACAAAAACAGATTAGAAAACAAATTTCTGAAACCAAAACTTCCTATACGCTTTTGACCTTTCAAGCCTAATCCAAATGAAAAATGGAAAACAATCAAAATCAGCTTTAAAATATCTGTCCAATTTCTGCTATGAGACAATGTGAACATAAACCATGGTAGAGATAGCATTTTACAGAAATTCTGCAGCAACCAGTATGAGGGATTTTTTTTATTTTTTATTTTTTTTTTTTTTTTTTTTGCATATGTCTAAAATCTCATTCCTAGAATAAATATCCATCAGAAATACGCACATATAAAAATGCACTACATTCTACCATATTAGACTTATCTGGCATAGAAAATGCGCCACTGGACATAACTTTTTTTTAGATATACTTTTAGATAAATCTCTAAAATCTAAATACAAAAACCTAAATTACAACTTAAATCAGCAAGAATCGAAACAAAATCCAATGAAATCTCTAAGAATAAAGAGACATAAGTTAGATCAAGATCAAAACAAATCAAGCACCAGAAATCAAGAAAAAATTACAAAAACCAAACCCTATCCATGTTTTTGCAATCGGTGAGGAGCTGCAATCGGTGTATATGCCCCTTGTTTTTCTAGCCTGCACGGAAATCGGCAATGGAGGAGCAGATTTCGCACCAGAGAACAGGGTTTTGCTCTCAGATCGAACACCAAACCCTAATCGCTGATATTGCAATGTAGAAACTGCTCAAATCCAGCAAATGAGCTAGAAACGACAGGATTTTCCACTTCCTGAGCAAGATTTCAGTGAAATCAGCAAAAAAAACTCCTCAAATCGAACCAAAAAACGTGGAAATTGGATTTTGAACGGCCAAATGGGGAAAACGCACGAAAATGAGAGATTTTTGCCCCGATTTCTGATTTTTGAGAGAATTTCAGTTGAGAAATCAGTAGAGAAAAAAACAGAGAGAGAGAATGAGCACCTGAAATCGGCGAAGAGATTGCTGGTGTGGAGGACAGAATTTCCTTTCGGAGCTGAGGGATCTTGAGAGAGAGCTGAGGGAATATGAAATGATCTGATTTTGAGAGAGAGCTGAGGGAGCTTAGGGATTTTGAGAAAGAGCCGAGGGAATTTTTTTTTTATAGCTCATCTCATGTAAAGCTCAGATCTCAAACACGTGTTACAACTATGCGGTTTGTAAGCCCACACGTATGTGAAGCCTTGCCTATCTACACGCCAACATGGAACACATTGGAGAGATCCGAGCTTTCATCAGGTGGGCCAAGCTGTTTAGATGCTAACTACTAAACATTTAACTACTAGGTGGCAACTAGACGGTTGAGAAGAAAATGGTACTAAGCTGTAGAAATTTAACTATCAGATCTGATGGTTTGGATTATTTAACGAGTTTGATTTTTTCTGGCTGTGATCCATCCGCAGCAGGGTCCATGATTTTTATGGTCCTGATTTTCCTTCATGTAAGCAAGGATCTGAAAGAAAGAACCTTACATTCACACATGCATAACTGGAGCAGATATAACGTTGGAGTATAGCAATTTTGTAGCTGTCCATTGTTCATCCCATTGCTTGTAAGATGTGACCCACCTGAGTAGTGAAACAGCCTGGTTTGTAGGCCTTAAGATCTAAACAGTGAGGCCCACCTGATGGAAAGTTGTATCTCTCACAGGTGTGCCATGATTACGTGGGCCACATGCTTTGGAAAAAGAGAATCTCTCTGTGTGTGTATCAATGACTGCTAATACGTACATGTGGGCCACCTTCTGCTCTAACTGGCCTGATCTGTGTATCAATGACTGTTAATACGTACATGTGGGCCACCTTCTGCTCTAACAGGTAATAATGGTTGTGATTTCTTAAAGATGAATATGGAGTGTACTTTTCACCCACCTGTGAATCAAATAGAGCAATGTCCAGATGGAAAATGGCCCATTCATCAAAAATTAGACCTTTCGCCTCGGTTCTTATGCAACTGTGGGTAAAACGTAGACATTTCGCCTCGGTTCCTATGCAATTGAGGCTAAAAAGTAGACTTTTCGCCTCGGTTCCTAGCAACTGAGGCTAAAAAGTAGACCTTTCACCTCGGTTCCTATGCAAGTGAGGCTAAAAAGTAGACCTTTCGCCTCGGTTCCTAGTAACTAAGGCTAAAAGTAGACCTTTCACCTCGGTTCCTATGCAAGTGAGGCTAAAAAGTAGACCTTTCGCCTCGGTCCTAGCAACTGAGGTTAAAAAGTAGACCTTTCGTCTCGGTTCCTATGTGACTGGGGCTAAAAAGTAGGCCTTTCGCCTCGGTTCCTATGCAACTAAGGCTAAAAGGTAGGCCTTTCGCCTCGGTTCCTATGCAAGTGAGATTAAAAAGTAGACCTTTCGCCTCGGTTCCCAGCAACTGAGGCTAAAAAGTAGACCTTTCGCCTCGGTTCCTATGCAAATGAGGCTAAAAAGTAGACTTTTCGCCTCGGTTCCTATGCAAGTGAGGCTAAAACGTAGACCTTTCGCCTCGGTTCCTATGCAACTGAAGCTAAAAGGTAGACCTTGCGCCTCGGTTCATAGCAATTGAGGCTAAAAAGTAGACCTTTCGCCTCGGTTCCTATGCAACTGAGGTTAAAAAGTAGACCTTTCGCCTCGGTTTCTATGCAAGTGAGGCTAAAAAGTATACCTTTCGCCTCGGTTCCTAGCAACTGAGGCTAAAAAGTAGACTTTTCGCCTCGGTTTCTATGGAACCGAGGCTAAAAGTAGACCTTTCGCCTCGGTTTCTATGGAACTGAGGCTAAAAGTAAACCTTTCGCCTCGGTTCTTATGCTACTGAGGCTAAAAAGTAGACTTTTAGCCTCAGTTATTTAGCAACTGAGGCGAAAAATGAACTTTTAGCCTCAGTTCCATAGCAACCGAGGCTAAAAAATACATTTAGCCTCCATTTTTTCAATTGAGGTTAAAAATTTGAGGCTAAAGACCTACTTTCTTGTAGTGAATCTTATCCTCCTCACCCCAGCTTGCAAAGCTGACAACATCTTATATCCTGGTGAAACTCTTAGCACTAACAACAATCTGGAATATGGGAGCTATAGTTTTATCATTCAAGAAGATTGCAATCTGGTCTTATATGATAACGGATACCCCATTTGGGCATCCAACACCGGCAGGCTAGCCAGGAATTGCCATTGCACCATGCAAACTGATGGGAACCTTGTGGTATATGATCCTAACGGAGTTGCAATTTGGGCTAGTAATACTACCCGAGACGAAGGCTTCTACGTTCTAATCCTTCAAAAGGAAAAATGTAGTCATCTATGGTGGGGCTACTTGGGCTACTGCTACTAATGCATATGGGAGCAATGCAATGACAGTGGTCACTGTGGTCAGCGCCCCTAAAACCAATCGCACCGCTTTGGTTTGAAGGATCGGGGATCATCACAAACATCTAAGAAGATCAATGCATTGTGTTGAAATGCATATATTTTCCTTTGGCCTAAGTTCTATATTTATCTACGTGCGTGCCGCGTATGTCTTGTATGAAAGTTTAAATGAATCCTAGCAATTATAGTACTCTTCGGTTAATGTATTGGTTAGCTGCTTGCTTTTTCTAAAAAAATAAAAAAATAAAAAAATTTACTTTATGATATGATGGGACTATAACGGTTGGAACTTTGGTCATGTCTAGTGATCCTAACCGTATATAAGATGGGCCTCATCGTAGATGGAAGACGCATAAGAAATTCTCTAATTGGACTACTTTAGTTTTTTTATTATTTAACTTTTTTTGTTGAATATGTACTGTGTTCTTGACCGTTGCTTTGTGGGTCGTTTGTTTGAAAACCTAGGATTTTCAGATTTTGAAGATTTTTTAGGCAGCCAAGGGGACCTTCATTACTGTTGAATCTTATCTGATCAACTGTTTCGATCACAGAATATGGCCCTAGATCCAACGGATGTCATTCGTTCTGCAGTTATCCTGATACTTAACAGCGGCAGGTCTAGATGTATTCTAGCAAATTTCTTGCCTTCTTGCAGTTAAGAGCCCACATCTCAAGGACGCAAATTTCTTCCTTTCCTGCAGTTAAGGGCCCACATCTCAAGGATGCGGATTAGATACTTACAGGTTGAGTAGCGAGTCGGCTACTGAAGTGACGTCACCAAGTTATGTGGACCCCACTATGATGTATGTGTTGTATCCACATCGTCCATCCATTTTGATATATCATCTTATGACATCAGCCAAAGAATGAAACAGAAATAAAGCAAGCTGTATTGGACCCACCATAGAAAACAGTGGGGAGAGTGATTCCCACCGTTAAAACTATCCTGTTCAAACTGTTCAAAAGTTAAAAAAGACATGAAATAAGAGGAAACACAAATATCAGCTTGATCTAAAACTTCCCAGGCCTTTAAAAGTTTTTAATGGTGGGCGTCACTATCCCCACTATCCCCACTGTCTTCTGTGCCGGGGCCTACTGAAGCTTTGGATTTAACTCGTGCTTTGGATATTGCCCTCAAATGATCTCTCCAAATGGATGGGAGATGTGGATACAAAACATACATTATGGTGGGGCCCATGGAACTTGGTGACGTCACTTTGTGGCGAGTCTTGCTACTTAACCTGTCAGTAGTTAATCCGCGCCCCCAAAACAATCAATAGATGGGCCAACACATACAATTATGGTTGGATGGTGGGGGGAGCGGATTACGTGAGGCGGGGTAAGCTTAGTTGATGGCGACCTAACCATGGGGCCTACATTGATGAATATGTTGTATATCCATACCGTCCATCAGTTTTTTCACCTCATTTTTTGGTATGGTACCAAAAATGAAACAGATCCAAATCCGTAACGGACCACACCAGATTAAACAGTAGCATTGAACACCCACCATTAAAAAAATCCTAGGGCCCACCGTATTGAACGAATATCAGCCTGATAGAAAACTTTTCTGGCTTACAATAAGTTTCTAATGGTCAATCACCACTGTTTCCTTTAGAGCCGTCCACCTGATATTTTGTTCTGTTTCATTTTTTAGGTCACTACTAAAATGAGATGGAAAAACTGATGGACGGTATGGATATACAACACACACATTAAGGTGGGCCCCATGGTCAGGGCCTCACCCACTAAGCTATTACCCTGTTCTCAGGCTCACTGCGGGTCCCATAGATGTTATTTTCGGGTTACATCCACTCCATGGCGGGCTCATGATTTTGAAGGTTTTTTCAATGGTCAGGCCGGCCCCCATTGAGCCGGGCCTAAAATTTTATCATATATCATGTATGGTTGGGCACACTTAATGAACAGCCCAGATCTGCCACGAGTGTGGACGATGGAGCTCGAGCTCAGACGGGACTTAGGCACATGTGCCCATGAAGCACACTTGTGAAGGTTCTGGGCCATGAACATGCCCATGGCCCAAAAATTAAGATGGCCCACTCAAAAGATAAAAGGGTATAGCTCCGTTCCTTCTCTTTTAACCGTCCCTCTTTCTTGGCCTTCCGGATGAGTTCATAAGCCTTTACTGGGCCAGGGCGTGTTCTTGATAAATGGCTGAGATCTTACACGCATGTGCCCTGGCTCCCCTCCTCCCTCTTACTTGCGTGTCTAAGCAGATTTTTGCTCAAACCCAAACGCGCGCGTGTTTTAGGCCGCCAATGTCCCAACCTGAAACAAGTTTAATAAATCCAAGCCAACCATCAGATGGGTCTAACCATGTAGATTCCCTTTTATCAAAATCAGTCCAGTTGAATTATCAGGTAAGCCAGCGTTCTAAACAGTTAAGGGATTTTATTTTATTTTTAATGGCAAGGTGATCTTATGCGTCCATTTGTTCTAAACACTATGACCCAATTACCTGAAGGATGGCTTAGATTTAATACATGTATGACAGGTTGGCACGCATGTAGAAAGGCTGCTATGCACGCATGTAGAAAGGCTATGCACGCGTGTAGGCTGTTATGCCCTCTCTCCCTCTTTCTCTCTCAGGTGGGGACATGCATGATGAGAAAAGGAGAAGGGAAGATGGGAAGGAAGGAGGAGGAAGAGGCGAACAAGGAGGGTTGGGCGTCAATGGTAGGAGCGGATTAGATACTGAACGCTTCAGTAGCCAAAATGCTACTGAAGTGACGTGGTGAAATATAATTGGTTGATGTTCCTTTACAATAAACGCTCTTTAACTTGGAATACCGTTTGACGTCTCTACGTGTGCTGGTGTACGCACTCGACCCCGTAATGGTAAACGTTATTTTCCGGTCATTTCTTTTCTCGTGCGCTACCATATCCACACAGTCCATCCATTTTGTGATATTATTTGAACATAATCCAAAGAGTGAGAAAGATCCAATTTTCAAGTGCACCCCATGGTAGAAAACAATGGAGATTGAATACCTACCATTAAAACCTCTTTGGGCTGATCAAGCTAATATTTATGCTTCACCTTATTCCATATCTTTTTTAACTTACAAAAAGGTTGGTTCTCAAATAAACATCATGGTCAGCCAGGAAGGTTTCAACAGTGGCTGTCACCTCCCACTGTTTTCTATGATGGGGTCCACTTGAACTTTGTATCTGCCTAATTCTTTTGCTCACTCCTAAAATGTTCTCTCCAGATGGATGGATGATGTGGATACAATACATACATCATGGTGGGGCCCGTGTGATTGATGGCTTGGATCACACATGCATGAGATGAGTTAGCACGTGAGGTGACATGTAGGTGGGTGGGTTCCCTTCTACACGTACGATCGTGGGCTAACCTATTTTCTGTCGTAAACGTGGGGCTTGCCTGATGGGTGTGGTCCCACCTAACGAATGGCTCGGATCTTACACTTGTACTATTAGTGTCCCTTCCAAGTTCCATCCGCAGATTCTCTTTCCAAGCAAGTGCAAATACGCAACTTATCACACTAGTGCACCTGTACATGACTTCACTTTAACAGGAAGTTAGGGCGATAACTAATTAACGATGTCCCACCTTTGATTAGTCATCTTGACCATTGATCTCATGGCTCCGTACTGTCTATGCTGGGAATTTCTGAGATCGCATAAACAAAAGACGCTTACTGATTTACAATATTTTATTTGAGCCGCATGTGCTACAAAATTAAGTATCTAAAAGTTACAATTCCGGTCCAATCACTATGAGTATGCTATGCTATTATTATCGTCTTTATTTCTGTATACAATGTGATAAGGTGGCTATGAGGTACCACTACTTCGTTGTAGATTCTTGTTGCTCACTCAAATTTTAGGTGGGGTTGGTGCTATCCTTCCCCAACCTGACCTTAGTTACAATATGGAAGGATGGCTCTACCATAATCTGGTTTTATGCACTCCATTGTAGAATTTTGGCTAGGAAAATGATCCAGGTGGCCCTCACCAGCCTTTCCCTACTCCCCTATACCATGTCCCAAACCAGGTTAATTTAAAAGCATTGGCCTTGGTTCTACATGGTCGGCCCGCCCTGGGATTGAAATTGTCCAATATAATAAATTTTCTAGGTAACCCCTCCATCCATAACAAGTCATCATACGAATGATTTTGATCTTTGAAACATACCTCATATACTAAATTACTTATAAACTACCAAGTATGTTGATGTGTAGGCCAATGAATATCTTTCAAGTCTCTTATTTTTTCAATGACGGACAGGGTCCTAGTCTAGGTCATTCATCATTGGTCCTAGCCGGACATGGGCCTAGATTTAAAGACCAGGCAGCCCAAGCCCTGGCCTTACAGGGCCGGTTCAGTACTGGTCCATTGCCGTTCCTAATTTAGAATGAATTATAAAATGGGTGGCTGACTGTTTAAACATACACCGTCCATAGTTATACACTAATCCAGATTGTCCGAAATTCATCAACCAGCAGTGAGAAGATAAGATTGGCCATCTGATTTTATTTTATTTTTTTTATCTCCAATATGTATGATTATTTAAAATAAGCCTATGAAGAGTAGACAACCCAGTGGACGATCCAAATAGGTGAAATGAATGCCAACGAGGCCAAATATAAGTAGGTGCATGAGAAGTGTAAATAACTTGTCCGCAGCAGATAATTTCTCTTTTCAAACGTGGATTAGGTGGTGTTGCCCACACCACCCCAGTGGTGGTGCGGTTGTGTGTTGGGCACTGTGGGGCCCACTGTGATGTATGCGTTTTGTATCCATGCCGTCCCATCCGTTTAACAAGATTATTTTAGAATACCAAAATGAAGAGATACAAATCTCGGGTTGACCAAACCATAGGAAACAGTGTTGATTGTATGCCCACCGGTTCAAAACTTTTTGGGGGACAGAAAATCTCTGGATCAAGATAATATTTGTGTTTTATCTTCATCCAGGGGACCAGGTATTTTTCACCTAATCAACAGCTTAGATGGAAAATAAACATTACAGTGAGCCCTAATAAGATTTCAACATTGGTTGTCATTATCCCCACTGCTTTTTGTGGTGTGGTCCACGTGTGATCTTGATCTACTTCATCTTTTGTCTCATGCCCTAAAATCAGTTGGAAATATGTTTGCACGGTGTGGATATAAAATATCACTGGGCCCCAATTGTACCACTGTGGTTGATGGATCTGGTACCATTACAGACATATGAAAAGATCAATGTATTACTTTGAAATACATACATTTTCATTGGTCTAAGTGCTGCATTTAGCTATGGGATGCGGATTGCTTAGGAACTCATACGCTAAGCGTACTGAGATAACTCCCTGAGTTCCACCGTGATTTATATATTTTATCTACTCCTTCCATCCATCGTAAGAGATAGTTTTAGGGCTTGATTTTAAAAAATGAAGCATATTTAAAGCTCAAATGAACCACACCAAGGGAAACGGTGTTAATTAAACATCTACCGTTGAAAATTTCTAGAGGACCACTGAAGTTTCGGATCAAGCTTATATTTGTGTTTTCTCTTCATCCATGTTTTTGTGATATTATTAACAGGTTGGATGACAACTAAACATCACAGTGCAGCCTATCAAGGTTTCAACGGTGGAAATCATTATTCCCATTGTTTCCAGTTGTATGGTCCACTTGAGCTCTATGTATACTTCAATTTTGGTCTCAACCCTTAAATGATCTGACAAAATGGATGGACGGCGTGGATAAACCACATACATTCACGGTGGGCCCAACAGAGTTTACTCCATACGATGAGAGCGTATTGAGTAACTCAGTACGCAATCCAATTTCTTAGCTATGTGTACGTTGAAATTTATAACATGGGTCACACTGACAAGGAAAATGGGTCCCACGGACATGGAGAAAACACCAATATCAGCTTGATTCAAAACTTTCATGACCTCAAGAAGATTTTAATGGTTGGAATTCAATCCTTACTGTGTGGTCCATTTAAGATTTGGGTCTGCTTCATTTTTGGGACTGCAATCTAAAATGAGCTGGAAAAACTGATGGACGGTGTGGATATACAACACATACATCACCGACTTCATGATCTGGGCTGCCCCCACTGATCTGTTACCCAGGCCTCGGCCCTCGCCTAATCCGTTCCCAATGCTGGGAACCCCCACCCAATAAGTGGATTTTTCTGATTGTCAAGGACAGTCTTCGTGGTAGGGAAACGGATTGGCTACTCCCCTGCCACCAGCCTGGTGGCTCTTGTTCGTGCTATGTGGCCCAACCATGATGTATATGTTTCATCCATTCCGTTCATCCATTTTTTCAGATCATTTTACATGTTGAGCCAAAACTTGAGAGGGATGTAAATCTCAGGTGGACCACACCACAGGAAAACAATAGTGATTGGATATCTACCATTAAAATCCTCCTAAAGCCCACTGTACTGTTTATTTGACATCCCATATGTTGATTAGGTCATACAGACCCAGATGAAGGGAAAAAACAAATATCAGCTTGATCGAAAACTTTTATGGCCCCCAAAAAGTTTTTAATGATCCACGTTCATTCAACACTGTTTCCTGTAAGGTAGTCCATTTGAGATTTCATTTCTGGTCTCATACCATAAAATGATCTAGAAAAATAAATGGATGGCATGGATGAAACACATACATCATGGTGGGGCCCACAGAGCACCGACCATCAGCCATTGGCTGGTGGCAGGAGCAGTAGCCAATCCGTTTCCTCGTGGCAGGGGTCGAGTTTTGGAGGGGTCAGATCCCTTCACGTATAATGGTAGGAATGAGAGCTGTATGCCGGATTGCCCAGTGATCGGTTCTCTATTTCCTTTTCAGATGGATAATCTTGGGTAGATAGTCAGTGAGGCCACAAATCTAACGGTTGGAATATGCGTACATGAAAGCTTTGTGTACCGGGGATGAGTTTTACACTATGGGTCCATCCATTATAAAAGACGTGGGGCACATCTACCCCAATCTAAACCGTCCAAATTGCGGTTCATCACCGTGGAAGGACCTAAGTTAAAAATTACATTGGAAGAGATCCCTAACCGTATGTTAGGTGGCAATCAAACAGATGATAGTAAATAAAAATGGTCAATGGATGGATCATGGATGTCAACAAGCAAATGGACATTAATTGGACGACCCGTTTAGGGTTTCAAGGGTTTTTTTGTCATATATCACGTATGGTGCGGCACACTTAATGAATAGCCTAGATCTGTCACAACTGTAGGTGATGGGGCATGGGCAGGAGTTATGCACGTGTGCCCATGAATCACACTTGTAAAGGTTCTGGGCTCTCTTCCTTCTCTTTTAACTGTCCTTTTTTCCTATCACGTGGGCCTTACCAGATGAGGTGATCACCCTGTAAAACTTGTGCTGGGCCAGGGCATGTTTGCCATGTACGTTACTGATTAATGCCTGAGACCTTGCACGCATGTGCCTAGGCTCGCGATACACCATTTAATTGGTGGGTAGTTAATGGGATGCAGTATAGGAAATTCCACTTTTACGCTTAAAAAAATTGCAGGCTCGCGATACACCATTTAATTGATGGGTAGTTAATGGAATGCAGTATAGGAAATTTCACTTGTACGTATGAAAAAGTTGGTAGGCTCACGATACACCATTTAATTGGTGGGTAGTTAATAGAATGCAGTATAAGAAACTCCAAAAGGCGGTAGGCGGAAAACTTTTACCTACGAAAGCATGCGTAACTAAAACCTTTCACCTACGAAATTTTCGCACCGAAAAAGATTGGGTCGAAAGAATTTTACCTACGAAAGTTTTCGTAGCTAATAACTGTGTAATACCTTCCTCCCCATGAAATTTTCCGTCGGCACAAACTGTTTTAACGCTTTTACCTCTAAAATTGGTCGTATGTACAAATGTTAACGAAACTTTTTTCTATGAAACGTTGTGTAGGTAAAAACTGTATGCCACTAGTAAGACTTTTTACCAATAAAATTTGACGTAGGTAAAAAGACTTTTACCTCTGAAATTGGTCATACGTACAAATGTTGATGAAACTTTTTTCTATGAAACGTTTTATAGGTAAAAACTGTATCCCATTGGCCAGACTTTTTACCTCTAAAATTTGACGTAGGTAAAAACTGTTGATAAAACTTTTACCTACGAAATGATTGGTATGTAAAATAATGTGAATGAACCTTGTAGGTAAAAATCTCTCTCTCTCTCTCTCTCTCTCTCTCTCTCTCTCTCTTCCTCCAAAAAACAGGCAAAAATTCCTAATATACACCGATTACAATATATTTTATTATATTTACATTCCCATTTTTCCAAACAAACACAAACTACATCCATCCAAACACAAACCACATCCATACATACACAAATAATCATAGGTGGGCCTGATTGAATATGTACTTGACCAAAAAACTTTCAAATTAAACTGTTCACATTACTGAGAGCTTAGAATATTCTTAATGTTCAAAGTTAAAACATCATGGATCATAGGTGGGCCACAACATAGTTAAATTTGAAAAGTACGCTTAAATATTGTGCTTAAATTAAAGAAACTTAAAACTTTGTGCTCAGAATATTTTTTTAGTGAACTGACGGTTAGAATGTTTTCTAGTCATCTGTTCCCCTTAGTTGTAACCATCAGCTGACTTGTACATTTTGGTCCATTTGAGGAATCTGTAGTAACATTAAGAACAAGTCAAGCGACCATACATAGTCAGGTGATGTCAATGATAATGACAACAATGATGTTAGCATTTGTATATATGCATCAACCACTATGTACCTCAAGAAGTTCATGATGATTTGGAATTTGTCTTGAATCCGTTGCAGGTAAACAACTTGATATCAATCCCAAAGAGATAGCGGCCGACCATTGTCTGTGCTCATGTTCATACTGAAACAACCATTTCAGTAGAAACTTTGATGTAGTTGATGTTACTGCATGGGCTGATGGAGGCAAAATCTGATGATACCAAAGATGCTTAATGAAATGAGTACGAAGAACTCATTAGTTTTAAAACTAGGCAGAGAAATAAATTCACGAGTGAAAGAGAAACTACATATACACAGTAATTACATCCCTAACAATGGAATTGAAAATGGTTACTTAAAATAAAATACATGACTAGCCAAATAGGAACAATGAGACTCGTAAACCGGATCATGGAAGAAAAGACGATATGATTTAGAAACAATTGCAGCACATGCATCACAAGGATCTTTAAACTTTGAAACCTGAAAATTTAATCATGAAATAAGGTGTAAAAGAAGAAATCATAGAATAACTGTAGTAAAAGAAATAAGAAAATCAATGCATAGAACAAAACCTTTATTATCAAAAGTAGAGCATCTAAGCTTGAAATGAATATTTTTATGTAAATGTCTTACAAATGAACCCATGTGAAGTAAATGTGCCATCCATGTTTATGAAAATGGACCCGAATATCCAACGAGATGAGAATCCCTCTAATGTAAAAGATATATGTTGTATTCAAAATTATATTCAGGAAATAATTTGAGAAGCTAAAATGTATTGAATCATTCAGCAAGCATTAATGTACCAGCCTGCAATTGGTTGAAGATGTTTACCAAATTTCCATCAACCAAGGCCTTTGCATCCTTCAGCACTTCTACATCTTTCTAATGAACAACCTAGATAAATCAACTACTAGATCACACCATTAAAGACAACCAAATTAAAGGTAATGACAGTCACAATCTAGCAAGCTTTTGGCACAATCAGTTCTACCACATAAACAGAAAATTACACTTAAATACTCGAATGACATCATTGGGCTAATGCTGCCAAAATCAAAGACACATTTGACACTTGTAGAAACAAGTTGCTGTAGGCAGCAATGATAGTCCAGGACTAGACAGAGGGATTGGAACAGAGCACATTGCAAAAAAGAGACTTCACCTCAAAATTGCATTTTAAAATTCGAGGGATATATTTACCTGTAAAGTATTTTTGCAGAGGTAGCTTTCAAGCATAACAACTTTGGCAAGATGTGATGGTTGATATATGTGGCATACAAGTAACGCAAATTAATCTGTCAGCACCAACTTAGATGCATCATGATCTAGAGATTACCTTAATTTGATTACCAAACTAGCCAATTGGTGGACAAGTATTAGATAGTTAATTTTGAAAAAAAAAAATCCAACTGTTCAACAAATAAGTTTCCGCAAATCAAGGTTAAGATTGTTGAATCAATCTGATTTTCAGATTATAACCTCTATCTACAGTGGACCCCACAATTTGAATGGCATAATGAGATAATGCACGTCGTGTTTACAAATCTCTATCTCTAAGTGCCTGTGCATCATGCACCAAACTGTCCTAATTTCACTAGGGCAGAATTGTATAGAAACAACAACCAACTCATTTTGATTTCATTTTAGAGTGCTACGAAACTGAGGATGTGAACCTCATTTTTTCTTTACCCATTTTGGGACTGTTTCATTGTCCTGATTAAAACTCAGATTCTTAAAGTGAAGAGTCTGAAGACCATCCTAGTGAAGGTGATAAGATCAAAATTTATTCTTGGCATCACGTGGTTGATCTTCAAGGCATTTATCCTCATCCCCACTGCTCTTACTGACCACACCAGCAAGAGTAGTGCAATGAATAAACTCATTAGGGGAACAAAATCCCACTGTGCATGTAAGTTGGGGCATGGGTTCTTCACTATGAAGAGATGTTCTGCATATAAGGTAAAGTTCAGGTTCGGTCGGGTTGAGGATTTTCAACTTACACTATGCTGTGGAGAAGGAACAGTTGAACATTTTGAATTATGTTATGGTAACTTGATCTCCACTTCTTTCATATCACAGACACCTGATTCTTTCCATTCATGCAAGCATTTATCGAGCTCTGCTCTGTTGCAAGCACCAAGGTATCAAATCCACCATTTGACCAGTATAGAGTTTAACCTGCATTTTGTAGACATTGTAAGACAATACACCACAAACATCTGAGTTTATTAAAAAGTTGGAGGAAAACTGATATAAAATCCAACATGTACTGTCAAAGAGTATTTTGTTGGCTGATTAGTTTAATCCATCACTGTTAGTAGCACTAGAATCAGTGATGTAAGTACCTTTTCTTCTGGTAGAGCAATGCAAATAGACGATTGGTAAAATGAAGGTGAAAAGGATATCTCAAAGTGTATTCCATCATTAGAAGTTTTAACTAAATATGTTTTGTGCAGACAACCGAGGACAAGGTTTCATCAGAAAACTCACATCCATCTCTGTTTTAGATGCTCCATTTCCAACAGGTGGGAGATCTCCAATTGTATCTCTCACAGTTATTGCATGGAAGGGTGCCCCTCCAGCTGTACTCCTGACGGCAGCAGATTGTACATCCCTTGGTAATGTGATTTTCAGTTCTGGGCCTGCAAAGACATGCATTGGCTCTGGCCACTCTAGGAGTGTCTCTTCTGGAGAAGCTGCCCATATGAATGCTCGTTTCCTAGATTGAGAAACACTAAAGGCCCCAGCCTCTAGAACACCAAATCTCACCTAAAAAGGCACACACAGAAATTATATAGCTACTTTACAAGAGAAAAAGAAGAAGAAGAAGAAGATCCCAAGTACATGCAAAGGGACAATACCTGATAACCCATTTCAAGAAGTGAAGCAAGCGTTAATCAGAATGTCTGGCCTTTGTTAAAAGAAACAAAATGTCTCATGTTTTCTAAAAGAAAAAACTTCGGCCGGAAGTAATCAGCAAAGGACAAAAATGAGTACACTGGGAAATAAGTCTTGTGAGGAAATAAAAAGCTTACTTCATTAATTCAAATTCACCATCAAGTGGTACAAAACTTGACAGTCTTTTCCGAGTTAAACCTTGTCATCATACATTGATGGAAAGTAACATCAATGAGCTCAATCGTCTTTCCACTAAAAGAAGTAGAGCATCTTTCAGGGCCAAGTCACCAAAAGAATTAGGAGAACCTAGCAATTATCAGTTTGTAGCTAAAACAGACCACATATAACAGAGGTAACTGCAAATTTGAAGAAAAATAATCCCTTCAAAAACCAAGTTAGAACACTTATTGCAGAACACGGAGAACAAGTACTGCACTAGTCAGCCAACAAATGTATTTAGCAAAGCTAAAAACTGAACTTCTATTATTAAGCACACTTTACACTCACTTGCAAATCTACCACAATAATAGGAAATGAGAACTAAAACTTTACCAAAAATCATGAGTTTAACCACACAAATTCCGTCAAGCAGACAAACTGTCTCAAAAAACCGAAGGGCTAAGAAGCCACACAATCCCAAAAAAATAAGCAAAAAATGGAGGTTTCCATTCAATTGTTTCTTGCAGCATAAGAGAAAATGGATGACATAAGTTTTGTGGCAAGTATGTAACTAGGCATCTCTCTCTGACTAATGAAGAAACTGTAGATGATATCAAGGATGAGGGAGCAAATAACTCAAAAATTGCATCATCGATTGATACATGCAGCATTTCGTATATGACATGGATGCTTTCCAAAATTCCTGTGAAATTCAGGAAAAAAAAATCTAAAATTTTCCAAAAAAAAAAAAAAACCCTTCTCTTAAAAAGCTTCAAAACCATTGTAAAAAACCCTTCTCTTAAAAAGCTTCAAAACCATTGTCCTACAAGGGACCATCCACCTCTAGAGCCATGAACAGACCTGAACAAAGAGAGAAGGGCTAGCTTTGCCAACTTCAACTGCTCTTGGGAGTAGTTAATAAACTCTAAAAGATCGAAAATCCAATGTCCTTACACAAATGTGCAAGTCCTAAAACATGGCAAATATCAAACTGGTCATCGCATTTTTTTAGGTTAGTTAGAACTGTGCTTTGACATAATGAGTACACTTGGATATAAGCCACTTCCTAATTACCCACCATTATATCTTTTCCAATTTTTCCAATTATAAAGTTAAGTCTTTAGAATTTTAAGAAACAAAACTATGTGAGATTACTTCAGGATCATTTGAATTGGGGGCATCTAGATGCACTGGATATTTCAATTACTAGGTATTGCAATGCCTAGATGGTGTAATTGCTAGCAATTATAATGAAACAATGTTTTTTTCTAACACACTAACATCCACAAAGGGTTGGATGTTTCAAACAGACTAATCAAACATATTGGAAATTAATGGTTCATCTATTTTTTTTATGGATGAGAATCAATCTTCTAGACTATTCATCAGGCAGTCCCTACAATAGAATATTCCATCTATACAACTATATATTGACCAACAAATGAGATCCAATCTTCTAGACTATTCATCAGGCCATCCACACAAGAAACAATCCCTATTCTACAGGAATTCAATATCTATAAAATAAAAAAATTACAACTAAGAATACAAAATTCAAAGAAGAAGAAATCACTTGAAATGTATCATAATGCATGAGAAAGGAAATCAAGATTTTCAAAACTCAGGTGGGCCATGAAATATGGTCTTGAAGGTTGAAGGTTTTATGCACTATTTTACATATGGTGTGGCACACCTATGTTTTGGATCAACGCGTACATGATGGATAGATGCTTTTGTAACATGTGCAAGTTGCCAGATGTGGGTTTTAGAAGGGCAAGATTGGATGTAATGTGTTGGGCTGTCTAATAATTCCCTTGCTAATTGTGCTTTAGCCTCTTTGGTTGTTTGGCTTTGAGGTTGTAATTGTGGTGTAGATATCTCTTTTATGCCTTTATCAATTGAATATATTGGGTCCTTTAGAAATTAAGTTCTGCATTCTCTCTCCAACTCTACCCAAAGATGATAGGGATAAAAAGAAAAGAGTGGTATGAGAGGCTACAATTGATCTTGATAAGGCCCACCATGATGTTTTATGTACGATCCACTCTGACCATAAGATATTTAGTCCCATATTACGCCTGGAGGCGAAAAATCAAGCTGCCTTGTGATTTTAGTGGGCCACACAAAAGAAAATAGTTGGAAAAGTGATGCCCACCTTGATTTTTTTAAGTCCACCGTGAAAATTATACAAAATCCACTCCAACATGAAGTACTAAATAACCGGTTAGGCTATAGTATATTGAGTAAACTATATGGGGCCCAACACAATGTATGTCTTATCCACATGGTCCATTCATTTTTCTGGCTCATTTTAGCACATTAGCCCAAAAATCAAGCATATCCAAAGCTCAAAGTGGACCACACTATAGGAACAGTGGAAAAAAACATCTATTGTTGAAAACTTCTTGGTGGCCAGGGACATTTTAGATCCAGTTGATATTTGTGTTTTCCCTTCGTCCACATTGTGAATAAGTTGGATGACAAATAAATACTCTTGTGGCACAAAGAATGTTTCAATGGTGGACATCATTAACTCCACTATTTCCTGTAGTGTAGTCCACTTGAGCTTGGGATATACTTCAATTTTAGGCGCATGCCATATAATAATATGGTAAAACGGATGGACTGCTGGATCAAACACATCATGGAAGTTCCCCGAAGAGCTTCCTCAGCGCACTATAATGTACTGAGTTACTCAGTAACCAATACCAGTCTACTCCCACCGTTAGATTAAAAAAAAATAAAAAAATAAAATAAAAAATGCTTAATGGCTCAGTCCGCTTCTATGTTTTGGATCTGCCTTACGTCTGACAACATCAATAAAGCAAGTCATCATCCACTGTCTGGACTGGTCCATCTCAGCCAGCGACGCATTATTCAATGCATTACACAATCACGGGCTACCATTATATTACAACAATCTCATTAATGCGCCGATTATTTGGATCTGCCTTACGTTTAACAACATCAATAGAGCAAGTCAGCATCCACTGTCTGGACTGGTCCATCTCAGCCAGTGATGCATTATTCAATGCATTACACAATCATGGGCTACCATCATATTACAACAATCACAATAATGCACCAATTATTTGGATCTGCCTAACGCCTAACAACATCAATAAAGCTGGTCAGCATCCACTGTCTAGACTGGTCCATCTCAACCAGCGTTGCATTATTCAATGCATTACACAATCACAGGCTACCATTATATTACAACAATCACATTATTGCGCTGATTATTTGGATCTGCCTTACGCCTAATAACATCAATAAAGCGAGTCAGCATCCACTGTCTAGACTGGTCCATCTCAGCCAGCGATGCATTATTCAATGCATTACACAATCACCGGCTACTATTATATTACAACAATCACATTAATGCACCAATTATTTGGATCTGCCTTACTTCTCACAACATCAATAAAGCAAGTCAGCATCCAGACAGTGGATGCTGAGATGGACCAGTCCAGACAGTGGACGCTTACTCGCTTTATTGATGTTGCCAGACGTAATGCAGATCCAAAAAATAGAAGCAGATTGGCTGGTGCACCGTGGACGTGGATTAGACACTGGCAGGTTGAGCCGTGAGACTCGCGACTGGAATGATGATACGGATTTCTATAGACCCCACTACGGTGTATGCGTTGTGTCGGCAGCTTCAATTCATTTAGGGTGTGTTTGGACGGGCCCATCTCATAGGATTGGGTTGTATTAGGGTGGATGGCAAGTAATGATGGCTGCGTCAAAGGATTGTTGGCAATCCGAAGGGAATGCTATATCCAAGGAATTTACCACCGAGTATGTTTGGCCCGCCTAGCCAATTCCTTCCAATTGGTCCAACCAAACATGTCCCAGGCAAAATAGATGGAATTAGGAGGGATTATGTGGATTTCAAGGTAATGATGGTGATGTGGATTGCTGGGGATTGCTATATCCAAGCAAAAGTTCAACGTGCCTGTTTGGCATGCCCTGCCAAATCTCAAGATTGCTTCTTCCCATCCACCCTAATACAACTCAATCCCATCCAATCTGCCGGGCCAAACCGGCAGGGCATGTTTGGGCAGTGGGATTAGAAGGGATCAGGTGGAATGGGATTCAAAAAACATAATTGTTACCCATGGCGGGGATTGTTCCCTGTTGCCATGGGATAAGACTAATGCCATGCTTTATTGGTAATACGGGTGGTACGGTGGATGGATATACCCACAATCATTTGAAATTACTGAGATTAACACACGTGTTATATCTAGACCGTTCATTTGTTTTGTAACCTCATTTTATGGCATGGGCCTAAAAATGAGCCCCAAAGAAGTTTTCAGTGGTAAGTATTCAATCCCCATTGCTTTCTATGGTGGGGTCCACTTGAGCTTTAGATTTACTTGATTTTTTGGCCCATGCTCTAAAGTAATCTCGAAAGATGGGTGGACAGTGTGGATATAGCCCGCACATCATGGTGGGACCTACACAGCTTGCTAACATTGAGTGAAATTGGCACGAGACCCAATGCAATTCGCGCTAATCTAATTACAAGCTTTTCCATTCTTCCCGAACATGTAGTGGAATTGGTACAGGACCAGATGAATCCCATCCCACCGAATCCCTACTAATCCCACCACCCAAACATGCCCTTAGATATATAATTTGCAGGAATGAGCCAAAGAACGAGGCAGTTTCAAAGTTTTAGTAAACCATATCACAGAAAACAGCTGAAGATTGGTGCCCACCGTAGAAACCTTCCAAGGCCTGCCATGATGTTGTTTTGATATCCAACCGATTAAAAAGTTAACAAAGACATTAAAGTGGGGAAAACACGAATAACAGCTCCATCGTAAACTTTTGTGGCCTTTTGAAGTTATTAATGGTGGCATCACTCTCCCCATTGTTTTCTGTGGTAGTCTATTGGAGCTTTGAATGTGAATCATTCTTTGGATCTTACCCTAAACTGATTTCTCCAGATGGATGGACAGCGTGGATACAAAACATCCATCATGGAGGGCCACAGAATTTGATGACGTCACTTCAGTAGCAGTCTCGCTGCTCAACCAATCGGTAGCCCATCCGCGCTCGTGTCCTGTACATAGTACGTGTCATGCAAAGACTAGCGTTACAGCTCCTCGATGTTCAAGTTGTATGAGTGGCTCAAAGTAGCTCAAAGTTAAACGTGCTCTACCAAAATGATGTATTTATTATATCCACACCATTCATCCATTTTGTGAGATCATTTTAGAGCATTATATTAAAAATGATTCATATCCAAAGCTTAAGTGAACTATACCAGAAATAGCAGTAGGACAATGATTCTCACCGGTAAAACATACATGCCCACCATAGCATTTATTTTCCATATAATATGTTTATAAGGCCACACAAACATGGATGAAAAGAAAAAAAAAAAAAAACCAAATTGATCCAAAACTTCTATAACTCTTAGAAAGCGTTTCAATGGTAGATGTTCAATCTCCCGCAGCTTTTTGCAGTGTGACAATGAAACTTTCTAAAAAGTATCAAACCGAAGAAGTATCAGAGCCTGGATGAAAGGAAGGTTGATCTCTAGACTATGAAACTTTCACCAATTTACCATTCACAAGCCGGTTGCATGTTCCTGACAATGAATAACCAGATGTAACATGGGAATCACTGATGGGTTGAATTTTAGACTCCGGGCTTAAATTTCATGTGGCATCTAATGGTTGGTTTGGATTTCATATAATCATTATGGTGGCACCTGTGAATATTAAGAGTAGACATCTCTCTTAGATGTTTTCTTTGGTGTGATTCACTTGAATTACAAGTTAGCCTGATTTTTTTGGTGTTAGGCTTAAGGGCGGGATTATGCATCGATGGTTATAGATAGATTTTGAATACGTTTGGGTTCTTTAATTAAGTCATGCATTTTCTCTCGACTATCACAATTATCGGGATAAAAGAAAAAGAATGGTATGAGATCTTCATGATTGATCCACGATGAGGCCCACCGTGATGTTTTTATGTGCAGTCCTACGACCATAAGATATTTATTCCATATTACTGAAAGCGATCAAAGGCTGCGTTCGCTGATTTTGAGTGGGCGTAGCGAAAAGAAAATAGTTGGGAAGAGTGATGTCCGCTTGGTTATGCAAGTCCATCGATAATTATCACAATCAATCGACTAGAATTACTAACTAGAGGCATGGTATATTGGTAAACTATGGGTCACTTGCTCTTGCTCCGATTGGTAGACTCTCGGGAGTTTCGAGCACTGCTCGGGGTTGATACGTAGGTGGTGAAATCCCGGTAGGGGCGTGAGTGTGTCAGTGGTGTGTGTAGCATGTGTTAATAAAAATAAAAAAATAAAAATAAAAAAATACCTTGAGTAAACTATGCTTGGGGCTGACTCGATGCATGTCTTATCCACATGGTCCATTCGTTTTTATGGCTCATTTTTAGCATTAGCCAAAAATCAAGCATATCCGACCGCAAAGTGGACCACGCCTGAGAGAAACAACCGGATTAAACTAATTACCAACCAATCAATCGATTGTATGAAAGTTAGGAATGGTACCATCATCCAACCATGCCTAGGAGACGATGGTGAACAACAGGGCTTCCTGGCGTCATAAACATCAAAAAGGGAAAAAGAAATATTCAAAGCCATTGCAGACCCATTGTAATTTTAGTCACAACAGACCATTAAAGACTAAGAAAAACATTCCTTTAATAATCAACACAAATCAAATTCAGTTCATGAATTTAAGTTAAAAGCTTGAATAGTATCTCCCATCTCGCTACAGGCTTCACCTCTTAGCCCTAGCTAAGGGGTTTAGCCACACATGAATGGGCTAAAATAAACAAATAAACAAAAGAAAAAGTAAAGAAAAAAAACTTCTCTCTTCTCCCTGTCTTCACGTTCCAATCTCCTGGCCTCCACGGCTGCCCACGTCCACGTTCCAATCTTCAATCTTCCTCCTAGAGTTGAATGCCTCTCTCCCTCACTCTCTCTTCCTTTTGTAGTTGTGAGGGCCGGCTGAAGAAAACTTCATGCGTAAGTTTTCTTACGCAGGCGTAATTCTTTACTGTGTATGCGCTGATTGATTGGTGGGGCCTATTATTGAAGTTAACGGAGAAATCTACTCCGTTCATTGGAAGCGTGGCGAGAAACTAGTCGGGAAAGGACGGTTCTTGACTGATTACAGTGTGGTCCATAGGCTTTTTCACTCCGCCGTCCGACCCGCATTTAGACGGTTGGAAATCGTCTTCTCAATGCCTTCTGGGATTCTGCCACCTAGGCGATGGTTACAGGGCCCTTTGGAGTCCACTGAATGGTCTAGATCGGACTGATCAATGCAGAGGGTGGCCCACAACATTCGACCGCAGGCTCTGTTGCGAAACAGAGCCTGCGCGACTCGTGCTGTGATGTTGGTGGGGTCCAAAATCAGTATCAGACGAGAAATCCACCACGTCCATTGCGTTTTCCTCGAAAAACTGTTCGGGACAGGCTGATTTGTCTCGAGTTTGATGCGGCCCATGGTACCAGATCTTCTAGTCGTCCGTCTTGCATTTGATCATGAGTTACATGTGTGCGCGCGCATGGGAACAGAAGAAGACATTGGACAGGGTCTTGGCCACCCTATGGAGAAAATAGATGGTTCAGATCGTCCGTTTGGGCGATGGATGTGGCCCACTGTGATTAGCCGGTGAGAGCACGTCCGTCACTGGACGTGCGAAAGTCTTTTTTTTGACATTTCGTGCAAAAAACTGGTGGGGTCCACTGTGATGCCTGTCCTAGAAATCCACTCCCTCCATCAGCTCCTGTACGTAGTGTTGGCCCATGGCCTCTAGTTTAAAGCAGATCTGACTTCAGGGTGGGCCACACGCTTAACCGATGTATGGACAGCATTCACCGTTAAAAATACAATTTGATTTACGTATGCATGCATGGCACATCTATTTACAGATTTGCCCTTCTCTTTTGTTATATCTTCTGCCGTCAGTATCTCCTGATTGCACCATGCAAATGACACAAAATTTCACTAGGATTTGTTATTTTTCATGCTCTTTCTAACGCCTAAGTTTGAGCCTTAATCGCCCATGGATTGCCAAGATGCTCTTTAATGGCTAGCGTCCTCTGATCTCTCTGTTGGGCCACTTCCACGAGGATCTAATGGCTGAAATTTGACGTGTACGGTTAATTTATGGTCCTCAGGCCATGTATGAAGTTTCGAGCCGAGTGGATGGTGGAAACCCTGTGATCTTGCATTCTGACTAACTTTCAGGCCACTTGAGCTTCAGTTTCTCAATTTTCTCGGATCTCTGGCGTGTATATCCATCGATCTCGGTCCCCTGGAGTCCATTCCTTGCTCTGGTGACTTCGGAGCGTTAAATCTATGCTTTTAATACTCTTTTTCAATCAAAGCTCCTTATTACATCCTACAACAAAAACACGATTAAATTATAATATTAGGCATTATCGTGTACGTAAAATCGGGCAGTAATCGGGGTCTGATATGCAATATTCGACCCTCAACATGGAGCAGGCAGAGAAAGAGAGTATTTTCTTTTGATTTTTATTTTATTTAAGATGTTTAGCTCCATCATATTGAGCTAAACCTCTTAGCTAGGGCTAAGAGGTGAAGCTTGTAGCGTGATGGGAGATTTTTTGCTTGTGCCTTTTGTTTAGACTAAACTGATGTTGATTTTGGTTTAATTAAGAGAATGTTTTTAGTTTTTAATGGTATGTTGTGACTAAAATTACAATGAGTCTGCGATAGCTTTGAGCATGTTCCTTTCCTTTTTATGTTTATGATGCCAGGAAGCTCAGTTGTTCACCATCGTCTCCTGGGCATGGTCGGATGACGGTACCCTTCCTAACCTTCATACATTGATGATCGGTTGTTAATTAGTTTAATTCTGTTGTTTACTCTGTCTCCTGGGCATGGTTTGATGACGGAATCCATTCTAATTCATATACCTTTCATCTCTTGAAAACTATGTCAAAGGAAGTTCAGTTTGATTTTCATGGTTACACCCTTCAACTGGATGAAGATGGGACTCTAAGTATAGTTGAGTTCTTGAAGCAGGCATAAGATCTCCCTGATCTCTACAAGTGGATCCTCTGAATCCCTAGTTTCCTTCCTCTGAATTCCTTAAGTTTCAAATTAATATTTCACAATTATTCCTCAAATTACAATCGATTTAGATTTTATCTTAGTCTAGTTCTAGTTCTACTTAGTTTCAGATAACATACAGGTTTCATCCCTTAGGATTCGACCTCGGTCTCACTGAGTTTATTACTACATCACAACCCTATACTTGGGGTGTGAACATGGATCTAGGATAACAATCCAAGAGCACCAAGCAAACACAAGAGAACACAAAGATTTAACATGGAAAACCCCTTCAGGAAAAAACCACGACATAAAGCGACAGATCTTCACTATGAAAATAAAAATTACAAAGAGATGGTACTTACCCGATTCGAACAACCTCGAATCTCACCTTTGCTACATCCTTTGATAACCTTAGAACCCTTTTAAAAACTCTTGGAACCCCTTTAGAAAGCCTTAGAATGCCTTAGAAAAGCCCTAGGGACCTCTATTTATAGTTTAAGAAACTCTATTTACGCACCGACTTTGGAAAAGTTCGAAAACCGCCTCAAATTTACACAATCCGCGTGCAGTCTACGTAACTTTCAACTAGTTGAGCTTGTTCCTCGACTGGTCGAGCGTCCCGAAAATCCAAATACATTGTTGTTGGACTTCGAGTCGAACGGGCTTCGACTAGTCGAAGGAATCTTCGACTAGTCGAGTAACACGGACCAAACAGATTTAAGACATCTATTTTTAACAACAATTTCTACCATGTCTTCAATCTTCAATTATGTAGCTTCTTGATCTCTTTTCTTATCTCTGCATCGCATCATAGTTTCAATCAACACTCCTCGTACACCCTCCGTCCTTCTTTTATTCCATTGCCAAGCTCAGAGAAGTTGCACAGAACTTGAACTTCTTTATAGCAACAGCCTTGGTGAGCATGTTCGCCGGATTCACGCTAGTGTGAATCTTTTCCAGTGTTACGCCTCCTTCCTGTGGCACCTGTCGAATAAAGTAGTGATGAACATCAATATGTTTAGTATATGAGTGATAAACAGAATTTTTAGCCAAATTGATGGTGCTCTCACTATCATAGTTAACCGGCACGGCCTACTCCTGAAGTCCCAACTGATTTATTATGCCTCTTAACCAAACACCTTCCTTAAATGCTTCCGTCACTACCAAATATTCTGCTTCGGTCGTGGAAAGAGCCACCACAGACTGAAGCTTCGACATCCAACTAATTGCTCTACCAACTAGTACAAACGTGTAACCTGAAGTAGACTTTCTGAAATCCATACTACCTACGTAGTCTGAATCCACATACCTACCAACTTTTTCCTAGTCTTCTCAAAAGTTAAGACGTAATCTTTTGTACCTCGAATGTATCGAAGTAGCCATTTCACTGCTTCCCAATGTTGTTTGTCATGGTTTGACATTTATTTGCTTACAACACCGACTGCCTGTGAAATATTTGGTCTCATACAGACCATGACATATATTGAATTACCAATCGTATTCGAATAAGGCACATGAGACATAACCCGCTTTTTCTCATTTGATTTAGGATATTGTTTTGAGGAAAGCTTGAAGTGAGTCGCGTGGTGAACGCTCACCGGCTTTGTTTGGTCCATCCATACTTGATCAATAACTTTTTAAGGTATTCTGCTTGTGATAACCAAAGCCTGCTCCTCTTTCCGTCTCTATAAATATCTATGCTGAGAACTCTCTTTGTAGCCCCCAGATCTTTCATCTCGAATGTCCCTAATAATTGAGTCTTCAGTACGTTGATTTCAGACATATAATAACTGACGATTAACATATTATCAATATACAATATTAGGATGATGAATTTGCCATAACTCAGTGTCTTGTAATAGACACAATGATCATATTCATTCTGAGTAAATTTTTGACTCACAATGAAAGAATTAAATTTCTTATACCATTGCCTAGGCAACTGTTTCAGGCCGTATAACGACCTCATTAACCTGCGAACTTTTTTTTCTGCCCCTTTAACTTTGTAGCCCTCTAGTTGCTTCATGTAGATCTGCTCTTCCAACTCTCCGTGCATGAATGCAGTCTTAATATCTATTTGTTCCGGCTCGAGATCGTATTAGGCAATTAGCGCCAACACGAATCTGATAGACACCTGCTTAAATATCTGCGCGAATATATCTGTGAAGTCGATTCCTTCTTTCTGAGCAAAACCCTTCGCTACCAATCTAGCTTCGTATTTATCCTGTTTTCTTTTGAATAACCACTTGCATTCAATCGCTTTTCGACCCACTGGAAGCTGCACCAGCTCTCATGTGTGATTTTTGTGCAACGATTCCATCTCATCATCCATAGCTTCACTTTTTTGCACCAAGCTCATTGATAGCTTTCTGAATAGTAGACGGGTCCCCCTTATCTGTAACGAGGGCATATACAATATTAGAGTCGTCTCTGTATCTTACTGGTAACCTGCGATCACGCGGTGGGTTCCTTCTCGCAGGTGGCTGCTCCACCTGATCTTATATATCTGTCTGCACATCTGTCTCTGCCTGAGTATCATCTGTGTTAATGTGGATGTATATGATCAATCTTTCTGGTTCTTCTTTCTCCTCTTGATTATTCTTGCGAAATAGAGAGCTTTCATCGAATCTGATATCACGAATAGTAATGACCTTACGTGTGATCTTGTTGAATAACTTGTAACCTTTCACACCAATACCATAGCTGACAAAAATATACTTTTTGGCTCTATGGTCTAGTTTATCTCTCTCAACTGACGGTACATAAGAGTAAGCCACACAACAAAATATACGCAAATCTGAGTAGTCGATCTTATGACCACTCCATACTTCCTCTGAAATTTTACATTCAATTACCATTGAAGGAGACTAGTTCACCAAATAGCAACCCATGTTAACGGCCTCAGTCTATAAGTCTTTGTCCAACGCAACATTATTTAACATGTATTGGGCCCTCTTCAAGAGAGTCCGATTCATTCGTTCAGCCACATCGTTTTGTTCGGGCGTGTGGCGCACTGTGTTGTGCCTAATGATTCCTTCATCTTTACAATATTCATTAAACTCAGTAGAAGTAAACTCTCCACCATTGTCAGTCCTTAAAACCTTTATTTTTCGCCCTTACTATTTTTTCACTATTGCCTTCCATTGTTTGAATATGGTGAAAACTTTAGATTTATGTTTCATGAAGTAAACTCAAACTTTCCTGGAGTAGTCGTTAATGAATGAAACAAACCATGACAACCCTTCAACAAAAATTTGTGGCGGTGACCCCCATACATCAGAGTGCACATAATCAAACACTCCCTTACATATTTTTTTCATATTTAAAAGATAATATAGATTTTTTACCATATATACAATGCTCACATATATTTAAATTAAAAATTTTAGAAGCTAGAATCAAACAACGATAAGATAGTACCTTCATGATCCGCTTGCTCATGTGTCCCATACGAGCATGCCACATACATAGAGACTTAGAATCTGCAATAGTTGTTGTCGTTCCACCTGCTGAAGTGTTCCTGATCAACTTGTAGAGGTTTCCGTGCCTTTGCACTCTCATAACCATGAATGTCCCTTTTGAGACTTTAAGGACTCCATCAATACCAGTGAACTTGCACCTTATAGTCTCGAGTGCACTGAGAGAAATCAAACTTTTCTTCATATCAGGAACATGCCTGATGTCAGTGAAGGTATGCTTTATCACATTAAACATCACGATGCTCACTGTACCAATAGCTACAATATTATACGCATTTTCATTGCCCATAAAAACCTGTCCACCATCGCATTCTTTGTAACTGGTGAACCAATTCTAATAAGGAGTCATGTGATATGACGCTCCTGTGTCGAGGATCCACTCATCTCCATGATTGTCGTGTAAGTGTCCGATCATGGACACAGATAATACGTCACCACCACTTGCCTTTTCATCAGATGTAACAACATTAGCCTCCTTAGAAGAAGCCACTGAATTTTCTTTCTTCACTTTAAGATTAGTATAATCATTCTTCATGTGTCCAGACATCCCACAGTTCTAACACTTTAGTTTTTCTTTACCTTTGCCCTTGAATTTAGATATAGGTCTTGAAGATTCTGTACCTCACTCAGAATTCCTGCCTCTCGTAATCAGTACTTCGAAAGATGTCCCTATGTCGCCGTTTAGCTTTCTCATGGCCTTCCCTTAAAGGGCTAAGATAATGGTTATGACACTCAGGGTTTTATTTATGGTGCACATTGTGTCTTTAAATGACTCATATGATGCCGGAAGAGAATTCAACAACATACATGCTTGTTCCTCATCTTTGATCACTTTCTTCATATCCAGCAATTTACAAACTAATTTATTAAAGTTACTGATGTGGGCCTCCAGATCTCCACCCTCTGCCATCTTGAAGTTATACCACTACCGCTTCAAGTGTAGGTGATTTTCAGAGGATTTTTTCGCGTAAATATCCTCTAACTTTACCCATAAACTAGCTGCAGTTTTCTCCCTCAAAACATTATAGAGAACCTCATCCGTGAGACAAACGGATTGAGGATAAGGACTTTTTATCAAGGGAATTCCATTTATCATTGGTCATACTAGACTTTCTTGTCTCAAGAGCACCATCCTCGCCTTGCTTGGTTAAGGAACTAAGCATCTTGATCTTCCATAACTCAAAGTTATTTTTGCCTAAGTACTTTTCAATATCATACCTAGTACTTCCTATTATTGCTAATCCTCCAGATTCAGATCTGTGCCCCAACGATAGCTTTGATACCACTTGTTGGGGTTTGGGCTGTGGAATCACACAAATATGGATCTAAGATAGCAATTCAAGAGCACCAAGTAAACACAAGAGAACGCAAAGATTTAATGTGAAAACCCTTTCGGGAAAAAACCACGACACAAAGCGTCACCATGAAAATAGAAATTACAAACAAAGTGGACTTACCTGATTTGAACAACCACGAATCTCATCCTTGCTATACCTTTTGATAACCTAAGAACCCTTTTAGAAACCCTTAGAACTACTTTAGAAAGCCTTAGAATACCTTAGAAAAGCCATGGGGATCCCTATTTATAGTTTAGGAAACTCCATTTACGCACCGACTTTGGAAAAGTCCGAAAATCGCCTCAAATTTACCTAGTCTGCGTAACCTTTGACTAGTCGAGCCTGTCCCTCGACTGGTCAAGCGTCTCAGAAATCCAAATATATTGTTGCTGGACTTCGAGTCGAAAGGGATTCGACCAATCGAAGGGACCTTCGACTAGTCGAGCCAATTCCTTGACTGGTCGAGCAACACGGATCGAACAAATTTAAGACATCTGTTTTTAACAACAGATATCACTCTTATAACTATTTTCTTTTGTGTGGCCCACCAAAATCACAAGGCAGCTTGATTTTTTGCCTCTAGGCGTAATATGGGACCAAATATCTAATAGTCAGAGTGGATTGTACATAAAACATCATGGTGGGCCTCACCAAGATCAATTACACCGTCTCATGCCATTCTTTTCTTTTTATCCCAATAATCTTTTGGTAGAGTTGGAGAGAGAATTATAGCTGGGCCTGACAGATTTGGCCCGATCGAACTGATCGGATCCGATCTGACCCGAACCGAAGGCATGGATCGGGTCGGATCGAGTAGGCCCACTCAGATCCGACCGTATATCGAGTTGAGTTCTGGTTAGTAGCCAATTCGGACCAATTAGATTCGGGATTCAATCCGGACAGGTCCTATATAACATATTTTTACTCTTTTCTTAAATACTTTTTAAACTTTTTTACTACCTTCACCCGAACGAAAGCCCTAATCCCTAACCCATCTTCTCTACCCGAACGAGTGGTGCCGCACCCACCCATCTCGATCTGGCCACTTAACAGCCCAGCAACCCATTTTCACCGTTCATCCTCCTCCATTCATCAGGTAGGTTCCTTTTTTTAAAATTTCTCTGTGTATTTTTCCCTAGCTCGCTGGTGGTCCGGCTGAGGTCGGGACCTCGTTGGCTATGCTACAGCGTCTGGCCCTGGCTCTCCTCCTTTCTCCCCCTCTCTCCCTCCCAATTTCCCTTCTCTCCTTCTTTCTCTCCTTCTTTCTCTCCCTCTCTCTTTCCTGATTTCCCTCCTCTCATTCTTTCTCTCCCGATTTCCCTCCTCTCCTTCTTTCTCTCCCTCTCTCTCGATTTCCTTCCTAGCACGAGAGTCTTCGGATAGACTCAACTCGATCCGTCTCCATTTTCCTAACCGAGTCGGACTCGATTCGAGTCAGGCCAGCAAGGATTTGGATCGGATTGAGTTAGCCACGCTGGACTCGCTCTCGGATTAGATCGTGTTCGGTCAGGTTCTTAGAAAAATCGGATCGAGTCGAGTTAGACCCAATCCGATCCGACTCGACTCGATGCCTACCTCTAGAGAGAATGCATAACTTAATTTCTAAAGAATCCTGTGTATTCAAAATCTACTCCAACAATTAGATGCAGAATCCCAGTTTAAGCCCAACACCAAAAAATCAGGCTAACTTATAATTCAAGTGGATCACACCAAAGAAAACATCTAAGAGAGATGGCCACTCTTAATATTTATAGGGACCACCATAATGATTATATGAAATCCAATCCAACCATTAGATGCCTCACAAAAAATTTAAGCCCGGGGTCTAAAATTCATGCCCATCAGTGATTCAAGTAGACCAAATAAGCTCAAAATTTCGGTGGCAATTGTTACCATGTACACTATTTCCAATCATGTGGTCCACCTAATTCACAAATGTAGTAATTTTTTGTACCATTATCCCAAAATGAAGGTACACTCCTGATGGTCTGAGTGGCTTTTACATAGATATCATGTTGGAGCCCACCTAAGTTGTAGACCATTCGCTTGCACGCCCGCCTAACCTATGCCTGTTAAAGAAATGTAATTGAAAGATAGTGGGATGATCAATGAGGTAGCTTTTTGAAAACCATTTTAAATTCTATGTCCTTTATCCATATAAAGGACTCACTGCATATGACCATGAACAAGGTAGGCATCATTGACTATTTTCTAGTATCTAGAGAATGACTTGGTGGGAGGAGGGATTTGTGAGATGACTTTCATCACATGTGCATGTGCATCCAAGATCTCAGACGTTTATGAGCATGCACTGGTACAAAAATCAGGCAAATGTAAGGCAAGTTACATTGTTGGTTGGTCTTGACGTGTACGAGAAACATGTACTATTTTAAAGAGGTCAAAAAATGGTCAATGAATTTCTCAAGCTGTAATTGTACAGAAAAATTAATGGACAGTTTCGAAAGATGATTGGGTCAAAACTTTCAACGTGTGGCTCAAAAGATCAGTGATCTAGCCGTACTTGTGGGCCAGGGCATGAGGCACCTGATGAGTGGCTTAGAAAGAAATATCATTTTCTGTGGAATTTTCAGGATATTTTCAAAATTTTGACAATTTTCTTGCACTACTAATGAAAAATCTGGGTGAAAATAAAAAATGTAAAAATATTTATCATAAATTACTAAATAATGTTTAGAAACCACAGAAGCACATATAGATGAATCAAGCAAGGTACTCCAACTGCACAACCAAGTTCAAACACAAACAACTCGAATTTTACACGGAAAAAACCATGGCACAAAGCGACACCAATGCACTGTAAAAGCATAAAATTACAAGAGATAAAGATTATTGATTCGAACAAGCCCCGAATCTCCCTCACAAGCCCAAGATATGCCTTTGAAACCCTATGAATGAATTAGAAAGCCCTTTATGTCTCACAAATTATGATTACACCCATTATATAAGTTTTCATGAGAATTACAATTGAAATAGAAAATTAATCCCACACTTATGCAATTCCACGCACATGCTCGGTGGCACCTTTGATGACACTTGGATGGTATTGGCAATCTGTCAATGGCATCGAACTCCTTCGATGTCACCGACTAAAATACCAAAATGTTCCAGCGATAAAACATGGATTTTTCAGTTTTTTCCTAAGGCATCGAACTCTCTAGTGTTTTGTCGATGACATCGATAGACCTTGTTGTTTATAAATTTAAGACATATATAACAATCTCCACTATGTCTTCAGTCTTCGATCTTCATTCTTCATAACTCTATATCCTTATCTCTAATTCCACCTTGCATCACAAATCCACCATCGTTTCTCGTGCACACTCCATCTTCTATTTATGCCATCGTCAAGCCTAGAGAAGTTGTAAATAACTTGAACTTTTCAGTAAGAACTTCCTTTGTAAGCATGTCAACCGGATTCACGCTGGTATGGATCTTCTCCAGATTCACACCTCCTTCCTTAAGTACTTGTTAGATAAAATTGTAACGAACATAAATGTGTTTAGTACGTAAGTGATAAATAAAAATTTTAGCCAATTTGATCGTGCTTTTGCTGTCACACTTAATCAGCACGACCTCCTGCTGAAGCCCCAACTGATTTATCATTTCCTCAACCAAACACATTCCTTGAATGCCTTTGTCACTAGGCTCAGACAATTATTCCACATCATCGAACGTGGAAAATTGCTACACAGATTATTCTCCAACAACTACATAGAAACTATATAAATAGGAGAAAGATCAAAGAGCTCTACTAGCCCCTCGTAAACGCAACCAACCATTGCTTATCTTAATTTAGTTTAATCTTGCATGTCTATGCGATCATACTATACCAACCTCAACACAGCTTAGTGTAATCCCATCCTTCTATGCTATCACGCTGGACCGACCTTAGTTTACCTTAGCATAATCTTGTCTGTCTATACTACCATGTTGCACCGACTCTTTCATTTAGTTTTTAATATAATTCTATCTGTTTATGCTATAATCACTGGACTAGTTAATGAAGGTGTAGTTTTAGGACTTTGCCATCTATGCCACAACCGCTAGATTATAGAGGATTTAATTAGTACTTTTTTTAAAAAATCTTTATAAAAAATAATAAATGCAACTTTATTTTAATTGGGTTGCTCTTAGTGTGTTATTAATTAATTAACTATCGTAATCATTGAGGAAAAAAGTCATTTTTGATTAAAAGGCAAAAAAAACTAATTAGAATGATGAACACTTCCCTTCGCAAGTCCCCCGATCTCTTTAACAAGTGGCTAAATAGGCAAGTGATCCAAGAGTTTTTAAGTCTTTCGGTCTATCTGGATGCTTAAGGTCATAGGTGTTTAGTTTGGTTCAAACCACATTAGGCTTAGGCATGCCCGACACACTACACATGTATTGCATGACTAAATTTGAGCCAAATAATTCTAAACGCCCCCATGCATTAAGTGGGCTTTACCATGCCCATGAGATTCTTGAAAATCAAATCCATCCAATCGATATGTTGGCAACACTATGTAACACAATTGACAACCACCTAAAACTTCACACGATGGCCCAGACGATTGTTGATTAATGGGTGTCTTCCATCTAATCCCCACATTAAGTGAGCCCCGCCATGATGACAGGATGCTCAAAAATCAAGTCTATCCAATCTCTATGTTGGCCACACCATGGAATACAATTGACAACCACCAAAAACTTCACATGATGACCACATGATGGTTGAATGGGTATATTCCCATCTAATTTGCAGATTAAGTGAGCCTCATAATGATGATAGGATGCTTGAAAATTAAATCTATCCAATTGCTACTCAGCCATACTACATAGCACAATTGGGACAGGGCTAGAATTGGGACCATTTGAATTGCATGACCGGGGCCAGCGCAGGGCCGCTTGCTGCTTGTGGTATCCCCGGATTGGGCCGTCGTGTCTCTTTCTTTCTGGTGTCCATTTGTATAGCTTGAGGTTATATGATAGGTGGGATCTACCCCTTTTTGTTGGGTCCCAGTTGAATGGCTGTATAGTTTCATGATTAATGAAAATTGTGGCAAGAGTCCACTTTCCTTTAATAATAATAAAAAAAATTAAAAGATTAAAAAACAAAACAATTGATGCCCACTCAAAACTTCATATGGTGGCCCACGTGATGGTTGGATTGCCTGCTATTGTTTTCTCCTTTGTCTACCACTCTATTTCCAACAACTTGAACAGTTCAAATCATGTGTCCATCTTAGATCATGGAACCAAATAGGTTGTATAGCCCCTTGTTGATTAATAATATGGCAGGTGGTATGCTCTAGCCTTTCTGGAAAAAAAAAATCATGTGATTATCTTATATCATAGCCCCCATGGATGACCATGTTGGATATCCTGAGTTGTAGTATGGGTAAAATGAATTGTTATTATACAATGCAAGCAATGGAAATTATTTAGGCGACCCTTCTTAATTTCCCTTCTGCCTTCTCTTTGGCTGCTCTTGCATTTCTTCAAAATCATCGCTCGTATAATAAATACTCCCCATACAACATGACAACCACGACCGCTGTGACATTACGTCAAGACTATGAGCAGTCGTTTTCAACAGGACTCAGGGACCTTTGGTGAAAAGCAGTTGCGAGTATGTCTTGTTTAAGCCCAACCTTCTCAATAGAGTTTTTGTTCGGGCAAGTCATCATCCACAGAGTTTTTCTGTATCGCTGGTTGCCGGTTGAAGAGAGATCTTCTTCCTACTATAAATGTCATCATGGTCATAGTTGTCATGTTAAATCGGTTGGGGCAAAAGTTTATATAGCAGAAATTAGAACACGGGAGCTTTTGTTTATATAGTAGAAATTAGAACAGGGGAGCTTTTGTTTATATACCAAAGTTCTTTTTTAAAATTCCAATTCAAAATCCCTTGGAAAGGGAATTTTTGGAAAGCGGATTGATTGGTGTACCACACACCAGCGATCCTGACTGGTGGGATGGGGATTGCCGGCTGGAGAGAGATCTTCCTACTGTAAATGTCATCATGGTCGTAGTTGTCATGTTAAATCGGTCGTGACTTTTGTTTATATAACAAAAAAAAGTAGAAGAAAGGGTCGTAGTTTTTAACCATCGAAGATGAGAGTGATTTTCAGTTAAATCAGTTGTGTCTATCTTACAGTGTTCGTAGTTGTCATGTTAAATCGATCGTGGCTGTCTGACAATAGATCGTGATTTTCAGTTTATATGGGTTGTGGTTTGTAATGTAATATGGGATGTATTTGTCATGTTAGATCGGTCATGGTTGTCTTACCATAAACAATTCTCTTCAATAGGCACCCAGCGAGGTTTGGTCGTGGTTTGCATGGAAGATTGGTCATAAAGATGACATGGGTCATGGTTCACATGAATAATGGGTTGTGACTGTCACGGCATATGGGTCATTGTTCTCATTTGACAACAACGATCCACAATTCATTATAACCACGATACAACGCAATGTACAATCACAACCCACTATTGATCAAAGTTTCATTGGTCGTGGTATTAGTTGATATGGGTCATTGTTGTAATGTTGTATATGTCTTGGCTATTATGATATTTGGACCCTGCATGTCAGCATTAAAGGGTCGTAGTTGTCGTGTAATATGGTTCGTAGTTGATGTGAAGCATCGATCGTAGTTGTCATTTGATATGTTAATATCTTAGTTTCTTGCACTAATTTTTTGCACTACCCATCTTCCTGTTTGTGGCTTGTGATTATCGTCCACGTTGGGTCGTAGTTGACATGAAACATGGGTCGTGACTGTCATTATATAGGTCTTGTTTTTTATAATACATGGACCCTGAATGGATTGATACATAAGTCGTTGTTGTCCTTTAATTCTGATTGTGGTTTACGTGAAGCAATGGTTGTAGTTTATCTAGGTCGTGGTTGTTACGTTAAATTTGTCGTGGTTCACTGTTGTTAATATGGTTCGTGGTTGCTGTCTGTGTTGGATCGTTACAAACAACCACGATAGAATGAGAAACACGACCCATACAACATGACAACCACGGTCCACCTGTCATGAGTGCCACAACCCATTGAAAAGCCTAGATAGTTGTTGTGGTGCGCAAGGCTCTACAAGTTGATGGGTCGTGGTTGTCATCAACAATGGATCATGAACTTACCATCTCGTTGTGGTTCTCATGACAGATTGATCGTGGTTTCCATATTGGATGGTCGTGATCCTCATTCGCTTGCGGTTGTCAAATACAATTCAACATAGATGAGAACCATGATCCATTGCAACTGTGAACCACGACAAATTTAACAACATGACAACACGACCCAGACAACACGACAACAACGACCCATATGTTATATCATTCAGGGTCGTGCTTTCATGACCCAAATACAATGACAGTCACGACCCATGTATCATGTTAATCACGACCCAAATATTGATGATTATCACGAGCATTTATTCATTTGAAACACGACCCAAATATGGAAATAATGTATATAACAATAGGTTGTGGTTTCCGTGATTCATGGGTCGTGATTGTCATGTTAATGCGTCTTGCTTTCAGTCAGTACCTTTTTTGAACCACGACCCAAACAATGACAAGGACGACGCATTATAAATGTCGACTACGACCCATGCAACACGACAACCACGATTTGTATAACATGACGACCATATCGAATGACAACTACGGTCAACGCTTCACGTCAACCACAAACCATATAACACGACAAACACGATTTTTATTACATGACAACCACGACCCATATATCATTACATTCAGGATCCATAAATCAGGACAACCACGACCTTTACTACATTACAATCACGACCCATATGCAATGACAGTCACGACCCATATATCTTGCCTCGATCGCGATCATAGGACTTGTATTTGTCTGACCATGACCTTATAGTCTGAATCCTTATGTCTTAGCTTTGCCGAGTTCCAAACTGATGTAAAAGGCCTTCAAAAGAACTTGATATTTTGTGGATGATCACCTACTTGGTGTCGGCGGACCTGATGTGTAATGACTTCTTTGGGATTCTAGGCTGATGTAACCTGGCTTCTTTCGGGTTCCAGGCTCCCGTCAAAGCTCTACAAAAGAACTCATTATTTTGTAGTATGATAACAACCATCCATATAATACGACAACAACAATCCGAAAAACATGAAAACCACGACCAATAACAACCGACACCACGACCCATGTAACTTTGACAACCACGATCCATATCTCATAACAACCACAATCCATTTCACATGAAAAAGACGGAAAAAAAATAGAGTTAACAACGATCATGTTCTTGGGTCGTTTCTTGCCCACGTGAAGGATCATGGTTGTCATCTACGAAGGGTCGTGTTTGTCATTGTGCAAGGTAGATATGACTTTGAGCAAGTTATGATAATGAAAGCCCTCACCATATCCTGTTTGAAGCCCAAGTCCTTGGCCAAGAACTCTGTATCGTGGTTATTATGTTATACGGGTCCTTGTGTTAATGTTCGATGTGTCGTAGTTGACATGACGATATATATCATCATTTTCATTGTATATGGATCGATGCAGTTATGGATCGTTGTATTCGAATTTTACGGACCAGTATGCCCTCGACACGTAAACAGAGGAAACGATGAAAGGTAAGGTCGGTGCCATATTTGTGATGTGCTTGTATGTCTCATAAGATTTTGGTTATCACTTGGCTATGGGACAGATCTTATGTAAAATTTCAATCTACACCGATTGTTAGTTGTTAGAGTATGTACTAATCTTTATCCAAAAATTTGAACCTTACAGGCATAGTTGATCACACCGAAATAAACTTTTATAAGGCGTTGAGAACTACGTGGGCGGTACATCAGCCTAGTCAAACTTATTTTTATGCTATGACTTTATACACGATCATTACATACGATGGTCATTTTAGATGACATATATATCACTGTGGACCCCATACATCTTAGTTCGTACCGAATATGTCGCATGTACATATTATGCATGCTAAAGGCGGAAGTTCGCTCACGGTTCCAAACGCAGAAGATAAATCGTCGATCACCTGATTCAAGTCTATGGGCCTATCATAAATCTAATCTAATCCGTTGGAATTGTTCATAGATGATGGATTTTTTTGAAAATTTTTATAGTGGCACATATCGAGCCACCAGTGGCCGACCCACACTGCGTAAAGATAACAAATCATGGGCTTTTACGGAAACTATTGGTTTTACTGTTGTGGTCCATTGGATTCGAATATTTTGACCATTATTTAAGTTTCTTGATGTTACAAATTAAATAGACGGTGCGGATCAAAGAATATTTGTAGTTCGATGTGACTTACGGAACACTGACTATATCTTGGATGCTTATGGACGCTTTTACAGATCCTTACATTTCCAAACGCAGAACATCAACAAGCTATCCCCATACGGATCACCGACTATATATTAGAGCTTCTTCTTTGGAACCCCTTCACTTTACCCCTTCACTTTTTATCCCTAATCCTTGTTTTCTGATTTTTACTAGTTTTGAATCTTCTTCGCTGGGCCCCTCCATCGCCAGTTAGTGAGTACATCTACAAGTTCAGTGCATCTCAGTGCAAAGCAAGGTAATGGTTGACAAGGTCGGTGTATGATGGTTATTATGTTATGTGGGTTATGTGTGTGAACCACAACCCAATGCATATGACTATAATAAAATGTATAGCATGACAATCAACACCCAATGGATCGTGATTGACACGGTCAATGTATCGTGGCCCACATGTTATGTGGGTCGTGGCTATGAATCACACCTCAATGTAGATGACATGAACGATATGTATGGTATGATAACCGCAATCATGGTTGTTATCGTGGTTTGTTGCATAATGGATCATGGTTGACAGAAGAGGCATCGGGTACACCAATGAAGAAAGTCAAACACTGATTTGACGTTGAATGATGAATTGATTTGTTGTATTCGATGTTTCTTCTACTTATTATTGTCTATAATGGGTTGGTGAATGAGATGGGTCGTAATTGTTCGTGAACAATTAGAAGTTGGTTGACATGCATAATGGATCGTTGTTGTATATGGGTGGTTGAATGTGGATGCCAAACAAGATCCATATATCATGACAACCACGACCCCCGTAACATCAGAACCATGACACATATCATCTTACAACCACAATCCGTCTAACATCATAACCATGACCCATCTAAAACGAAAACCACGGTCCATAACAACAATGACACAGTCTGTATGACAACCACGAAACTGTCACGTGATTTGATCCCGTCGTTCACATGCATGTTAGATCGTGGTTATTGTCCACGTTGGATCATGGTTATTGTCCACATTAGTTCTTGGTTCACAACCACAACCCTAGTCTAGTCCCATGAAAAGCCTGCACGATTATGTACCATGAAGTATATATATTATAGTTCAAATGATATTTTGCAAACAATGTAATTTATAAACCAACATATTAAGTCATCATCAGCCTCGGCCTTAGCCAGTAGGGACGAAAGTGTATCAATGCCGGTTGTGACCTATTTGTTTGCATCTAAAGCATTTGGGTGTTGTCCCATCTTCTGTGGGCCGTGGTTGTGAATCATGGTAATAGTGCTATATGGGTCATGGTTTTGCCAACATAGATCACAATAACAACCACAAATCATTGTTGTAATTATTTATCAATATTCTGATTTGTTTTTTTGTTAAAAACTTAGTGTAGATATGTCGTCATCTTACCCATCGTCAGACATTTGGGTCTACGCTTCCCTTGTTGAATCACCACCAAGGTCTGAAAAAATAAAGATCAAGTGTGGTTTGTGTGGCATAAAGTTTGCGAATAATACTAATTGATTTCGGTTACACTTGTCATGTCGAGGTGGTGATGCAAAACCATGCCCCAATGCCCCCAACGATGTCCAAAATATTTTTCAAGCCCTGTTAGATTTGAATAGAAAACCTTCCACTCCATCCAAACCATGTGCTTTTGGATCTAGTACAGGAATGACAATCATAAAAGACGAAGAAGAGGGTGCCAGATTAATAGATTTGGAGGAAGAACAAGTCCAACTCGCCTTAAAATGCAGTATAGAAGAAGATTCTACACCTCAGCGATATTCGAGTCAAAGACAACACAATGTTGAAACCGGATCGAGTGCGACAAACAAGAAGAAGAAAAAGAGTAATAAATTCAAATTCTTGACCCATCTCGGTGAATTTTATAGGGCATTGGGTACTACATACAATTCTTCACATAAAGAAAGTTTAAAAAATCTAGTTCAAAGTGTAAAAGAGCTCGAAGGAAATATCTCTTCGCCTTCCGACTCAGAGAAAGTGAACCAATATGTATATAAAAAAAGAGATAGCAGTTCTGATGGATTAAATGACAATACAGGAAGGCACTCCTCTTATGGCGCTGTTTGGTTGTAAATTGTCATTTTGAATAATGTAAATATGTAATTATGAAAGTTTTTATAATCATAAATTATGCATTATATATATATATATATATATATATATATATATATATTATCGCTTTGTTCAACTTCGAATTTGACAATCGAGTGGTTAATGTCAGTAGTATGTCGTGTGACTATTGGTTTTCCGATGTTAAAAATACCATTTTTAACATTGCAACTACAAAGCACATAGTAGTACAATCACGACCCATATAACCTGAAAACCGCGACCCTTATGGATCCTGGTTGTCCATACATGACATTATATTGCACCCGACAATCACATTATTCATGAACTCTGCAAGATGACCATAAATTCAACCAGCGAACTTTCGTTTAATTACAAGAATAATAGGATAAGGAAGAAGAATAGTGACTGGATGGGAGCTACAGGTGGGCCAATTTGAGCTCTTCAAATCTTTTAGCAGCCCTAGCTTTAGCTTTCTTTGCCACATTGTACCTCTCGATCTAGTGCAGCCTTTTCTTGTTAAAGTCCTGATCGCGAGACCTAGCGGAATGACACCGCTCGATTTCTCTATCCGCCGCAGAAAAACTCTCTGCGAGTTGCCGGAGTTCTGAAATTGTCTTCAGAATTTCCTGTGGAGGGTCGTTGATCTTCGTGGAGATCGTGAACGTTCCTGAGGAAAGGGAAGGGATCTCTCATAAAGGATGAACCCGAGAAGGACTCGATGCCTTCTTTGAATGTCTCCTCTACTATTTTAATTGAAAGAGCAACCAAATCCATGAATGCTTAAGTTGTTGCAATAAGGATTCTGGGTCGGATTGTCTTGTGAAAATTTGAAACCCAAGTACCACTTTTATAGGCTGGTCAAATATTCTGAATGGTTTCCCTGATTCCAAAGGGATTAAGGGGAAGTAGCGATATTAAAGAAAGAAATTGAATCCAAGTATCACTTTGATAAGCTTGTGAACGAGTGGTTAATGTGAGTAGGATGTCGTGTGACTATTGGTTTTCCAAGGCTCGTGGCTGTCAGCCACGTTTGTTGACATGCACAAGGGATCGTTGTTGTATATGTGTAGTTGAAAGTGGATGGCAAACACAATCGATATATTGTGACAACTACGACCCTTGTAACACTATAACAACAATACATATCATCTTACAACCACGATCTGTCGAACATCATAACCACGACCCGACTGAGACGAAAACCACGATCCATAACAACAACGCCACAGTCTGTATGACAACCACGAAACTGTCATGTGATCTGATCCCGTGGTTCACGTGTATGTTAGATCGTGGTTATTGTCCATGATCGTTCTTGGTTCACAACCTCGACCCTAATCCGGTCCCCTGAAAAGCCTGTATGATATGTTTACATGACATGGCTCATATGGATCGTGCTTATGTGTTTCATCCATGGCGTACATAATCCATACAATATTACAATCACGACCCATATAACATGATAAACACGACCCCATTATTCAAGATAAACACAACCCATATAACATGACAAACACATTCCGTGCAACATGAGACTATGACCCAAGCAACCCACGGCCTATATAACTTGAAAATCACGAGGCATATAACATAAACCCCATGACCCACTGCTTAGTGACAGGTGTTCTTCTTATAATCACAATCCATGTAACACAATAACGATCACATAGAATAATCGTTGTTGTCATACACATTGGGTTGTGATTCCCAACCACTATCAATGTAGAAGACAACCTCGACTCTTTGTTCGTCCCATCCACGACCATTCCCTTGGAATTTCATGCGACCCTCCCGAAACAGCGCCCCAATCTTCTTCTCCACGAAATCACGCTAAAGTCACTACTTCCCCATAATCCATTGGGCACCGAGCGCGACCCTTCATTCCCCATGCGACTGTACCGAATCACGAGGACCCTTCGGAATCGGCACCTTAACCATTGAATAGCGAACCTATAAGAGTGGTACTTTGGTGATGCTTCCACAATCAAATTCATGCATTTCTTTGCCCTTTCATTCAAAATCATGGATCAGATATCTGAAGAAACAATAGAGCCCTTATCCCGTTCTTCCTTCATTCGTGATCCCTTCTCTTTCCTCATGGACGTTCACGATCTGCCTGAAGCTCAACGGCCTCCACTGGAAGTTCTGAAGACAACTACCAAACTTCGCCAACTGACAATTTCAACGGGCACCCAGCCATCGGAAAAATGTTAACTACTCCATTTCCTTCTGCCTCCTCTCGGTGAGCTCTTACGTTTCTTTGGAATCATCACGCAACCCCTGTCACGCCCCATACAACATGATAACCACGATCCCCGTGACATGACAGCAAGACCATGACTAGTCTCTTCAATGGGACCCAGGGAGATCCATTGAAGAACACTTGCAAGTATGCCTTATTTAAGCCTGACCATCTCAATATAGTTTTGTTTGGGCAAAACAAGTCATCATCTACAGTGTTTTTTTGAATCGCTGGTTGCCGCTGGAGAGAGATCTTCTTCCTACTCTAAATGTCACCATGGTAGCAGTTGTCATGGTAAATCAGTCGTGGCTTTTGTTTATATAACAAAAATTAAACAATGGAGCTTTTGTTTATATAGCAGAAATAAGAACAGTGGAGTTACATTCCCTACTATATGCTAAATGGGTCATGGCTTGCATGCTGCATTTAGCGCTTACTCCGGACGCTCGCTCTGAATCCGAAGGAAAGGGTTGTAGTTTTTAACCACCAAATATGATAGTGAGGAGGATGATAATATCCCCATTTGCAAACTTAGGTGGAAGAAACTTGCAAAGTCTTGGCTTGCATGCCAAGCTTCTCTTTTGAAAGTCTCTGTATTATATGGGTCGTGGTTGTCTGCCAAACCCCGCCAAACCCCGTCTTATTAATATTTACCATATCGGAGAAAGTTTCGCTAGACTTGACCTATGGTCTAACTAATGTTATCGCCCTTGATAGAGTGGAATGGCCAAACATGATTCATGTATCCCACTCCAATTAGTTAGGATAAGGCTTAGATGATGATGATGATGATGATTGGAGAAAGTTTTGAAACTCAGGCTAAGCTGACTTGTATGTGATAGATTGCTTTATTACATATGCATTTCTATTCTATACTATATAAATGCAATTTAGAAACATATCTCCATAGTAGTGATTTGTACACCTACAGCAAATGTGCTGAATTGAATGCATGCAACTGAATATCTTTTTACAAGGGAACTGCCTAACTTACATTGATACTTCATAAGAGAAAAATAGCTGTTATGCATAAGATCCTCTGCTTGTAGATCTGTGAATTCGATCTTGCAAGTTCTAATAGATGTTGGCATGGAATCATTTAATCTCCACCATATCTCCCCATTCAAATATGGAACTTTGTCCTCCTGACCAAGGCAATCAAATCAACTCTTTTTACAGAACAAACATGCAAGAATGAGAATTTCTCTATTCCCAAGCATGGAAATGAACTTTGTGATGGAATGACAAAACTTGGATAGCCTAAGGATTTACTGATGAGTCTGAAGGCAACAACCAAGATCTCCCACTGACCAAGAAAAATATATTTCTTTTTGTATTTAGAGAGCCTAGAGGACGAATTGTGTGTCAAGAGCCTAAATCCTTATCCCTGTCCATCACCATTGATAATCGAACCAGTTAAACATGAAACTGTTCAACATATTCAAGTTCAGATTGTTCAGTTAATCCATGGAAATAAATGCATACACGTACTTCAATGCTATCCAGTCCAACTTCAGTTTCAAGCTTCCAAGGGCTTCTTCACTCTGTTGTTTAATAACCCAAAAACTCGACTTGATTCAATTTCCAGCTGAGTCAGATCGATTTGAAGACTTGGGCGAGTCTTGCCTTGACTCAACTTGATATTTAATACAAGAGATTACAGATTTTAGAATGCGTAGTATTGGATAAATAAAATTAAATAGCAAAAGCACACACAACTAAGTGTGCTGTGCACTGGTAGAGATTCTCTCTTCAAAGCAGAGGTCATGGTTTCAAAACCCCACTCTCTTCAGCGAGTTGAAATCTCACTGAGTTGAGTCAGCAAGCTTTAGAACTATGCTCGTCCACAAGAAAAATGTAATTCCTAGATTCTTAGGTACGAGTTGAAAAAGAATTGGGAAACCTATCGATTCCATAACCCAAAATTCCCGTAGAGCTATATCCCTCACTCATCGAACGCGAGACCTCCTACTCTGACAATTAACCACTGGCTCTAAAAGCTCAAACTGATAGAATGTGGTGAATTAATCCCTTTATCTCATAGCCCAGGCCCCACATCCCCCCATCCCGAGTGTGTCCGTCAAATATCTACATGATCTTGGGGACCCTCGCACAGAGCCAAAAATAGACAGTCTACGTCCAGCGGTATGCCTAATCACTATACAAGCAGAGAGGATATGATCACCCATCTAATTCTATTGTTAAGATGGCCCGCAAATCTTATTGGCAGTTTAGATTGTTTGGAGGCGGGTCTGATGGGCAAATAAGCATAATTCCTCCTCACTATTCTCTCTAGAAACTCTCTATATTAGAATGTTTTTAACGGGGGAATACCTTCATTAGAGAGGATATGTAAGGAGTTTGGATAAGGCAGGGCTTATCTCTATCATGTCCTATTTCTCTCATATCCCAATCCTCTTTGAATTAAAAATTCAATTTTAGATTTCTCAGAGAAAATTTGTAAGAGAGATATTAGAGGGAAAACTATGTGGGAGTAACCCACTAGTTGTTGGGTACAAGTGGGCCCCACAGGCTCATACCCAACAAAAAAACATCTCTTGAACTTATCATGGCATTGCATGGGTTGATGCAATGCACTTCCAACACGATGCAATACCTTCTGATGCTATTGACCCTGTTTCCCTCTAATGAATTTGGTCATTTTCTACAAAAAAAAAAAAAAGAAAAAAAAAAAAAGACACAAACAAAAAAAGAAAAGAAATAGAAAAGAAAGAGAAAAATAAAAAGAATCCATTTGAATATCTGGGGAGGAATGTACCGCAATACACTCCTAGTGATGTATGTATCAATATGAAAATCTATCTTGTGTTGTCGTATGAATTTATGGTGATACATTTCTGATATGACACGATGTATAGATATCATGAACCTTAGTCAAGAGCCTCATTACCATCTTCTAGCCGAGGAAAGTGCAATTCAATGAGAGAACTCAATGCAAAGATATTATTGTCATGCCTTCTGTCAAACACGTGGTGTGCATTGTTAAGGTATTGAATTCAAAATGCAGGGTAAATGAATTGGTTGGCAAGGAAATGATCCTCCTAGATTTTGAGATTTGTTGTAGAGGAGATGGATCGGTTGTTTATGAGATTGTCTTGGTCTGGGAGAGGGAGTTGAGGAATGATAACTTACGTGCTGCCAATGTGGCACACTTGTGATACCCAGTCCGTTCATCACACCTGTATGATGCTTAGCCCAAAATTGGGCAAGTCTACTCAACAGGGAGGCCACGCTTCTGCTAGAAAACGGACAGGAAGGGATAACATTCGTTCCACATTCATTTTACACTGGTGGCCCACCTGATGAGACCGGCCTATCTTCCTTCAGGGTAGATTCCACCAGATGAACGGCTAGATTTTGAGCTTGTGTTCCACATGGTGGGGCACTTTCAGTGCTTGCATTGCGTGGGCATTCTCCCTTGTATGATAATTGGCCAGATCACCGTTAATATCACTGGGCCAAGCATGCAATTCTTGTTGGTCCATTGCAAATGTGAAAAGGACCAAAATTTTCATCTAACAATCGCCACTGGTTGAGCCATTCACTACATTCCTACACATTTTCTGCGGACCAACGATCAGGTGGCTCTGATTGTACAGGAGGAGAGGACCCCATCAAATGGGACTCCGGCCGCTGAAAGGTGGACCCAGCTTATTTTAGACAGTGAACTAGGGCTGTCGACGGGTCGGGTCCTGGTGTTCCCTTACCTGGACTGTCTAAGAGGGTCAGGTTTGAGTCCTGTCAGGTTGTTCTAGAACTATATGAGGTCCCGAACCAAGATCGGATGCGGTTTGGGTGATTGACTAATATCATTTGGTCTTGGGTCGCTTCAGGTTAGGTCTAGGTTGGAATGGGCTTCACTGGATGGACAGATTGGATCTTCCACGTGTGCCACATTGCCACATGGTGTGCAGATGGGCGTATGTGGACAATGTGACTCATCCGAGTTGACTCATACCTAGTCGGACAATGTCACACTCTATTAGGCCTAGAGCCCAAAATCTAGCCTTATCCACAACTTAGGTGGGCCATAGCATAGGAACGGTTGAAAGTTGACATGAATCCATTAAAATCTTCCTGATTGTTTGTGGGACCCACCGATATATAGTTTAGAATCCAACCCATTTATTGTGTATCTGACCTAAATGAGGGGTTCCACCAACTTTCACACCATTCCAAATCTCAGGTGGGCCCCATGAAGTGATTTTAGATGTTTTAGGCATAATTTTGCACTATTCTAACTCCACATTGTCACTATTTTTGGAATATCTTTTTTTGGCCATTAGATGTCAAGTTGCATTAATAGTAAAAAGATAAAACCGCAGCATACAGTAACTAAGAACAGCTGCTATTGCAACTAACAACCAATCATCCCCTTGATTCAACATCATATTGTAGAATGTTAGTATTATTCAGACATTTGGTTGAAAGAGAAAACGGCATTCTTGCCAACTTGGAAAACATAACTATCAGACATTAAAAGAAGTCATGAACTGAAGTGTACCGATCCATTCGTCTAGTTTGGCGTGTATCCAGATTGGAACTCCAAGAACATGAGTTTGCATATATATATATAATTTAAATATATATATATATATATATATATATATATATATATATATATATATATATATATATAATTTAAATATGCATAACAATTTTTTTTAATCAATATAAATGGCACAAATATATATGTGTATTCAATAAAATCCATAAGAACTTTTTGTTGTTAATTGACCCTCTTATAACCCACTTTGACAAGTATCACACCTATTTATGTTGTCAAATACTCAGGTTGGTAACAACCACAATATCCAGCTGATTAGATATGAAAGTTTATTTGCCAATCTCATGAGCCATCCACTGAAGGAAGTGCTAATCTACACACCCAAGCACTGACTGTTTAGGTTATAGAAAACAACTGCAGATAATAAGAGGCAATGCCTCCCACTTCTCTATAGAATCCATTAAAACCCAAATAATGTAGCAATGACAAGGTTTCATGGGGTGTTTGGAAGCTCAATGGAATTCAATTGCAAGCTACTGGATTCATTATAGAACAAATGATCAAAGTCCGGATGGTACCATTTTAGTTACTTATTTGTTTATTTATTAATTTATTTTGAGAAGATAACAAAAATATATTTAGAAAAGAAAAACCAAAGGAGGTAAGAATTGCTGGAACAAAGAGATGAGGAGACACTGCAGAGCTAGCATCTCTACTAACATGGTAAAACAAAATGTTCAGTCCAAGGTGGGCCTGAAAAATTAAAATTTTGAATAGGCCCGGCTCAATGACCTGGCCCGAAACAATTCAAAATCTGGGTCAAGACCTACCCAGGCCTGGCCCGTTGATAGCCCTATGCAGGAAATGGATGGGTTTTATCCACATTGTCCATCGATTTTTCCATATCATTTTAGATTATAAACGTACAAATATGGTAGATCCAAGGCTCAAGTGGACCACACAGCGGGGATTAAACTGATACCGTTGAAAACTTCTTAGGTACACATAAGTTTTGGATCAAGCTGATATTTGTATTTTTCCTTCATCCAGATGCTTATGACCTTATGAACACGTTAGATGGTGAATAAACATCACCGTGGGCCCTGGAAAGGTTTCAACGGTGGTCATCATTAGCACCGTTGATGTGGTGTGGTCTACTTGAACCTTGGACCTATGTTTTGAGCTTATAACCTAAAATGATATGTAAAAATGGTTGGACGGTGTGGATAAAGTCCATACATCAGGTTGGGCCCTCAGAGCCCTAGCCTATCCCGAGATTGGTACAAGCGGGGGGTAGTACCAAATCGGGCGTCCGCGGGAATTTTGAAGAAAAGGAGGGAAGGGAGTTTTGTGATACTCTGGCAGTGTATCACGCTTGATATGTAGGCACCCATAAATTGTACAAACTGATCAATTTGTGGATGCCATTATCGCTAATTCAGTCTCAATGCATGAGCAGTCTTAATATCTACTTCGTAGACACTTGTTTCTTGAGATAAGGGCAACAGATTCTTTATATATATATATATATATATATATATATATATTATATTTTTAAATCTAACCGTTTCGATTGATGTCCTCCAATTGATAGTTAGATCATAAAGTGATCTTAATTTTTGGACCACGATGCATATCAAATGTGACCCATAATTTGAACAGTTTAATTTGAAAGACTTACATACCATGTATGCAATTTTCAAATCATTTTTTGGTCTATGTGTATCATCCATCACCTTCTTCTTGCGTATCAGCATTTTTCTAAAGAAAGAGATTAAAAATAAAAAATAAAAAATCAACGGTGGGATGGCAATGACCTTGCCCTAGCTAATATTTTGAAGAGGCTTGGCCTGGTACCTGTTCAAAATCCGTGTCTGGACCAGCTCACAGCCACAACCAACTCACCCATTCAAGACCCTAGATAGAGGGTGCAGGTCAAGGCAGGTCTGATAAGGTATGGTTCAGGGTCAACCCAAACCCAACTTGTCTCAAGAGGAGTTAACTCAAGTTGGACCCATCTGCATCCCAGCCAGACCTGAGCTAACCCAACCTAACTTAATGTTCGGGTTGGGAAGGTTGAGGCCTACCAAAGTTGCACCCCTTCCATGCTGGGGCTGTCTATGGGCCAAGTGGCCCATTGGGCTCTCGAGCTTTGGTTTGAACTTGGGATAGTATATATGATGTGAGGGCCAAAGTAAAGCTCACTCATTGGGATAGTATATATGATGATGACGGCATTTCTTATAATGCACTTCTAACTCCACATTGTCACTATTTTTGGAATATCTTTTTATGGCCATTAGATGTCGAGTTGCATTAATAATAAAAAGATAGAACAGTAGCATCCAATAACTAAGAACAGCTGCTATTGCAACTAACAACCAACCATCCCCTTGATTCAACATCATATTGAAGAATGATAGTATTATACAGACATTTGGTTGAGAGAGAAAACGGCATTCTTGTCAACTTGGAAAACATAACTCTCAGACATTAAAAGAAGTCATGAACTGAAATGTACCGATCCATTCGTATAGTTTGGCATGTCTCCAGATTGGAACTCCAAGAACATGAGTTCACACACACACACACACACACACACACACACACACACACATATATATATATATATATATATATATATAGAATTTAAATATGCATAACAATTTTTATTTTATTTTTTGTTTTTATCAACATAAATGACACAAATATGTGTATTCAATAAAATCCAAAGAACTTTTTGTTGTTAATTCACTGTCTTATAACCCACTTTGATAAGTAACACACCTATTTATGTTGTCAAATACTCAGGTTGGTAACAACCACAATATCCAGCTGATTAGATATGAAAGTTTATTTGCCAATCTCATGAGCCATCCACTGAAGGAAGTGCTAATCTACACACCCAAGCATTGACTGTTTAAGTTATAGAAAACAACTGCAGATAATAAGAAGCAATCCCTCTCACTTCTCTATAGAATCCATTAAAACCCAAATAATGTAGCAATGACAATTTTTCATGGGGGTGTTTGGAAGCTTAATGGAATTCAATTGCAAACTACTGGATTCATTATGGAACAAATGATCAAAGTCAGGGTGGTACCATTTTAATTACTTATATGTTTATTTATTTATTTTGAGAAGATTACAAAAATATATTTAGAAAAGAAAAACCAAAGGAAGTAAGAATTCCTAGAACAAAGAGATGAGCAAGAGACACCCACCTTAGCTAGCTTATCAGCTGCAGAGCTAGCATCTCTACCAACATGGTAAAACGAAATGTTCAGTCCAAGGTGAGCCTGAAAAATTAAAATTTTGAATAGGCCCGGCTCAATGACCCGGCCCGAAACAATTCAAAATCTAGGTCGAGACCTACCCAGGCCTGGCCCATTGATAGCCCTATGCAGGCAATGGACGCAGTTTGGGTACTACCCCTGCCTGGCCCAAGCAAGGGAAAGGTTGGACCTCTGAGGGGCTACCATGATGTATGAGTTTTAGCCACACTGTCCATCCATTTTTCCATGTCATTTTAGATTATACATTTACAAATAAGGAAGATCCAAGGCTCAAGTGGACCACGTAGTGGCAATAAAACTGATACTGTTGAAAACTTCTTAGGTACGAAAGTTTTGGATCAAGCTGATATTTGTGTTTTTCCTTCATCGAGACGTTTATGACCTTATGAACAGGTTGGGTGGTGAATAAACATCACGGTGGGCCCTAGTAAGGTTTCAACGGTGATCGTCATTAGCACTACTATTTTGATGTGGTCTACTTGAACTTGGACCTGCCTCATATTTTGAGCTTATAACCTAAAATGATATGTAAAAATGGTTGGACGGTGTGGATAAAGTCCATACATCAGGTTGGGCCCTCAGAGCCCTAGCTTGTCCCGAGATTAGTATAGGTGGGGGTATTACCAAATCCGCGTCTGCAGGAATTTTGAAGAAAAGGAGGGAAGGGAGTTTTGAGATACTCTGGCAGATCACGATTGATATGCAAGCACCCATAAATTGTACAAACTGATCAATTTGTGGATGCCATTATCGCTAATTCAGTCGTAATGCATGAGCGGTCTTAATATCTACTTCGTAGACACTTGTTTCTTGAGATAAGGGCAACAGATTCTTTTTATTTTATTTTATTTATTTATTTATTTTTATTTTTAATCTAACCGTTTCGATTGATGTCCTCCAATTGATAGTTAGATCATAAAGTGATCTTAATTTTTGGACCACGATGCATGTCAAATGCAACCCATAATTTGAACAGTTTAATTTGAAATACTTATATACAATGTAGGCAATTTTCAAATCATTTTTAGGTCTGTGTATCATCCATCACCTTCTTCTCGAGTATCAGCATTTTTCTAACAAAAGAGATTTTTTAATAAAAATAATAAAATAAAAATCAACGGTGGTAAGGCAATGGGCTGGCCCTAGCTAATATTTTGAAGAGGCTTGGCCTGGTACTTGTTCAAAATCTGTGTCTGGACCAGCTCACAGTCACAACCAACTCACCCATTCAAGACCCTAGATAGAGGGTGCAGGTCAGGGCAGGTCTGATAAGGTATGGCTCAGGGTCAACCCAAGCCCAACTTGTCTCAAGAGAAGTTAACTCAAGTTGGACCCCTCGGCATCCCAACCAAACTTGAGTCAGGTTGAGGCCTACCAAAGTTGCACCCCTTCCATTCTGGGTCTGTCTATGGGCCAAGTGGCTCGTTGGGCTCTCAGGCTTTGGTTTGGACTTGGGATAGTATATATGATCTGAGGGCCTGGTTCGGAAGTAAAAGTAAAGCTCACTCGTCGACCAGGTCGAACTAGTATGTACATAAAACCCCGAGCCTATTGATTTATGGTTTCCATTGGTATATTTAAAACTTTCATATATATATATATATATATATATATATAATGGTTAATTTAAGTTAGACAGCTTATTAATATTAATTAACATTTTTTATATGATTAGATAGATAATCATTAATAACAATTAGCATTCATACAAATTAGACTTTAATTAAAGAAATTAACCACATCCTAAATGACTACTTCAACTCTCGAAAGGTGGAAAATGGCTTTGGGCCTAGATTGGACTCTTGTTAAAGGACTGGGCTTGGATCGGTCAATTTTGGCTCCTTAGAAGCCTTGGGTGAGCTTGGGCTAAGTCCTACAATGTGGGCCTTCAGTGTGAACTTGGCCGCCAGGACGTGGATTAGGTACGACCCAGCGTGTTTGAAGCTTGGAACAGGCTAGGTCTATGAGGTGCCTTCTATGATGTATGGATTAATCAACACCGTCCATCCATATTTACATGTAATTTTAGCACACAAGCCCAAAATTGAAGCAGATCCAAGGCTCAAGTGGACCACACAGTGGAGATTAAATGGCTGCCATTAAAAACTTCTATAAACACGCCCATGAGTCTTGGCCCTAGATGTGGAATTTATGTAATTGTTTCTGAATTGGTTTGATTTAAGCCTGAAATCTTGCATATCATATTTAAATTTCATGTCCTGCATCACCTAGCCCATGAGTCTTGGGCCTAGTTGATGTGGCTTGGCCTGCATCAGAAAGTCATTTGAATTACAGGATTTTGTGGCTAGTGTAATTATCATCATCTAAGCTTTGTCCCAATTACTTGGGGTCAATTGCATGAATCCTATTCCGCCCTTCCACTCTATTAAGGTTGATAACCTTAGTTAGAGCATAGGTCATCAAGTCTTTTCATAGTACCTCTACCCTCTTCTTTTGGGCCTTCCCCTTGCCTTTTTAGAGCCTTCAACTTGTACCAAGTCACTCCTAATTGGTGTAGTTCTTGGCCTCTGTTGCAAATGACCAAACCATGTAAGTCTCCTTCTTATTTTATTACCTATTGGTGCTAATCCGAAGTTCCCTTGAATGTATTCATATCTAATTCTATCCTTACTCATCTTGCCACTCATCCGCTCAACATCCCTTTTCAGCTATAATCATCCTTTGAAAATGTTGTTGCTTAATTGCTTGTCCCCAAAAGCTTGGCTGATCTTATAGCTATCCTATAAAATTTCCCTAGTTTAAGCCTTACATGATCATCACATAAAACTCTAGAGGCACATCTCCATTTCTTCCACGGTACTACCCACCGGGAATTCTTCTCAATCTCTCCGTTCTCATGAATTATCGACCTGAAATATTGAACATCGTCATTTTGGGAAGCTTGTGTTGAGCAACATTAATATTTTGATGGAAGCAATCATGACGTTTTTTTTTTTTTTTTTTTGAAAAGTAACCTACAATGAGGACGTTGGGATGTATCATAGGCAAGATGAGGAAGGATAAAATTAGGAATGAATTCATTCGAGGGAACTTTGGAGTCGCACCAATTGGTAATAAGATGAGGGAAAGTGGACATAGATGGTTTAGTCATGTGCTATAGAGACCAAGAACCATGCTGGTTAAGAGTCAGTCGGTTCAAGCTAAAGGCTCTAAAAGGGCAAGGGAAGGCCCAAAAGGATGTGGGTCGAGGTAGTAAGAAAAGACTTGATGACCTATAGCTTAACTAACTATATGGTCCTTAATAGAGTGGTATGGCAGAATATGATTCCTGCAAGTGACCCCAATTAGTTGGGACAGGCTTAGATGATGATGATGAAGCAATCTTTCTAACCTTCTAGTTGAAATGTTGGACCAGCCATAATGTGAAGTTTCAATGTTTGCTGAAAATATGTGTGATTTTCTCTGATCTTAAGTTTGTCAAATTGCGTGTGGACTAGCAAGTTCTCATGACACTGCTGACATTTTCGTAGTCTATATACTGAGAGGAAATTCTGAAAACAGAATCATATAGCAAAATGGTAAGGCAGTTGAATCTAAATGAATTATAAGATCGTAAAATCTTTTATTTGGACTTCTAGAAAATGAAGAAAGACGAAAATGCTGAAAGAAAATCAGAAAGTAAGATGTGGCCAAACCGTCCATTCCTTACCATTCCACAGTATACTTTTCATAATATACTAACACTGCACTGCAAAAAATCAGAAACATGTGTAAGCAAAATCATTGCAAAGTACTCAAATGTTCAGAAGTATCTAACCTGTGAGGTTACAGGTCAAATTCTCTTCAATCTATAAGAAAGCCACAGCAACAACAAAAGGATTACAATTGTTGCTTAGCAAACATCCCCCTTCAAAGTTAATTTTGCTATTCAATAAGTAAATCAGAAAGTTTGCCAGTAGAAAGAAGTACATGCAAGTGCTCCATTTGGGTAAGCAAATATAAGTTTTATACCAAACACACATTTCCAATGCATAATGCATGTAAGACACTTTGAAGTCTGCCAGTTTCTCTGCCTCCTTTCCCTTCCTACAGATGTAGAGATACAGTTCTGTAGAGATACAGTTGATCATTAAAGGAGAGAGTCTGATTAATGTCATGGAATTTGGTAGGTTGAGGGCTTGGGCACATGTTTCTTCTGTTTTAGTGATGCACTTGCCTTCACAAAAAACTTTATCCCCAAGGAACCAAATTCTCAACTTTGATTGTGTCCTGCATTGCCAATAGAGCAGTAGCATAGGAGAATGTGACCCTGCAGTTGTTATTTGAAGGGCACCCTTGAAACTCCCTTCATTGGGTTACCTTTATTACTGCTAACAGAGTTGGTGTTTTAGCAGCCACTTGGGTAGCCATCTTCATTCAGGACTTTCTTGTAAAGATGGGCTAAGGATGCCCCCACCAAAGCACAATTTCGAAAAGGCTTTGTTCAAGATGCTCACGGCTCAATGGGCAATCCTGGAAATATTGGTAATGGCGGGTGATCAGGGACGAAAGTCTACTGTCAGCTTTTTCATGACTGACAGCAATGGCAACTCTAATCATGTGGAGTTGAAAATCCATAAAAGCAAGGTTGAAGTTATTTTGCGACTCATTTGGCAGTCCTTCTGTAGTCTTAAGGCTACTAGAATGCTGCCCTTTCTTGGGTAGCTGGTAGTGGTCTGGCATTGTGGAAGTGCGCTTCCATTGTAAATGAAATTAGGCCTACATTTGCTGTAATTCAATTTCTTTTTTGGCTTATGTTGAGGAAGGCAAACTCACAGATTATCCTGCGAAGGAAGAGGTTTCTAGACCACTCTTGTGTTTTGTCTCCATTGCCTCTTTCTCTTTTTTCAGTAACCTTTTTTTCATCAATAAAAAAGGCTCGCCTAAATAAAGCTTGTAAGCATGATCTAAATTTCCATTGCAATTCTAGCGAAGATCCTTAGGTATCTCAGTTACATAGAATAATGATGAGGAGAATCACATCTGCCTCAAACACTTCCATTGATCCATGGAGGTGTCTCATGCATGCATATTGCATGCTATATGCTACATTTAACGGAAGCTTCCATATCATTGGTTGTATTACTTTGTGGAAGTCTTCTATTGTTCCATTCATCTTTACCATCACACATCCCATGTCTAAAAAATAAATAAATAATCCATGTACTGGTTTTCAGGTGCTGTAGTGATCCATGTACTGGTTTTCAGGTGCTGTAGTGTTTGATTTTTATTTTTATTTTTTTGAAAGATGCATGACTCTTCTGCTTCCTGATGTTACCTTTATTGCTGAATCTTCTTTTATGTGATCAGGAGTATTAAAAAGTCTGAGGAAGATATACCTGTACCACCCCTCTTGAAAAGTGCAGCACTTTGGGGTATGTATAACTCTCATGTCCTTGATTCTACTTGTATGTTATTTTGTTACTTTTTGCAACTTGAAGGCATTGGTGTCAACTGGCTGATTCCTTCTGTTTCTATCTTTTACATACTGTTTGGCTTGTTTTATGAGTACAAATCAACACAAAACAAAGTTATTTAAATTTCCAAAGCTGGGCCTGATCAGCAATCTGATGGCACAGTCTTTGACTAGCAACTGGAGCACTCTTGGTCTCCCATTGATTGATCCGATGGTCCCACATCAGTACTTGGGCCAGCACACACCTCTATCATTATGCAATTCCAAGACAAGAATGTTAAGGGGGTATTGCAGATGGTTCCATTGCTATGCCTCTATCTAGGTTACACCCCTATCATAGTTCACCACCATACCATCACTTGGAATAGTTACGTATATGGATGGGCTCGGTCAACGCGAACCTGACTTACCCAACCTGAGTTTGGAATAGGTTGGGTTAGGTTGTCAGGGTCCTTGGTTCTGATTAGGGTTGGAAAACTCAAACCTGATCTGATTGGTTTGAGTTGAGCAATGCAGGTCATGCTACACCAGATTGGGAATAATTACATGTATTTGGCACAATTGGGTCAGGTAGGCTGTGGGTTGGATCCTCTTGAGGTGAGGTGAGGTCAGGCTCAGGTTGACCCTTAACCTAAACCAACCTGCCCGAGTTGCACCCCTATATTGCAATCTAGACTGTCCAAATTGCTGACCCAGTTGTGGGCAGATCATATCCTGAAAGTCAAACTGAAAGATTATAGTAATCATCTGATTTTCACTTGGAATGTGGCCATTTACTATTTTACTTTTAACCATCCATTCGATAGCCATCAATTGGATGATTATGATTGCTTGATCAGCATGATTTTAGATATATCCTCCATCCATAATGTACCCCAAAATTTGGATGGTCTAGATAGACATACATGAGTGCCAGAGTATGTGAGGAGGATGAGTCACCACCATTTTGAAAATGGTTGTCAGCTATCACAGGAGTCTAGTCCCGACTAGATTTACCCTTGAGGTCGGAGAAATGTAAAAGGGTGAAATGTCAGAGGGTGTGAGAACATGTCGAAGAGGTTACTTGATGCATGTGTGCCAACATGGGACACATATGCAAGGCCTGGTGCAGTCATTAAGGTGGGCCCCTCTACAAACATCCCCCAACCTAAAGATCAGGCCACTCCTCTCATCAGGAGGGCCATATGCATACGTCAATGACCAATGGTGATTTTGTCAGCATGGCTTCACTCATGGAAGGATTATTCTCACTCACTATGTAATAGCTTTTCCTCTGATTTTTTTTGGCCTTTTCCTTGTAAATGATTTTTTCTTTGTTAAACTGATTCAAGCCATCAATTTCATTTCATAGATTGATATTTGTGTCCCCTTTTCTGTCTTTGGTGACCCCAAAAAATAAATAAAGAAAGAATGTTTTTTTTTTAAAAGAAAAAAGCAAAAAAAAAGGTTCAGAATATTACGGCGTGTCAATTGGTGTTTTTAACATCTTCAGGAAAAAAAAGGTTCAGAATATTACAGCGTGTCAATTGGTGTTTTTAACATCTTCAGAAAAAAAAAGGTTCAGAATATTACTACAAAACTCTCTCATGCTTTAATTGTCAGATCAATCTTTTGGGAAGTTTAAAACTTGCAAGAAATGTGGTATATCCACTCAGTGTAACTAATCCTCTTTACTTTTGACTCTCAGGCGTCTTTCTCGCAGTTTCATCCAACACTCGCTATCAAATTGTCAATGGATTGGAATGCCTGGTAGAATCTTCGCCTGTGGCGAAAAGGGTTCCACCAGTTGCATTGGCTTTCACCATCGGTGTGCGTTTTGCCAACAATATCTATGGAGGTATGCAATTTGTGGACTGGGCTAGGTGGAGCGGCGTACAGTAGAAGTATGATATCTATCTTATACATGAAAGTAGAGATGTACCATTCAATTGAAATGGAAATGATTTTGATCTTCATCTCAAAAGCTTCTCAACTAAATTACAGGAAAGTCATCCATTGTCTGCATTTACAGCATAACCATAAACAAGCTATTTCATGGCAATGGCGAAAAGATAGAGAGGAAATTTCTATAAGAGAAGAAAGAAATGTTGTTGTAAGGTCACGAGGGCTAACCTCCTGCATGGGTTTTTATCAAGTGTATATTAACTAAAAGAGATGCTGGATCCAATACAAACGTTTCTACAATAAGCTTAGCTTAAAATGTGTTGCCTACTGTGATGTGCTAATGGCATCCAATCCGTCCATCATATGCATCCCATATTGTTACACGTGGTGCACAAAAATCGGTTGATCCAGAACAGGTGGGCCACACCACCAGGAACAATTGGGACAGGGATTCCCACCATTGAAAGCCTTCTGGTTTTATGGGGGACCACCATGTTTTATATTCCATCTAATCCATGCAGAAGATGCATCCAACCAAGATGAATGGACACCCAGAGAGTTAGGTCATTCGAGAACCCAGAGAACCCAGGTCGGCCCAAAACATGTGATTTTCGAGTTTTATGGCATGATTTTACTTCTTGTGCCCCACCTGAGTTTTGGATCATCATGTTTTTACATGATTTTACATGTCCAAACCCCCACATTTGCACCTCTATTTCTGCCCTAGCTTGGATGTTCTACACAAATGGCGCATTGGGTAGAGAAAAAACACAGTATGTGAAAGTTTCGGTGCTACCTGTATGTGACCAACTGTTATTGAAGTACTGTGTTGGCTACTGGAATTTCCGGTCATTTTAGTAATCGGTGGCAGCTCGTTTCGTGGCATACATGTACCTTAATCCAGACTAGCCATCAACCTGTAACTGAGCCTCCCAAGATGATCCTCACCATCCAATTGCTAGTCATCATTCGGGTGGTTGAAAGGTAGATGGTCAGTCACTGGGCTTGATTTAACGTGTGAAGTCATATTTTCACTGGGCATGGATCAGGTGCATGCTTTGTGGTCTTTCAAGTTTAAGAACAACAGAAGATTTTCATGCTACTAATGAATGGCTCGGCCCTGCCTGGCCACCAAGACACGTGCCATGTCGTGCATGTGTTCCAGTTCGTGTTGTACGCAAGTGTGAGATCCAATCCGTTCACTTGTTTTGTAATCTGTGACTCTTTCCCCGGGGGCAACAAACTGTGGGACCTACCTAAGGATGGCTAGGATCGGATATATATCAAAATGAATGGACGGATCGGATAAAACACAATATCACGAATGCATCCAACAGAGCCCCTGGACCGTCCTTCTCTAGCTAGGTCCTGGCGGGGGCAGTACCCGATCCGCGTCCCACCAAGACATCAACCTCAGATGGTCCCACGAAATCTAACCAGATGATTCTTGAACGCCTACAGTCGGTGTTTAACCACCCTTTTCTAAATGGTTGTGGCACACCCACCGTCTACATGCATACATATATGACAATCTAGACCGTCGGTATTGCCAGCACTGTCATCCACCGTCTACTCCCACTCTCTCCTTCCCTCTATATAAAAAACTCCGTCTCGCTTCCATCTCCTTCCCTCTATATAAAAAAACTCCGTCTCGCTTCCACCTTACAGGTGCTTGCTTACATTTCCAGCATCTTTTGTTTCAGTACAATGCGGAGAACAGTTATTTATAACTTCCAATGGAGAATCACACTACCAGAGGCAGTACTATTGAGGGTCAAATATTGCATATCAGACCCAGTTGTTGCATAGATTTACACGCATGATACCGCTTAATGGCCTGATTAATCGTGTTTGTAATGCAGAGTGTATGTACGAGCCTGGACCGAAAAGGGTGCTTAAAGCATGGACTTAACGCTCTAATGACACCAGAGCATGGGACGGACCCTAGGAGACCAAGATCGACAGATTTGCACGCTAGGGATCCAAGAAAATCGAGGAATTGAAGCTCAAGTGACCTGAAAAGTGTCCAGAATGCAAGATCATAGGGTTCCCACCATCTGATCAGTTCGAAACTTCATACGTGGCCTGAGGACCAAAAACTAACCATACACGTCAAATTTCAGCCATTGGATCCCTCTGCAAGTGTCCCAACGGACGGATCAGCCCCTTTAATCGTTATGTGGGGCCCGCCTGATATATGGATATGCTTCAAAATTGGTCTAGACGGTCTAAATGATATGACAGAATGGATGGATGGAGCGGATTCTCACGAACATCTCCGTAAGACCCTTGTGTACAATTTGAGTGCACGGTGCACAAGTGCACCGGCCGTGCACTGATTCTCTCAAAGTCGGTCAGCGCATGCTGACCGACTCTTCCTTCTCCAAATCAAAAACGGCCCAGCGTCTTTACAGCCGACCGCCGGTTTTGATCAGTGGGCCCCGTCCATCATTCAAATGAAAGATCCTAACCGTCCATTTGATCCGTAGGATGGCCAAGACCCTCGCCTAGGTGTCTTTTCGCCACCATGCAACCTATCGCACGTTCCTAGCCGTTTAACGCGGGGTAGGCAGTGAAATTCAAAGTTCCGTGGGCCACATCTACTATGAGCCAAAACGATCCATTCCTGGATGGTTTTTTTGCAAGTAATCTAATGGATGGACTGGATTTCTCCGTACACGTCGATCATGGCCCCAACGATCACAACCGAGGGAATTGCGGAAGCTCTGTTTCGCAATCGGGCGTCGGACGAAGCTCTGTGGGCCACCATCGTACATCAAAGTTCCGATCCGGACCGACCAGTAGGGGCCCATGGGCCCTCTCATCCAATCCTAGTTGAATAAATCTTAAGAAACAATGGAGATTGGTTTTAACCGTCTAAACGGAGGACGAACGGTAGAAGCACAAGTCCCATGAGCCATGCCGAATCCAAGCCAAATCAGTCCGTCTCCGACCGAAAATCTGACGTGAATCCACTGGACGGAGTGGATTTTCTTGTCACCATTTATTATGGCCCGCCAATCATCATAGATGCGTAAGATTTTCTTGAAATTCTGCTGCGTAAACAGAGTGAGTTTCCGACTCTGTTACAGCAACCACTCCCACCAACCTCTATCCTCTATAAAAGGGAACAAGAGAGAAAGAAAGGGGATCGGTTTTTTTGCAGGGATCCACGGCTGGAGCGTGTGGAGGAAGGCCGTCTTTAGTTTGGCAAGGAGACGTGAGAAGCAGGCACGTCAGGGAGAGAGAAAGTATTCCATTGTAGTTGGGTGATGCTTGGAACTATTGAGGGTCTCTTCCTAGTTTAGCATGGAGGCGGGGTTGGCTTTGAAGGAAGGAAGAAAAGGAAGAAAAGGAAGAAACGTGAAGGTGCGGGAGAGAGTACAGAGAGGTTGGCTGCTGGCAGCATCGCTTGGGCTGGACTTGGACCTGGTTTTTTCTTGTCTCTTTCTTTTCTCCTTCTTCTGTTTTTGATATTTGAATTTAGCCCATTCATGTGTGGCTAAACCTCTTAGCTAGGGCTAAGAGGTGAAGCCTGTAGCGAGATGGGAGAGTCTACTTTGTGCCTTTAAAATTCATAAACTGAATTTGATTTAGTTAATTATTAAAGAAATATTTTTCTTAGTCTTTAATGGTCTGTTGTGACTGAAATTACAATGGGTTTGCAATGGCTTTGAATATTTCTTTTCCCTTGTTATGTTTATGAAGTCAGGAAGCCCTGTTGTTCATCATTGCTCCATGGGCATGGTAGGATGACAGTACCCTTCCTGATCCTCATACATTGTTGATTGGTTGGTAATTAGTTTAATCCTGTTGTTTGCTTTGTCTCCTGGGCATGGTTAGATGATGGAATCCATTCTAATTCATATACCCTTCACCTCTTAAAAAACCAGATCAAGTAAGTTCAGTTTGAACTCCATAATCCTTAATACAGGTATAAGATCTCCCTGATCTCTACAAGTGGATCCTCTGAATCCCTAGTTTCCTTCTGTTGAATTCCTTAAAGTTTTACATTAATCTCTCACCATTATTCATTAAATTCTATTTTATTTAGATCACATCTTAGCCTAGTTCTAGTTCTACTTGGTTTCAGATGACGTACAGGTATCAGTCCCTGTGGATTCGACCTCGGTCTTACCGAGTTTATTACTACATCACAACCCTGCACTTGGGGTGTGAACAAGTTTTTAGCGCCGTTGCCGGGGACTGATGGTTACGATTCTTTGAAATTAATTAGTTTTAGAATTAGTTTGAGATTAGGATTTTATTAACTTTAGTTTTAGATTTTTATTTCTATTTGATTTTTAGAACTAACTTGTTTCCTGTTTTGTAGGATCTTGACATAAATTTCTAAATTGGTAATTCTTTCCTAAATTCTCTACTTTTTCTGTTTTTAGAATTAAGGTTTAAATCTTAGAAATTTTCTAATTCAAGTATCCTCTCATCTGTAGGAAATAGAAACTAGGTTATTTCTTAATTAACTTTCTACTTTTATTTTTAGTAACTTTCTAATCTTCGAATCTAATTTGTTTCCTAATTTATTTTTAGAATTTTTATTTAGAAACTAACCTTCCTATTTTGTAGGCCTTTAAGATAGAAATCTCTAATTCGGTACACTCCTTCTCTACTTTCTATTTTTCAGTTCTCTTTTAGTAATTTACTTTCTAGTATAGGACTTTCCTAGTTTATTTTAGAAGTTTTCACTTTCTTTTAGAAAATAGTTTACTACTACCTTTATTTTAAAGGATTGTTCCTCTTCTTTTAGAATCTAACTTATTTTATTTTTATTTTGCAGGTCCTTAACTTAGGACTCCAATTTGGTAATTTCTTTTCAACTCTCTCTTTCTTTCTAGATTTTCTTTTCCTTTCTTAGGATTAGGTTTTTAATCGAGAGTTGCGAGTGTTTTCATGCCCAAGTGGGCCCGTGACGACACTCAACGTCTCTTGACTGAAGGAGGATTGGTTGAGGGGTTGACTATCCATCGCAGGACTAGACACCACTCGAAATCCCCTAAGTTAACTGAAGTTATGGCTGAAGACCAACCTCCTCTACTTCCACCCAGGGTGGAGGATACCCAAGATGAGAATGAGGTGCAACAGGCACCCCCGCCTCGTACTCTACGAGATTATCTACAACCGGCGGGAGTGAGTATGCCCTCATGCATGATTTTTCCTAAAAACATAGGACAAATGGACATCAAGCCGGGAGTTATCCAACTCCTTCCCAAATTCCATGGACTTGAATCAGAGAGTCCATATTTACATTTGAAAGAGTTCGATGAGATTATAGCTACATTATGTTTTCCTAATGTATCTGAGGATACAATTAGGCTGAAACTCTTTCCTTTTTCCTTAAAAGAGAAAGCTAAGACGTGGTTACATTCACTGCGTCCTAGATCCATTGGCACATGGAACGACATGCAGAGGGAATTCATAAAAAAATTCTTCCCACATCATAAAACGATTACCCTCAGAAAAGCAATCATGAACTTTGCCCAAAAGGAAGATGAAACATTCTTCCAATGTTGGGAAAGGTTCAAAGATTTGGTCAGTTCATGCCCACAACATGGATTTGAAACGTGGCGCATTACAAATTTTTTCTACGATGGACTAACATCTTCCATGCGCCAAATGGTCGAGACAATGTGTAATGGAGAGTTCATTAATAAAGATGTCGACGAGGTATGGGACTACCTCGACAGTTTGGCTGAAAAAACACAATCTTGGGACTATTACCCAAAGTCGAACACCACGTCTAGGCCGACTCAATTAAAGGAGAAAGGTGGATTATATCTCTTGAAAGAAGAGGATGATCTCAAGTGTAAAGTGACTACGCTCATAAGGAAAGTTGAGGCCATGGAAGGAAAGAAGGATAAGGTCAATGAAATTGTTTGCGGCATCTGTGATTGCAACATTCACACAACTGAAAACTGTCCTACAATACCCGCCTTTCGAGGAGTGTTGAATGAACAAGCCAATGCCGTAAACAACTATCAAAGACCTTTTACTGGACCTAACTCCAACACATACAATCCTGGCTGGAAAAATCATCCAAACTTTAGTTGGAGGAATGGACAAACGGCGACTCCTCCAGGTTTCTTCAATCAAAATCCAAATCAAGTGAAACCTCAAGAGGAACCGGTTCAAAATCCCATACAAGAGCTGGCTCAAGCAATGCGGGGAATTACAGATTTTATGCAAAAGATAGATTCTCGTATGACGGTTATAGAAAAGGGGATGCTTCCTGCACAACCTCTCCCCAATCCTAAACCGCAGTACGAGAATAATGATCTCAGCTCTTCAAATCAGATGGGGCATGCTAAATCCATCACCACTCTTAGGAGTGGGAAGATCATTGATAAAACTCTTCCGGTTAGGCCCGAAAAGTCTCAAGAATCAGAAGAGGACAACAATGATGGATCCAGTGATGCCCCACAAAAAGTAGAACCGGAACTTCTAGAGAAGCCAGTTGCTCCATTCCCCCAACAGTTGGTTTCACCAAAACCCCTCTCTAACTCTCAGGATATCTTAGAGGTGTTGAAACAGGTGAAAGTCAACATTCCTCTACTTGATGTCGTTAAACAGATACCTTCATATGCCAAATTCCTGAAAGACTTATGCACGACTAAAAGACGAAAAATTATTCAAAAAAAAATCTTCTTGACTGAGAAAGTGAGTGCCATCCTGAAGCAAGACGTGCCACAGAAATTCAAGGATCCCGGTAGCCCAACCATATCATGTGTAATCGGGAACCATCGAATTGATCACGAACTTCTTGACTTAGGAGCAAGCGTCAATTTGATTCCCTACTCGATATACAAACAGTTAGGTTTGGGTGAATTAAAACCCACCCTAACCACACTACAACTTGCTGATCGCTCTGTTCGTGTACCAAGAAGGATAATTGAGGATGTGTTAGTCCAGGTCGATAGATTTTACTACCCTGTAGACTTTATCATCCTGGACATCGAACCCATCAATAACATGAGCACTCAGATTCCCGTCATTCTTGGTCGCCCATTCCTTGCCACGTCAAATGCAATTATCAATTGCAGGAATGGTGTCATGACTATGTCTTTTGAAAATTTGACATTGGAGTCAAACATTTTTTTCAATAACAGCAGCAACTCAGAGGATGATGACGATTTCCACGACATTAACATGATTGACTCTTTCGTGGAAGATACGACACCGCTGACCTTATCCTCCGACAATCTGGAGACGTGCCTGGCCCACTCTCATGATTTTGATGATGACATGATTAGGGACACGTGTGCCTTACTTGATACTGCACCGGTACTTGAAGTCAACCGGTGGAGGCCACAATTTGAAGAATTGCCACGAACCGATGTAGTGCCTCTACCGTCTAACCTCAAGCCGCCGAAGCTTGACCTAAAACCTTTGCCCTCTGATTTGAAATATGCCTATTTAGGTCAAGATGAGACATACCCGGTGGTGATCTCTGCCCACCTGGAGAAAGAACAGGAGAGTATGCTCATATCTACTCTCATTGAGCATAAAGGAGCCCTGGGATGGACGATAGCGGACCTCAAGGGAATCGATCCCTCGATTTGTACTCACCGCATATATCTTGAGGATAATGCAAAAACCGCTCGGCAACCACAACGTAGACTAAATCCAAATATGAAGGAAGTGGTTAAGGCCGAGGTTCTTAAACTATTGGATGTGGGTATTATATACCCTATATCTGATAGTCAATAGGTGAGTCCAACTCAAGTGGTCCCTAAGAAGTCTGGAATCACCATCGTAGCCAATGCTAATAATGAACTCGTGCCAACTAGAGTCACTACTGGTTGGAGAATGTGCATTGACTACAGGAAGTTGAATACCGTCACAAGGAAAGACCACTTTCCTTTACCATTCATTGATCAGATCCTGGAAAGGTTAGCTGGTCATTCCTATTACAGTTTTCTTGACGGGTATTCGGGCTACAACCAGATACAGATAGCCCCTGAAGACCAGGAAAAGACCACATTTACATGTCCCTACGGCACCTTTGCTTACCGAAGGATGCCATTCGGACTATGTAATGCCCCTGCCACCTTTCAGCGATGTATGCTTAGTATCTTTTCTGATATGGTGGGGCAATACCTAGAGGTCTTCATGGACGACTTCTCTGTTTACGGTCCATCTTTCAGCAAGTGCTTGGAAAGTCTTAAATGTGTGCTGAAAAGATGTGAAGAAAAGAACTTGGTACTTAATTGGGAGAAGTGTCATTTCATGGTTTAGAAGGGAATAGTCCTTGGGCATATCATCTCGTCCAAGGGAATCGAGGTAGATAAGGCAAAAATCGATCTTATCTCTAACCTACCCCCACCCAAGAACATCAGAGACGTGTGATCCTTCTTAGGACACGCAGGATTTTACAGGCAATTCATAAAGGACTTTAGTCTCCTCTCTCGTCCTTTATGCACTCTTCTTCAAAAGGATGCTCTGTACGAGTGGACTGAGCAATGCCAGGAAGCTTTCACCAAGCTTAAGGGCACGTTAACCACTGCACCTATCATGCAGCCACCCGACTGGAGCCTTCCTTTTGAGCTTATGTGCGACGCTTCTGATTATGCTCTTAGAGCGGTCCTAGGCCAGACAAAAGATAAGCGGCCCTACGTCATTCATTACGCAAGTAGAACTTTAAATTCTGCCCAGGTGAACTACTCGACTACGGAAAAGGAACTCTTAGTTGTAGTGTTCGCCTTGGACAAATTTAGGTCCTACTTGATCGGATCCAAGATCATTATCTACACAGATCATGCGGCACTTAAGTATCTTCTTTCTAAGAATGATTCTAAGCCCCGTTTGATACGATGGATCCTTCTACTCCAAGAATTTGATTTGTAAATTAAAGATAAAAAGGGAGTAGAGAACGTAGTGGCCGATCACCTTTCTCGCCTTAATACCTCTGAGTCCCTTGAGACTCCCCATATCAACGACATGTTCCCTGATGAACAACTGTTCAGAGTCTCCTATTCACCTTGGTTCGCTGATATTGCTAATTATCTTGCTACAGGTACCATACCGACATAGTGGACTACGCAAGATAAGAAGAAATTTTTCACCGAGGTGCACAACTTTTTCTGGGATGATCCTTATTTATTTAAATATTGCCCAGACCAAATCCTAAGGAGATGTGTACCAGACGATGAGCATCAGAGCGTCATCTCCTTCTGTCACTCACAGGCCTGTGGTGGTCACTTTTCTGCTAAAAAGACCATGGCCAAGATTCTGCAGTGTGGCTTTTACTGGCCCACTATGTTTAGGGACACTCATGAGTTTTGCAAAGCTTGTGAGCGTTGTCAGAAATTGGGAGCATTGTCCTGTCGAAATATGATGCCTTTGAATCCCATCCTTATCATTGAAGCATTTGATTGTTGGGGCATCGATTTCATGGGACCATTCCCCCAATCGTTTGGGAATCTGTATATTTTGCTCGCCGTGGATTATGTCACTAAATGGGTCGAAGCGATTCCATGTCGAAAGAATGACCATTGCACGGTCATTAAATTCCTAAAAGAAAACATTCTTTCTCGATTCGGAACGCCTCGAGCCATCATTAGTGATGGGGGCTCACACTTTTGTAATAAACCATTTGAGAGCTTAATGAAGAAATACGGTATCTCTCATAAGGTGAGCACCCCATACCATCCACAGACAAGTGGGCAAGCCGAGATTTCTAATAGGAAAATTAAACACATCTTGGAGAAGACGGTCAACCCTGATCGTAAGGATTGGTCAATTCGATTGACCGATGCCTTATGGGCATACCGTACTGCATTTAAAACCCCTATTGGAATGTCTCCCTTTAGACTTGTCTATGGGAAGGCTTGTTACTTGCCTGTGGAGCTGGAACATAAAGCGTACTGGGCGATCAAAAATCTTAATTTCAATCTTGACAACGCTGGCTCGCTACGCAAACTTCAATTGAATGAACTTGAGGAAATCCGGAATGATGCGTACGATAATGCGAGAATTTACAAGAACAAGATGAAAGCATTTTATGACCAACACATTTTACGAAAATCATTCACGCCTGGTCAGAAGGTCCTTTTGTACAATTCTCGATTACATCTCTTTCCGGGTAAACTTCGATCTCGTTGGACCGGCCCTTACATTGTTGTTACTGTTTTTCCTCATGGGGCCGTTGAGATAAGAGATCCCGACAATGGCAAGGAGTTTAAAGTCAATGGCCATCGATTGAAACCATTTGTCGAGAAATTTGATTCAGAGGACATGTCCATGCCTCTGACTGATCCTGTTTACCAGGATTGATCTCTTAGTTTGATGGAGATATAGGTAGGTTTATCACTTTCATGGTCCATTCTTGTCTAGTTGAAGACGTTAAACTTAGCGCTCCTAGGACGCAACCCAAATTTTCATTCCATTTCACTTTTCTCATTCATTAGTTCAATGTTTGTGGGTAACATTACTGCAAACCCTCACGAGACTACAACTCGTCCACTAGGGGTAACCTAGGGGTTTAAAGGCTTGTTGCATACGCTAAATGCAATCGAGAGCACCTACGAAAGTAGTGTAGGTAGGATTTCATTTTTCTTCTGTTGGTTTCTCTCACCCGTTCTTACGTATATATCTTTAGAAAGCCTCTTGATTATTTCATCCAGGTATTATCTTTCCATCACTTCTCATTTACTTATTTTGTCCCATGTGCATCGCATGCTTATTTCTTTTACATTAAGGACAATGTAGATTTTAGGTTGGGGGTGGGAGATTAGGTTTCCTAATCAGTATTTTCTTAGTCTTGAGCAGAAATTGTGAAAATTTTTAAATTTTTCTAGAATTTTATATGAATTCGAAGCGATTTTGACGGCCATCTTGGATTTAGAACTACAAGATGCGTGATGTTGGTACTTTATGACTCTTGGATTCAGTTATCTATCAAATTTCACAGCTAAGTTTGAATCGTTAATCCATTACTAGAAATTGTAAACATTGATTGAGACATGAATTCGCAGGACACATCTCGCGTACATATTAAGGTTTCAGTTTGATATTGAAAGATTAACTTGGTAATCACTAAACATGAAAGGAACCAACTTAGAAAATTGAATGGATTGGACGAACAGTCTTTACCATAGGTTTGCTCCCTATAGGTGAGGATTCGATTCCCCATGAATGATATGTGAAAAAGTTGGGTGTACAGTCTTTACCTTAGATTTGCTCCCTATAGGTGAGGATCTGATCCCTCTTCTTAGCGTTACTTCTAAGGAAAAAAAATCAAAAAAAAATTAAAAGAATAAAAAGATAATGTGTAAGCCAAGTTGAGTTATCGTGAATTCTCTTAATTGTTACCAATGATATCCATAAATATCGAGGTGAATCTTAATGTTGACAAGTTGAGATTAGACTATACATTCATAGATCTCAATGGTTAGAATTTTTCTAATTAATGGAATAATACTTTGAACTTGATTATGAAGTTTACCGTGCGCTGGAGTCTAGGAGAAAGTAATATCCAACAGTCATGAATCTAAAAATTCTCATATCTGGATTACTCTGCAAAAATCACTCGAGTTTATAAATTGTTCTGTAATTCTTAACTTATTTTTCACATACTTAGCTCGGGACTAGCAAAATGCTGGTTGGGGGTTGTGTTGAGGGTCAAATATTGCATATCAGACCCAGTTGTTGCATAGATTTACACGCATGATACCGCTTAATGGCCTGATTAATCGTGTTTGTAATGCAGAGTGTATGTACGAGCCTGGACCGAAAAGGGTGCTTAAAGCATGGACTTAACGCTTTAATGACACCAGAGCATGGGACGGACCCTAGGAGACCAAGATCGACAGATTTGCACGCCAGAGATCCAAGAAAATCGAGGAATTGAAGCTCAAGTGACCTGAAAAGTGTCCAGAATGCAAGATCATAGGGTTCCCACCATCTGATCAGTTCGAAACTTCATACGTGGCCTGAGGACCAAAAACTAACCATACACGTCAAATTTCAGCCATTGGATCCCTCTGCAAGTGTCCCAACGGACGGATCAGCCCCTTTAATCGTTATGTGGGGCCCGCCTGATATCTGGATATGCTTCAAAATTGGTCTAGACGGTCTAAATGATATGACAGAATGGATGGATGGAGCGGATTCTCACAAACATCTCCGTAAGACCCTTGTGTACAATTTGAGTGCACGGTGCACAAGTGCACCGGCCGTGCACTGATTCTCTCAAAGTCGGTCAGCGCATGCTGACCGACTCTTCCTTCTCCAAATCAAAAACGGCCCAGCGTCTTTACAGCCGACCGCCGGTTTTGATCAGTGGGCCCCGTCCATCATTCAAATGAAAGATCCTAACCGTCCATTTGATCCGTAGGATGGCCAAGACCCTCGCCTAGGTGTCTTTTCGCCACCATGCAACCTATCGCACGTTCCTAGCCGTTTAACGCGGGGTAGGCAGTGAAATTCAAAGTTCCGTGGGCCACATCTACTATGAGCCAAAACGATCCATTCCTGGATGGTTTTTTTGCAAGTAATCTAATGGATGGACTGGATTTCTCCGTACACGTCGATCATGGCCCCAACAATCACAACCGAGGGAATTGCGGAAGCTCTGTTTCGCAATCGGGCGTCGGACGAAGCTCTGTGGGCCACCATCGTACATCAAAGTTCCGATCCGGACCGACCAGTAGGGGCCCACGGGTCCTCTCATCCAAGCCTAGGTGAAGAAATCTCAATAAACAATGGAGATCGGTTTTTATTGTCTAAACAGAGGACGAACGGTAGAAGCACAAGTCCCATGATTCATGTCAAATCCAAGCCAAATCGGTCCATCTCCGACTGAAAATCGGACGTGAATCCACTGGACGGAGTGGATTTTCTTGCCAGCATTGATTATGGTCCGCCAATCATCACAGATGCGTAAGATTTTCTTGAAATTCTGTTGCGAAAACTGAGTGGGTTTCCGACTCCGTTACAACAACTACTCCAGCCGACCTCTATCCTCTATAAAAGGGAACGAGAGAGAAAGAAAAGGGATCGGTTTTTTTGCAGGGATCCACGGCTGGAGCGTGTGGAGGAAGGCCGTCTTTAGTTTGGCAAGGAGACGTGAGAAGCAGGCACGTCAGGGAGAGAGAAAGGCTGCTGCACGTTGACTGCTGGTCCGTTGGCTGCTGGACGTCGGCAGGGGAGTGCTGGAGCAGAGACAGATGGGCAGGGGTTGGCTTTGAAGGAAGGAAGAAAAGGAAGAAAAGGAAGAAACGTGAAGGTGCTGGCAACATCGCTTGGGCTGGACCTGGACCTGGTTTTTCTTGTCTCTTTCTTTTCTCCTTCTTCTGTTTTTGATATTTGAATTTAGCCCATTCATGTGTGGCTAAACCTCTTAGCTAGGGCTAAGAGGTGAAGCCTGTAGCGAGATGGGAGAGTCTACTTTGTGCCTTTAAAATTCATAAACTGAATTTGATTTAGTTAATTATTAAAGAAATATTTTTCTTAGTCTTTAATGGTCTGTTGTGACTGAAATTACAATGGGTTTGCAATGGCTTTGAATATTTCTTTTCCCTTGTTATGTTTATGAAGTCAGGAAGCCCTGTTGTTCATCATTGCTCCATGGGCATGGTAGGATGACAGTACCCTTCCTGATCCTCATACATTGTTGATTGGTTGGTAATTAGTTTAATCCTGTTGTTTGCTTTGTCTCCTGGGCATGGTTAGATGATGGAATCCATTCTAATTCATATACCCTTCACCTCTTAAAAACCAGATCAAGTAAGTTCAGTTTGAACTCCATAATCCTTAATACAGGTATAAGATCTCCCTGATCTCTACAAGTGGATCCTCTGAATCCCTAGTTTCCTTCTGTTGAATTCCTTAAAGTTTTACATTAATCTCTTACCATTATTCATTAAATTCTATTTTATTTAGATCACATCTTAGCCTAGTTCTAGTTCTACTTGGTTTCAGATAACGTACAGGTATCAGTCCCTGTGGATTCGACCTCGGTCTTACCGAGTTTATTACTACATCACAACCCTGCACTACAGGCTCTAGAGGGAGGGGGAGACACGAATCAGAAAACCCACATTACAATCGTAATTTCTCGCAGAATTGATGCCAGAATTGCCAGTGGGCGGTGGCCCATGTGAAGAAATCGAGCCGGGGTCGATCGTTCCGTGATCCGGCCACGCCCCAATCGGCAGCGCCTGGAGGGAATGGCGGCGATGGCGGGAGAGGATCTAGTGGCCGGAGACGCGGCGGGAAAGGTGCGGGCCACAGCTCGGAGCCTTGTGCGACGAGTGCCGCATTCGGTGAACATTTCTTCCAATATTGCGTTCGTTACTCTGATTTTTTGTTTTCCTGATGATCGTAACTCGGACCGTTTGGGGGGCCACCTTGATGTATTTATTCTATATCCATGCCGTCCGTCCATTTTCCCAGATTATTCCAAAATTGAATGAGATCAAAATCTCAACCACAGGAAATGGTGGGGATCGACTATTAACAACTTATAATGATCCACAAAAATTTTGGATCAAGCTGATATTTGTCTTTTAAAATAGAAAATAAAAAAAACCCTTCATCTTGGATTATGTGACCTTATTCAATAGGTTGGATGACTAATAAACGCTACGAAAAACATTACCATGAGCCTTAGGAAGTTTTTAATGGTGGTAAGTTCAATCACTACTGTTTCCTATAATATGGTTAACCTGAGATTTGGATCTGCTTTAGTTTTGAGCTCATGCTATAAAAAGATCTGGAAAAACGGATGGACGGAGTGGATATATATTATATGCTTCAAGGTGGCCCCACAGTAAGGGTCGCATCCTCTTGGGTGAGGCCAGGGTGGCACTAAACGCCCCACTGTATGCACCTAATCTTGAGTAAATGCAAGATTGCATGGACAAACATGCGTACGAAGGTTTGAAAAAACTTTTACAATACCCGTTACAAACGAAGCACGACTTAGATGCGACCACCGGAGCCATCGATGCGGGTGGGACTCTGACCGTAGGCCCACCCTGACATACAAATTGTATACCCACGCCGTTTATTTGTTTTTCGATTATTTTAGGGGATGGTCTCATAAACGAAGTAGATACAAATTTCAGGTGGACCACACTGCAGGAAATAATGGTTGTTGAAAGCCCGCTATTAAAAACTTTATAGGTTTCACCTTAATGTTTGTTGACCATCCCACCTGTTGATGAGGTCACACAGGTCCAGATTAAAGGGGAAAAAAAAACAAATATCAGATTGATTTAGAACTTTGTGGCCTACGAAATATTTTTAATGGTCAATAACTACTGTTTTGTATGGTATGATCCAACTGAAATTTCTATATGCTCATTTTTTTAGAACATGCACTAAAATAGACTCGAAAAACAGATGGGCGGCATGGATATACAATGCCTATGTCAAGGTAGGCTCCATGGTCAGGTCCCACCCACATCGCTAGTGAGGTCCCACCCACATCTGGACGAATTGCCATAGAATACATCAGGAGTTAGGCCCTTGAATTTACGGAGTCTTTTTCAATGCTCCAAACCGTTTATATGATGGTGCTCACCATGGATGGAGGATGCTGAGAAAGAGAAAATTCTCATATTGTAATATTGCAACCTTTTAATCATTCAAAGATTAAGAAGATCATCTATATGCAATAGAACATGGTCAAATAATCAAAATGTGGAAACATTCCAATTAAAGAGTTTCTATTTTCTGACTATTGGCCATACAAGGCGAGGCCCATCAAATAAACGGTTTGAATCGTTCGGTGATGATCCTAGATGCAAGGGTAAATTGCATCTTATAGGGATCCGTTGGGATGTATTGTAGCGAATCTCTCTTAAGATTATTAAGCATACACGTGTGTATATCAGCCTTTCTACATACCATCACATGTGCCAACCTGGCATACATGTATTAAATCTAAGCCATCCTTCAGGTTGGGTCACAGTGTTCAGAACAAATGGACGGATAAAAACATTGCCATTTTTAAAGAGTCCCTTAACTGTTTAGAACACTGGCTTACCTGATAATTTAATTGGACTGATTTTGATAATACGGAATCTACATGGTTAGACCCATCTGATGGATGGCTTGGATTTATTAAACTTGTTTCAGGTTGGGACATGAGCGGCCTAAAACACGCGTGCGTTTGGGTTTGAGCAAAAATCTACTTAGACACGCAAGTAAGATGGAGTGGGGGAGCCAGGGCACATGCGTGTAAGATCTCAGCCATTAATTGCCCTGGCACAGTAAAAGCTTATCAACTCATCCAGAGGGCTGATGTGATAAGAAAGAGGGACGGTTAAAAGAGAAGGAACAGAGCTATATCTTTCTATATTTTGAGTGGGCCATCCTAATTTTTGGGCCATGGGCATGTTCATAGCCTAGAACCTTCACAAGTGTGCATCATGGGCATATGTTCCTAAGTTTGGCCTGATCCCGAGCTCCATCGTCCACAGTTGTGGCAGATCCGGGCTGTTCATTAAGTGTGCCCCACCATACGTGATATATGATAAAATTGCCCGTGCAACCTACCGGTCCTATTAATAAAGAGGTTGAAATTTTACTCCCGGCTCAATGGGGGGCCAGCCCTGACCATTGAAAAAACCTTCAAAATCATGGGCCTGCCATGGAGTGGATATGACCCGAAAATGACATCTATGGGACCCGCGGTGAGCATGAGAGCCGGGTAACAGCTTAGTGGGTGAGGGGCTGACCATGGGGCCCACCTTGATGTATTTTTTGTATATCCATACCGTCCATCAATTTTTCCAGCTCATTTTAGGAATGACCCAGAAAATGAAACAGATCACAATCTCAGGTGGACAACACTAAAGGAAATGCAGTGATTGACCATTAGAAACTTATTGTAAGCCACACAAGTTTTGGATCATGCTGATGTTCGTTCAATACGGTGGGCCCTAGGATTTTTTTAATGGTGGGTGTTCAATGATGATGTGATCCGCAAGGGATTTAGATCTTCTTCATTTCTTGGAACACGGCAAAATTGAGCTGGAAAAACTGATGGACGGTGTGGATATACAACACATACATCAATGTGGGCCCCATGGTCAAGGCCTCATCGACTAAGCTGTTACCCGCGCATCAACCCACTCCCCCGGCATCCAACCATGATTGCATGGAAATCGGATTGCGTACTGAGTTACTCAGTACCTTTTATCATACTGAGTAAACTCAGTTGGCCCTACCATGACTGTTTGTGTGTTATCCAAGCCGTCCATCCATTTTTACAGCTCATTTTAGTGGTTGATCTGAAAATTGAAACATGCCCAAAGTTCAAGTGGACCACACCACAGGAAACAGTGGAAATAATGACTTCCACCACTGAAACCTTGGTGGGGCCTAAAGTGATGTTTATTTGTCATCCAACCTGTTCATAAGATCACATAGAGATGGATGAGGGGAAAACATAAGTAACAGATCGATCCAAAACTTCTGTGGCCCTTAAGAAATTTTCGACGGTAGAATTTCAATTCACACTGTTTCCGGTGGTGAGGTCCACTTGATATTTGGATATACTTCTTTTTTGGGCTAGAGTCTCAAATTATCTGTTAAAATGGATGGACGGAGTGGATAAAATATGTAAATCATGGTGGACCCCACAGGATTTACTCGGTACGCTTAGCGTGCTGAACTCAGCACGCAATCCGCGTCCGATTGTGTGCCCATCTATTGATTGTTTCTGAGATGTCGGCCCCTTAGCTGCAAGAAACAAAGAAATTTGCTAGAATACACCTAGACTTGTCGCTGTAAGTATTGGTATAAGGGATAACATCTGTTGAATCTAGGGCCATATGATGTGATCGAAACTGTTGATCGGATAAGATACAGCAATAAAGGTCCCCATGGCTGCCACAAAAATCTTCAATATCTGAAAATCCTAGACTTTCAAACAAATGACCTACAAAGCAACGGTCAAAAAGTGCTAAAGTAGTTCAATTAGAGAATTTTATTAGCCTCTTCCATCCACAATGCGGCCCATCTTATATATGGTTAAGATCACTAAGCATGACCACAGATCCAACAGTTATAATCCTGGAATATCATAAACTAAATTAAAAAAAAAAGAAAGCAGCTAATCCAATACATTAACACAAAATTACTATAATATATTACTAAAATTTATTCAAATTTCAAACAACACGGACGACAGCACACATAGATTTTTTATTTTTTTTTGGTTGCAGCACATGTAGATAAAGTAATATTTATTTCAGCACAATGCATTGATCTTCTCAGATGCCTGTGCTGATCTCAGATTCATCAACCAAAGTGGTGCGAATGGTTTCAGCGGCGCTGACCACTGGCGTTGCATTGTTCCCATCTGCATTAGTAGCAGTAGCCCAAATGGCCCCACCATAGATGACTACATTTCTAACCCTTCTAAACAAGACATATGTAGCACACATAGATTTTTTTATTTTTTTTTTGCAGCAAACATAAATAAAGTAATATTTATTTCAGCACAATGCATTGATCTTCTCAGATGTTTGTGATGATCCCAGATCAACCAACCGAAGCGGTTTGATTGGTTTTAGCGGCCCTGGCCACAATGACCACTGGCGTTGCACTGCTCTTAGTATGAGTAGCCCAAAGGGGCCCACCATAGAGGACTACATTTCCATCCTTTTGAAGGATTAGAACGTACAAGGCTGGCAATCCGGAGGTATTACTATCCCAAAGTGCACTTCCTTCGGGATCATATACCACAAGGTTCCCAAAAGTATGCAGGGTCAAATGGCAATTAGTGGCTATGTGGGTGGTGTTGGATGACCAAACGGCGATTCCGGCTTCATATAAGACCAGATTGCAATCTTCTTGAATTATAAAACGAGAGTTCCCATATTCCAGAGATTCGTTAGGGCCGAGAGTTTCACCAGAATATAAGATGTTGTCGGCTTTGCAAGCTGGGGTGAGAAGGAGAGCGAGAAAGAAAGATGGGATTAAGAAGAGATTGAGAAGCGTAGTGGAGAGGATAGTAGCCATGTCTACAGTTCTTGGGTGGATAAGATTGTAGACTGTGAATTTATAGATAGATTGAGATGAGGAGTCACGGATCCGGTGGTGTTGCCTACACCACCCACAGCGGTGGTGTGTTGATGTGTCATGGTACTGTATTTGTTTCATATATATATATATATATATATGGGAAATGGTACTATATGGTCTAGCATATGTAAGGCTATTGTGAGGTCGAGTTATGCCTCCTCATCAACCGTGGGATAACATATTTGAAAATATATGGTGTAAATGCCCACGGTGTAATCAAGTTGCTAAACCGGCAAAACCGGCTGTAACCAATTGAAAAGAGTCATTACGACTCTATCATCCTCTTTACCTTTGCCAGCATATAAGTTCTTAGGCTATGAGCCCAAAAATGAAGTAGATCCAAAGCTCAACAATAGGAAGCAATGAGAATTGATTGCCTAGCATTGAAAACTCAAAAATATAGTACAATTGTGGATTAACAGAACTTGGTAACAATCGGCTTTAGAAGAAGCTACAGAAATTACGGGATGTATAATTTTTTATTATATTTTCTTGAAGTTTTGTGTGTGAGATCTAATCTAACCATTATATGCATAATCCCATGTTATGCCCTTTTCCAAATGATCAGGATGTGTTTTGATTCAAATGGGTCACACAAACAGAAAAATGTTGGCATAAACATCCACGCTTGATTGTTACGGGCCCACCATAATAATTATATGAAATTTACTCCAACCATTAGATTCCACATAAATCTTATGCCTGGTTCCAAAACTCATGTCCATCTATGATTCAGGTGGGCTGCAAGCATAGAAACAGTTTAGAGGGTAAGTAGGGTTATATACACTTTCCAACCGTGTAGTCCATTTGAATCATGGATGAAGTTGATTTTTAGGCGAGAGGCTTAAGTTGAGGTGATTCACCTGATAGTTGGGGTGGATTTTACATAAACAATATGTGAGTCCCACTTGAAGAGCTCCAATGAGGTTGCTGTTTACACATGTACTGTAAACTCCTATAGACTTTCAATGTTAGTTCCCCACCGTATAGACTTTCAATGTTCATTCCTCATCTTTGCATATGTTACACTGATTTACATTTATCCAGAACAACCAAATTGTGGGTCTCATTTTTAATTTATCATGTACAAAAATAACACTGACCCAGCATTCTTAGTTGTCTAATTAATGGAATTCAAATTGATCGCATGATAGAATAAGTGAGGACTGAACCTCCACTGCTCAACATTTCGCTGGGCTACAGAAGCATTGGATGAGGCTGATATTTTTGAGTTTACCACACACCACCAACTAGCTGGTGTGTTGGCCTAACCAAGTTACGTGGGTATGTGTTTATCTCAACCGTCCTTTCATTTTGCGAGCTCATCCTAAGGGTTGAACAGAAAAGTAAGATAGATCTAAAGATCAAATGTATCACACCGCAAAAAGCTATGGGAGATTGAATGTCTCCCATTGAAACCCTTTTCGAGGGTTACAGAAGTTTTGGATCAATATGATTTTTTTTTTTCTCGTTTTTCTTTCCATCCGTGTATGTCTACGTGACCTAATTGTGAATAGTTTTGATGGAGAATAAGTGCTATGATGAGCCCTATGAACGTTATAACCTTGAGAATCATTGTCCCACTGCTATTTTTGGTGTGGTCCACTTAAGCTTTGGACACGAATCATTTTTAGGATAATGCTTTAAAATGATCCCTCGGATGAATGGTGTGGATACAAGTGAATAAATCATTTTCGTAGAGCACATTTAACTTTGAACTCTTTTGAACCATTCATACAACTCAGATATCGAGGAGCTGCAACGCTTGTCTTAGCATGACACGTACCCACACTAACCATATGTATGGATTGGCTACCGATAGGTTTAGCAGGTAGACTATTGAAGTGACGTCACCAGGTTTTGTGGCCCCACCATGATGTATGTTTTGTATCCACGCCATCTATCCATACGGAGAGATCATTTTAGGGTAAGATTCAAAGAGTGATTCACATCCAAAGCTCCAGTAGACCATACCACAGAAAACAATTGGGGGTGAAGCCACTGTTAAAAACTCCTAAAGGCCACAAAAGTTTTCAATCAATATGATATGTTTCCTTCTTCAACGTCTTTGTTAACTTTTGAAAGGTTAAATTGAAAAAAAAAAAAACCATTATGACGGGCATTAGGAGTGTTTGAACGGTGGGCATCAATCTTACTGCTGTTTTCTGTGGTAGGGTCCACTGAAGCTTTAGATCCACCTCATTCTTTTGCTCATTCTTTTATATTTATTTATTTACACACGCACTTGACACACGCTGTAGTATACAATACATACGTCATAGTCGGGTTCACATGAATTGGTGACATCACTTCAATAGTGGCGAGTCTGGCCACTCAACCTGTCAGTGTCAAATCCAGTGCACCAGCCACTCCGCTACCCTTTGGATCTGCCTCATGTCCGACAACATCCATGCACCATCCCAACTACTCGACATCAATGCACCATCCTAGGTAGTACGGGCAACACCAACTACTCGACATCAATGCACCATCCTAGGTAGTACGGGCAACACCAGCTACTCGACATCAATGCACCATCTTAGGTAGTACGGGCAACACCAATTAATCAACATCAATACACCATCGCTGGGTAGTGCCAACAACACCAACCAACTACTCCAAAAGGATTGGCCACCCCACCCCCCATGATGTAATTGTTTCATCCATGCCATCCGTCTATTTTTCCGGATCATTTTATGGTATGAGACCAAAAATGAGAGATATCCCAATCTCAAGTGGACCACATTACAGGAAACATTGTTAAATGAGCATTGACCATTAAAAACCTTTTGGAGACCATAAAACTTTTGGATCAAGTTGGTTTTTGTGTTTTCCCTTCATCTGGGCCTGTATGACCTAATCAACAGATTTGATGTCAAATAAACAGTACATTGGGCCTTAGGAAGATTTTAACGGTGGATATCCAATCACTATTGTTTTCCAGTGGTGTGGTCCACCTGAGATTTATATTCCTCTCATTTTTGGTATAAAACCCTAAAATTATCTTTAAAAATGGATGAACCGAATGGATGAAACACATACATCATGGCGGGGCCCGTAGAGCACCGATCACCAGCCACGGGGCTGGTGGCAAGGGGAGTAGCCACTCCGTTTCCCAACTACTTTGCATCAGACATGAACATTAATGCACCATCGCTGGGGTAGTATTGGCAACACCAACTACTCTCCAGCGGATATGAACTTCATCAATGCACCATCGTTGCGGTAGTGCTGGCAACACCAACTACTCTGCGGCGGACATGAATATCAATGCACCATTGCTGGGGTAGTGCTAGCAACACCAACTACTCTATAGCGAACATGAACATCAATGCACCATCATTGGAGTAGTGCAAGCAACACCAACTACTCCGCGGCGGACATGAACATCAATGCACCATCGCTGGGGTAGTGCTGACGACACCAACTACTCTACGTTAGGCGTGAACATCATTGCACCATCGCGGGGGTAGTGATAGCAATACCAACTACTTTGTGTTAGACATGATTCACGTGGGGTAAGAGGCCCACGTGAATCATGAATCGGTATGATTTTTGAGCCACTAAGCTTCTTTTTTTATTTTTTTTATTTTTTTTATTTTTTAATCTAATGGTAGGAGTAGACGGGCATTGTTTACTGAGTAACTCAGTACATTATAGTGCACTGAGGAAACTCTTTGGGGAACTTCCATGATGTATGTGTCTGATCCAAACTGTCCATCCGTTTTACCATATTATTATAGGGCATGGGCCCAAAATTGAAGTATATCCCAAGCTTAAGTGGACTGCACTGTTCACACCCCAAGTATAGGGTTGTGATGTAGTAATAAACTCGGTAAGACCGAGGTCGAATCCACAGGGACTGATACCTGTACGTTATCTGAAACCAAGTAGAACTAGAACTAGACTAAGATGTGATCTAAACCAAATAGAATTTTAAGGAATAATTGTGGGTTAATTATCTAAAACTTTAAGGAATTCAGAGGAAGGAAACTAGGGGTTTAGCCACACATGAATGGGCTAAAATAAATAACTAAACAAAAGAAAAAGGGAAAGAAAAGAACAAGAAGGAAGAAGAGAGAAAAACCACTTCTCGTTTACACCAGAGAGATCCCTTCAAACGTCCCCAAAACGAGCGCTGATCTCCTCTCTTTTCTTCCGTTCCGTAGCTGTCCCACGGTCCAGCAAAACTGTCCCACGGTCCAGCAGAAAACGCACCCACCTGCTGCTCCCTGTCTTCTTCTTTCACTTTTCTTCCTTTCTTCCTTTTCTTCCTCACGTTCAAAACCCAAAACCGAGCACCCGCCTTCCTCCTCTCTTTCACACGCTCCTTATAGAGCTGTCCTCCGAGAGTCCTACCGGAAATAGGGTGCAGAGATACTCCTTACGCAGCCAAGATGCAACAGCGTGCGCAGCAACACAAAAGGCGTTGGTTTGGCCTCAGTTTGGGAGGCTTTCCGTCCAGTAAACTCAAAACTGACTTCTTGGCTAGGGTCATTCCTGGCTTGGTCATCATCTAGACGGTTTGGATCACCAATCCGATCACAGGCAGTGGCCCACAATCGGCCGAAAATTCTGGATTTCCCGGAAGCGAAAACAGGGTGCGTAGTACTTACGCTGTACTGATGGTGGGGCCCACTTCACTGTCTTTTTGGAAAATCCAAGCCGTTCACTACGTTCTACTCGAAAAACCAGGTGGGAAGCACTATTTTTGGCCCAAATTCTATGTGGCCCACGTTATCTTTCAAGTCACCGTCCGTTTTCTGTTTGGACGATCAAAACCCAATCTACGATTACATTGTAAAATTTCTCCATCTAGGCCCGAGTGGCATGAGCCATATGATTCTCCTGGACGGTCCGGATTTGTCATCTGGAGAGCGAGTGGGGCCCACTACCGAAAAACGGACGGACGCTGTCCGTCTGCTGTTGCTGCGGGCGAAGAAGGCGGGTCAGCCCTGTTTTGACTGGGCTGACCGTCCGGTGCGGCTCGGCTAGTGTGTGTGCTGTGCACATGTACTGTATGATGTGGGTCCCAGGTGATGTAGTCGAGAAATCCACTCCATCCATCCACTTCCTCCTTTAAATTAAGACGTTGAGCCCAGGACTGAATCGTATCCAAAGATCAGGTGGGCCCCATATCACTATTTTATAGGCTGATTTGTCCATTGGGGCACTTTCACAGTGATCCAGGAGCTGCAATTTTACGTGTACGGTTCATTTATGGTACTCGGGCGATGTATGAATTTTCGAGCTGAACGGATGGTGGCAACCTTGTGATCTTGCATTTTGGACACTTTTCAGGCCACTTGAGCTTCAATTTCTCGATTTTCTTGAATCTCTGGCGTTGATCTTGGTCCCCTAGAGTCCATCCCATGCTTTGGTGTCATCAGAGCGTTAAATCCATGCTTTAAGCATCCTTTTTCAGTCCATGCTCGTAAATACATTCTGTATCACAAACACAATTAAATCAGGCCATTAAACGGTATCATGCTTGTAAAACTATGCAGCAACTGGGTCTGATATGCAATATTTGACCCTCAACACAACCCCCAACCAGCATTTTGCTAGTCCCTAGCAAAGTATGCGAAAAATAAGTTGAGAAATACAGGACAATTTTTATGAACTCAAGCGATTTTTTTATTTTTTTTAAAAGCAGTCTAGATTCGAAAATTCTAAGATGCATGAATGTTGGATATTACTTCCTCCTAGAATCAAGTGCACAATAAATTTCATAATCAACTTTAAAGTATTTATGCATTAATTAGAACAATTCTAAACAATGAGTATCATGAGTGTATAATAAAATCTCGGCTTATCATCATTAAGAAATCCAATGGATAATTTTTATGATGACATTGATAATCAAAACAGTATCTAGGTCACTCAAAACTTAAACTCGAATTTGCCTTTCAGTTCTTCTTTTTGTTTTTTTTTTTTCCAGTCATCGAGGGAGAGGAGAATTGAATCCGCACCTATAGGGAGCAAACCTATGGTAAAAATTATTCGCCTAACCTTTTCCAAAGGTATCTCTCTCTCTCTCTCTCTTTTTTTTTTTATCATTCATGACGGGCAAATTTTCCAAGCTGGTTCCTTACATGCTTAGTGATTACCAAGTTAACCCTTTAATATCAAACTGAAATCTTAATGTGAAAGCGAGATGTGACATGTGAACTCATAACTCAATCAATGTTTAAAACTTCTAATTATAGATTAATACTTCAAACTTAACTGTGAAATCTAATATGATAGATAACTGAATCTAAGAGTCATAAATTACCAACTTCACTTATCTTGTAATTTTAAATCCAAGATGGTTGTCAGAATCACTTCAAATTCAACAAAATGTCAAAAAATATTTCAAAAATTTTCACAATTTTTGCTCAAGATGAAAAAAAAAACATTGATTAGGTAACCTAATCTCCCACCCCCAACCTAAAAGCTACATTGTCCTCAATGTAAAAGAAATAAACATGCGATGCACATGGGACAACGGAAATATAAGAGGAGTGATGGAAAGATAGTACCTGGACGAAAGAATCAAGAGGCTTTCCAAAGATATCTATGTAAGAGCGGGTCAGCACAAGAGAGAAACCAACAAAAGTAAGCTAAAATAAAAAATAAAATCCTACCTATACCACTTTCGTAGGTGCTCTTGATTGCATTTAGCATATGTAACAAGCCTTTAAACCCCTAGGTTACCCCTAGTGGATGAGTTGTAGTCCCGTGAGGGTTTGCAGTAATGTTACCCACAAACATTGAACTAACTAATGATAAAAATGACATGAAATGAAGAACTGGGTTGCCTCCCAGAAGCGCTAAGTTTACCGTCTTCAGCCAGACAAATAAAGCAACTACCCTAGTCCTAAGAAAACAGGAAACCTACCTATACCTCCATCAGACTGGGAGATCAATCCTGGTAAACAGGATCAGTCAGAGGCATGGACATGTCCTCTGAATCAAATTTCTCGACAAATGGTTTCAATCGATGTCCATTGACTTTAAACTCCTTGCCATTGTCGGGATCTCTTATCTCAATGGCCCCATGCGGAGAAACAGTGACAACAATGTAAGGGCCGGTCCAACGAGATCGAAGCTTACCCGGAAAGAAATGTAATCGAGAATTGTACAAAAGGACCTTCTGACCAGGCGTGAATGATTTTTGCAAAATATGTTGGTCATGAAATGCTTTCATCTTGTCCTTGTAAATTCTCGAATTATCGTACGCATCATTCCGGATTTCTTCAAGTTCATTCAATTGAAGTTTGCGTAGCGAGCCAGCGTTGTCCAGATTGAAATTAAGATTTTTAATCACCCAGTACGCTTTATGTTCCAGCTCCACAGGCAGGTGACAAGCTTTCCCATAGACAAGTCTAAAGGGAGACATTCCAATAGGGGTTTTAAAGGCAGTACGGTATGCCCATAAGGCATCGGTCAATCGGATTGACCAATCCTTACGATCTGGGTTAACCGTTTTCTCCAAAATGTGTTTGATCTCCCTATTGAAAATCTCAGCTTGTCCACTTGTCTGAGGATGGTATGGGGTGCTCACCTTATGAGAGATACCGTATTTCTTCATTAAGCTCTCGAATGATCTATTACAAAAGTGTGAGCCCCCATCACTAATGATGGCTCGAGGCGTTCCGAATCGAGAAAGGATGTTTTCTTTTAGGAATTTAATGACCGTGCGATGGTCATTAGTTCGACACGGAATCGCTTCAACCCATTTAGTGACATAGTCCACGGCGAGCAAAATATACAGATTTCCAAATGATTGGGGGAATGGTCCCATGAAATCGATGCCCCAGCAATCAAATGCTTCAATGATAAGGATGGGATTCAAAGGCATCATATTTCGACGGGACAATGCTCCCAATTTCTGGCAACGCTCACAAGCTTTGCAAAACTCATGAGTGTCCCTAAACATAGTGGGCCAGTAAAAGCCACACTGCAGAATCTTGGCCGTGGTCTTTTTAGCAGAAAAGTGACCACCACAGGCCTCTGAGTGACAGAAGGAGATGACGCTCTGATGCTCATCGTCTGGTACACATCTCCTTAGGATTTGGTCTGGGCAATATTTAAATAAGTAAGGATCATCCCAGAAAAAGTTGTGCACCTCGGTGAAGAATTTCTTCTTATCTTGCGCAGTCCATTGTGTCGGTATGACACCTGTAGCAAGATAATTAGCAATATCAGCGAACCAAGGTGAATGAGAGACTCGGAACAGTTGTTCATCAGGGAACATGTCGTTAATATGAGTTGCCTCAAGGGACTCAGAGGTATTAAGGCGAGAAAGGTGATCGGCCACTACGTTCTCTACTCCCTTTTTATCTTTAATTTCCAAATCAAATTCTTGAAGTAGAAGGATCCATCGTATCAAACGGGGCTTAGAATCATTCTTAGAAAGAAGATACTTAAGTGCCGCATGATCTGTGTAGATAATGATCTTGGATTCGATCAAGTATGACCTAAATTTGTCCAAGGCGAACACTACAGCTAAGAGTTCTTTTTCCGTAGTCGAGTAGTTCACCTGGGCAGAATTTAAAGTTCTACTTGCGTAATGAATGACGTAGGGCCTCTTATCTTTTCTCTGGCCTAGGACCGCCCCAAGAGCATAATCAGAAGCATCGCACATAAGCTCAAAAGGAAGGCTCCAGTCGGGTGGCTGCATGATAGGTGCAGTGGTTAACGTGCCCTTAAGCTTAGTGAAAGCTTCCTGGCATTGCTCAGTTCACTCGTACGGCGCATCCTTTTGAAGAAGAGTACATAAAGGACGAGAGAGGAGACTAAAGTCCTTTATGAATCGCCTGTAAAATCCTGTGTGTCCTAAGAAGGATCGCACGTCTCTGATGTTCTTGGGTGGAGGTAGGTTAGAGATAAGATTGATTTTTGCCTTATCTACCTCGATTCCCTTGGACGAGATGATATGCCCAAGGACAATTCCCTTCTGAACCATGAAATGGCACTTCTCCCAATTAAGTACCAGGTTCTTCTCTTCACATCTTTTCAGCACACATTTAAGACTTTCCAAGCACTTGCTGAAAGATGGACCATAAACAGAGAAGTCATCCATGAAGACCTCTAGGTATTGCCCCACCATATCAGAAAAGATACTAAGCATACATCGCTAAAAGGTGGCAGGGGCATTACATAGTCCGAATGGCATCCTTCGGTAAGCAAAGGTGCCGTAGGGACATGTAAATGTGGTCTTTTCCTGGTCTTCAGGGGCTATCTCTATCTGGTTGTAGCCCGAATACCCGTCAAGAAAACTGTAATAGGAATGACCAGCTAACCTTTCCAGGATCTGATTAATGAATGGTAAAGGAAAGTGGTCTTTCCTCGTGACGGTATTCAACTTCCTGTAGTCAATGCACATTCTCCAACCAGTAGTGACTCTAGTTGGCACGAGTTCATTATTAGCATTGGCTACGATGGTGATTCCGGACTTCTTAGGAACCACTTGAGTTGGACTCACCCATTGACTATCAGATATAGGGTATATAATACCCACATCCAATAGTTTAAGAACCTCGGCCTTAACCACTTCCTTCATATTTGGATTTAGTCTACGTTGTGGTTGCCGAGCGGTTTTTGCATTATCCTCAAGATATATGCGGTGAGTACAAATCGAGGGATCGATTCCCTTAAGGTCCGCTACCGTCCATCCCAGGGCTCCTTTATGCTCAATGAGAGTAGATATAAGCAGACTCTCCTGTTCTTTCTCCAGGTGGGCAGAGATCACCACCGGGTATGTCTCATCTTGACCTAAATATGTATATTTCAAATCAGAGGGCAAAGGTTTTAGGTCAAGCTTCGGCGGCTTGAGGTTAGACGGTAGAGGCACTATATCAGTTTGTGGCAATTCTTCAAATTGTGGCCTCCACCGGTTAACTTCAAGTACCGGTGCAGTATCAAGCAAGGCACACGTCTCCCTAATCATGTCATCATCAAAATCATGGGAGTGGGCCAGGCACGTCTCCAGATTCTCGGAGGATAAAGTCAGCGGTGTCGTATCTTCCACGAAAGAGTCAATCATGTTAATGTCGTGGAAATCGTCATCATCCTCTGAGTTGCTGCCGTTATTGAAAAAAATGTTTGACTCCAATGTCAAATTTCTAAAAGACATAGTCATGATACCATTCCTGCAATTGATAATTGCATTTGACGTGGCAAGGAATGGGCGACCAAGAATGACGGGAATCTGAGTGCTCATGTTATTGATGAGTTCGATGTCCAGGATGATAAAATCTACAGGGTAGTAAAATCTATCGACCTGGACTAACACATCCTCAATTATCCCTCTTGGTACACGAACAGAGCGATCAGCAAGTTGTAGTGTGGTTAGGGTGGGTTTTAATTCACCCAAACCTAACTGTTTGTATACCGAGTAGGGAATCAAATTGACGCTCGCTCCTAAGTCAAGAAGTACGTGATCAATTCGATGGTTCCCGATTACACATGATATGGTTGGGCTACTGGGATCCTTGAATTTCTGCGGCATGTCTTGCTTCAGGATGGCACTCACTTTCTCAGTCAAGAAGATTTTCTTTTGAATAATTTTCCGTCTTTTGGTCGTGCATAAGTCTTTCAGGAATTTGGCATATGAAGGTATCTGTTTAACGACATCAAGTAGAGGAATGTTGACTTTCACCTGTTTCAACACCTCTAGGATATCCTGAGAGTTAGAGAGAGGTTTTGGTGAAACCAACCGTTGGGGGAATGGAGCAACGGGCTTCTTTAAAAGTTCCGGTTCTACTTTTTGTGGGACATCACTGGATCCATCATTGTTGTCCTCTTCTGGTTCTTGAGGCTTTTCGGGCCTAACCGGAAGAGTTTTATCAATGATCTTTCCACTCCTAAGAGTGGTGATGGATTTAGCGTGCCCCATCTGATTTGAAGAGCTGGGATCATTATTCTCATACTGCGGTTTAGGATTGGGGAGAGGTTGTGCAGGAAGCATCCCCTTTTCTATAACCGTCATACGAGAATCTATCTTTTGCATAAAATCTGTGATTCCCCGCATTGCCTGAGCCAGCTCTTGTATGGGATTTTGAACCGGTTCCTCTTGAGGTTTCACTTGATTTGGATTTTAATTGAAGAAACCTGGAGGAGTCGCCGTTTGTCCATTCCTCCAACTAAAGTTTTGATGATTTTTCCAGCCAGGATTGTATGTATTGGAGTTAGGTCCAGTAAAAGGTCTTTGATAGTTGTTTACGGCATTGGCTTGTTCATTCAACACTCCTCGAAAGGCAGGTATTGTAGGACAGTTTTCAGTTGTGTGAATGTTACAATCACAGATGCCGCAAACAATTTCATTAATCTTATCCTTCTTTCCTTCCATGGCCTCAACTTTCCTTATGAGCGTAGTCACTTTACACTTGAGATCATCCTCTTCTTTCAAGAGATATAATCTACCTTTTTCCTTTAATTGAGTAGGCCTAGACGTGGTGTTCGCCATTGGGTAATAGTCCCATGATTGTGTTTTTTCAACGAGACTATCGAGGTAATCCCATACCTCGTCAACATCTTTATTAATGAACTCTCCATTACACATTGTCTCGACCATTTGGCGCATGGAAGATGTCAGTCCATCATAGAAAAAATTTGTAATGCGCCACGTTTCAAATCCGTGCTGTGGGCTTGAACTGACCAAATCTTTGAACCTTTCCCAACATTGGAAGAATGTTTCATCTTCTTTTTGGGCAAAGTTCATGATTGCTTTTCTGAGGGTAATTGTTTTATGATGTGGGAAGAATTTTTTATGAATTCCCTCTGCATGTCGTTCCATGTGCCAATGGATCTAGGACGTAGTGAATGTAACCACGTCTTAGCTTTCTCTTTTAAGGAAAAAGGAAAGAGTTTCAGCCTAATTGTATCCTCAGATACATTAGGAAAACATAATGTAGCTATAATCTCATCGAACTCTTTCAAATGCAAATATGGACTCTCTGATTCAAGTCCATGGAATTTGGGAAGGAGTTGGATAACTCCTGGCTTGATGTCCATTTGTCCTGTGTTTTCAGGAAAAATCATGCATGAGGGCGTACTCACTCCCGCCGGTTGTAAATAATCTCGTAAAGTACGAGGCGGGGGTGCCTGTTGCACCTCATTCTCATCTTGGGTATCCTCCACTCTGGGTGGAAGTAGAGGAGGTTGGTTTTCAGCCATAACTTCAGTTAACTCAGGGGATTTCGAGCGGTGTCTAGTCCTGCGATGGATAGTCAACCCCTCAACCAATCCTCCTTCAGTCAAGAGACGTCGAGTGTTGTCACGGGCCCACTTGGGCATGAAACACTCGCAGCCCTCAATCAAATTCAAAGTCTAATCCTAAGAAAGGAAAAGAAAATCTAAAAAGCAAGAGAGGGAGAGTTGGAAAGGAATTACCAAATTGAAGCTCCTAAGTTAAAGACCTGCAAAATAAAAACAAAATAAGTTAGATTCTAAAAGAAGAGGAACAATCCTTTAAAAGAAAAGTAGCAGTAAACTAATTTCTAAAAGAAAGTGGAAACTACTAAAATAAATTAGGAAAGTCCTAAACTAGAAAGTAAATTACTAAAAGAGAACTGAAAAATAGGAAGTAGAGAAGGAGCTTACCGAATTAGAGATTTCTATCTTAAAGGCCTACAAAATAGGAAGGTTAGTTTCTAAACAAAAATTCTAAAAATAAATTAGGAGACAAATTAGATTTAAAAGAGTTAAAATTAGAAAGTTACTAAAATAAGAATAGAAAGTTAAATAAGAAATAACCTAGTTTCTATTTCCTACAGATGAGAGGATACTAGAATTAGAAAATTTCTAAGATTTAAACCTTAATTCTAAAAGGTAGAAAAAGTAAAGAATTTAGGAAAGAATTACCAATTTAGAAGTTTATGTCAGGATCCTACAAAACAGGAAACAAGTTAGTTCTAAAAATCAAATAGAAATAAAAATCTAAAACTAAAGTTAATAAAATCCTAATCTCAAACTAATTCTAAAACTAATTAATTTCAAAGAATCGTAACCGTCAGTCCCCGGCAACGGCGCCAAAAACTTGTTCACACCCCAAGTATAGGGTTGTGATGTAGTAATAAACTCGGTAAGACCGAGGTCGAATCCACAGGGACTGATACCTGTACGTTATCTGAAACCAAGTAGAACTAGAACTAGACTAAGATGTGATCTAAACCAAATAGAATTTTAAGGAATAATTGTGGATTAATTATCTAAAACTTTAAGGAATTCAGAGGAAGGAAACTAGGGGTTTAGCCACACATGAATGGGCTAAAATAAATAACTAAACAAAAGAAAAAGGGAAAGAAAAGAACAAGAAGGAAGAAGAGAGAAAAACCACTTCTCGTTTACACCAGAGAGATCCCTTCAAACGTCCCCAAAACGAGCGCTGATCTCCTCTCTTTTCTTCCGTTCTGTAGCTGTCCCACGGTCCAGTAAAACTGTCCCACGGTCCAGCAGAAAACGCACCCACCTGCTGCTCCCTGTCTTCTTCTTTCACTTTTCTTCCTTTCTTCCTTTTCTTCCTCACATTCAAAACCCAAAACCGAGCACCCGCCTTCCTCCTCTCTTTCACACGCTCCTTATAGAGCTGTCCTCCGAGAGTCCTACCAGAAATAGGGTGCGGAGATACTCCTTACGCAGCCAGGACTGGTGGAGAGCTGGAGTCCGCAGACGAGCCAGCTGCGGAAACTTTCTCTACGAGGCTTGCCGTCCAGTAAACTCAAAACTGACTTCTTGGCTAGGGTCATTCCTGGCTTGGTCATCATCTAGACGGTTTGGATCACCAATCCGATCACAGGCAGTGGCCCACAATCGGCCGAAAATTCCAGATTTCCCGGACGCGAAAACAGGGTGCGTAGTACTTACGCTATACTGATGGTGGGGCCCACTTCACTGTCTTTTTGGAAAATCCAAGCCATCCACTACGTTCTACTCGAAAAACCAGGTGGGAAGCACTATTTTTGGCCCAAATTCTATGTGGCCCATGTTATCTTTCAAGTCACCGTCCGTTTTCTGTTTGGACGATCAAAACCCAATCTACGATTACATTGTAAAATTTCTCCATCTAGGCCCGAGTGGCATGAGCCATATGATTCTCCTGGACGGTCCGGATTTGTCATCTGGAGAGCGAGTGGGGCCCACTACCGAAAAACGGACGGACGCTGTCCGTCCGCTGTTGCTGCGGGCGAAGAAGGCGGGTCAGCCCTGTTTTGACTGGGCTGACCGTCCGATGCGGCTCGGCTAGTGTGTGTGCTGTGCACATGCACTGTATGATGTGGGTCCCAGGTGATGTATTCGAGAAATCCACTCCATCCATCCACTTCCTCCTTTAAATTAAGACGTTGAGCCCAGGACTGAAGCGTATCCAAAGATCAGGTGGGCCCCATATCACTATTTTATAGGCTGATTTGTCCATTGGGGCACTTTCACAGTGATCCAGGAGCTGCAATTTTACGTGTACGGTTCATTTATGGTACTCGGGCGATGTATGAATTTTCGAGCTGAACGGATGGTGGGAACCCAGTGATCTTGCATTCTGGACACTTTTCAGGCCACTTGAGCTTCAATTTCTCGATTTTCTTGGATCTCTGGCGTTGATCTTGGTCCCCTGGAGTCCATCCCATGCTTTGGTGTCATCAGAGCGTTAAATCCATGCTTTAAGCATCCTTTTTCAGTCCATACTCGTAAATACACTCTGCATCACAAACACAATTAAATCAGGCCATTAAACGGTATCATGCTTGTAAAACTATGCAGCAACTGGGTCTGATATGCAATATTTGACCCTCAACATGCACCACAGAAATAGAGGAGTTAATGATGTCTGCCTTAGAAACCTTCCTTGGGCCACATGAGTATTTATCTATCATCCAACTTATTTATATGGTTACGTGAACATGGATGAAAGGAAAATACAAATATCAACTCAATCCAGAATGTCCTTGGCCACCGAGAAGTTTTCAACAGTATATGTTATTTTCCCACTGTTCTTGTGATGTGGTCCATTTTGAGCTTTGGATATGCTTTAATTTTGGGCTAATGTGCTAAAAGGAGCCAAGAAAATGAATGGACCATGGGGATATGACACAAACAACGTGTTGGGCCCTACAGAGTTTACTCAGTATACTATAGCCTTTTTATTTTATTTTATTTTTAATTTTTTTAACACACGCACATCCCCCCACACACTCACGCCGTAGTGGGATTTCACCACCTATGGATACTCGAACCCTTGATCGGGTGTTGAAACTCCTAAGAGTCTACCACCGGAGCAATAGTAAGGATCTAACGAGTTATTTAGTACTTCAGGTTGGGGTGGATTTTGTATAATTATGTGGACTTATAAAAATCCAAGGTGGATATTGTTGGGGTTTGGGCTGTGGAATCACAAAGATATGGATTGTTGAGGGTCAAATATTGTATATCAGACCCCAGTTATTGCCTGAATTTACAAAAATGGTACTGTTTAATGGCCGGATTTAATCGTGTTTGTGCTGCAAAGTGTATTTACGAGCTTGGACTGAAACAGGGTGCTAAAAGCACGGATTTAATGCTCTGAAGTCACCAAGGCAAAGGATGGACTCCAAGGGACCAAGATCGATGGATTTACACACTAGAGATTTGAGAAAATCACGTGTTTCACACTAAAGAGGCTTGAAAGTTATCCTGAATGCAAGATCACTGGGTTCTCACCATCCGTTCAGCTTGAAACTTTAGATTTGGCTTGAGGATTATAACTTAACCGTACATGTCAAAATTAAGCCCTTGGATCTCTGTGAAATTGGCCCAACTGACAGATCAGACCATAAACAGTTGATTCTGGGCCCACCTGCAATCTGGATATGCTTCAAACGTTGGATAAACCCCTTAAACTAGCTGAGAAAAGGGATGAATGGATTGGATTTCCCATAACCATCACCGTGGACCCCAACTGAGTTGTGTGTGCACCGTGCACATGTGCACCACATGTGCACGACAAGTCCAAGACGGTCAAACCACCTTGGACCCGTTCTTCATTCAAAAACAGCAAAAGCCGTTTTCTTTGGCGTGAAACAGGGGCGCCGTTTGATCATTAGTGGGCCTCCATCATGGCCCATGAAAACGATCCGAGGCGTCCATCGTGCAGAGGAGCTCGATCTAGTTAAACCCATGTTGACCTTGCGCACTCATTCACGCACACGTGCTGGTTTCAATGGTCACAAACGGACTGCCCTACAATTGTCGCAGCTGATTTCTTCCGTGGGTCACGCCGAATCTGATAAAAAACCGTCCCTTCCCAACCGAAATTTTGTGAAGAAGTTGATAGACAGCATGGATTTCTCAAAAAACCGAAGGAGGTGGGCCTCACAGAAGTTTTCGCAAGCAGCAATACGCATGAACATGCGCATGCTCTGCCTTGCGGACGTCCAAGAAGTCTGGGGCATTACGCATCAAATCCCTTCATCAGAAACATTGATCCGGACCGACCATTGCATCCAAAGAAGAATTTTGACCAAAACATCCTATTCCCTTGCAACCATCCAAACAGACAAGATTGCCAGGGTTGGATCTTTCGCTAGTCGTTGATCCACGCGGTGGCCAACTAAAAGCTCAGATCCATTTCAAATTTCCAATATTGGGCTAAATTGACCCTGCTAAGACAATGATCGATGAAGATTCGCTGAAAGATTGCTGTGTGTGGACCCTATAGATATCAGCAAAGATCTTCCGTAGGATTTTCCGTAGGAGCCTTCGCAGTCGACTCCAGCTCTCTTCACTGTCCACCGACTGCATCACCTATATAAAGAAGACGTGAGAGAGAGAAGAAATCATCAGATCCGATCAGGGAAGTTTGGAGCGTGGAGGAGTTCGATTGGCTTGACGTGGAGCAGGCAAAGAAAGAGAGTATTTTCTTTTGATTTTTATTTTATTTAAGATGTTTAGCTCCATCATGTTGAGCTAAACCTCTTAGCTAGGGCTAATAGGTGAAGCTTGTAGCGTGATGGGAGAGTTTTTGCTTGTGCCTTTTGTTTAGACTAAACTGATGTTGATATTGGTTTAATTAAGAGAATGTTTTTAGTTTTTAATGGTATGTTGTGACTAAAATTACAATGGATCTGCGATAGCTTTGAACATGTTCCTTTCCTTTTATGTTTATGACGCCAGGAAGCCCAGTTGTTCACCATTGTCTCCAGGGCATGGTCGGATGACGGTACCCTTCCTAACCTTCATACATTGATGATCGGTTGCTAATTAGTTTAATTCTGTTGTTTACTTTGTCTCCTGGGCATGGTTTGATGACGGAATCCATTCTAATTCATATACCTTTCATCTCTTGAAAACTATATCAAAGGAATTCAGTTTGATTTTCATGGTTACACCCTTCAACTGGATGAAGATAGGACTCTAACTGTAGTTGAGTTCTTGAAACAGGCATAAGATCTCCCTGATCTCTACAAGTGGATCCTCTGAATCCCTAGTTTCCTTCCTCTAAATTCCTTAAGTTTTAGATTAATATTTCACAATTATTCCTCAAATTACAATCGATTTAAATTTCATCTTACTCTAGTTCTAGTTCTACTTAGTTTCATATAACGTACAGGTTTCAGTCGCTTAGGATTCAACCTCGGTCTCACTGAGTTTATTACTACATCACAACCCTATACTTGGGGTGTGAACATGGATCTAGGATAGCAATCCAAGAGCACTAAGCAAACACAAGAGAACACAAAGATTTAACATGGAAAACCCTTTCAGGAAAAAACCACGACATAAAGCGACAGATCTTCACTATGAAAATAGAAATTACAAAGAGATAGGACTTACCTGATTCGAACAACCTCGAATCTCACCTTTGCTACACCCTTTGATAACCTTAGAACTCTTTTAAAAACCCTTGGAACCCCTTTAGAAAGCCTTAGAATGCCTTAGAAAAGCCCTAGGGACCCCTATTTATAGTTTTAAGAAACTCTACTTACGCACCGACTTTGGAAAAGTTCGAAAACCGCCTCAAATTTACGCAATCCGCCTGCAGTCTACGTAACCTTCGACTAGTCGAGCTAGGGCTTCGACTGGTTGAGCCTGTCCCTCGACTGGTCGAGCGTCCCGGAAATCCAAATACATTGTTGTTGGACTTCGAGTCGAACGGGCTTTGACCAGTCGAAGGGATCTTCGACTAGTTGAGTAACACGGACTAAACAGATTTAAGATGTCTATTTTTAACAACAATCTCTACCTTGTCTTCAATCTTCAATTATGTAGCTTCTTGATCTCTTTTCTTATCTCTGCATCGCATCATAGTTTCAATCAACACTCCTCGTGCACCCTTCGTCCTTCTTTTACTCCATTGCCAAGCTCAGAGAAGTTGCACAGAACTTGAACTTCTCTATAGGAACAGCCTTGGTGAGCATGTTCGCTGGATTCATGCTAGTGTGAATCTTTTCCAGTGTTACGTCTCCTTCCTGAGGCACCTGTCAAATAAAGTAGTGACGAACATCAATATGTTTAGTATATGAGTGATAAACAGAATTTTTAGCCAAATTGATGGCGCTCTCACTATCATAGTTAATCGGCACGACCTACTCCTGAACTCCCAACTGATTTATTACGCCTCTTAACTAAACACCTTCCTTAAATGCTTCCGTCACTGCCATATATTCTGCTTCGGTCGTGGAAAGAGCCATCACAGACTGAAGCTTTGACATCCAACTAATTGCTCTACCAGCTAGTACAAAATAACCTGAAGTACACTTTCTGGAATCCACACTGCCTGCATAGTCTGAATCCACATACCTACTAACTTTTTTCTAGTCTTTTCAAAAGTTAAGACGTAATCTTTGTACCTCGAATGTATCAAAGTAGCCATTTCACTACTTCTCAATGTTGTTTGTCATGATTTGACATGTATTTGCTTACAACACCGACTACCTGTGAAATATTTGGTCTCATACAGACCATGACATATATTAAATTACCAATCGTATTCGAATAAGGCATATGAGACATAACCTGCTTTTCCTCATTTGATTTAGGATATTGTTCCGAGGAAAGCTTGAAGTGAGTCGCGTGAGGAACGCTCACCGGCTTTGTCTGATCCATCCATACTTGATCAATACCTTTTCAAGGTATTCTTCTTATGATAACCAAAGCCTACTCCTCTTCCCATCTCTATAAATATCTATGCCGAGAACTCTCTTTGTAGCCCCCAGATCTTTCATCTTGAATGTCCCTGATAACTAAGGCTTCAGTACGTTGATTTCAGACATATAATGACTGACGATTAACATATTATCAATATACAATACTAGGATGATGAATTTGCCATAACTCAGTGTCTTGTAATAGACACAATGATTATATTCATTCTGAGTAAATTTCTAACTTACCATGAAAGAATCAAATTTTTTATACCACTGCCTAGGCGACTGTTTCAGGCCGTATAACGACCTCATTAACTTGTGAACTTTTTTCTCTGCCCCTTTAACTTCATAACCCTCTAGTTGCTTCATGTAGATCTTCTCTTCCAACTCTCCGTGCAGGAACGCAGTCTTAATATCCATTTGTTCCAGCTAGAGATCGTATTAGGCAACTAGCGCCAACACGAATCTGATAGATACCTGCTTAACTAGCTGTGCGAATATCTCTGTGAAGTCGATTCCTTCTCTCTGAGCAAAACCCTTCGCTACCAATCTACCTTCGTATTTATCCTGTTTTCTTTTGAATAACCACTTGCATTCGATCACTTTTCGATCCACTGAAAGCTTCATCAGCTCCCATGTGTGATTTTTGTGGAATGAGTCCATCTCATCATCCATAGCTCCACTTTTTTGCACCAGGCTCACTATAGCTTCTTGAATAGTAGACGGGTCCCTCTTATCTGTAACGAGGGCATATGCAATATTAAAGTCATCCCTGTATCTTGCCGGTAACCTACGATCACGCGGTGGGTTCCTTCTCGCAGATGGCTGCTCCACCTGATCCTGTATATCTGTCTGCACATCTATCTCTGCCTGAGTATCATCTATGTTAATCTGGATGTCTACGATCAATCTTTCTGGTTCCTCTTTCTCCTCTTGATTATTCTTGCGAAATAGAGAGCTTTCATCGAATCTGACGTCACGGATAGTAATGACCTTGTGTGTGATCTTGTTAAATAACTTGTAACCTTTCACACCAATACCATAGCTAACAAAAATATACTTTTTAGCTCTATGGTTTAGCTTATCTATCTCAACTGACGGTACATAAGATTAAGCCACACAACTAAATATGCGCAAATCTGAGTAGTCGATCTTATGACCACTCCATACTTCCTTTCGAATTGTACATTCAATTACCGTTGAAGGAGACTGGTTCACCAAATAGCAACCCATGTTAACGGCCTCAGTCCATAAGTCCTTGTCCAACGCAACATTATTTAACATGCATTGGGCCCTCTCTAAGAGAGTCCGATTCATTCGTTCAGCCACACCATTTTGTTCGGGCGTGTGGCGCACTGTGTTGTGCCTAATGATTCCTTCATCTTTACAATATTCATTAAACTCAGTAGAAGTAAATTCTCCACCATTATCAGTCCTTAAAACCTTTATTTTTCGCCCTGACTATTTTTTCACGATTGCCTTTCATTGTTTGAATATGGTGAAAACTTTAGATTTATGTTTTATGAAGTAAACCCAAACTTTCCTGGAGTAGTCGTCAATGAATGAAACAAATTATGACAACCCTCCAATGAAAATTTGTGGCGATGACCCCCATATGTCAGAGTGCACATAATAAAACACTCCCTTACATACATATTTTTTCATATTTAAAAGATAATATAGATTGTTTACCAGATATACAATGCTCGCATATATTTAAATTAGAAATTTTAAAAGCTAGAATCAAACAACGATAAGATCGTACCTTCATGATCCGCTCGCTCATGTGCCCCATACGAGCATGCCACATACGTAAAGACTTAGAATCTGCAATAGTTATTGCCGTTCCACCTGCTGAAGTGTTTCCGATCAACTTGTAAAGGTTTCCGTGCCTTTACGCTCTCATAACCATGAGTGTCCCTTTTGAGACTTTAAGGACACTATCAATACCAGTGAACTTGCACCTTATAGTCTCGAGTGTACTGAGAGAAATCAAACTTTTCTTCATATCAGGAATGTGCCTGACGTCAGTGAATGTACACTTTATCACATTAAACATCATGATGCTCACTGTACCAATAGTTACAATATTATAAGCATTTTCATTGCCCATAAAAACCTGTCCACCATCGCATTCTTTGTAACTGGTGAACCAATTCTGATAAGGAGTCATGTGATATGACGCTCCTGTGTTGAGAATCCACTCATTTCCATGATTGTCGTGTAAGTGTCCGATCATGGACACAGATAATACATCACCACCACTTGTATCTTCATCAAATGTAACAACATTAGCCTCCTTAGAAGAAGCCGCTGAATTTTCTTTCTTCGCTTTAAGATTAGTACAATCCTTCTTCATGTGTCCAGACATCCCACAGTTCTAACACTTTCGTTTTTCTTTGCCCTTGCCCTTGAATTTAGATATAGGTCTTGAAGATTCTGTACCTCACTCAGAATTCCTGCTTCTCGTAATCAGTACTTCGGAAGATGTCCCTATGTCGCCGTTTAGCTTTCTCATGGCCTTCCCTTAAAGGGTTGAGATAACGGCTATGACACTCAGGGTTTTATTTATGGTGCACATTATGTCTTTAAATGACTCATATGATGCCGGAAGAGAATTCAACAACATACATGCTTGTTCCTCATCTTTGATCACTTTCTTCATATCTAGCAATTTACAAACTAATTTATTAAAGTTACTGATGTGGGCCTCCAGATCTCCACCCTTTGCCATCTTGAAGTTATACTACTACCGCTTCAAGTGTAGGTGATTTTTAGAGGATTTTTTCATATAAATATCCTCTAACTTTGGCCATAAACTAGCCGCAGTGTTCTCCCTCAAAACATTATAGAGAACCTCAACCGTGAGACAAATGGATTGAGGATAAGGCCTTTTTATCAAGGGTATTCCATTCATCATTGGTCATACTAGACTTTCTTGTCTCAAGAGCACCATCCTCGCCTTGCTTGGTTAAGGAACTGATCATCTTGATCTTCCATAACTCAAGGTTATTTTTGCCTATGTACTTTTTAATATCATACCTAGTACTTCTTATTATTGCTAATCCTGCAGATTCAGATCTGTGCCTGAACGATGGCTCTGATACCACTTGTTGGGGTTTGGGCTGTGAAATCACACAGATATGGATCTGGGATAGGAATCCAAGAGCACCAAGCAAACACAAGAGAACGCAAAGATTTAATGTGGAAAACCCTTTCGGAAAAAAACCACGACACAAAGCATCACTATGAAAATAGAAATTACAAAGAGGGAGGACTTACCTGATCTAAACAACCACGAATCTCATCCTTGCTATACCCTTTGCTCACCCAAGAACCCTTTTAGAAACCCTTAGAACTGCTTTTGAAAGCCTTAGAATACCTTTAAAAAGCCCTAGGGATCCTTATTTATAGTTTAGGAAACTCCATTTACGCACCGACTTTGGAAAAGTCTGAAAACCGCCTCAAATTTACCCAGTCTGCGTAACCTTCGACTAGTCGAGCTAGGCATCGACTAGTCGAGCCTATCCCTCGACTGGTCGAGCGTCCTGGAAATCTAAATATATTATTGCTGGACTTCGAGTCGAACAAGATTCGACTAGTCGAAGGGACCTTTGACTAGTTGAGCTAGTTCCTTGACTGGTCGAGCAACACGGACCGGACAGATTTAAGACATTTATTTTTAACAACAGATATCACTCTTATAACTATTTTCTTCTGTGTGGCCCACCAAAATCAGAAGGCAGCTTGATTTTTTGCCTATAGGCGTAATATGGGACGAAATATCTTATAGTCAGAGTGGATTGTACATAAAACATCATGGTGGGCCTCACCAAGATCAATTACAACGTCTCATACCATTATTTTCTTTTTATCCCAATAATCTTTTGGTGGAGTTGGAGAGAGAATTATAGCTGGGCACGATCTGACCTGATCTGACGGATTTGGCCCGATCGAACCGGTCGGATCTGATCTGACCCGAACAGAAGGCATGGATCGGGTCGGATCGAGTAGGCCCACTCAGATCCGACCATATATTGAGTTGAGTTCTGGTCAGTAGCCAATCCGGACCGATCAGATTCGGGATTCGATCCGGACAGGTCCTATATAACATATTTTTACTCTTTTTTTAAATACTTTTTTTTACTTTTTTACTACCTTCACCTGAACGAAAGCCCTAATCCCTAACCCATCTTCTCTACCCGAACGAGTGGTGCCGCACCCACCCATCTCAATCTGGCCACTTAACAGCCCCGGAACCCATTTTCACCGTTCATCCTCCTCCATTCATCAGGTAGGTTCCATTTTTTTTTTAAATTTCTATGTATTTTTCCCTGGCTCGCTGGTGGTTCGGCCGAGGTCAGACCTCGCTGGCTATGCTACAGCCTCTGGCCCTGGCTGTCCTCCTTTCTCCCACTCTCTCCCTCCCTATTTCCCTCCTCTCCTTCTTTCTCTCCTTCTTTTTCTCCCTCTCTCTTTCCTAATTTCCCTCCTCTCATTCTTTCTCTCCCGATTTCCCTCCTCTCATTCTTTCCCTCCCGATTTCCCTCCTCTCCTTCTTTCTCTCCCCCTCTCTCTCTCTCTCTCTCTCTCTCTCTCTCTCTCTCTCTCTCTCTCGATTTCCTTCCTGTTTCCTTCCTAGCACGAGAGTCTTCAGACAGACTTAACTCGATTCGTCTCCATTTTCCTAACCGAGTTGGACTCGGTTCAAGTCTGGCCAGTAAGGATTTAGATCGGATTGAGTTAGCCACACTGGACTCGCTCTCGGATTGGATCGAGTTCGGGGCAAGTTCTTGGAAAAATCGGATCGAGTCGAGTTAGACCCAATCCGATCTGACTCGACTCGATGCCTACCTCTAGAGAGAATGCATAACTTAATTTCTAAAGAATCCCGTGTATTCAAAATCTACTCCAACAATTAGATGCATAATCCTAGTTTAAGCCCAACACCAAAAAATCAGGCTAACTTGCAATTCAAGTGGATCACACCAAAGAAAACATCCAAGAGAGATGTCCACTCTTAATATTTATAGGGACCACCATATTGATTATATGAAATCCAATCCAACCATTAGATGCCTCACAGAAAATTTATGCCCGGGGTCTAAAATTCATGCCCATCAGTGATTCAAGTGGACCATATTAAGCTCAAAATTTCGGTGGCAATTGTTACCATGTACACTATTTCCAATCATGTGGTCCACCTAATTCACAAATGTAGTAATTTTTTGTACCATTATCCTAAAATGAAGGTACACACCTGATGGTCTGAGTGGCTTTTACATAGATATCATGTTGGAGCCCACCTAAGTTGCAGACTATTCGCTTGCATGCCTGCCTAACCTGCACCAGTTAAAGAAATGTAATTGAAAGATAGTGGGATGATCAATGAGGTAGCTTTTTGAAAACCATTTTAAATTCTATGTCCCTTATCCATATAAAGGACTCACTGCATATGGCCGTGAACAAGGTAGGCATCGTTGACTATTTTCTAGTATCTAGAGAATGACTTGGTGGGAGGAGGGATTGCTGAGATGACTTTCATCACATGTGCATGTGCATCCAAGATCTCAGACGTTTATGAGCATGCACTGGTGCAAAAATTAGGCAAATGTAAGGCAAGTTACATTGTTGGTTGGTCTTGACGTGTACGAGAAACATGTACTATTTTAAAGAGGTCAAAAAATGGTCAATGAATTTCTCAAGCTGTAATTGTATAGAAAAATTAATGGATAGTTTCGAAAGATGATTGGGTCAAAACTTTCAACGTGTGGCTCAAAAGATCAGTGATCTGGCCGTACTTGTGGGCTAGGGCATGAGGCACCTGATGAGTGACTTAGAAAGAAATATCATTTTCTGTGGAATTTTCAGGATATTTTCAAAATTTTGACAATTTTCTTGCACTAGTAATGAAAAATCTGGGTGAAACTAAAAAATGTAAAAATATTTATCATAAATTACTAAATAATGTTTGGGAACTGCAGAAGCACATATAGATGAATCAAGCAAGGTACTCCAACTGCACAACCAAGTTCAAACACAAACAACTCGAATTTTACATGGAAAAAACCATGGCACAAAGCGACACCAATGCACTGTAAAAGCATAAAATTACAAGAGATGGAGATTACTGATTCGAACAAGCCCCGAATCTCCCTCACAAGCCCAAGATATGCCTTTGAAACCCTATGAATGAATTAGAAAGCCCTTTATGTCTCACAAATTACGATTACAGCCATTATATAAGTTTTCATGAGAATTACAATCAAAATAGAAAATTAATCCCACACTTATGCAATTCCACGCACGTGCTCGATGGCACCTTTGATGACACTTCGATGGTATTGGCGATTTGTCAATGGCATCGAACTCCTTCGATGTCACCGAGTAAAATACCAAAATGTTCCAGCGATAAAACATGGATTTTTCAGTTTTTTCCTAAGAACTCTCTAGTGATTTGTCGATGACATCGATAGACCTTGTTGTTTATAAATTTAAGACATATATAACAATCTCCACTATGTCTTCAGTCTTTGATCTTCATTCTTCATAACTCTATATCCTCATCTCTAATTCCACCTTGCATCACAAATCCACCATTGTTTCTCGTGCACAGTCCATCTTCTATTTATGCCATCGTCAAGCCTAGAGAAGTTGTAAATAACTTGAACTTCTCAGTAAGAACTTCCTTTGTAAGCATGTCTGCCAGATTCACGCTGGTATGGATCTTCTCCAAATTCACACCTCCTTCCTCAAGTACTTGTTGGATAAAATTGTAACGAACATAAATGTGTTTAGTACGTAAGTGATAAATAAACTTTTTAGCTAATTTGATCTTGCTTTTGCTATCACACTTAATCAGCACGACCTCCTACTGAAGCCCCAACTGATTTATCATTCCCTCAACCAAACACATTCCTTGAATGCCTTTGCCACTAGGCTCAGACAATTATTCCACATCATCGAACGTGGAAAATTGCTACACAGATTATTCTCCAACAACTACATAGAAACTATATAAATAGGAGAAAGATCAAAGAGCTTTACTAGCCCCTCGTAAACACAACCAACCATTGCTTATCTTAATTTAGTTTAATCTTGCATGTCTATGCGATCACACTATACCAACCTCAACACAGCTTAGTGTAATCCCATCCTTCTATGCTATCACGCTGGACCGACCTTAGTTTACCTTAGCATAATCTTGTCCGTCTATACTACCATGTTGCACCGACTCTTTCATATAGTTTTTAATATAATTCTATCTGTTTATGCTATAATCACTGGACTAGTTGACAAAGGTGTAGTTTTAGGACTTTGTCATCTATGCCACAACCGCTAGATTATAGAGGATTTAATTAGTACTTTTTTTTAAAATCTTTATAAAAAATAATAAATGCAACTTTATTTTAATTGGGTTGCTCTTAGTGTGTTATTAATTAATTAACTATCGCAATCATTGAGGAAAAAAGTCATTTTTGATTGAAAGGCAAAAAAGAACTAGTTAGAATGAAGAACACTTCCCTTCGCAAGTCCCCCGATCTCTTTAACAAGTGGATAGCTTAGGCATGCCCGACACACTACAAATGTATCACATGACTAAATTTGAGCCAAATAATTCTAAACACCCCATGCATTAAGTGGGCTTTACCATGCCCATGAAATTCTTGAAAATCAAATCCATCCAATCGTTATGTTAGCAACACTTTGTAACACAATTGACAACCACCTAAAACTTCACACGATGGCCCAGACGATTGTTGATTAATGGGTGTCTTCCATCTAATCCCCACATTAAGTGAGCCTCGCCATGATGACAGGATGCTCAAAAATCAAGTCTATCCAATCTCTATGTTGGCCACACCATGGAATACAATTGACAACCACCCAAAACTTCACATGATGACCACATGATGGTTGAATGGGTATATTTCCATCTAATTTGCAGATTAAGTGAGCCTCACAATGATGATAGGATGCTTGAAAATTAAATCTATCCAATTGCTACTCAGCCATACTACATAGCACAATTGGGACAGGGCTAGAATTGGGACCATTTGAAGTGCATGACCGGGGCCGGCGCAGGGCCGCTTGCTGCTTGTGGTATCCCCGGATTGGGCCGTCGTGTCTCTTTCTTTCTGGTGTCCATTTTGTATAGCTTGAGGTTATATGATAGGTGAGATCTGCCCCTTTTTGTTGGGTCCCAGTTGAATGGCTGTATAGTTTCATGATTAATGAAAATTGCGGCAAGTGTCCACTTTCCTTTAATAATAATAAAAAAAAATAAAAAACAAAACAATTGATGCCCACTCAAAACTTCATATGGTGGCCCACGTGATGGTTGGATTGCCTGCTATTGTTTTCTCCTTTGTCTACCACTCTATTTCCAACAACTTGAACAGTTCAAATCATGTGTCCATCTTACATCATGGAACCTAATAGGTTGTATAGCCCCTTGTTGATTAATAATATGACAGGTGGTATGCTCTAGCCTTTCTGGAAAAAAAAAATAAAAAAATCATATGATTATCTTATATCATAGCCCCCATGGATGACCATGTTGGATATCCTGAGTTGTAGTATGGGTAAAATGAATTCTTATTATACAATGCAAGCAATGGAAATTATTTACGCCACCCTTCTTAATTTCCCTTCTGCCTTCTCTTTGGCAGCTCTTGCATTTCTTCGGAATCATCGCTCATATAATAAATACTCCCCATACAACATGACAACCATGACCGATGTGACATTACGACAAGACCATGAGCAGTCGTTTTCAACAGGACCCAGGGACCTTTGCTGAAAAGCAGTCGCGAGTATGTCTTGTTTAAGCCCGACCTTCTCAATAGAGTTTTTGTTCGGGCAAGTCATCATCAACAGAGTTTTTCTGCATCGCTGGTTGCCGGCTGAAGAGAGATCTTCTTCCTACTGTAAATGTCATCATGGTCGTAGTTGTCATGTTAAATCGGTCGGGGCAAAAGTTTATATAGCAGAAATTAAAACATAGGAGCTTTTGTTTATATAGTAGAAATTAGAACAGGGGAGCTTTTGTTTATATACCAAAGTTCTTTTTTAAAATTTCAATTCAAAATCCCTTGGAAAGGGAATTTTTGGAAAGCGGATTGACTGGTGTACCACACACCAGCGATCCTAGCTGGTGGGATGGGGATTGCCGGCTGGAGAGAGATCTTCCTACTGTAAATGTCATCATGGTCGTAGTTGTCATGTTAAATCGGTCGTGACTTTTGTTTATATAGCAAAAAGAAATAGAACACTGGAGATTTTATTTTTATAGCAGAAATTAGAACAATAGAGTTATGTTCCCTATTGTATGCTAAATGGGTCGTGGCTTGCATGCTACTTGTGGCGCTTATTCCGGACGCTCGCTCTGAATCCGAAGGAAAGGGTCGTAGTTTTTAACCATCGAAGATGAGAGTGATTTTTAGTTAAATCAGTTGTGCCTGTCTTACAGTGTTCGTAGTTGTCATGTTAAATCGGTCGGGGCTGTCTGACAATGGATCGTGATTTTCAGTTTATATGGGTCGTGGTTTGTAATGTAATATGGGATGTATTTGTCATGTTAGATCGGTCGTGGCTGTCTTACCGTAAACAATTCTCATTAACAGGCACCCAGCGAGGTTTGGTCGTGGTTTGCATGGAAGATTGGTCATGAAGATGACATGGGTCGTGGTTCACATGAATAATGGGTTGTGACTGTTACGGCATATGGGTCGTTGTTCTCATTTGACAACAACGATCCACAATTCATTATAACCACGACACAACGCAATGTACAATCACGACCCACTATTGATCAAAGTTTCATTGGTCGTGGTATTATTTGATATGGGTCGTTGTTGTAATGTTGTATATGTCTTGGCTGTTATGATATTTGGACCCTGCATGTCAGTATTAAAGGGTCGTAGTTGTCTTGTTATACCGATCGTGGTTGTCGTGTAATATGGTTCGTAGTTGATGTGAAGCATCGATCGTAGTTGTCATTTAATATGTTAATATCTTAGTTTCTTGCACTGATTTTTTGCACTATCCATCTTCCTGTTTGTCGCTTGTGATTATCGTCCACGTTGGGTCGTGGTTGACATGAAACATGGGTCGTGACTGTCATTATATAGGTCTTTTTGGTCATAATACATGGATCCTGAAAGGATTGATACATAGGTCGTTGTTGTCGTTTAATTCTGATTGTGGTTTACGTGAAGCAATGGTCGTAGTTTATCTAGGTCGTGGTTGTCACGTTAAATTTTTCGTGGTTCACTGTCGTTAATATGGTCCGTGGTTGCCGTCCGTGTTGGATCGTTACAAACAATCGCGATAGAATGAGAAACACGACCCATACAACATGACAACCACAGTCCACCTGTCATGAGTGCCACGACCCATTGACAAGCCTGGATAGTTGTTGTGGTGCGCAAGTCTCTGCAAGTTGATGGGTCGTGGTTGTCATCAACAATGGATCATGAACTTACCATCTCGTCATGGTTCTCATGACAGATTGATCGTGGTTTCCATGTTGGATGGTCATGATCCTCATTCGCTAGCGATTGTCAAATACAATTCAACATAGACGAGAACCACGATCCATTGCAACTGTGAACCACGACAAATTTAACAACATGACAACATAACCCAGATAACACGACAACAACGACCCATATGTTATATCATTCAGGGTCGTGCTTTCACGACCCAAATATAATGACAGTCACGACCCATGTATCATGTTAATCACGACCTAAATATTGATGATTATCACGAGCATTTATGCATTTGAAGCACGACCCAAATATGGAAATGATGTATATAACAATAGGTTGTGGATTCCGTGATTCATGGGTCGTGATTGTCATGTTAATGCATCTTGCTTTCAGTCAATGCCTTTTTTGAACCACGACCCAAACAATGACAAGGACGATGCATTATAAATGTCGACTACGACCCATGCAACACGACAACCACGATTCGTATAATATAACGACCATATCGAATGACAACTGCGGTCAACGCTTCATGTCAACTACGAACCATATAACACGACAAACACGATTTTTATTACACGACAACCACGACCTATATATCATTATATTCAGGATCCATAAATCAGGACAACCACGACCTTTACTACATTACAATCACGACCCATATATAATGATAGTCACGACCCATATATCTTGCCTCGACCGCGATCATAGGGCTTGTATCTGTCTGACCACGACCTTATAGTCTGAGTCCTTCTATCTTAACTTTGCTGAGTTCCAGGTTGATGTAAAAGGCCTTCAAAAGAACTTTATATTTTGTGGATGATCACCTATTTGGTGTTGGCGGACCTGATGTGTAATGATTTCTTCAGAATTCTAGGCTAATGTAACCTAACTTCTTTCGCGTTCCAGGCTGACGTCAAAGCTCTACAAAAGAACTCATTATTTTGTAGCATGACAACAACCATCCGTATAATACGACAATAACAATCCGAAAAATATGAAAACCACGACCAATAACAACCGACACCACGACCCATGTAACTTTGACAACCACGATCCATATTTCATAACAACCACAATCCATTTTACATGAAAAATATGGAAAAGAAAAAAACAGAGTCAACAATGATTATGTTCTTGGGTCGTTTCTTGCTCACGTGAAGGATCGTTGTTGTCATCTACGAGGGGTCGTGTTTGTTATTGTGTAAGGTAGATATGACTTTGTGGAAGTAGTGATAATGAAAGCCCTCACCATATCCTGTTTGAAGCCTAAGTCCTTGGCCAAGAACTCTGTATCGTGGTTATTATGTTATACGGGTCGTTGTGTTAATGTTCGATGTGTCGTAGTTGACATGACGATATATATTGTCGTTTTCATTGTATATGGATCGCTACAGTTATGGATCTTTGTATTCAAAATTTACGGACCAGTATGCCCTCGACACGTAAACAGAGGTAACGATGAAAGGTGAGGTCGGTGCCATATTTGTGCTGTGCTTGTATGTCTCATAAGATTTTGGTTATCACTCGGCTGTGGGACAGATCTTATGTAAAATTTCAATCTACACCGATTGTTAGTTGTTAAAGTATGTACTAATCTTTATCCAAAAGTTTGAACCTTACAGGTGTAGTTAATCACATCGAAATAAACTTTTATAAGGCGTTGAGAACTACGTGGGCCGTACATCAGCCTAGTCAAACTTATTTTTATGCTATGCCTTTATACACGATCATTACATACAATGGTCAGTTTAGATGACATATATATCACTGTGGACCCCATACATCTTAGTTCGTACCGAATATGTCGCATGTACATATTATGTGTGCTAAAGGCGGAAGTTCTCTTACGGTTCCAAACGCAGAAGATCAATCGTCGATCACCTGGTTCAAGTCTATGGGCCCATCATAAATCGAATCTAATCCGTTGGAATTGTTCATGGATGATGGATTTCTTCAAAAAATTTTATAGTGGCACGTATCGAGCCATCAGTGGCCGGCCCACACTGCGTAAAGATGACAAATCATGGGCTTTTACGAAAACTATTAGTTTTACTGTTGTGGTCCATTGTATTCGAATATTTTGACCGTTGTTTGAGTTTCTTGATGTTACAAATTAAATAGATGGTGCGGATTAGAGAATATTTGTAGTTCAATGTGACTTACGGAACACCGACTATATCTTGGATGCTTACAGACGCTTTTACGGACACTTACGTTTCCAAACGCAGAACATCAACAAGCTGTCCCCATACGGATCACCAACTATATCTTGGAGCTTCTTCTCTGGGACCCCTTCACTTTAACCCTTCACTTTTTATCCCTAATGCTTGTTTTCTGATTTTTACTGGTTTTGAATCTTCTTCACTAGGCCCCTCCATCGCCAGTCATTGAGCACATCTACAAGTTCAGTGCATCTCAGTGCAAAGCAAGGTAATGGTTGACAGGGTCAGTGTATGATGGTTATTATGTTATGTGGGTCATGTGTGTGAACCATGACCCAATGCATATGACTATAATGAAATGTATAGCATGACAATCAACACCCAATGGATCGTGGTTGACACGGTCAGTGTATCGTGGCCCACATGTTATGTGGGTCGTGGATGTGAATCACACCTCAATGTAGATGACATGAATGATATGTATGGTATGACAATCGCAATCATGGTTGTCATCGTGGTTTGTTGCATAATGGATCGTGGTTGACAGAAGAGGCATCGGGTACACCAATGAAGAAAGTCAAACACTGATTTGACGTTGAATGATGAATTGATTTGTTGCATTCGATGTTTCTTCTGCTTATTATCGTCTATAATGGGTTGGTGAATGAGATGGGTCGTAATTGTTCATGAACAATTGGAAGTTGGTTGACATGCACAATGGATCGTTGTTGTATATGGGTGGTTGAACGTGGATGCCAAACAAGATCCATATATTGTGACAACCACGACCCCTTGTAACATCAGAACCACGACGCATATTATCTTACAACCACGATCCGTCTAACATCATAACCACGACCCATCTAAAACGAAAACCACGGTCCATAACAACAACGACACAGTCTGTATGACAACCACGAAACTGTCACGTAATCTGATCCCGTCGTTCACATGCATGTTAGATCATGGTTATTGTCCATGTTGGATCGTGGTTATTGTCCACGTTGGTTCTTGGTTCACAACCACGACCCTAGTCTAGTCCCATGAAAAGCCTGCACGATATATGTACCATGAAGTATATATATTACAGTTCAAATGACATTTCGCAAACGATGTAATTTATAAACCAACATATTAAGTCATCATTAGCCTCGGCCTCAGCCAACAGGGACGAAAGTATATTGACGCCGGTTGTGACCTATTTGTTTGCATCTAAAGCATTTGGGTGTTGTCCCATCTTCTGTGGGCCGTGGTTGTGAATCATAGTAGTAGTGCTATATGGGTCGTGGTTATGCCAACATAGATCACAATAACAACCACAATATCGTTGTTGTAATTATTTATCAATATTCTGATTTGTTTTTTTGTTAAAAACTTAGTGTAGATATGTCGTCATCTTACCCATCGTCAGACATTTGGGTCTACGCTTCCCTTGTTGAATCACTACCAAGGTCTGAAAAAATAAAGATCAAGTATGGTTTGTGTGGCGCCAAGTTTGTGAATAATACTAATTGATTTCGGTTACACTTGTCATGTCGAGGTGGTGATGCAAAACCATGCCCCAATGCCCCCGACGATATCCGAAATCTTTTTTAAGACCTGTTAGATTCGAATAGAAAACCTTCCACTGCATCTAAACCATGTGTTTTTGGATCTAGTACATGAATGACAATCACAAAAGACGAAGAGGAGGGTGCCAGATTAATAGCTTTGGAGGAAGAACAAGTCCAACTCGCCTTAAAACGTAGTATGGAAGAAGTTTTTATACCTCAGCGATATTCGAGTCAAAGACAACACGATGTTGAAGCTGGATCGAGTGCGACAAACAAGAAAAAGAAAAAGAGTAACAAATTTAAATTCCTGACCCGTCTCGGTGAATTTTATAGGGCATTGGGTACTACATACAATTCTTCACATAAAGAAAGTTTGAAAATTTTAGTTCAAAGTTTAAAAGAGCACGAAGGAAATAACTCTTCGCCTTTCGACTCAGAGGAAGTGAACCAATATGTATATGATAAAATAGATAGCAGTTTTGATCGATCAGATGACAATACAGGAAGACACTCCTCCTATGGCGCTGTTTGTTTGTAAATTGTCATTTTGAATAATGTAAATATGTAATTATGGAAGTTTTTATAATTGTGAATTATGCATTATATATATATATATATTTTATCGCTTTGTTCAACTTCAAATTTGACAATTGAGTGGTAAATGTCAGTAGTATGTTGTGTGACTATTGATTTTCCGATGTTAGAAATACCATTTTTAACATTGCAACTACAAAGCACATAGCATTACAATCACGACCCATATAACCTGGAAACCGCGACCCTTATGGATCCTGATTGTCCATACATGACATCATACTGCACTCGACAATCACATTATTCGTGAACTCTGCAAGATGACCATAAATTCAACCAGTGAACTTTCGTTTAATTACAAGAATAACAAGATAAGGAAGAAGAACAGTGACTGGATGGGAGCTACAGGTGGGCCAATTTGAGCTCTTCAAATCTTTTAGTGGCCCCAGCTTTAGCTTTCTTTGCCGCGTTGTACCTCTCGATCCAGTGCAACCTTTTCTCGTTAAAGTCTTGATCGCGAGACCTAGCGGAATGATACCGCTCGATTTCTCTGTCCGCAGCTGAAAAACTCTCTGCGAGTTGCCGGAGTTCTGAAATTGTCTTCAGAATTTCATGTGGTGGGCCATTGATCTTCGGGGAGATCGCGAACGTTCCTGAGGAAAGGGAAGGGATCTCTCATAAAGGATGAACGCGAGAAGGACTCGATGCCTTCTTCGAATGTTTCCTCTACTATTTTAATGGAAAGAGCAACCAAATCTATGAATGCTTAAATTGTTGCAATAAGGATTCTGGGTCGGATTGTCTTGTGAAAATTTGAAACCCAAGTACCACTTTTATAGGCTGGTCAAATATTCTGAATGGTCTCCCTGATTCCAAAGGGATTAAGGGGAAGTAGCGACATTAAAGAAAGTAATTGAATCCAAGTATCACTTTGATAGACTTGTGAACGAGTGGTTAATGTGAGTAGGATGTCGTGCGACTATTGATTTTCCAAGGCTCGGGGCTGTCAGCCACATTTGTTGACATGCACAAGGAATCGTTGTTGTATATGTGTAGTTGAACATGGATGGCAAACATGAACGATATATTGTGACAACTATGACCCTTGTAACACTATAACAACAATACATATCATCTTACAACCATGATTCGTCAAACATCATAACCATGACTCGGCTGAGACGAAAACCACGATCCATAACAACAACGCCACAGTTTGTCTGACAACCATGAAACTGTCATGTGATTTGATCCCGTGGTTCACGTGCATGTTAGATCGTGGTTGTTGTCCACAATCTTTCTTGGTTCACAACCACGACCCTAATCCAGTCCCCTGAAAAGCCTGTATGATATGTGTACACGACTGGCTCATATGGATCGTGCTTATGTGTTTCATCCATGACATACATAATCCATACAACATTACAATCATGACCCATATAACATGACAAACACGACCCCATTGTTTAAGATAAATACAACCCATATAACATGACAAACACGTTCCATGCAACATGAGACTACGACCGAAGCAACCCACGACCCATATAACATGGAAAATCACGAGGCATATAACATAAACCCCATGACCCACCGCTTAGTGACAGGTGTTCTTCTTACAATCACAATCCATGTAACACAATCACGATCACACGGAACAATCGTTGTTGTCATACACATTGGGTTGTGATTCCCAACCACTATCGATGTGGAAGACAACCTCGACACTTTGTTCATCCCATCCACGACCATTCCCTTAGAATTTCATGTGACCCTCCGGAAACAGCACCCCAATCTTCTTCTCTACGAAATCATGCTAAAGTCGCTACTTCCCCATAATCCATTGGGCACCGAGCGCGACCCTTCATTCTCCGTGCGACCGTACTGAATCATGGGGACCCTTTAGAATCGGCGCCTTAACCATTGAATGGTGAACCTAGAAGAGTGGTAATTTGGTGATGCTTCCATGATCAAATTCATGCATTTCTTTGCCCTTTCATTCAAAATCATGGATCAGATATCCGAAGAAATAATAGAGCCCTTATCGCGTTCTTCCTTCATTCGTGATCCCTTCTCTTTCCTCATGGACGTTCACGATCTGCCTGAAGCTCAACGGCCTCCACTGGAAGTTCTGAAGCAACTTCCGAACTCCACCAACTCGACAATTTCAACGAGCACCCAGCCATCGGAAAAACGTTAACCACTCCATTTCCTTCTGCCTCGTCTCGGTGAGCTCTTACGTTTCTTTGGAATCATCACGCGACCCCTATCACGCCCCATACAACATGATAACCACGATCCCCGTGACATGACAGTAAGACCATGACTAGTCTCTTCAACGGGACCCAGGGAGATCCACTGAAGAACACTTGCAAGTATGTCTTGTTTAAGCCTGACCATCTCAATATAGTTTTGTTTGGGCAAAACAAGTCATCATCTATAGTGTTTTTTTGCATCGCTGGTTGCCGTTGGAGAGAGATCTTCTTCCTATGCTAAATGTCACCATGGTCGCAGTTGTCATGGTAAATCGGTCGTGGCTTTTGTTTATATAATAGAAATTAAACAATGGAGCTTTTGTTTATATAGCAAAAATAAAAAACAGTGGAGTTACGTTCCCTACTATATGCTAAATGGGTCATGGCTTGCATGCTGCATGTGGCGCTTACTCCGGACACTTGCTCTGAATCCGAAGGAAAGGGTCGTAGTTTTTAACCACCAAAGATAATAGTGAGGAGGATGATAATATCCCCATTTGCAAACTTAGGTGGAAGAAACTTGCAAAGTCTTGGCTTGCATGCCGAGCTTCTCTTTTGAAAGTCTCTGTATTATATGGGTCGTGGTTGTCTGCCAAACCCCGTCTTAGTAATATTTACCATATCGGAGAAAGTTTCGCTGGACTTGACCTATGGTCTAACTAATATTATCGCCCTTGATAGAGTGGAATGGCCAAACATGATTCATGTATCCCATTCCAATTAGTTAGGATAAGGCTTAGATGATGATGATGATGATTGGAGAAAGTTTTGAAACTCAGGCTAAGCTGACTTGTATGTGATAGATTGCTTTATTACATATGCATTTCTATTCTATACTATATAAATGCAATTTAGAAACATATCTCCATAGTAGTGATTTTTACACCTACAGCAAATGTGCTGAATTGAATGCATGCAACTGAATATCTTTTTACAAGGGAACTGCCTAATTTACATTGATACTTCATAAGAGAAAAATAGTTGTTATGCATAAGATCCTCCGCTTGTAGATCTGTGAATTCGATCTTGCAAGTTCTAATAGATGTTGGCAAGGAATCATTTAATCTCCACCATATCTCCCCATTCAAATATGGAACTTTGTCCTCCTGACCAAGGTAATCAAATCAACTCTTTTTACAGAACAAACATGCAAGAATGAGAATTTCTCTATTCCCAAGCATGGAAATGAACTTTGTGATGGAATGACAAAACTTGGATAGCCTAAGGATTTAGTGATGAGTCTGAAGGCAACAACCAAGATCTCCCACAGACCAAGAAAAATATATTTCTTTTTGTATTTAGAGATCCTAGAGGACGAATTGCGTGTCAAGAGCCTAAATCCTTATCCCTGTCCATCACCATTGATAATCGAACCAGTTAAACATGAAACTGTTCAACATATTCAAGTTCAGACTGTTCAGTTAATCCATGGAAATAAATGCATACACGTACTTCAATGCTATCCAGTCCAACTTCAGTTTCAAGCTTCCAAGGGCTTCTTCACTCTGTTGTTTAATAACCCAAAAACTCTACTTGATTCAATTTCCAGCTGAGTCAGATCGATTTGAAGACTTGGGCGAGTCTTGCCTTGACTCAACTTGATATTTAATACAAGAGATTACAGATTTTAGAATACGTAGTATTGGATAAATAAAATTAAATAGCAAAAGCACACACAACTAAGTGTGCTGTGCACTGGTAGAGATTCTCTCTTCAAAGCAGAGGTCATGGTTTCAAAACCCCACTCTCTTCAGCGAGTTTTTGAGCTTGTGTTCCACATGGTGGGGCACTTTCAGTGCTTGCATTGTGTGGGCATTCTCCCTTGTATGATAATTGGCCAGATCACCGTTAATATCACTGGGCCAAGTATTCAATTCTTGTTGGTCGAAAAGGACCAAAATTTTCATCTAACAATCGCCACTGGGTGAGCCATTCACTACATTCCTACACATTTTCTGCGGACCAATGATCAGGTGGCTCTGATTGTACAGGAGGAGAGGACCCTAACAAATGGGACTCTGGCCGCTGAAAGGTGGACCCAGCTTATTTTAGACAGTGAACTAGGGCTGTCGACGGGTCGGGTCCTGGTGTTCCCTTACCTGGACTGTCTAAGAGGGTCAGGTTTGGGTCCTGTCAGGTTGTTCTAGAACTATATGAGGTCCCGAACCGAGATCGGATGCGGTTTGGGTGATTGACTAATATCATTTGGTCTTGGGTCGCTTCAGGTTAGGTCTAGGTTGGAATGGGCTTCACTGGATGGACGGATTGGATCTTCCACGTGTGCCACATTGCCACATGGTGTGCAGATGGGTGTATGTGGACAATGTGACTCATCTGAGTTGACTCATACCTAGTCGGACAATGTCACACTCTATATGGCCTAGAGCCCAAAATCTAGCCTTATCCACAACTTAGGTGGGCCATAGCATAGGAACGGTTGAAAGATGACATGAATCCATTAAAATCTTCCTGATTGTTTGTGGGACCCACCGATATATAGTTTAGAATCCAACCCATTAATTGTGTATCTGACCTAAATGAGGGGTTCCACCACCTTTCACACCATTCCAAATCTCAGGTGGGCCCCATGAAGTGATTTTAGATGTTTTAGGCATAATTTTGCACTATTCTAGATGATGCGGCCCACCTGAGTTTCGGATATGGCTGATTTTTGGGACATCCCATGTTTAGGAGGGTATTCCCCATATGCAAAATTCAAATGCCATGTACAAATTACGGCGAGGCCACAAAGCTCAACCTTTCCCTTCCCATCACTCCATCAGGCAGATCAAACTGCTTAGATTTCTTGTCTCAAATTATCAGGTGGACCACACATGTACATCTCAAACTCGAATTAGATGATCACTCTACACATCTCTGTATTAGGTGATTGTAATTCTAAATTCGAGTTTGGATTGACCTTGGAACATAGTTGGGAGTACTGAATTATGCACATGATAGAAATCTTAGGATACCGAAGGTCCTGATTGTCTCCAATATTATCCAGCAAAATCCCAGGATTGGCAAATCAAGGATCCAAACGACACCCTAGGAGTTCTGCTAATTCCTCCACATGCATTTAGATTCCGACCCTTTGACATGCCACTGCATGTGCTAAGCTGGAACATCTAGGTGGTTCTAGTATGATGTTAGGCTGTCCTGCACCTAAGTCCAATTGTACATGCCCTGACCCAAAAACCAGGTCGGTCCACCCATCACGTAGGCAGAAAACCGGTCCACTTGTAGCCAACTTGACGACGGGACTAGACTGATTCAGGGGCCAGGCCACATAGTCAATTGGTGCGGCCATGTTTTAGAACTATGTACAGAACAAGTGCCACCCACCAACCTCCTTCCAACCTAAAATCACAGTCTTGCTGATGGAAACTTGTGAGTTTCACAGCACGTACCAAGAAAAAAAATAAAAATAAAAATAAAAATCATATCCAAAGGCATGCGCTCGGCTTCCATACACAGATGCATGTATGAGACAAGGTCGCATCAGATCAACAAATACAGTAAAATAACACAGTAATTTCCAATGAAGAACGCAGCAGTCCCACTCCTATGAAGAGCAAAGTAGTCACTTGCACACCAACCATTCTAACAACAGTTGTGAGTGCAGTATCTGCTACAACAGTTCGATGTAAAATGGATATTCCTTTTTCCTTGAAAGGTATCCTTTTCAGGTTTACTTCTACGCATTTGAAACTATAAAACACAGGAAATGAGGAAAGGCGTACATGGGATGCATGCTAAACCTTGCCATGCAATACGTCGGGTTCTTGCTAAGCAGATGCACCCGGATCATTGATGACTCCCAAGAAATCATCTTTTATGGAACCGAGTCAGAACTGCGAAAATGGACCAAAACATTATGTACAGTGTATGAGAGTAAATGGTTATCCAAATTAAAAGGTTGAGTTTGAGAAGGAAACAAATGCAAATGCTTGACGAGGTTTTCCACTCTGAGTTGAAGTAAATTCGGCACAGTTAGAACCTTCAGCAAATATATATTTTTTTTTTAATTTTTTTTTATAGAAATTCAGTGTTTCAATTAAATTAGTAAATATACCTTCTTTTGACATTACAAGCAGCCATAATCTTTTTATGTTTCAGCTGAAAATTTTTAGATCGGTACAGTTCCACCTTTCCATTTCATCCATTTGGGTAAAAAATTAATAGTTGCGCTCATTCTCGGTAGTTTTTTTTTCTTTCTTTCTTTTATTATTATTATTATTACCAGCCATTTTAGCTAGTATTTTTAGATGCCTTTCAGGGCAGTTTAGTGAAAAGAACCCTCAAATGGAAACCCTATCCATAGGGAAAGAGAGGTTTCTCTATTTCCTTCTTCTTCTTATTCTTCTTTTAATTACATTTTTCTTTCCCATAATGGAAAATGACGACAAAACAAATATGACCATTTAGTAGGAAAGACAAAACACCTGCTGAAGCGGAATTGACAGCTTGCACGCTACAGAAGTCATAAAAGAATCATGTATTTGGAAATTATTGGATTCTTGATGTATTAACTTTTCCATGAAGTCAATAAAATTCGAACCAAGTAATAAATGTTTCTCTTTTATTTTCCTTTTTTTTTTTCTAGAAAGAAAACATGTCTGAAGCTAATCCCGCATATTATCTTGACATCACATTTGAAAGCTGAAAATTTGCTATATAGGATTATTTGAATGGTAGATAGTCTGATAGAGAGATCCTACCTTACAAAAACTAGGGGAAGCGGCATGTGCAACGCATGTACAAAGAGGATGGGAGGGAGTAAGTGGGAGAAATTGGAATGGGAGAAAACAATAGGAAAATTGTAGAGGGAGGGAGGGAGCACGCTCATGGTTTCAGTCACGTTTTCTTGTGTTGCAGCCTACTTGAACTTTGGGTTTGCCTTATTTTGGGGCTAATGTCTTGAAATGAGCTGTGCAACAGGTGTATGGTAATGATTTCACCTCCATCATCACAGTGGGCCCTAGATAGCCTTTGTTAGTCTCCCTACTACTACACTGTGTGGGCTACACACAAGGAGATTAAAGGCTTTTTGCGAGTGAATATGAACTTGGACAACAGCCACATTTTTCAGTTCCAAAAAATACCCCTGACTTTATTTAAAATGTCCCATGTCCTTCGAATATTCAAAGTTTTCTACCCTACGAAACTAATTGTAGGGCAAAAATGTCAAATAGCTGCTCACACCGTACATAGCATAGATAATCTTTATTTGGGGTTAGGATGAATTAATTGTGAAACTGAAGTCAAGGTTGAATGTTATGTCAATGCCTTTGCATGTAGAAGAAAGTACCACACTTGACTCTGAACAAGAACTCACTAACATCCATATGAATCACAATAGAATAGGGAAACTTGAGTCGATGCCATAATGACAACAGTTGGAAGGATATATTCTCATCCCCTCTTCTACACAGGCTGCATCAACCCTTGCTACCAAATGCCAATCATTAGCCATTAATTAGAATTTTTTTACGAGTGCTTATTCTCTCTCTTTCCTTGTCAAAGGTCCAGATGGATGAAATTGCATGTTCTTTCTTTATTTTTATTTTTTTAAAGTGGCAACTTAATGCCATTCACTAGCAATTCCTCTAGACATTTTAGCCACCAAAACCAACTCAGTGCCTGAGAGAAATGCCTGATGGCAAGAATATAGCTATGGACATTGGAGAGAATTGACACGCCATACAAGTGATTGTTGCCATCCATAGAGTCAGACAACCTCGGTGCATGAACTGCCTCATCCCACCTAGTTGCAACAGAGAGAAAATGAAGATTTTCTGGATGTTTTGATAAGTTGAAAAACGATATATTCATTGGTTTCAAAAAAAGCCTCCATTGTCAGAAATGTGGTTCTTGTTTATGAACTTGGGTCCTAATACAAAGAAAGTAATGTTTGGACTTAACAAAAGACAAGAAATGGCCAGAGGACATACGGTTTTTGTAGCATCAACGCGAGTCCCGATTATCTTCACCTGTGCCTCACTATTCAAATCCTGTCAGCCAATTCTAGTCCTGCGTGGTCCTTGCGGTATTGGTGAGCGAGGGTCAGAGCTTTATGTGGCCTCTTACACATTTCCTTTTCGCATACTCCTAGGGAGGCGAATGCGGTAGCCGACCACCTGGCTAGGAGAGGTAGTGCCTCGCAAGCCAACTCCACTTTTTCAGCCAAGACCGATCTTCCGGACATTGCTATTGGCCTTCTCTTTTTGGTTAGAGTAGGCTTAGGATACTTGAGAGGGATTTAGCTCATGCTCCCTCTATGATAGGTGAGGCATCATCCTTTTTGTGATGCCCGCCCGAAGGCCCCGTAAAGTCCTCTTTTGTGAAATACAATCATCCTTTAAAAAAAAATAAAAATAAATAAATCCTTTTGAATCTTGACCTGCATAGAGCCCAAAGCAAGGGGGGAAAAGAATGAAAAGGAAGAAGAAGAGGAAGAAGAAGAAGAAGAAGAAGAAAAGAAAAGCATTAGTTTCACTTTCACAGTCAGCAGCCATGGAAAAGAACTCAATCGCTGCCTGAACAACTGCATTTTGCCAAAGAACATATCCCCAAAGGTTCTACTTTTTTTTTTTTGAAGACTAACACTGATGCTATCCGAAAAAAGAGACAAATTAGGGGGGAAACAAGGTCACAACTACAATATTAGGAAGAAATGTCCCAGCTTTTAACAATCCTATCCACCAACTTGTTCTCCTATCTGCCAATGCGGGCAAACGGAATGTTTAGCCTTGAGGCAAGACAACACATACCTCGAACACAAAAGGATAGTCTCCAAGGCTCAGGTTGACTTTTGATCACACATTTAATCACATTGAAAGAGTCGCCTTCTACAATAACCAGACCTGAGTGCTCCTTAACAAGAATCCCTAACCCTTCTCTGAGAGCATAGGCCTCTCTATTCTCGAAGTGCCTCCTGGGCTAGCTGGTGGTTATTTCTTTTAATGGTAGTGAAAATAAATTTTCCTTTGCCGTCATGTGACACCCGCTTTGTGAAAATTTGGTTATTTGACCATAGAAACCCAAAACCCGAAGGGATTTTTCAATTCTCTATTCGAACAACCAGTTCTTTTTTCCAATGCTGATTAATTTAAAAAAAAAAAAAATACAACGAGAAATTGTATGTTCGAGAAAAGCGTGGTGATTCAGATGTGGCTTATGTCCTAGATATACAGAGTGTAATGGCTGAACAGGATTCGTGAACAGGATGATGATGATGATGATGATGATGCATCAAGGCATGCTTTCAACTACGTCTGGTATTGATAGCACCAGCCGTCCCCAACCTAGGTAAAGGAGGGTTTCTGTCAAGTGGCCAGCCAATCATAAAAAGTCTCACCAAGCAATCTTTAGAATAATTGCTTAAACAAGATTCTTAAAACTGGCCCCAAATAGCTAGGACAAGGTTATGATGATGACGGCATTTCTTATAATGCACTTCTAACTCCACATTGTCACTATTTTTGGAATATCTTTTTATGGCCATTAGATGTCAAGTTGCATTAATAGTAAAAAGATAAAACAGCAGCATACAGTAACTAAGAGCAGCTGCTATTGCAACTAACAACCAATCATCCCCTTGATTCAACATCATATTGAAGAATGATAGTGTTATACAGACATTTGGTTGAAAGAGAAAACGGCATTCTTGTCAACTTGGAAAACATAACTCTCAGACATTAAAAGAAGTCATGAACTGAAATGTACCGATCCATTCGTATAGTTTGGCGTGTCTCCAGATTGGAACTCCAAGAACATGAGTTTGCATATATATATATATATATATATAACAATTTTTTTTAATCAATATAAATGACACAAATATGTGTATTCAATAGAATTCCATAAGAACTTTTTGTTGTTAATTCACCCTCTTATAACCCATTTTGACAAGTATCTCACCTATTTATGTTGTCAAATACTCAGGTTGGTAACAACCACAATATCCAGCTGATTAGATATGAAAGTTTATTTGTCAATCTCATGAGCCATCCACTGAAGGAAGTGCTAATCTACACACCCAAGCACTGACTGTTTAGGTTATAGAAAACAACTGCAGATAATAAGAGGCAATGCCTCCCACTTCTCTATAGAATCCATTAAAACCCAAATAATGTAGCAATGACAAGGTTTCATGAGGTGTTTGGAAGCTCAATGGAATTCAATTGCAAGCTACTGGATTCATTATAGAACAAATGATCAAAGTCAGGATGGTACCATTTTAGTTACTTATTTGTTTATTTATTAATTTATTTTGAGAAGATAACAAAAATATATTTAGAAAAGAAAAACCAAAGGAGGTAAGAATTGCTGGAACAAAGAGATGAGGAGACACTGCAGAGCTAGCATCTCTACCAACATGGTGAAACGAAATGTTCAGTCCAAGGTGGGCCTGAAAAATTAAAATTTTGAATAGGCCCCGCTCAATGACCCCGCCCGAAACAATTCAAAATCCGGGTCAAGACCTACCCAGGCCCGGCCCGTTGATAGCCATATGCAGGAAATGGATGGGTTTTATCCACATTATCCATCGATTTCTCCATATCATTTTAGATTATAAACCTACAAATATGGTAGATCCAAGGCTCAAGTGGACCACACAGCGGGGATTAAACTGATACCGTTGAAAACTTCTTAGGTACACATAAGTTTTGGATCAAGCTGATATTTGTATTTTTCCTTCATCTAGACGTTTATGACCTTATGAACAGGTTAGATGGTGAATAAACATCATGGTGGGCCCTGGAAAGGTTTCAACGGTGGTCATCATTAGCACCGCTGCTGTGGTGTGGTCTACTTGAACCTTGGACCTGCCTCATGTTTTGAGCTTATAACCTAAAATGATATGTAAAAATGGTTGGACGGTGTGGATAAAGTCCGTTCATCAGGTTGGGCCCTCAGAGCCCTAGCCTGTCCCGAGATTGGTACAGGCGGGGGGTAGTACCAAATCGGGCGTCCGCAGGAATTTTGAAGAAAAAGAGGGAAGGGAGTTTTGTGATACTCTGGCAATGCATCACGCTTGATGCGTAGGCACCCATAAATTGTACAAACTGATCAATTTGTGGATGCCATTATCACTAATTCAGTCTCAATGCATGAGCGGTCTTAATATCTACTTCGTAGACACTTGTTTCTTGAGAAAGGATAACAGATTCTTTTTATTTTATTTATTTATTTTTATTTTTAATCTAACCGTTTCAATTGATGTCCTCCAATTGATAGTTAGATCATAAAGTGATCTTAATTTTTGGACCACGGTGCATGTCAAATGCGACCCATAATTTGAACAGTTTAATTTGAAATACTTACATTCAATGTATGCAATTTTCAAATCATTTTTAGGTCTATGTGTATCATCCATCACCTTCTTCTCGAGTATCAGCATTTTTCTAAAGAAAGAGATTTTTTAATAAAAAATAATAAAATAAAAATCAACAGTGGTATGGCAATGGGCTGGCCCTAGCTAATATTTTGAAGAGGCTTGGCCTGGTACCTGTTCAAAATCTGTGTCTGGACCAGCTCACAGCCACAACCAACTCACCCCTTCGAGACCCTAGATAGAGGGTGCAGGTCTAATAAGGTATGGTTCAGGGTCAACCCAAGGCCAACTTGTCTCAAAAGAAGTTAACTCAAGTTGGACCCATCTGCATCCCAACAAAACCTGAGTCAGGTTGAGGCCTACCAAAGTTGCACCCCTTCCATTCTGGGTCTGTCTATGGGCCAAGTGGCTCGTTGGGCTTTCAGGCTTTGGTTTGGACTTGGGATAGTATATATGATATGAGGGCCTGGTTTGAAAGTAAAAGTAAAGCTCACTCATCGACAACTAGTATGTACATAAAACCCCATCAGCCAAGCACAAGTCCAGCCTATTGATTTATGGTTTCCAATAATGGTATATTTAAAACTTTCACACACACACACACACACACACACACACACATATATATATATAAGATTTCAACGGTGGGCGTCATTATCAACACTGCTTCTTATGGTGTGGTCCACTTGATCCTTGGATCTGACTCATTTTTGGACTTATATCCTCAAAACATATGTTAAAATAGATGGCCGGTGTTAATAAATTCATACGTCACAGCGGGCCCTCATAGTCCCAGCATGTCCCAGCCCGGGCAAGGGTTAATACCTAATCCGCGTATCACAAGCCTCGGCCGAGCTTGGGCTTAAGTCAGACAATGTGGGCCCAACTTGGGAGTGACCTTAGCCTGGGTGAACCCGGCCCGCTGACATCCCTAGTCTGCTCAACTCCCACCTGGTCTTCCCGCCAGAGAATCAGCCATGCCCTCCGTCGGTCGTTTTTGGCTGACGGGAGTGTGGAGAACCCAACGCGCATGTTAGCAAAACCCTAAACCCTAAATCTCATTGCAACAAAATCTGACCTAGATACGATTCCACGCATGTGGAATCCTATTCGCACGCGCCGCGACGGCCAATCGCCCATTCCGTTCTCCTCCGTTTTCAAAAAGCTCTGAACTTTCGAGTTGTAGTCCGGAACTTGATGATGGAGGTAGCAGTGGGGATTCTTTCTGTGGGGCTGATGGTAATGGGACGTTTCCGCGTGGATGAGGTGATGGCGGTGGCGGTGGCAATGATCCTGAGGAAGACGGCAGAGAAGAAGAAGAGTTTGGGCCGGTATTGAGGTTTGAGGAGGTGATCAGAGAGGCGGAAGCTCGGGGGCGAGTCTTCCTTCTGACATGTTAGAGGCTGCAAAGACGATCAGAATTCGCAAAGTTCTTCTTCTTAGATACTTGGTTTTGCAGGTAGTGTTTGATTACACTCCACTATGAAATTCCATCCGATTACAATATCAATGTTTGGGTTTCGTGAAATGCCATCCTTAAAAGATCTACGACGATTCTTTCCGACGTGGACATGACAAATGTGTATGATTGGTATCATTGATCTGGTGGGTCACGGGGTCAATGGACCAACGCAGAGTGAAAATCAAGTGAGTGAGCAGCTCTGACCATCCAATTGTTGTGAGCTTTGCCTGTTGTTAGCATACCTTTGCCCATTTCTTTGAGTCAACATAAGCTTTTTCAGCTCCCTGGTCAGATAGCTACCACAGTTCATTCCCCCATCATTTTGGGTTATGGCCTGTTCTTGTGTGGATTGCAAAATCAACGGTTCTGATCACTGCATACAAGTTTAACGCTTATGTAGAGATGTTTTGTTGCGCCTCTGCTTCACGGAGCAGGCTAGAGTATGCATCACACTAGAAATTCTACTTTTGTTATTTATTTCATTTTCTGTTACAATTGCAGGATTCGGTTTGGCCTCTTGGTGTTGCAATCAAGTCCTGCTCTTTGCTTTGTGACCAAATGCTTGCCGACCCATCTTTCCTTTTCAAAGTTGCTACAAAGGTTGGTTGAGCTGTCTTTTTCATGTTCCTAGAATACAATTCTTTTGGTTAAGTGAAGAATTTTTTAATCTTTTGGTTATGGTTCAGGTTGTTATTGATTCTTGTTGTGGAATGTTTGCGGAAGTTAAAAAGAGGGGAAAGGATTTCTGGGCAGAGTTCGAGTTGTTTCTTGCGGATCTTTTGGTTGGGGTGGTTGTTGACATTGCTTTAGTTGGGTTGTTAGCACCATACGTTCGCATTGGAAAGCCGTTTGTGTCGAAAGGGTTTTTTGGACACATGCAACGTGTTTCTGGAGCTCTACCTAGCAGGTTAGTAGTTCCTATTGAGCTCTACTTAGAGGGTCCAGATCATTCACTTCAGTGATGGTTTTTTACTTTCCGGTCCTTTGTTTTGTGGATAATTTGTGGTAAAAAATGAGAATTTCAGGTGAAATTTTATGCAAATCCCTATTATAATTGCTTCATTTGTTACTCATGTAATACAACAATTGGTGCACAGATCATATCGGGTTGATCTGTCCATGTGAAGTTTTGTTGACTGCATGCTTAGTTTGTTAACAAATTCATGTGCTGGTTTGTATGGGAAATTAAGAATATGACCGATGGAATTTCACTCACCCAAAAAGCATTTTCCCCTATATGAAAGATACAAAAATGCATTTATTCTTTTAGACATTATTATAGTATCTCATTTTTAACTTGATGTACTGCCATGGAGGTGCTAGAATTGAGTGCACATGATGGTTGGCTACTGGATACTGTGCTGCCATGGAGGTGCTAGAATTGAGTGCACATGATGGTTGGCTACTGGATACTGTGCTGCCATGGAGGTGCTAGAATTGAGTGCACGTGATGGTTGGCTACTGGATACCATGATATATCCAAGGTGGGAGTTGTTTGGCAATTCTATAAGAATTGCCAAAAGGATAAGATTCTATTATTTTTTTTCCTAGTTGTCTACTGTCATGTATTGAATAGTTATTTATGACATGTTGTAGCTGACCCCAAATATCTATGATGATGATAATGATGATCATGATATTAAGTAATTGTGTTGAAATGGTTTTCCTATGCCAAATCGCAGTCAGATACTTTTTTAGTGTCTAGCAATTGTTTTTCAGGCTTGTGTGGAATTGGACCTGACCTTGGCTATATCCACCATGTTCTTCTTTCGAAATCCTTTGCCTCATTTTTTTATTTTTTTTTGGTTTCCTTTTTCATATGCAGTGTATTTGAAGCTGAAAGGCCTGGCAGCAGATTTTCTGTCGGACAACGGGTTGGAACATACTTCTATAAGGTGTCATATCCTCCTTGTCTCGTCACTTTTGAACATGTGTCCGTTTCTTGGCCTTTTGGAGCCTTTTGTATAGAAGTGGAAACATTTACTTACTGCTTCTAGCACATACCAGAATTGATGTTTTCTCATATTTATTTTAATATATGGTGTGGTGTGCTTGCGTTTCTTGATCAGGGAGTTTTGTATGGTTCAGTTGGTTTCTTTTGTGGGATTATAGGCCAAGGTATTGCAAATTTGGTGATGACAGCCAAACGGTAATACTTCTTTCTTTAAACATCTTGTATTAGTTTCTGGATACTCATGACAAGGGTATCTTGTTCAGTGAATTCTGCACTGCTCATTTCTATGTGAATTAGTTGCCATGTATGATTCAACCAGTATCTTTATGCTATCTAGATTCCATTGCACATTAAGTAGTATTATTTGAAAGCTAATTGGAAAGTGTTGCAGCTAGCTAATAGGAAAGATCTGCTCAAACGTAGGCACCTGCAAGCTAAGCTTAACACAAGAATAACAACTAAAGTTGAAAAGAAAATCTGGATTTTTTATTTATTTATTGAATTAAGAAGTTCCTTGAGAATACTCATGTGAGGTCCTTATATAGACCTCTTAACAAACAAGTTTTATTTTATTTTTTATTTTTGGTAGGAGATTTTCTTTCTCTTTTAGTGTCACTGATAACTGATTTATGACAAAAATAGAAGTTGATAAAAAGAATGCTTAAGAGATACAAAGATCTAATGGAATTTTATTGTAGAGTTGGCTGATTGGATTGTGCTGCCTAATTAGAAGGCTTGGGCCTTCTTGCTGGTGGGTCGACTGCAAGGCCTAGGTTGGGCCTAATGGATCTGGCCTAGTGATGGGGATATCAGGTGCACATGCGCACTCACGCCGCCCCCCCTACGCATGTAAGTTAGAAGGAGGGCCCCACCATCGATCTGGATAGATGACGATGTCCAGGGAGGGCCTCCTAGTTAGAAGACGGAGTTTTGGTTCAAGAAAGCGGGCCCAATAGCCAAGAAAAGCCCATCATGGGATCTCATGATCATGGCTCAATAGTCAGATTGATTTCATATTTTAGGTTTTGGTTATTTATGTTATTTAGAACATCGTCAATGCTTTATATTTCTTTGATTGATTTTTATTTTAATTTACTTTATCGCTAAGTAATAGGTTGCGCATATGGCACGAGTTTTGGGGTATAGGATTTTCTTATAAATAGGAACCCCTTCATCGAAGGGTTAACTACCATGGTGCGAAGCCACATCTATCCCGATTCGCCCCCATCCATTGCCATCTCTACTACCCATCTTCTACCATCCCTTCTTCTCATCTTAGCCCATCATCTACACTTAGAATCAATCATCTATTGCAGCAATTCTCTTCCACACATCAGAATTTCAGAATCGAGCCCTACAGGAGGGCTGAAACTTTGGCAGAGTACCACGCACAAACCGTATATCGGATCGAGCTGGGATTTGGGGGTTTTGGAGTCCATCCCTGGCCGACCAGGGCCAAGGTGGCCTTTTTCTGAATAGTGGGCCCGACATACGTGCGGTCGGGATCACATGCACGTCCGTCTGGGCCATTGTTGTTGTTCACACGCGGGATCGTCTTTTGGCTTAGGTTTTTATCCTCTTTTATCCTCTCATAGCCGTTTTTCATGAAACCTAGCCCAAGATTACATTTTTCCTAAGTTATATGCCCATTTTCTTACCCTAAGGTTCCTTGATTTGAAATTGGTGAATCCCTTAAATTAAGGACTGATTATTATGCATGTGTGGATGATTATTTCTTATCTTTGAGTATCGTTTGGTTCATAATTTTTATTGATCCAGCCCTATCATGTGTAGGCCTGGACCCACATAGATTCCTCTTTAATTGAATGTTTGGATTTTCATGTGGGATGTGGAATGTGTAATTGTTTCTAAATTGGTATGATTTAAGCCTGAAATCTTGCATATCATATTTAAATTTCATGTCCTGCATCAAATTTGGTATCAAAGCCTAGGGTTCTTGTAGGGGAATTCATTACATGTTTAGGGTTTGGTTGTTTATGTCCATTACGCATCAATGCTCATCATATATGGCTGTTTAGAAGTCCATAAGCCCTAACATAAGCTGCTGAAATTTTCTGTTATCCCCTTATTTAAATTATTTTAGAAATTAACTTACTTTTCTATTTCTAGGTTTAGAAACTTTCCTTTCCTGTTTTTTAGAAACTAATTTTTTAGAAACTTTCTTAATCTGTTTTTAGAAACTAATTTCCTTTCCTTTTTCTTTTTTAGAAACTAGTTTACTTTCCTTTTTCTTTTTTAGAAACTAACTTAGTTTCTATTTTAAGAAACTTTCCTTTTTCTTTTTCTTTAGAAACTATGTTTTTAATTTTATTTTTTTTTTAAAGAAACTTTTTAATTTGTTTTTTTTAGAAGCTTTCCTAATTTGTTTCTTTAGAAACTTTCCTCATTTGTTTTTAGAAACTTTCTTTTTTCATTTTTAGAAACTATGTTACTTTTCTTTAGAAACTTTACTAATTTGTTTTTTTTTTTAAGAAACATTCCTAATTTGTTTTTTATAGAAACTTTCCTAATTTGTTTTTCTTATAAACTTTCTTTTTTCGTTTTTAGAAACTAGGTTGCTTTTTTTTTTAGAAACTTTCCTAACTTGTTTTAAAAACTTTCCTTTTTCATTTTTAGGAACTAGGTTGTTTCTTTTAAAAAAATTTTAAAAAAAATCTTATGTTTTGACAACTATATTGCTAAATTTTGGTTGGTACCCTATACTAAACATGGAACAATTGCAAGAGTCACTAAACAAGCTGTCCTAAAAGTTGGAGTTTATGATTAAGCGCTTGGAAATGGACCAATTCTGTGAACAGCTTGATGTACGTATTACCCGACTAAAGACCATCGCCAGGACAAACCCTACCATTGAGGTAGATGTCCAATCTCAAGCAGGTGGCTTGGAGGATAGACCAATGAATGGAGTTGGCCAAGGAATTAGTTATGGGCGTGCACCCGTGCACCCACCCCATGAGGAACATCAAGACCATTATTTTGAGGAGCACAACATGTGCGGCCTTGTGGTTAGAGAGAGTGCACCAGAGGCTAGTGTAGAGTTACCGACTGAGGTCATTCCAGTAGTGGATGAGTTTCATGATGTTTGTCCTGATAATCTACCAGATGAGTCTTCCCCTAGGAGGGATATAGAGCATACCAAAACATGGGACACCGTAATACCTACAGCCAAGTTTACGTTGAATATTTTTGTCGATAGGTCCACAGGTCTAAGTCCTAGTGAAGTCTTTACTTGTTATAAACCTAGGAAACCTATTGATCTTGTCCCTATTTCACTGTCCCATAGGTTGTCAGAGTCTGCAGAGTCTTTTGCGCATCACATTCATTCATGACATCAAGAAATCAGGTAGAAGATCATGACTAGTAATGAACATTGCACATTTTCTGCAGACCAACATAAACGTTTCAAAGGATTCAATATTGGGGATTTCGTGATAGTCCGCATTAGCCCCGAGCGGTACCCTCCGAGGGTCGTTCGTAAGTTACACGCGCGTAGCGCTGGACCCTTTAAAATTATAAAACGAAACGGTCTCAATGTGTATGAGGTAGATCTTCCACTTTCCATGGGAATTAGTTTCACATTCGATGTGGAAGATTTAATGCCTTTTCAGGGGACCACTGATGCTTTGTCCGTCCCTTCGCCTACCAATCCTGATTCCTCATATTTATCCCTTGAACCATGGCCCATTCTCGACCCATTTTCTTTGCCTCTACATCACATACCTACCCATCCTGACCCATTTTCCCAGCCTCTACCTCCCATATCTACTCTTCTTGACCTTTCTTCCCAGCCTATACCTCCTATACCTACCCGTCCCAACCTTTTTTTTCAGCTCTACCTCTCATACCTACCCGTCCCGACCCATCTTCGCAGTCTCTACCTCCCATACCTATCCTTCCTAACCCATTTTCTCAGCTTCTACCTCTCATACCTAACCTTCACACACCCAAAAAGGAAATAGAGGATATCCTGGACCATAAGATAGTTTCAACGTCAGACGGTGGGTCTCAGAAATACCTGGTTAAATGGAAGTCACGCCCAGCTTCAGACTGCACGTGGCTCACTGAGGAGGAGCTTCAGACACTTGATCCTGACATCCTGGAGCGGTTCAGGAGTTTTATTTCGCCAGTGGCGAAATCTTCACAGCCGGAGAGAATTGATGGGGATATCACGCGCACATTCGCACTCACGCTGCCCCCCTACACACGTATGCTAGAAGAAGAAGGGCCCCACCATCGATCTGGATCGATGACGATGTCCAGGGAGGGCCTCCTAGTTAGAAGACGGAGTTTTGATTCAAAAGAGTGGGCCCAATAGCCAAGAAAAGCCCATCACGGGATCTCATGATCATGGCTCACTAGTCGGATTGATTTCATATTTTAGGTTTTGGTTATTTATGTTATTTGGAACATCGTGAACACTTTAGATTTCTTTGATTGATTTTTATTTTAGTTTACTTCATCGCCAAGTAATAGGTTGCGTACATGGCATGAGTTTTAGGGTATAGGGTTTTCTTATAAATAGGCACCCCGTGTAGCTTTTTTGATACATTGAAGATTAATAAAAATTCTGCATTTTTCTACTCTCTGAGTTGTGAAGCCTAATTGGGTGCGAAGCCCTCCCTTCATCGAAGGGTTAACTACCGTGGTGCAAAGCCACATCTATCCCGATTCGCCCCCATCCATTGTCATCTCTACTACCCATCTTCTACTATCCCTTTTTCTCATCTCACCCCATCATCCACGCTTCGAATCAATCATCTATTATAGCAATTCTCTCCACACATCAGAATTTCAGAATCTGGCCCTACAGGAGGGCTGAAACTTCGACAGAGTACCACGCACAAAGCGGATATCGGATCAAGCTGATATTTGGGGGTTTTGGACTCCATCCCTGGCCGACCAGGGCTAAGGTGGCCTTTTTCTGAATAGTGGGCCCGACACACGTGCGGTTAGGATCACACGCTCGTCCGTCTGGGCCATTGTTGTTGTCCACACGCAGGATCGTCTTTTGGCTTAGGTTTTTATCCTCCTTTATCTTCTCAAAGCCATTTTTCATGAAACCTAGCCCTATATTACATTTTCCCTAAGTTATATGTACATTTTCTTACCCTAAGGTTCCTTAATTTGAAATTGGTGAATCCCTTAGAGTAGGGACTGATTACTATGCATGTGTGGATGATTATTTCTTATCTTTGAGTATCGTTTGGTTCATAATTTTTATTGATCCAGCCCCTATCATGTGTAGGCCTGGACCCGCATAGATTCCCCTTTAATTGAATGTTTGGATTTTCATGTGGGATGTGGAATTTGTGTAATTGTTTCTGAATTGGTTTGATTTAAGCCTGAAATCTTGCATATCATATTTAAATTTCATGTCCTGCATCACCTAGCCCATGAGTCTTGGGCCTAGTTGATGTGGCTTGGCCTGCATCAGAAAGTCATTTGAATTACAGGATTTTGTGGCTAGTGTAATTATCATCATCTAAGCTTTGTCCCAATTACTTGGGGTCAACTGCATGAATCCTATTCCGCCCTTCCACTCTATTAAGGTTGATAACCTTAGTTAGACCATAGGTCATCAAGTCTTTTCATAGTACCTCCACCCTCTTCTTTTGGGCCTTCCCCTTGCCTTTTTAGAGCCTTCAACTTGTACCAAGTCACTCTTAATTGGGGTAGTTCTTGGCCTCTATTGCAAATGACCAAACCATGTTTGTCTCCTTCTTATTTTATTACCTATTGGTGCTACTCCGAAGTTCCCTTGAATGTATTCATATCTAATTCTATCCTTACTCATCTTGCCACTCATCCGCTCAACATCCCTTTTTCAGCTATAATCATCCTTTGAAAATGTTGTTGCTTAACTGCTTGTCCCCAAAAGCTTGGCTGATCTTATAGCTATTCTCTAGAATTTCCCTAGTTTAAGCATTACATGATCATCACAAAAAACTCTAGAGGCACATCTCCATTTCTTCCACGGTACCACCCACTTGGAATTCTTCTCAATCTCTCCGTTCTCATGAATTATCGACCTGAAATATTGAACATCGTCATTTTGGGAAGATTGTGTTGAGCAACATTAATATTTTGATGGAAGCAATCATGAGGTTTTTATTTTTTTTTGAAAAGTAACCTACAATGAGGACGTTGGGATGTATCATAGGCAAGATGAGGAAGGATAAAATTAGGAATGAATTCATTCGAGGGAACTTAGGAGTCGCACCAATTGGTAATAAGATCAGGGAAAGTGGACAGAGATGGTTTAGTCATGTGCTATGGAGACCAAGAACCATGCTTGTTAGGAGTCAGTCGGTTCAAGCTAAAGGCTCTAAAAGGGCAAGGGAAGGCCCAAAAGGACGTGGGTCGAGGTAGTAAGAAAAGACTTGATGACCTATAGCTTAACTAACTATATGGTCCTTAATAGAGTGGTATGGCAGAATATGATTCCTGTAAGTGACCCCAATTAGTTGGGACAGGCTTAGATGATGATGATGAAGCAATCTTTCTAACCTTCTAGTTGAAATGTTGGACCAACCATAGATGTGAAGTTCCAATGTTTGCTGAAAATATGTGTGATTTTCTCTGATCTTAAGTTTGTCAAATTGCGTGTGGACTAGCAGGTTCTCATGACACTGCTGACATTTTCGTAGTCTATATACTGAGAGGAAATTCTTCAAACAGAATCATATAGCAAGATGGTAAGGCAGTTGAATCTAAATGAGTTATAAGATCGTAAAATCTTTTATTTGGACTTCTAGAAAATGAAGAAAGACGAAAATGCTGAAAGAAAATCAGAAAGTAAGATGTGGCCAAACCGTCCATTCCTTACCATTCCACAGTAAACTGTTCATAATATACTAACACTGCACTGCAAAAAATCAGAAACATGTGTAAGCAAAATCATTGCAAAGTACTCAAATGTTCAGAAGTATCTAACCTGTGAGGTTACAGGTCAAGTTCTCTTCAATCTATAAGAAAGCCACAACAACAACAAAAGGATTACAATTGTTACTTAGCAAACATCCCCCTTCAAAGTTAATTTTGCTATTCAATAAGTAAATCAGAAAGTTTGCCAGTAGAAAGAAGTACATGCAAGTGCTCCAATTGGGTAAGCAAATATAAGTTTTATACCAAACACACATTTCCAATGCATAATGCATGTAAGACACTTTGAAGTCTGCCAGTTTCTCTGCCTCCTTTCCCTTCCTACAGATGTAGAGATACAGTTGATCATTAAAGGAGAGAGTCTGATTAATGTCATGGAATTTGGTAGGTTGAGGGCTTGGGCACATGTTTCTTCTGTTTTAGTGATGCACTTGCCTTCCCAAGAAACTTTATCCCCAAGGAACCAAATTCTCAACTTAGATTGTGTCCTGCATTGCCAATAGAACAGTAGCATAGGAGAATGTGACCCTGCAGTTGTTATTTGAAAGGCACCCTTGAAACTCCCTTCATTGGGTTACCTTTATTACTGCTAACAAAGTTGGGGTTTTAGCAGCCAGTTGGGCAGCCATCTTCATTCAGGACTTTCTTGTAAAGATGGGCCAAGGATGCCCCCACCAAAGCACAATTTCGAAAAGGCTTTGTTCAAGATGCTCGCGGCTCAATGGGCAATCCTGGAAATATTGGTAATGGCGGGTGATCAGGGACGAAAGTCTACCGTCAGCTTTTTCATGACTGACAGCAATGGCGACTCTAATCATGTGGAGTTGAAAATCCATAAAAGCAAGGTTGAAGTTATTTTGCGACTCATTTGGCAGTCCTTCAGTAGTCTTAAGGCTACTAGAATGCTGCCCTTTCTTGGGTAGCTGGTAGTGGTCTGGCATTGTGGAAGTGCGCTCCATTGTAAATGAAATTAGGCCTAAATTTGCTGTAATTCAATTTCTTTTTTGGCTTATGTTGAGGAAGGCAAACTCACAGATTATCTTGCGAAGGAAGAGGTTTCTAGACCACTCTTGTGTTTTGTCTCCATTGCCTCTTTCTCTTTTTTCAATAACCTTTTTTTCATCAATAAAAAAGGCTTGCCTAAATAAAGCTTGTAAGCATGATCTAAATTTCCATTGCAATTCTAGCGAAGATCCTTAGGTATCTCAGTTACATAGAATAATGATGAGGAGAATCACATCTGCCTCAAACACTTCCATTGATCCATGGAGGTGTCTCATGCATGCATATTGCATGCTATATGCTACATTTAACGGAAGCTTCCATATCATTGGTTGTATTGCTTTGTGGAAGTCTTCTATGGTTCCATTCATCTTTACCATCACACATCCCATGTCTAAAAAATAAATAAAAAATCCATGTACTGGTTTTCAGGTGCTGTAGTGTTTGATTTATTTTTTTGAAAGATGCATGACTCTTCTGCTTCCTGATGTTACCTTTATTGCTGAATCTTCTTTTATGTGATCAGGAGTATTAAAAAGTCTGAGGAAGATATACCTATACCACCCCTCTTGAAAAGTGCAGCACTTTGGGGTATGTATAACCCTCATGTCCTTGATTCTACTTGTATGTTATTTTGTTACTTTTTGCAACTTGAAGGCATTGGTGTCAACTGGCTGATTCCTTCTGTTTCTATCTTTTACATACTGTTTGGCTTGTTTTATGTGTATAAATCAACAGAAAACAAAGTTATTTAAATTTCCAAAGCTGGGCCTGATCAGCAATCTGATGGCACAGTCTTTGACTAGCAACTGGAGCACTCTTGGTCTCCCATTGATTGATCTGATGGTCCCACATCAGTACTTGGGCCAGCACACACCTCTATCATTATGCAATTCCAAGACAAGAATGTTAGGGGGGTATTGCCGATGGTTCCATTGCTATGCCTCTATCTAGGTTACACCCCTATCATAGTTCACCACCATACCATCACTTGGAATAGTTACGTATATGGATGGGCTCGATCAACGCGAACCTGACTTACCCAACCTGAGTTTGGAATAGGTTGGGTTAGGTTGTCAGGGTCCTTGGTTCTGATTAGGGTTGGAAAACTGAAACCTGATCTGATTGGTTGGGTTCAGCAATGCAGGTCATGCTACACCAGATCGGGAATAATTACATGTATTTGGCACAATTGGGTCAGGTAGGCTGTGGGTTGGATCCTCTTGAGGTGAGGTGAGGTCAGGCTCGGGTTGACCCTTAACCTAAACCAACCTGCCCGAGTTGCACCCCTATATTGCAATCTAGACTGTCCAAATTGCTGACCCAGTTGTGGGCAGATCATATCCTGAAAGTCAAACTGAAAGATTATAGTAATCATCTGATTTTCACTTGAAATGTGGCCATTTACTATTTTACTTTTAACCATCCATTCGATAGCCATCAATTGGATGATTATGATTGCTTGATCAGCATGATTTTAGATATATCCTCCATCCATAATGTACCCCAAAATTTGGATGGTCTAGATAGACATACATGAGTGCCAGATTATGTGAGGAGGATGAGTCACCACCATTTTGAAAATGGTTGTCAGCTATCACAGGAGTCTAGTGCCGACTAGATTTACCCTTGAGGTCGGAGAAATGTAAAAGGGTGAAATGTCAAAGGGTGTGAGAACATGTTGAAGAGGTTACTTGATGCATGTGTGCCAACATGGGACACATATGCAAGGCCTGGTGCAGTCATTAAGGTGGGCCCCTCTACAAACATCCCGCAACCTAAAGATCAGGCCACTCCTCTCATCAGGAGGGCCATATGCATACGTCAATGACCAATGGTGATTTTGTCAGCATGGCTTCACTCATGGAAGGATTATTCTCACTCACTATGTAATAGCTTTTCCTCTGATTTTTTTGGTCTTTTCCTTGTAAATGACTTTTTCTTTGTTAAACTGATTCGAGCCATCAATTTCATTTCATAGATTGATATTTGTGGCACCTTTTCTGTCTTTGGTGACCCCAAAAAATAAATAAAGAAAGAATTTATTTTTTTTTAAAGAAAAGAGAAAAAAATAAGGTTCAGAATAATATGGCGTGTCAATTGGTGTTTTTAACATCTTCAGAAAAAAAAGGTTCAGAATATTACGGCGTGTCAATTGGTGTTTTTAACATCTTCAGAGAAAAAAAGGTTCATAATATTACTACAAAACTCTCTTATGCTTTCATTGTCAGATCAATCTTTTGGGAAGTTTAAAACTTGCAAATGTGGTATATCCACTCAGTGTAACTAATCCTCTTTACTTTTGACTCTCAGGTGTCTGTCTCGCAGTTTCTTCCAACACTTGCTATCAAATTGTCAATGGATTGGAATGCCTGGTAGAATCTTTGCCTGTGGCGAAAAGGGTTCCACCAGTTGCATTGGCTTTCACCATTGGTGTGTGTTTTGCCAACAATATCTATGGAGGTATGCAATTTGTGGACTGGGCTAGGTGGAGCTGCGTACAGTAGAAGTATGATATCTATCTTATACATGAAAGTAGAGATGTACCATTCAATTGATATGGAAATGATTTTGATCTTCATCTCAAAAGCTTCTCAACTAAATTACGGGAAAGTCATCCATTGTCTGCATTTACAGCATAACCATAAACAAGCTATTTCATGGCAATGGCGAATAGATAAAGAGGAAATTTCTATAAGAGAAAGAAATGTTGTTGTAAGGTCACGAGGGCTAACCTCCTGCATGGGTTTTTATCAAGTGTATATTAACTAAAAGAGATGCTGGATCCAATACAAACGTGTCTACAATAAGCTTAGCTTAAAATGTGTTACCTACTGTGATGTGCTAATGGCATCCAATCTGTCCATCATATGCATCCCATATTGTTACACGTGGTGCACAAAAATCGGTTGATCCAAAACAGGTGGGCCACACCACCAGGAACAATTGGGACGGGGATTCCCACCATTGAAAGCCTTCTGGTTTTATGGGGGGCCACCATGTTTTATATTCCATCTAATCCATGCAGAAGATGCATCCAACCAAGATGAATGGACACCCAGAGAATTAGGTCATTTGAGAACCCAGGTCGGCTCAAAACATGTGATTTTAGAGTTTTAAGGCATGATTTTACATCTTGTGTCCCACCTGAGTTTTGGATCATCATGTTTTTACATGATTTTACATGTTGTCCAAACCCCCACATTTGCACCTCTATTTTTGCCCTAGCTTAGATGTTCTACACAAATGGCGCATTGGGTAGAGAAAAAACATAGTATGTGAAAGTTTCGGTGCTACCTGTATGTGACCAACTGTTATTGAAGTACTGTGTTGGCTACAGAATTTCCGGTCATTTTAGTAATAGGTGGCAGCTCGTTTCATGGCATACATGTACGTTAATCCAGACTAGCCATCAACCTGTAACTGAGCCTCCAAAGATGATCCTCACCATCCAATTGCTGGTCATCATTCGGGTGGTTAAAAGGTAGATGGACAGTCACTGGGCTTGATTTAACGTGCGAAGTCATATTTTCACTGGGCATGGATCAGGTGCATGCTTTGTGGTCTTTCAAGTTTAAGAACAACAGAAGATTTTCATGCTACTAATGAATGGCTCGGCCCTGCCTGGCCACCAAGACACGTGCCATGTCACGCATGTGTTCCAGTTCATGTTGTATGCAAGTGTGAGATCTAATCCGTTCACTTGTTTTGTAATCTGTGACTCTTTCCCCGGGGGCAACAAACTGTGGGACCTACCTAAGGATGGCTAGGATTGGATATATATCAAAATGAATGGACGGATCGGATAAAACACAATATCACGAATGCATCCAACAGAGCCCCTGGATCGTCCGTCTCTAGCTAGGTCCTGGTGGGGGCAGTACCCGATCCGCGTCCCAAAAAGACATCAACCTCAGATGGTCCCACGAAATCTAACCAGACGATTCTTGTAGGCCTACAGTCGGTGTTTAACCACCCTTTTCTAAATGGTTGTGGCACACCCACCATCTACATGCATACATATATGACAATCTAGACCGTCGGTATTGCCAGCACTGTCATCCACCGTCTACTCCCACTCTCTCCTTCCCTCTATATAAAAAACTCCGTCTCGCTTCCATCTCCTTCCCTCTATATAAAAAACTCCGTCAAGCTTCCATCTTACAGGTGCTTGCGTACATTTTCAGCATCTTTTGTTTCAATACATTGCGGAGAACAGTTATTTATAACTTCCAATGGAGAATCACGCTACCAGAGGCAGTGCTACAGGCTCTAGAGGGAGGGGGAGACACGAATCAGAAAACCCACATCACAATCGTAATTTCTCGCAGAATTCAGGCCAGAATCGCCGGTGGGCGGCAGCCCATGTGAAGAAATCGAGTCGGGGTCGGTCGTTCCGTGATCCGGCCACGCCCCAATTGCCGGCGCCTGGAGGGAATGGCGGCAATGGTGGGTGAGGATCTAGTGGCCGGGGACACAGCGGGAAAGGTGCGGCCCACTAGGTGGCCCGCCAACGGAGTTCGGAGCCTGGTGCGACGAGTGCCGCATTCGGTGAGCATTTCTTCCAATATTGCGTTCGTTATTCTGATTTTTTGTTTTCCTGATGATCGTGACTCGGACCATTTGGGGGGCCCACCTTGATGTATTTATTCTATATCCACGCTGTCTGTCCATTTTCCCAAATTATTCTAAGGATATGAGCCCAAAATTGAATGAGATCAAAATCTCAACCGCAGGAAATGGTGGGGATCCACTATTAACAACTTATAATGATCCACAAAAATTTTGGATCAAACTGATATTTGTCTTTAAAAAATAAAAATAAAAAAATCCTTCATCTTGGATTATGTGACCTTATTCAACATGTTGGATGACTAATAAACGTTACGAAAAACATTACCATGGGCCTTAGGAAGTTTTTAATGGTGGTAAATTCAATCACTACTGTTTCCTATAATATGGTCCACCTGAGATTTGGATCTGCTTTAGTTTTGAGCTCATGCTATAAAAAGATCTGGAAAAATGGATGGACGGAGTGGATATATAATATATGCTTCAAGGTGGCCCCACAGTAAGGGTCGCATCCTCTCGGGTGAGGCCAGGGTGGCACTAAACGCCCCACTGGATGCACCTAATCTTGAGTAAATGCAAGATTGCATGGACAAACACGCGTACGAAGGTTTGAAAAAACTTTTATAATACCCGTTACAAACGATGCACGACTTAGATGCAACCACTGGAGCCATCGATATGGGTGGGACCCTGACCATAGGCCCACCCTGACATACAAATTGTATACCCACGCCGTTTTTTTGTTTTTCGATTATTTTAGGGGATGGTCTCATAAACGAAGTAGATACAAATTTCAGGTGGACCACACTGCAGGAAATAATGGTGGTTGAACGCCCACTATTAAAAACTTCATAGGTTTCACCTTAATTTGTTGACCATCCCACCTATTGATGAGGTCACACAGGTCCCGATTAAAGGGAAAAAAAAAAAAAAAACAAATATCAGATTGATTTAGAACTTTGTGGCCTACGAAATATTTTTAATGGTCAATAACTGCTGTTTTGTATGGTATGATCCAACTGAAATTTCTATATGCCTCATTTTTTTAGAACATGCACTAAAATAGACTCCAAAAACAGATGGGCGGCATGGATATACAATGCCTACGTCAAGGTAGGCTCCATGGTCAGGTCCCACCCACATCGCTAGTGAGGTCCCACCCACATCTGGACGAATTGCCATAGAATACATCAGGAGTTAGGCCCTTGAATTTACGGAGTCTTTTCAATGCTCCAAACCGTTTATATGATGGTGCTCACCCTGGATGGAGGATGCTGAGAAAGAGAAAATTCTCATATTGTAATATTGCAACCTTTTAATCATTCAAAGATCAAGAAGATCATCTATATGCAATAAAAAATGGTCAAATAATCAAAATGTGGAAACATTCCAATCAAAGAGTTTCTATTTTCTGATTATTGGCCATACAAGGCGAGGCCCATCAAATAAACGGTTTGAATCGTTCGGTGATGATCCTAGATGCAAGGGTAAACTGCATCTTATGGGGATCCGTTGAGATGTATTGTAGCGAATCTCTCTTAAGATTATTAAGTATAGCAGCCTTTCTACATACCATCACATGTGCCAACCTGGCAAACATGTATTAAATCTAAGCCATCCTTCAAGTTGGGTCACAGTGTTCAGAACAAATGGACGGATAAAAACATTGCCATTTTTTAAGAGTCCCTTAACTGTTTAGAACACTGGCTTACCTGATAATTTAATTGGACTGATTTTGATAATAGGGAATCTACATGGTTAGACCCATCTGATGGATGGCTTGGATTTATTAAACTTGTTTCAGGTTGGGACATGAGCGGCCTAAAACACGCGCGCGTTTGGGTTTGAGCAAAAATCTACTTGGACACGCAAGTAAGATGGAGTGGGGGAGCCAGGGCACATGCGTGTAAGATCTCAGCCATTAATTGCCCTGACACAGTAAAAGCTTATCAACTCATCCAGAGGGCTGACGTGATAAGAAAGAGGGACGGTTAAAAGAGAAGGAACAGAGCTATATCTTTCTATATTTTGAGTGGGCCATCCTAATTTTTGGGCCATGGGCATGTTCATAGCCTAGAACCTTCACAAGTGTGCATCATGGGCACATGTTCCTAAGTCCGGCCTGAGCCCGAGCTCCATCGTCCACAGTTGTGGCAGATCCGGGCTGTTCATTAAGTGTGCCCCACCATACGTGATATATGATAAAATTGCCCGTGCAACCTACCGGTCCTATTAATAAAGAGGTTGAAATTTTAGGTCCGACTCAATGGGGGGCCAGCCCTGACCATTGAAAAAACCTTCAAAATCATGGGCCTGCTATGGAGCGGATATGACCCGAAAATGACATCTATGGGACCCGCGGTGAGCATGAGAGCCGGGTAAGGTAACAGCTTAGTGGGTGAGACGCTGACCATGGGGCCCACCTTGATGTATTTGTTGTATATCCATACCGTCCATCAATTTTTCCAGCTCATTTTAGGAATGACCCAGAAAATGAAACAGATCAAAATCTCAGGTGGACAACACTAAAGGAAACAGCAGTGGTTGACCATTAGAAACTTATTGTAAGCCACACAAGTTTTGGATCATGCTGATGTTCGTTCAATACGGTGGGCCCTAGGATTTTTTTAATGGTGGGTGTTCAATGATGATGTGGTCGGCAAGGGATTTAGTTCTTCTTCATTTTTCGGAGCACGGCAAAATTGAGCTGGACAAACTGATGGACGGTGTGGATATACAACACATACATCAATGTGGGCCCCATGGTCAAGGCCTCATCGACTAAGCTGTTACCCGCGCATCAACCCACTCCCCCGGCATCCAACCATGATTGCATGGAAATCGGATTGCGTACTGAGTTACTCAGTACCTTTTATCATACTGAGTAAACTCAGTTGGGCCTACCGTGACTGTTTATGTGTTATCCATGCCGTCCATCCATTTTTACAGCTCATTTTATTGGTTGATCCGAAAATTGAAACATGCCCAAAGTTCAAGTGGACCACACCACAGGAAAAAGTGGAAATAATGACTTCCACCGCTGAAACCTTGGTGGGGCCTAAAGTGATGTTTATTTGTCATCCAACCTGTTCATAAGATCACACAGAGATGGATGAGGGGAAAACATAAGTAACAGATCGATCCAAAACTTCTGTGGCCCTTAAGAAATTTTTGACGGTAGAATTTCAATTCACACTGTTTCCGGTGGTGAGGTCCACTTAATATTTGGATATACTTCTTTTTTGGGTTAGAGTCCTCAAATTATCTGCTAAAATGGATGGACGGAGTGGATAAAATATGTAAATCATGGTGGACCCCACAGAATTTACTCGGTATGCGTGCTGAACTCAGCACGCAATCCGCGTCCGATTGCATGTTGTGCCCATCTATTGATTGTTTCTGAGATGTGGGCCCCTTAGCTGCAAGAAACAAAGAAATTTGCTAGAATACATATAGACTTGTCGCTGTAAGTATTAGTATAAGGGATAACATCTGTTGAATCTAGGGCCATTTTATGTGATCGAAACTGTTGATCGGATAAGATACAGCTATAAAGGTCCCCATGGCTGCCACAAAAATCTTCAATATCTGAAAATCCTAGACTTTCAAACAAATGACCTACAAAGCAACGGTCAAAAAGTGCTAAAGTAGTTCAATTAGAGAATTTTATTAGCCTCTTCCATCCACAATGAGGCCCATCTTATATATGGTTAAGATCACTAAGCATGACCACAGATCCAACAGTTATAATCCTGGAATATCATAAACTAAATTAAAAAAAGAAAGCAGCTAATCCAATACATTAACACAAAATTACTATAATATATTACTAAAATTTATTCAAATTTCAAACAACACGGACGACAGCACACATAGATTTTTTTTTTTTTTTGGTTGCAGCACATGTAGATAAAGTGATATTTATTTCAGCACAATGCATTGATCTTCTCAGATGCCTGTGCTGATCTCAGATTCATCAACCAAAGTGGTGAGAATGGTTTCAGCGGCGCTGACCACTGGCATTGCACTGTTCCCATCTGCATTAGTAGCAGTAGCGCAAATGGCCCCACCATAGATGACTACATTTCTAACCCTTTTAAACAAGACATGCAGCACACATAGATTTTTTTTTTTTTTTGCAGCACACATAGATAAAGTAATATTTATTTCAGCACAATGCATTGATCTTCTCATATGTTTGTGATGATCCCAGATCAACCAACCGAAGCGGTGTGATTGGTTTTAGCGGCCCTGGCCACAGTGACCACTGGCGTTGCACTGCTCTTGGTATGAGTAGCCCAAAGGGGCCCACCATAGAGGACTACATTTCCATCCTTTTGAAGGATTAGAACGTACAAGGCTGGCAATCCGGAGGTATTACTATCCCAAAGTGCACTTCCTTCGGGATCATATACCACAAGGTTCCCAAAAGTATGCAGGGTCAAATGGCAATTAGTGGCTATGTGGGTGGTGTTGGATGACCAAACGGCGATTCCGGCTTCATATAAGACCAGATTGCAATCTTCTTGAATTATAAAACGAGAGTTCCCATATTCCAGAGATTCGTTAGGGCCGAGAGTTTCACCAGAATATAAGATGTTGTCGGCTTTGCAAGCTGGGGTGAGAAGGAGAGCGAGAAAGAAAGATGGGATTAAGAAGAGATTGAGAAGCGTAGTGGAGAGGATAGTAGCCATGTCTACAGTTCTTGGGTGGATAAGATTGTAGGCTGTGTATTTATAGATAGATTGAGACGAGGAGTCACGGATCCGGTGGTGTTGCCTACACCACCCACAGCGGTGGTGTGTTGATGTGTCATGGTACTGTATTTGTTTCATATATATATATATATATATATGGGAAATGGTACTATATGGTCTAGCGTATGCAAGGCTATTGTGAGGTCGAGTCGTGTCTCCTCGTCAACCGTGGGATAACATATTTGAAAATATATGGTGTAAATGCCCGCGGTGTAATCAAGTTGCTAAACCGGCAAAACCGGCCGTAACCAATTGAAAAGAGTCGTATACGACTCCATCATCCTCTTTACCTTTGCCAGCATATAAGTTCCTAGGCTATGAGCCCAAAAACGAAGTAGATCCAAAGCTCAACAATAGGAAGCAATGAGAATTGATTGCCTAGCATTGAAAACTCAAAAATATAGTACAATTGTGGATTAACAGAACTTGGCAACAATCGGCTTTAGAAGAAGCTACAGAAATTACGGGATGTATAATTTTTTATTATATTTTCTTGAAGTTTTGTGTGTGAGATCTAATCTAACCATTATATGCATAATCCCATGTTACGCCCTTTTCCAAATGATCAGGGTGTGTTTTGATTCAAATGGGTCACACAAACAGATAAATGTTGCCATAAACATCCACGCTTGATTTTTATGGGCCCACCATAATAATTATATGAAATTTACTCCAACCATTAGATTCCACATAAATCTTATGCCTGGTTCCAAAACTCATGTCCATCTATGATTCAGGTGGGCTGCAAGCATAGAAACAGTTTAGAGGGTAAGCATGGTTATATACACTTTCCAACCCTGTAGTCCATTTGAATCACGAATGAAGTTGATTTTTAGGCGAGAGGCTTAAGTTGAGGTGATTCACCTGATAGGTGGGGTGGATTTTACATAAATAATACGTGAGTCCCACTTGAAGAGCTCCAATGAGGTTGCCGTTTACACATGTACTGTAAACTCCTATAGACTTTCAATGTTAGTTCCCCACGGTATAGACTTTCAATGTTCATTCCTCATCTTTGCATATGTTAAACTGGTTTACATTTATCCATACCAACCAAATTGTGGGTCTCATTTTTAATTTATCATGTACAAAAATAACACTGACCCAGCATTCTTAGTTGTCTAATTAATGGAATTCAAATTGATCGCATGACAGAATAAGTGAGGATTGAACCTCCACTGCTCAACATTACGCAAGGCTACAGAAGCCTTGGATGAGGTTGATATTTTTGAGTTTACCACACACGACCAACTGGCTGGTGTGTTGACGTAACCAAGTTACGTGGGTATGTGTTTATCTCAACCGTCCTTTCATTTTGCGAGCTCATCCTAAGGGTTGAACTGAAAAGTAAGATAGATCTAAAGATCAAGTGTATCACACCGCAAAAAGCTATGGGAGATTGAATGTCTCCCATTGAAACCCTCATCGGGGGTTACAGAAGTTTTGGATCAATATGATTTTTTTTTTCTCGTTTTTCTTTTCATCCGTGTATGTCTGCGTGACCTAATTGTGAATACTTTTGATAGAAAATAAGCGCTATGATGAGCCCTATGAACATTATAACCTTGAGAATCATTGTCCCACTGCTATTTTTGGTGTGGTCCACTTAAGCTTTGGATACGAATCATTTTTAGGATAATGCTTTAAAATGATCCCTCGGATGATGGTGTGGATACAAGTGAATAAATCATTTTGGTAGAGCACATTTAACTTTGAACTCTTTTGAACCATTCATACAACTCGGATATCGAGGAGCTGCATCGCTTGTCTTAGCATGACACGTACCCACACTGACCATATGTACGGATTGGCTACCGATAGGTTGAGCAGCGAGACTATTGAAGTGACGTCACCAGGTTTTGTGGCCCCACCATGATGTATGTTTTGTATCCACGCCATCTATCCATATGGAGAGATCATTTTTGGGTAAGATTCAAAGAGTGATTCACATCCAAAGCTCCAGTAGACCATACCACAGAAAACACTTGGGGGTGAAGCCACCGTTAAAAACTTCTAAAGGCCACAAAAGTTTTCAATCAATATGATATGTTTCCTTCTTTAATGTCTTTGTTAACTTTTGAAAGGTTAATTTTTATAAAAAAAAAAACCATTATGACAGGCATTAGGAGTGTTTCAACGGTGGGCATCAATCTTACTGCTGTTTTCTGTGGTAGGGTCCACTGAAGCTTTAGATCCACCTCATTCTTTTGCTCATTCCTTTATATTTATTTATTTACACACGCACTTGACACACACTGTAGTATACAACACACACGTCATGCATAGTCGGGGTTCACATGAATTGGTGACGTCACTTCAATAGTGGCGAGTCTGGCCACTCAACCTGTCAGTGTCTAATCCAGTGCACCAGCCACTCCGCTACCCTTCGGATCTGCCTCATGTCCGACAACATCCATGCACCATCCCAACTACTCGACATCAATGCACCATCCTAGGTAGTAGGGGCAACACCAACTACTCGACATCAATGCACCATCCTAGGTAGTACGGGCAACACCAACTACTCGACATCAATGCACCATCACTGGGTAGTGCCAGCAACACCAACTACTCCCCCTTCCCCCCCCCCCTTCATGATGTAATTGTTTCATCCATACCATCCGTCTATTTTTCCATATCATTTTATGGTATGAGACCAAAAATGAGATATATCCCAATCTCAAGTGGACCACATTACAGGAAACATTGTTAAATGAGCATTGACCATTAAAAACCTTTTGGAGGCCATAAAACTTTTGGATCAAGTTGATTTTTGTGTTTTCCCTTCATCTGGGCCTGTATGACCTAATCAACAGATTGGATGTTAAATAAACAGTACATTGGGCCTTAGGAAGATTTTAACGGTGGATATCCAATCACTATTGTTTTCCAGTGGTGTGGTCCACCTGAGATTTATATTCCTCTCATTTTTGGTATAAAACCCTAAAATTATCTTTAAAAATGGATGAACAGAATGGATGAAACACATACATCATGGTGGGGCCCGTAGAGCACCGACCACTAGCCACGGGGCTAGTGGCAAGGGGAGTAGCCAGTCCGTTTCCCAACTACTTTGCATCAGACATGAACATTAATGCACCATCGCTGGGGTAGTATTGGCAACACCAACTACTCTGCAGCGGATATGAACATCATCAATGCACCATCGTTGCGGTAGTGCTGGCAACACCAACTACTATGCGGCGGACATGAATATCAATGCACCATTGCTGGGGTAGTGCTAGCAACACCAACTACTCTATAGCGGACATGAACATCAATGCACCATCATTGGGGTAGTGCTGGCAACACTAACTACTCTGCGGCGGACATGAACATCAATGCACCATCGCTGGGGTAGTGCTGACAACACCAACTACTCTGCGTTAGACGTGAACATCTTTGCACCATCGCGGGGGTAGTGCTAGCAACACCAACTACTTTGTGTCAGACATGATTCACGTGGGGTAGAGGCCCACGTGAATCATGAATCGGTATGATTTTTGAGCCACTAAGCTTTTTTTTTTTTTAATCTACTGGTAGGAGTGGACGGGCTTTGTTTACTGAGTAACTCAGTACATTATAGTGCTCTGAGGAAATTCTTTGGGAACTTCCATGATGTATGTGTCTGATCCAAACTGTCCATCCGTTTTACCATATTATTATAGGGCATGGGCCCAAAATTGAAGTATATCCCAAGCTTAAGTGGACTGCACCACAGAAATAGAGGAGTTAATGATGTCTGCCTTAGAAACCTTCCTTGGGCCACATGAGTATTTATCTGTCATCCAACTTATTTATAAGGTTACGTGATCATGGATGAAAGGAAAATACAAATATCAACTCGATCCAGAATGTCCTTGGCCACCGAGATGTTTTCAACAGTATATGTTATTTTCCCACTGTTCTTGTGATGTGGTCCATTTTGAGCTTTGGATATGCTTTAATTTTGGGCTAATGTGCTAAAAGGAGCCAAGAAAATGAATGGACCATGGGGATATGACACAAACATCGTGTTGGGCCCTACAGAGTTTACTCAGTATACTATAGCCTTTTTATTTTATTTTATTTTTAATTTTTTTAACACACGCACACCCCCCCACACACTCACGCCGTAGTGGGATTTCACCACCTATGGATACTCGAACCCTTGATCGGGTGTTGAAACTCCTAAGAGTCTACCACCGGACCAATAGTAAGGATCTAACGAGTAATTTAGTACTTCAGGTTGGGGTGGATTTTGTATAATTATGTGGACTTATAAAAATCCAAGGTGGATATTATTGGGGTTTGGGCTGTGGAATCACAAAGATATGGATTGTTGAGGGTCAAATATTGCATATCAGACCCCAGTTATTGCCTGAATTTACAAAAATGGTACTGTTTAACGGCCGGATTTAATCGTGTTTGTGTTGCAAGGTGTATTTATGAGCTTGGACTGAAACAGGGTGCTAAAAGCATAGATTTAATGCTCTAAAGTCACCAAGGCAAAGGATGGACTCCAAGGGACCAAGATCGACGGATTTACACATTAGAGATTTGAGAAAATCACGTGTTTCACACTAAAGAGGCCTGAAAGTCATCCTGAACCCAAGATCACTGGGTTCTCACCATCCGTTCAGCTCGAAACTTTAGATTTGGCTTGAGGATTATAACTTAACCGTACATGTCAAAATTAAGCCCTCGGATCTCTGTGAAATTGGCCCAACTGACAGATCCGACCATAAACAGTTGATTCTGGGCCCACCTGCAATCTGGATATGCTTTAAACGTTAGATAAACCCCTTAAACTAGCTGAGAAAAGGGATGAATGGATTGGATTTCCCATAACCATCACCGTGGACCCCAACTGAGTTGTGCGTGCACCGTGCACATGTGCACCACATGTGCCCGGCAAGTCCAAGACGGTCAAACCACCTTGGACCCGTTCTTCATTCAAAAACAGCAAAATCCGCTTTCTCTAGCGTGAAACAGGGGCGCCGTTTGATCATTAGTGGGCCTCCATCATGGCCCATGAAAACGATTCGAGGTGTCCATCATGCAGAGGGGCTCGATCTAGTTAAACCCATGTTGACCTTGTGCACTCATTCACGTACACGTGCCGGTTTCAATGGTCACAAACGGACTGCCCTGCTGGTTTCAATGGTCACAAAAGGACTGCCCTACAATTGTCGCAGCTGATTTCTTCCGTGGGTCTTGCCGAATCTAATAAAAAACTGTCCCTTCCCAACCGAAATTTCGTGAAGAAGTTGATGGATGGCGTGGATTTCTCAAAAAACTGAAGGAGGTGGGCCTCACAGAAGTTTCCGCAAGCAGCAATACGCATGAACGTGCGCATGCTCTGCCTTGCGGACGTCCGAGAAGTCTGGGGCATTACGCATCAAATCCCTTCATCAGAAACATTGATCTGGACCGACCATTGCATCCAGAGAAGAATTTTGACCAAAACGTCCTATTCCCTTGCAACCATCCATACAGACAAGATTGCTAAGGTTGGATCTTTCTCCAAACATTGATCCACGCGGTGGCCCACCAAAAGCTCAGATCCATTTCAAATTTCGAATATTGGGCTAAATTGACCCTGCTAAGACAATGATCGATGAAGATTCGCTGAAAGATCGCTGTGTGTGGACCCTATAGATATCAACAAAGATCTTCCGCAGGAGCCTTCGCAGCTGACTCCAGCTCTCTTCACCGTCCACCGACTGCATCACCTATATAAAGAAGACGTGAGAGAGAGAAGAAATCATCAGATCTGATCTGGGAAGTTTGGAGCGTGGAGGAGTTCGGTTGGCTTGACGTGCCAAAAACTTGTTCACTCCCCAAGTATAGGGTTGTGATGTAGTAATAAACTCGGTAAGACCGAGGTCGAATCCCAAGGGACTGATATCTGTACGTTGTCTGAAACTAACTAGAACTAAAACTAGAATGAGATGAAATTTAATTCGAGTTGTAATTTGAGTAATAAGATTGAACACTAATCTAAAACTTAAGTAATTCAGAGGTAGAAAACTAGGGATTCGGAGGATCCACTTGTAGGGATCAGGGAGATCTTATGCCTGCATCCAGAATTATGGAATTTAAACTGAACTTACTTGATCTGGTTTTCAAGAGATGAAAAGTATATGAATTAGAATGGATTCCATCATCTAACCATGCCCAGGAGACAAAGCAAACAACAGGATTAAACTAATTACCAACCAATCAATCAGTGCATGAAAGTTAGGAAGGGTACCATCATCCAACCATGCCTAGGAGACGATGGTGAACAACAGGGCTTCCTGGCGTCATAAACATCAAAAAGGGAAAAAGAAATATTCAAAGCCATTGCAGACCCATTGTAATTTTAGTCACAACAGACCATTAAAGACTAAGAAAAACATTCCTTTAATAATCAACACAAATCAAATTCAGTTCATGAATTTAAGTTAAAAGCTTGAATAGTATCTCCCATCTCGCTACAGGCTTCACCTCTTAGCCCTAGCTAAGGGGTTTAGCCACACATGAATGGGATAAAATAAACAAATAAACAAAAGAAAAAGTAAAGAAAAAAAACTTCTCTCTCTTCTCCCTGTCTTCACGTTCCAATCTCCTAGCCTCCACGGCTGCCCACGTCCACATTCCAATCTTCAATCTTCCTCCTAGAGTTGAATGCCTCTCTCCCTCACTCTCTCTTCCTTTTGTAGTTGTGAGGGCCGGCTGAAGAAAACTTCATGCGTAAGTTTTCTTACGCAGGCGTAATTCTTTACTGTGTATGCGCTGATTGATTGGTGGGGCCTATTATTGAAGTTAACGGAGAAATCTACTCCATTCATTGCAAGCGTGGCGAGAAACTAGTCGGGAAAGGACGGTTCTTGACTGATTACAGTATGGTCCATAGGCTTTTTCACTCCGCCGTCCGACCCGCATTTAGACGGTTGGAAATCGTCTTCTCAATGCCTTCTAGGATTCTGCCACCTAGGCGATGGTTACAGGGCCTTTTGGAGTCCACTGAATGGTCTAGATCGGACTGATCAATGCAGAGGGTGGCCCACAACATTCGACCGCAGGCTCTGTTGCGTGACAGAGCTGTGATGTTGGTGGGGTCCAAAATCAGTATCAGATGAGAAATCCACCACGTCCATTGCGTTTTCCTCGAAAAACTGTTCGGGACAGGCTGATTTGTCTCGAGTTTGATGCGGCCCATGGTACCAGATCTTCTAGTCATCCGTCTTGCATTTGATCATGAGTTACATGTGTGCGTGCGCATGGGAACAAAAGAAGACATTGGACAGGGTCTTGGCCACCCTATGGAGAAAATAGATGGTTCAGATTGTTCGTTTGGGCGATGGATGTGGCCTACTGTGATTAACTGGTGGGAGCACGTCCGTCACTGGGCGTGCGAAAGTCTTTTTTTTGACATTTCGTGCAAAAAACTGGTGGGGTCCACTGTGATGCCTGTCCTAGAAATCCACTCCCTCCATCAGCTCCTGTACGTAGTGTTGGCCCATGGCCTCTAGTTTAAAGAAGATCTGACTTCAGGGTGGGCCACACGCTTAACCGATGTATGGACAGCATTCACCGTTAAAAATACAATTTGATTAACGTATGCATGCATGGCACATCTATTTACAGATTTGCCCTTCTCTTTTGTTATATCTTCTGTCGTCAGTATCTCCTGATTGCACCATGCAAATGACACAAAATTTCACTAGGATTTGTTATTTTTCATGCTCTTTCTAACGCCTAAGTTTGAGCCTTAATCGCCTATGGATTGCCAAGATGCTCTTTAATGGCTAGCGTCCTCTGATCTCTCTGTTGGGCCACTTCCACGAGGATCTAATGGCTGAAATTTGACGTGTACGGTTAATTTATGGTCCTCAGGCCATGTATGAAGTTTCGAGCCGAGTGGATGGTGGAAACCCTGTGATCTTGCATTCTAACTAACTTTCAGGCCACTTGAGCTTCAGTTTCTCAATTTTCTTGGATCTCTGGCGTGTATATCCATCGATCTCGGTCCCCTGGAGTCCATTCCTTGCTATGGTGACTTCGGAGCGTTAAATCTATGCTTTTAATACTCTTTTTCAATTAAAGCTCCTTATTACATCCTACAACAAAAACACGATTAAATTATAATATTAGGCATTATCGTGTACGTAAAATCAGGCAGTAATCGGGGTCTGATATGCAATATTCGACCCTCAACACAACCCCCAACCAGCATTTTGCTAGTCCCGAGCAAAGTATGCGAAAAATAAGTCGAGAATTACAGGACAATCTCCATGAACTCAAGTGATTTTTGAAAAGTAATCTAGATACGAAAATTCTAAGATGCATGACTGTTGGGCATTACTTCCTCCTGGAATCAAGCGCACAATAAATTTCATAATCAAGTTTAAAGTATTTATGCATTAATTAGAACAATTCTAAACAATGAGTACCATGAGTGTATAATGAAATCTCGGCTTATCATCATTAAGAAATCCAATAGATAATTTCTATGATAACATTGATAATCAAAAGAGCATTCAGGACACTCAAAACCTAAACCAGAACTTGCCTTACAATTCTTTCTTTTCATTCTTCTCGCTTTTGATTTTTCCATCGAGGGAGAGGAGAATCAAATGCGCACCTATAGGGAGCAAACCTATGGTAAAGATCGTACACCCAACCCTTTTCACATATCATCCATGGGGAATTAAATCTACACCTATAAGGAGCAAACCTATGGTGAAGATTATTTGTACAACCCTTTACAAAGGTATCTGTTTTTTCTTTTTTTTTTTTAATTTTTTTATTTTATAGGTATTTTCTTTTCCTTCAATTGATCATGACGGGCAAATTTTTCAGGCTGGTTCCTTACATGCTTAGTGATTACCAAATTAACCCTTCCATATCAAACTGAAACCTTTATGTGAAAGCAAGATGTGTCTTGTGAAATCATGACTCAATCAATGTTTAAAACCTCTAATCATGGATTAATAATTCAAACTTAACTGTGAAATCTAAAAGATACTGAATCCAAGAGTCATAAATTACCAACATCACTTATCTTGTAATTCTAAATCCAAGATGGCCGTCAAAATCACTTCGAATTCATACGAAATTCCAGAAAAATTTAAAAATTTTCACAATTTCTGCTCAAGACCAAGAAAACACTGATTAGGTAGCCTAATCTCCCACCCCCAACTAAAAATCTACATTGTCCTCAATGTAAAAGAAATAAGCATGCAATGCACATGGGACAACAAAAATATAAGAGGAGTGATGGAAAGATAGTACCTGGACGAAAGAATCAAGAGGCTTTCCAAAGATATCTACGTAAGAGCGGGTAAGCACAAGAGAGAAACCAACAGAAGAAAAATAAAAATAATAAAAATAAAATCTTACCTACACCACTTTCGCAGGTGCTCTCGATTGCATTGAGCGTATGCAACAAGCCTTTAAACCCCTAGGTTGCCCCTAGTGGACGAGTTGTAGTCTCGTGAGGGTTTGCAGCAATGTTACCCACAAACATTGAACTAACTAACTAGGAAAATGAAATGGAATGAAAAGTTGGATTGGCTCCCATGAGCGCTAAGTTTACGCTAAGTTTACCGTCTATCCTAAAATAGCATAAAGGAAACTACCCTAGTCCTATGAATGCAGGGAAAAACTACTCGATCATACCGCAAGGTTCCTCTTCCGGCCAATATCTTGATAAGTTTCTTAGTAAGTTCCTCAACAGGATCATCCAAAAGCCCTTTTTGCAATAGGCTTGAACGCTCTGGAGCATGACTTTCCAGAGAAACTTATGTACCTCATAAGAAATTTTTCATTGAATTACTTGAGGTATCCAGAGTATATACGATTCACCTATGACAGAAGAAGTTTCAACGTTAGTATCCCACGGTGAATCAAAGACTACAAGTAAATAAAGTTTAGAAAACTTCTTAAGAAGTGATGTAGTCTCAACACATTCCGAAGTTCCAAACTTCGGTTCAATTTTCAGCTTCTCTTCCTTTACTGGTAGACGTTTAGGATCAGGAGAAGAAGGGGCTTCAGAATAAGGGTTCTCTCGGTCAGTGATGACTACCGAGATGTCGTCTTGCAAGGCATCCACTTTATCTTTTGACATGGGATCGTTTGAATCTGCAAGGTATGCCAAGCAATCATCCAAAGAGTTGGGAAGTTCAGCTGAGTGTGACTTATTTTTCCCATTGTAGCTCGCGATGATCTGCCTAAGGAAACCATCATCCTTGACAGTAGCCAGATGTACGCTTTCTTCCTCCAGCCCTGCACAGACAGATTGACAATCAATAGGGTAAGCATCGATGTGATCACTTTGTTTATTGAGACTACTCAATCGAGGCGTTGAATTGTTAAACGTGTACAGCTCAGATGGTGGCCTCAATTGAGTGGTTTCAAATTCCAGGGTCGTAGCGAGCAACTTGTCCTTCTCCTGAATCACATCATCATTCAATTCAGAGACGTGGTCCAAACATGTTTCACAAGAGTTAGAAGGGTCGGTTGTAAGGAGCTCATCCTCCACTTTTAAATCAGACATGTCAGGTAAGGGGAGTGACTCATTATGACCGACCACTTTGTGGACATCTTGATCATTGACCTGGACCAAACTTGAGATAGATTCCAGGGGAACTGTGGTTGCACATTCAGGATCGCCGTCCCAATATTCATCATATTCTAGTTCAGTGCAGTGCACATTTGGGATGGGATCGCCTTCCTCACATTTTATTCCTAAATTCGGTTGAGGTTCAAATAAACTAACCTTTACCTCATCATTGAAATCCTGTGTGTCATGTAAGGAAGGTGTGTCATCATCACTATATTTAAAAGACACCCATGTATCTTCACCATTCCTTTGAATAGTCATCAAGATCTTCTCATCAGGAGATTGAACCGCATGCTCATTAATGAAATCCAACTCCTCATCCCAAATTCCAGATTCCTTCAAAAGTGAGTGAGGATCACTTTCCTCGCATTGTATTTTTGGATTGGGTTGTGGTTGGGATGAGAAAGCTTCCTCTATCCTTTCGAGGCGCGAAGTGAGTGTTTCCATTGCTTTTCTAATTTCCGCAAGACAGGCCATGTCATGTTGAAGTGAATCCTCTTGGGTCGTTTCTGGTTGGATTTCAAAGGTATGGGATCCAAGAGAATTATCATAACATGTTGATGGTTCATTTACCCAATTTTGATATTCCCACCGGTTATAGTCATACTGATCATAGGTGGGAGAATCTGCTGGTTGGTAATACTTATTATCACTCATGATATAATCACGCATTATTTTCTTTTTATCAGATGGGTGATAATAATTCTCACAACCATAATTATGATAACCCCAACACTCACGTACTGTTTTGTTAATCCGTGGGGTGTAATTGTTCTCCTGCATATAATCACGTAAGGACTTCTTAGCCGGTGGATCTTTATATTCTGATCGGTTCTCATTGATAGTTTCAGAAAAGTTTTGAGGCATAGGTTGATTTATATCTTCATCATCCCAAAATAGGTTATTTTTCTCAGCATACTGACGTTCCCACTCGTGCATATACATGATGAAACCCTTAATCTGAATTTAATCCTAAGAAAAACAGAAGAAAAGATCCTACAGCAATGTGTAAAGTAAGAGAAGGAGAAGTTAGAAAGAAGGTACCGAATGAGAAGTTCCTATGTTAAGATCCTGTAAAAGAAAACAAAAGAGATTAGTTTCTAAAATAGAAAGTCTAAAGTTAGAAAGTTCCTACAATTGAAATAGAAAGTTAGTTTCTAAAAAGGAAAGAATTTCTAAAAAGGGAAATAACTAACCTAGTTTCTAAAAACAAAAGATGAAAGTTTTTAAAAATAAACTAGTTCCTAAAAATAGAAAAATACTAGAAAATAGAAAATTTTCAAAACTCAAACCCTAATTCTAAAAATAGAAAAAGTAGAGGAATTAGAAAGGGATTACCAGTTTAGAAGTTATTTCAGGATCCTACAAAACAGGAAAAACAGGTTAGTTTCTAAAAAGAAAATAATAGTTCTTAAAAATAAAATAAAATAAAAACCTTTAACCTAAAGTTAGTAAAATCCTAATCCTAACCTAATTCTAAAACTAATTAATTTCAGAAAAACGTAACCGTCAATCCCCGGCAACGGCGCCAAAAACTTGTTCACTCCCCAAGTATAGGGTTGTGATGTAGTAATAAACTCGGTAAGACCGAGGTCGAATCCCAAGGGACTGATATCTGTATGTTGTCTGAAACTAACTAGAACTAAAACTAGAATGAGATGAAATTTAATTCGAGTTGTAATTTGAGTAATAAGATTGAACACTAATCTAAAACTTAAGTAATTCAGAGGTAGTAAACTAGGGATTCAGAGGATCCACTTGTAGGGATCAGGGAGATCTTATGCCTGCATCCAGAATTATGGAATTTAAACTGAACTTACTTGATTTGGTTTTCAAGAGATGAAAAGTATATGAATTAGAATGGATTCCATCATCTAACCATGCCCAGGAGACAAAGCAAACAACAGGATTAAACTAATTACCAACCAATCAATCAGTGCATGAAAGTTAGGAATGGTACCATCATCCAACCATGCCTAGGAGACGATGGTGAACAACAGGGCTTCCTGGCGTCATAAACATCAAAAAGGGAAAAAGAAATATTCAAAGCCATTGCAGACCCATTGTAATTTTAGTCACAACAGACCATTAAAGACTAAGAAAAACATTCCTTTAATAATCAACACAAATCAAATTCAGTTCATGAATTTAAGTTAAAAGCTTGAATAGTATCTCCCATCTCGCTACAGGCTTCACCTCTTAGCCCTAGCTAAGGGGTTTAGCCACACATGAATGGGCTAAAATAAACAAATAAACAAAAGAAAAAGTAAAGAAAAAAAACTTCTCTCTCTTCTCCCTGTCTTCACGTTCCAATCTCCTGGCCTCCACGGCTGCCCACGTCCACGTTCCAATCTTCAATCTTCCTCCTAGAGTTGAATGCCTCTCTCCCTCACTCTCTCTTCCTTTTGTAGTTGTGAGGGCAGGCTAAAGAAAACTTCATGCGTAAGTTTTCTTATGCAGGCGTAATTCTTTACTGTGTATGCGCTGATTGATTGGTGGGGCCTATTATTGAAGTTAACGGAGAAATCTACTCCGTTCATTGGAAGCGTGGCGAGAAACTAGTCGGGAAAGGACGGTTCTTGACTGATTACAGTGTGGTCCATAGGCTTTTTCACTCCGCCGTCCGACCCGCATTTAGACGGTTGGAAATCGTCTTCTCAATGCCTTCTGGAATTCTGCCACCTAGGCGATGGTTACAGGGCCCTTTGGAGTCCACTGAATGGTCTAGATCGGACTGATCAATGCAGAGGGTGGCCCACAACATTCGACCGCAGGCTCTGTTGCGAAACAGAGCCTGCGCGACTCGTGCTGTGATGTTGGTGGGGTCCAAAATCAGTATCAGACGAGAAATCCACCACGTCCATTGCGTTCTCCTCGAAAAACTGTTCGGGACAGGCTGATTTGTCTCGAGTTTGATGCGGCCCATGGTACCAGATCTTCTAGTCGTCCGTCTTGCATTTGATCATGAGTTACATGTGTGTGCGCGCATGGGAACAGAAGAAGACATTGGACAGGGTCTTGGCCACCCTATGGAGAAAATAGATGGTTCAGATCGTCCGTTTGGGCGATGGATGTGGCCCACTGTGATTAGCCGGTGAGAGCACGTCCGTCACTGGACGTGCGAAAGTCTTTTTTTTGACATTTCGTGCAAAAAACTGGTGGGGTCCACTGTGATGCCTGTCCTAGAAATCCACTCCCTCCATCAGCTCCTGTACGTAGTGTTGGCCCATGGCCTCTAGTTTAAAGCAGATCTGACTTCAGGGTGGGCCACACGCTTAACCGATGTATGGACAGCATTCACCGTTAAAAATACAATTTGATTTACGTATGCATGCATGGCACATCTATTTACAGATTTGCCCTTCTCTTTTGTTATATCTTCTGCCGTCAGTATCTCCTGATTGCACCATGTAAATGACACAAAATTTCACTAGGATTTGTTATTTTTCATGCTCTTTCTAACGCCTAAGTTTGAGCCTTAATCGCCCATGGATTGCCAAGATGCTCTTTAATGGCTAGCGTCCTCTGATCTCTCTGTTGGGCCACTTCCACGAGGATCTAATGGCTGAAATTTGACGTGTACGGTTAATTTATGGTCCTCATGCCATGTATGAAGTTTCGAGCCGAGTGGATGGTGGAAACCCTGTGATCTTGCATTTTGACTAACTTTCAGGCCACTTGAGCTTCAGTTTCTCAATTTTCTCGGATCTCTGGCGTGTATATCCATCGATCTCGGTCCCCTGGAGTCCATTCCTTGCTCTAATGACTTCGGAGCGTTAAATCTATGCTTTTAATACTCTTTTTCAATCAAAGCTCCTTATTACATCCTACAACAAAAACACGATTAAATTATAATATTAGGCATTATCGTGTACGTAAAATCGGGCAGTAATCGGGGTCTGATATGCAATATTCGACCCTCAACATGGAGCAGGCAGAGAAAGAGAGTATTTTCTTTTGATTTTTATTTTATTTAAGATGTTTAGCTCCATCATATTGAGCTAAACCTCTTAACTAGGGCTAAGAGGTGAAGCTTGTAGCGTGATGGGAGATTTTTTGCTTATGCCTTTTGTTTAGACTAAACTGATGTTGATTTTGGTTTAATTAAGAGAATGTTTTTAGTTTTTAATGGTATGTTGTGACTAAAATTACAATGAGTCTGCGATAGCTTTGAGCATGTTCCTTTCCTTTTTATGTTTATGATGCCAGGAAGCCCAGTTGTTCACCATCGTCTCCTGGGCATGGTCGGATGACGGTACCCTTCCTAACCTTCATACATTGATGATCGGTTGCCAATTAGTTTAATTCTGTTGTTTACTCTGTCTCCTGGGCATGGTTTAATGACGGAATCTATTCTAATTCATATACCTTTCATCTCTTGAAAACTATGTCAAAGGAAGTTCAGTTTGATTTTCATGGTTACACCCTTCAACTGGATGAAGATGGGACTCTAAGTATAGTTGAGTTCTTGAAGCAGGCATAAGATCTCCCTGATCTCTACAAGTGGATCCTCTGAATCCCTAGTTTCCTTCCTCTGAATTCCTTAAGTTTCAAATTAATATTTCACAATTATTCCTCAAATTACAATCGATTTAGATTTTATCTTAGTCTAGTTCTAGTTCTACTTAGTTTCAGATAACATACAGGTTTTATCCCTTAGGATTCGACCTCGGTCTCACTGAGTTTATTACTACATCACAACCCTATACTTGGGGTGTGAACATGGATCTAGGATAACAATCCAAGAGCACCAAGCAAACACAAGAGAACACAAAGATTTAACATGGAAAACCCCTTCAGGAAAAAACCATGACATAAAGCGACAAATCTTCACTATGAAAATAAAAATTACAAAGAGATGGTACTTACCCGATTCGAACAACCTCGAATCTCACCTTTGCTACATCCTTTGATAACCTTAGAACCCTTTTAAAAACTCTTGGAACCCCTTTAGAAAGCCTTAGAATGCCTTAGAAAAGCCCTAGGGACCTCTATTTATAGTTTAAGAAACTCTATTTACACACCGACTTTGGAAAAGTCTGAAAACCGCCTCAAATTTACACAATCCACGTGCAGTCTACGTAACTTTCAACTAGTTGAGCCTGTTCCTCGACTGGTCGAGCGTCCCGAAAATCCAAATACATTGTTGTTGGATTTCGAGTCGAATGGGCTTCGACTAGTCGAAGGAATCTTCGACTAGTCGAGTAACACGGACCAAACAGATTTAAGACATCTATTTTTAACAACAATTTCTACCATGTCTTCAATCTTCAATTATGTAACTTCTTGATCTCTTTTCTTATCTCTGCATCGCATCATAGTTTCAATCAACACTCCTCGTACACCCTCCATCCTTCTTTTATTCCATTGCCAAGCTCAGAGAAGTTGCACAGAACTTGAACTTCTTTATAGCAACAGCCTTGGTGAGCATGTTCCCCGGATTCACGCTAGTGTGAATCTTTTCCAGTGTTACGCCTCCTTCCTGTGGCACCTGTCGAATAAAGTAGTGATGAACATCAATATGTTTAGTATATGAGTGATAAATAGAATTTTTAGCCAAATTGATGGCGCTCTCACTATCATAGTTAATCGGCACGGCCTACTCCTGAAGTCCCAACTAATTTATTATGCCTCTTAACCAAGCACCTTCCTTAAATGCTTCCGTCACTACCAAATATTCTGCTTCGGTCGTGGAAAGAGCTACCACAGACTGAAGCTTCGACATCCAACTAATTGCTCCACCAGCTAGTACAAACGTGTAACCTAAAGTAGACTTTCTGGAATCCACACTACCTACGTAGTCTGAATCCACATACCTACCAACTTTTTCCTAGTCTTCTCAAAAGTTAAGACGTAATCTTTTGTACCTCGAATGTATCGAAGTAGCCATTTCACTGCTTCCCAATGTTGTTTGTCATGGTTTGACATTTATTTGCTTACAACACCGACTGCCTGTGAAATATTTGGTCTCATACAGACCATGACATATATTGAATTACCAATCGTATTCGAATAAGGCACATGAGACATAACCCGCTTTTCCTCATTTGATTTAGGACATTGTTCTGAGGAAAGCTTGAAGTGAGTCGTGTGGGGAAAGCTCACCGGCTTTGTTTGGTCCATCCATACTTGATCAATAGCTTTTCAAGATATTCTGCTTGTGATAACCAAAGCCTGCTCCTTTTCCCATCTCTATAAATATCTATGCCGAGAACTCTCTTTGTAGCCTCCAGATCTTTCATCTCGAATGTCCCTGATAACTGAGTCTTCAGTACATTGATTTCAGACATATAATGACTGACGATTAACATATTATCAATATACAATACTAAGATGATGAACTTGCCATAACTCAGTGTCTTGTAATAGACACAATGATCATATTCATTCTGAGTAAATTTTTGACTCACAATGAAAGAATTAAATTTTTTATACCACTGCCTAGGCGACTGTTTCAGGCCGTATAACGGCCTCATTAACCTATGAACTTTTTTCTCTGCCCCTTTAACTTCGTAGCCCTCTAGTTGCTTCATGTAGATCTGCTCTTCCAACTCTCCGAGCAGGAATGCAGTCTTAATATCTATTTGTTCCAGCTCGAGATCGTATTAGGCAACTAGCGCCAACACGAATCTGATAGACACCTGCTTAAATACCTGCGCGAATATATCTGTGAAGTCGATTCCTTCTCACTGAGCAAAACCCTTCGCTACCAATCTAGCTTTGTATTTATCTTGTTTTCTTTTGAATAACCACTTGCATTCGATTGCTTTTCGACCCACTGGAAGCTCCACCAGCTCCCATGTGTGATTTTTGTGTAACAATTCCATCTCATCATCCATAGCTTCACTTTTTTGCACCAGGCTCATTGATAGCTTCCTGAATAGTAGACGGGTCCCCCTTATCTGTAACGAGGGCATATGCAATATTAAAGTCGTCCCTGTATCTTGCTGGTAACCTGCGATCACGCGGTGGGTTCCTTCTCGCAGGTGGTTGCTCCACCTGATCTTATATATCTGTCTGCACATCTGTCTCTGCCTGAGTATCATCTGTGTTAATCTGGACGTATACAATCAATCTTTCTGGTTCCTCTTTCTCCTCTTGATTATTCTTGCGAAATAGAGAGCTTTCATCGAATCTGATATCACGGATAGTAATGACCTTACATATGATCTTGTTGAATAACTTATAACCTTTCACACCAATACCATAGCTAACAAAAATATACTTTTTGGCTCTATGGTCTAGCTTATCTCTCTCAACTGACGGTACATAAGAGTAAGCCACACAACAAAATATACGTAAATCTGAGTAGTCGATCTTATGACCACTCCATACTTCCTTTGAAATTTTACATTCAATTACCATTGAATAAGACTAGTTCACCAAATAGCAACCCATGTTAATGGCCTCAGTCTATAAGTCTTTGTCCAACGCAACATTATTTAACATGTATTGGGCCCTCTTCAAGAGAGTCCGATTCATTCGTTCAGCCAATCGTTTTGTTCAGGCGTGTGGCGCACTGTGTTGTGCCTAATGATTCCTTCATCTTTACAATATTCATTAAACTCAGTAGAAGTAAACTCTCCACCATTGTCAGTCCTTAAAACCTTTATTTTTCGCCCTTACTATTTTTTCACTATTGCCTTCCATTGTTTGAATATGGTGAAAACTTTAGATTTATGTTTCATGAAGTAAACTCAAACTTTCCTGGAGTAGTCGTTAATGAATGAAACAAACCATGACAACCCTTCAACAAAAATTTATGGCGGTAGCCCCCATACATCAGAGTGCACATAATCAAACACTCCCTTACATATTTTTTTCATATTTAAAAGATAATATAGATTTTTTACCATATATACAATGCTCACATATATTTAAATTAAAAATTTTAGAAGCTAGAATCAAACAACGATAAGATAGTACCTTCATGATCCGCTTGCTCATGTGTCCCATACGAGCATGCCACATACATAGAGACTTAGAATTTGCAATAGTTGTTGTCGTTCCACCTGCTGAAGTGTTCCTGATCAACTTGTAGAGGTTTCCGTGCCTTTGCACTCTCATAACCATGAATGTCCCTTTTGAGACTTTAAGGACTCCATCAATACCAGTGAACTTGCACCTTATAGTCTCGAGTGCACTGAGAGAAATCAAACTTTTCTTCATATCAGGAACATGCCTGATGTCAGTGAAGGTATGCTTTATCACATTAAACATCACGATGCTCACTGTACCAATAGCTACAATATTATACGCATTTTCATTGCCCATAAAAACCTGTCCACCATCGCATTCTTTGTAACTGGTGAACCAATTCTAATAAGGAGTCATGTGATATGACGCTCCTGTGTCGAGGATCCACTCATCTCCATGATTGTCGTGTAAGTGTCCGATCATGGACACAGATAATACGTCACCACCACTTGCCTTTTCATCAGATGTAACAACATTAGCCTCCTTAGAAGAAGCCACTGAATTTTCTTTCTTCACTTTAAGATTAGTATAATCATTCTTCATGTGTCTAGACATCCCACAGTTCTAACACTTTAGTTTTTCTTTGCCTTTGCCCTTGAATTTAGATATAGGTCTTGAAGATTCTGTACCTCACTCAGAATTCCTACCTCTCGTAATCAGTACTTCGAAAGATGTCCCTATGTCGCCGTTTAGCTTTCTCATGGCCTTCCCTTAAAGGGCTAAGATAACGGTTATGACACTCAGGGTTTTATTTATGGTGCACATTGTGTCTTTAAATGACTCATATGATGCCGGAAGAGAATTCAACAACATACATGCTTGTTCCTCATCTTTGATCACTTTTTTCATATCCAGCAATTTACAAACTAATTTATTAAAGTTACTGATGTGGGCCTCCAGATCTCCACCCTCTGCCATCTTGAAGTTATACCACTACCGTTTCAAGTGTAGGTGATTTTCTGAGGATTTTTTCGCATAAATATCCTCTAACTTTGCCCATAAACTAGCCGCAGTTTTCTCCCTCAAAACATTATAGAGAACCTCATCCGTGAGACAAACGGATTGAGGATAAGGCCTTTTTATCAAGGGTATTCCATTTATCATTGGTCATACTAGACTTTCTTGTCTCAAGAGCACCATCCTCGCCTTGCTTGGTTAAGGAACCAAGCATCTTGATCTTCCATAACTCAAAGTTATTTTTGCCTAAGTACTTTTCAATATCATACCTAGTACTTCCTATTATTGTTAATCCTCCAGATTCAGATCTGTGCCCCCACGATAGCTTTGATACCACTTGTTGGGGTTTGGGCTATGGAATCACACAAATATGGATCTAAGATAGCAATTCAAGAGCACCAAGTAAACACAAGAGAACGCAAAGATTTAATGTGGAAAACCCTTTCGGGAAAAAACCACGACACAAAGCGTCACCATGAAAATAGAAATTACAAAGAAAGAGGACTTACCTGATTTGAACAACCACGAATCTCATCCTTGCTATACCTTTTGATAACCTAAGAACCCTTTTAGAAACCCTTAGAACTACTTTAGAAAGCCTTAGAATACCTTAGAAAAGCCATGGGGATCCCTATTTATAGTTTAGGAAACTCCATTTACGCACCGACTATGGAAAAGTCCGAAAACCGTCTCAAATGTACCCAGTCTGCGTAACCTTTGACTAGTCGAGCCTGTCCCCCGACTGGTCAAGCGTCTCAAAAATCCAAATATATTGTTGCTGGACTTCGAGTCGAAAGGGATTCGACCAATCGAAGGGACCTTCGACTAGTCGAGCCAGTTCCTTGACTGGTCGAGCAACACGGATCGGACAAATTTAAGACATCTGTTTTTAACAACAGATATCACTCTTATAACTATTTTCTTTTGTGTGGCCCACCAAAATCACAAGGCAGCTTGATTTTTTGCCTCTAGGCGTAATATGGGACCAAATATCTAATAGTCAGAGTGGATTGTACATAAAACATCATGGTGGGCCTCACCAAGATCAATTACAGCGTCTCATGCCATTCTTTTCTTTTTATCCCAATAATCTTTTGGTAGAGTTGGAGAGAGAATTATAGCTGGGCCTGACAGATTTGGCCCGATCGAACTAATCGGATCCGATCTGACCCGAACCGAAGGCATGGATCGGGTCGGATCGAGTAGGCCCACTCAGATCCGACCGTATATCGAGTTGAGTTCTGGTTAGTAGCCAATTCGGACCAATTAGATTCGGGATTCAATCCGGACAGGTCCTATATAACATATTTTTACACTTTTTTAAAATACTTTTTAAACTTTTTTACTACCTTCACCCGAACGAAAGCCCTAATCCCTAACCCATCTTCTCTACCCGAACGAGTGGTGCCGCACCCACCCATCTCGATCTGGCCACTTAACAGCCCAGCAACCCATTTTCACCGTTCATCCTCCTCCATTCATCAGGTAGGTTCCTTTTTTTAAAATTTCTCTGTGTATTTTTCCCTAGCTCGCTGGTGGTCTGGCTGAGGTCGGGACCTCGTTGGCTATGCTACAGCGTCTGGCCCTGGCTCTCCTCCTTTCTCCCCCTCTCTCCCTCCCAATTTCCCTTCTCTCCTTCTTTCTCTCCTGATTTCCCTCCTCTCATTCTTTCTCTCCCGATTTCCCTCCTCTCCTTCTTTCTCTCCCTCTCTCTCGATTTCCTTCCTATTTCCTTCCTAGCACGAGAGTTTTCGGACAGACTCAACTCGATCCGTCTCCATTTTCCTAACCGAGTCGGACTTGGTTCAAGTCAGGCTAGTAAGGATTTGGATCGGATTGAGTTAGCCACGCTGGACTCGCTCTCGGATTGGATCGAGTTCGGGTCAGGTTCTTGGAAAAATTGGATCAAGTCGAGTTAGACCCAATCCGATCTGACTCGACTCGATGCCTACCTCTAGAGAGAATGCATAACTTAATTTCTAAAGAATCCCGTGTATTCAAAATCTACTCCAACAATTAGATGCATAATCCCAGTTTAAGCCCAACACCAAAAAATCAGGCTAACTTGTAATTCAAGTGGATCACACCAAAGAAAACATCTAAGAGAGATGTCCACTCTTAATATTTATGGGGACCACCATAATGATTATATGAAATCCAATCCAACCATTAGATGCCTCATAGAAAATTTAAGCCCGGGGTCTAAAATTCATGCCCATCAGTGATTCAAGTGGACCATACTAAGCTCAAAATTTTAGTGGCAATTGTTACCATGTACACTATTTCCAATCATGTGGTCCACCTAATTCACAAATGTAGTAATTTTTTGTACCATTATCCTAAAATGAAGGTACACTCTTGATGGTCTGAGTGGCTTTTACATAGATATCATGTTGGAGCCCACCTAAGTTGTAGACCATTCGCTTGCACGCCCGCCTAACCTACGCCTGTTAAAGAAATGTAATTGAAAGATAGTGGGATGATCAATAAGGTAGCTTTTTGAAAACCATTTTAAATTCTATGTCCCTTATCCATATAAAGGACTCACTGCATATGGCCGTGAACAAGGTAGGCATCATTGACTATTTTCTAGTATCTAAAGAATGACTTGGTGGGAGGAGGGATTGCTGAGATGACTTTCATCACATGTGCATGTGCATCCAAGATCTCAGACGTTTATGAGCATGCACTGGTACAAAAATCAGGCAAATGTAAGGCAAGTTACATTGTTGGTTGGTCTCGACGTGTACGAGAAACATGTACTATTTTAAAGAGGTCAAAAAATGGTCAATGAATTTCTCAAGCTGTAATTGTACAGAAAAATTAATGGACAGTTTCGAAAGATGATTGGGTCAAAACTTTCAACGTGTGGCTCAAAAGATCAGTGATCTGGCCGTACTTGTGGGCCAGGGCATGAGGCACCTGATGAGTGACTTAGAAAGAAATATCATTTTCTGTGGAATTTTCAGGATTTTTTCAAAATTTTGACAATTTTCTTGCACTAGTAATGAAAAATCTGGGTGAAAATAAAAAATGTAAAAATATTTATCATAAATTACTAAATAATGTTTGGGAACCGCAGAAGCACATATAGATGAATCAAGCAAGGTACTCCAATTGCACAACCAAGTTCAAACACAAACAACTCGAATTTTACACGAAAAAAACCATGGCACAAAGCGACACCAATGCACTGTAAAAGCATAAAATTACAAGAGATAGAGATTATTGATTCGAACAAGCCCCGAATCTTCCTCACAAGCCCAAGATATGCCTTTGAAACCCTATGAATGAATTAGAAAGCCCTTTATGTCTCACAAATTACGATTACACCCATTATATAAGTTTTCATGAGAATTACAATCGAAATAGAAAATTAATCCCACACTTATGTAATTCCGCGCACGTGCTCGGTGGAACCTTTGATGACACTTCGATGGTATTGGCGATCTGTCAATGGCATCGAACTCCTTCGATGTCACCGAGTAAAATACCAAAATGTTCCAGCGACAAAAGATGGATTTTTTAGTTTTTTCCTAACGCATCGAACTCTCTAGTGTTTTGTCGATGACATCGATAGACCTTGTTGTTTATAAATTTAAGATATATATATAACAATCTCCACTATGTCTTCAGTCTTCGATCTTCATTCTTCATAACTCTATATCCTCAAATCTAATTTCACCTTGCATCACAAATCCATCATCGTTTCTCGTGCACACTCCATCTTCTATTTATGCCATCATCAAGCCCAGAGAAGTTGTAAATAACTTGAACTTCTCAGTAAGAACTTCCTTTGTAAGCATGTCAGCCAGATTCACGCTGGTATGGATCTTCTCCAGATTCACACCTCCTTCCTTAAGTACTTGTTGGATAAAATTGTAACAAACATAAATGTGTTTAGTACGTAAGTGATAAATAAAATTTTTAGCCAATTTGATCGTGCTTTTGCTGTCACACTTAATCAGCACGACCTCCTGCTAAAGCCCCAACTGATTTATCATTCCCTCAACCAAACACATTCCTTGAATGCCTTTGTCACTAGGCTCAGACAATTATTCCACATCATCGAACGTGGAAAATTGCTACACAGATTATTCTCCAACAACTACATAGAAACTATATAAATAGGAGAAAGATCAAAGAGCTCTACTAGCCCCTCGTAAACACAACCAACTATTGCTTATCTTAATTTAGTTTAATCTTGCATGTCTATGCGATCACACTATACCAACCTCAACACAGCTTAGTGTAATCCCATCCTTCTATGCTATCACGCTGGACCGACCTTAGTTTACCTTAGCATAATCTTGTCCATCTATACTACCATGTTGCACCGACTCTTTCATTTAGTTTTTAATATAATTCTATTTGTTTATGCTATAATCACTGGACTAGTTAACGAAGGTGTAGTTTTAGGACTTTGTCATCTATGCCACAACTGCTAGATTATAGAGGATTTAATTAGTACTTTTAAAAAAAAATCTTTATAAAAAATAATAAATGCAAGTTTATTTTAATTGGGTTGCTCTTAGTGTGTTATTAATTAATTAACTATCGCAATCATTGAGGAAAAAAGTCATTTTTGATTGAAAGGAAAGAAAGAACTAATTAGAATGATGAACACTTCCCTTCGCAAGTCCCCCGATCTCTTTAACAAGTGGCTAAATAGGCGATTGATCCATGAGTTTTTAAGTCTTTCGGTCTATCTGGATGCTTAAGGTCACAGGTGTTTAGTTTGGTTCAAACCACATTAGGCTTAGGCATGCCCGACACACTACACATGTATCACATGACTAAATTTGAGCCAAATAATTCTAAACGCCCCATGCATTAAGTGGGCTTTACCATGCCCATGAGATTCTTGAAAATCAAATCCATCCAATCGTTATGTTGGCAACACTAACACAATTGACAACCACCTAAAACTTCACCCGATGGCCCAGACGATTGTTGATTAATGGGTGTCTTCCATCTAATCCCCACATTAAGTGAGCCCCGCCATGATGACAGGATGCTCAAAAATCAAGTCTATCCAATCTCTATGTTGGCCACACCATGGAATACAATTGACAACCACCAAAAACTTCACATGATGACCACATGATGGTTGAATGGGTATATTCCCATCTAATTTGCAGATTAAGTGAGCCTCATAATGATGATAGGATGCTTGAAAATTAAATCTATCCAATTGCTACTCAGCCATACTACATAGCACAATTGGGACAGGGCTAGAATTGAGACCATTTGAAGTGCATGACCGGGGCCAGTGCAGGGCCGCTTGCTGCTTGTGGTATCCCCGGATTGGGCCGTCGTGTCTCTTTCTTTCTGGTGTCCATTTGTATAGCTTGAGGTTATATGATAGGTGGGATCTGCCCCTTTTTGTTGGGTCCCAGTTGAATGGCTGTATAGTTTCATGATTAATGAAAATTGTGGCAAGAGTTCACTTTCCTTTAATAATAAAAAAAAAATTAAAAAAATAAAAAACAAAACAATTGATGCCCACTCAAAACTTCATATGGTGGCCCACGTGATGGTTGGATTGCCTGCTATTGTTTTCTCCTTTGTCTACCACTCTATTTCCAACAACTTGAACAGTTCAAATCATGTGTCCATCTTAGATCATGGAACCAAATAGGTTGTATAGCCCCTTGTTGATTAATAATATGGCAGGTGGTATGCTCTAGCCTTTCTGGAAAAAAAAAAAATAAATCATGTGATTATCTTATATCATAGCCCCCATGGATGACCATGTTGGATATCCTGAGTTGTAGTATGGGTAAAATGAATTGTTATTATACAATGCAAGCAATGGAAATTATTTAGGCGACCCTTCTTAATTTCCCTTCTGCCTTCTCTTTGGCTGCTCTTGCATTTCTTCAAAATCATCGCTCGTATAATAAATACTCCCCATACAACATGACAACCACGACTGCTGTGACATTACGTCAAGACTATGAGCAGTCGTTTTCAACAGGACTCAGGGACCTTTGGTGAAAAGCAGTTGCGAGTATGTCTTGTTTAAGCCCAACCTTCTCAATAGAGTTTTTGTTCGGGCAAGTCATCATCCACAGAGTTTTTCTGTATCGCTGGTTGCCGGTTGAAGAGAGATCTTCTTCCTACTATAAATGTCATCATGGTCGTAGTTGTCATGTTAAATCGGTTGGGGCAAAAGTTTATATAGCAGAAATTAGAACACAGGAGCTTTTGTTTATATAGTAGAAATTAGAACAGGGGAGCTTTTGTTTATATACCAAAGTTCTTTTTTAAAATTCCAATTCAAAATCCCTTGGAAAGGGAATTTTTGGAAAGCGGATTGATTGGTGTACCACACACCAGCGATCCTGACTGGTGGGATGGGGATTGCCGGCTGGAGAGAGATCTTCCTACTGTAAATGTCATCATGGTCGTAGTTGTCATGTTAAATCGGTCGTGACTTTTGTTTATATAACAAAAAAAATTAGAAGGAAAGGGTCGTAGTTTTTAACCATCGAAGATGAGAGTGATTTTCAGTTAAATCAGTTGTGTCTATCTTACAGTGTTCGTAGTTGTCATGTTAAATCGATCGTGGCTGTCTGACAATGGATCGTGATTTTCAGTTTATATGGGTTGTGGTTTGTAATGTAATATGGGATGTATTTGTCATGTTAGATCGGTCATGGCTGTCTTACCATAAACAATTCTCTTCAATAGGCACCCAGCGAGGTTTGGTCGTGGTTTGCATGGAAGATTGGTCATAAAGATGACATGGGTCGTGGTTCACATGAATAATGGGTTGTGACTGTCACGGCATATGGGTCATTGTTCTCATTTGACAACAACGATCCACAATTCATTATAACCACGATACAACGCAATGTACAATCACAACCCACTATTGATCAAAGTTTCATTGGTCGTGGTATTATTTGATATGGGTCATTGTTGTAATGTTGTATATGTCTTGATTGTTATGATATTTGGACCCTGCATGTCAGCATTAAAGGGTCGTAGTTGTCGTGTAATATGGTTCGTAGTTGATGTGAAGCATCGATCGTAGTTGTCATTTGATATGTTAATATCTTAGTTTCTTGCACTAATTTTTTGCACTACCCATCTTCCTGTTTGTGGCTTGTGATTATCGTCCACGTTGGGTCGTAGTTGACATGAAACATGGGTCGTGACTGTCATTATATAGGTCTTGTTTTTTATAATACATGGACCCTGAATGGATTGATACATAAGTCGTTGTTGTCCTTTAATTCTGATTGTGGTTTACGTGAAGCAATGGTTGTAGTTTATCTAGGTCGTGGTTGTTACGTTAAATTTGTCGTGGTTCACTGTTGTTAATTTGGTTCGTGGTTGCTGTCTGTGTTGGATCGTTACAAACAACCACGATAGAATGAGAAACACGACCCATACAACATGACAACCACGGTCCACCTGTCATGAGTGCCACAACCCATTGAAAAGCCTAGATAGTTGTTGTGGTGCGCAAGGCTCTACAAGTTGATGGGTCGTGGTTGTCATCAACAATGGATCATGAACTTACCATCTCGTTGTAGTTCTCATGACAGATTGATCGTGGTTTCCATATTGGATGGTCATGATCCTCATTTGCTTGCGGTTGTTAAATACAATTCAACATAGATGAGAACCACGATCCATTGCAACTGTGAACCACGATAAATTTAACAACATGACAACACGACCCAGACAACACGACAACAACGACCCATATGTTATATCGTTCAGGGTCGTGCTTTCATGACCCAAATACAATGACAGTCACGACCCATGTATCATGTTAATCACGACCCAAATATTGATGATTATCACGAGCATTTATTCATTTGAAACACGACCCAAATATGAAAATAATGTATATAACAATAGGTTGTGGTTTTCGTGATTCATGGGTCGTGATTGTCATGTTAATGCGTCTTGCTTTCAGTCAGTACCTTTTTTGAACCACGACCCAAACAATGACAAGGACGACGCATTATAAATGTCGACTATGACCCATGCAACACGACAACCACGATTTGTATAACATGACGACCATATCGAATGACAACTACGGTCAATGCTTCACGTCAACCACAAACCATATAACACGACAAACACGATTTTTATTACATGACAACCACGACCCATATATCATTACATTCAGGATCCATAAATCAGGACAACCACGACCTTTACTACATTACAATCACGACCCATATGCAATGACAGTCATGACCCATATATCTTGCCTCGACCGCGATCATAGGGCTTGCATTTGTCTGACCATGACCTTACAGTCTGAATCCTTCTGTCTTAGCTTTGCCAAGTTCCAAGCTGATGTAAAAGGCCTTCAAAAGAACTTGATATTTTGTGGATGATCACCTACTTGGTGTCGGCGGACCTGATGTGTAATGACTTCCTTGGGATTCTAGGCTGATGTAACCTGGCTTCTTTCGGGTTCCAGGCTCCCGTCAAAGCTCTACAAAAGAACTCATTATTTTGTAGTATGATAACAACCATCCATATAATACGACAACAACAATCCGAAAAACATGAAAACCACGACCAATAACAACCGACACCACGACCCATGTAACTTTGACAACCACGATCCATATCTCATAACAATCACAATCCATTTCACATGAAAAACATGGAAAAAAAAATAGAGTTAACAACGATCATGTTCTTGGGTCGTTTCTTGCCCACGTGAAGGATCGTGGTTGTCATCTACGAAGGGTCGTGTTTGTCATTGTGCAAGGTAGATATGACTTTGAGCAAGTTATGATAATGAAAGCCCTCACCATATCCTGTTTGAAGCCCAGTCCTTGGCCAAGAACTCTGTATCGTGGTTATTATATTATACGGGTCCTTGTGTTAATGTTCGATGTGTCGTAGTTGACATGACGATATATATCATCATTTTCATTGTATATGGATCGATGCAGTTATGGATCGTTGTATTCGAATTTTACGGACTAGTATGCCCTCGACACGTAAACAGAGGAAACGATGAAAGGTAAGGTCGGTGCCATATTTGTGATGTGCTTGTATGTCTCATAAGATTTTGGTTATCACTTGGCTATGAGACAGATCTTATGTAAAATTTCAATCTACACCGATTGTTAGTTGTTAGAGTATGTACTAATCTTTATCCAAAAATTTGAACCTTACAGGCGTAGTTAATCACACCAAAATAAACTTTTATAAGGCGTTGAGAACTACGTGGGCCGTACATCAGCCTAGTCAAACTTATTTTTATGTTATGCCTTTATACATGATCATTACATATGATGGTCAGTTTAGATGACATATATATCACTGTGGACCCCATACATCTTAGTTCGTACCGAATATGTCGCATGTACATATTATGCATGCTAAAGGCGAAAGTTCGCTTATGGTTCCAAACGCAGAAGATAAATCGTCGATCACCTGGTTCAAGTCTATGGGCCCATCATAAATCCAATCTAATCCGTTGGAATTGTTCATGGATGATGGATTTCTTCAAAAAATTTTATAGTGGCACATATCGAGCCACCAGTGGCCAACCTACACTGCGTAAAGATGACAAATCATGGGCTTTTACGGAAACTATTGGTTTTATTGTTGTGGTCCATTGGATTCGAATATTTTGACCATTATTTAAGTTTCTTGATGTTACAAATTAAATAGACGGTGCGGATCAGAGAATATTTGTAGTTCGATGTAACTTATGGAACACCGACTATATCTTGGATGCTTATGGACGCTTTTACGGACGCTTACATTTCCAGACACAGAACATCAACAAGCTGTCCCCATATGGATCACCGACTATATATTGGAGCTTCTCCTCTGGGAACCCTTCACTTTACCCCTTCACTTTTTATCCCTAATCCTTGTTTTCTGATTTTTACTAGTTTTGAATCTTCTTCGCTGGGCCCCTCCATCACCAGTCAGTGAGCACATCTACAAGTTCAGTGCATCTCAGTACAAAGCAAGGTAATGGTTGACAGGGTCGGTGTATGATGGTTATTATGTTATGTGGGTTATGTGTGTGAACCACAACCCAATGCATATGACTATAATAAAATGTATAGCATGACAATCAACACCCAATGGATCGTGATTGACACGGTCAATGTATCGTGGCCCACATGTTATGTGGGTCGTGGCTATGAATCACACCTCAATGTAGATGACATGAACGATATGTATGGTATGATAACCGCAATCATGGTTGTTATCGTGGTTTGTTGCATAATGGATCATGGTTGACAGAAGAGGCATCGGGTACACCAATGAAGAAAGTCAAACACTGATTTGACGTTGAATGATGAATTGATTTGTTGTATTCGATGTTTCTTCTGCTTATTATTGTCTATAATGGGTTGGTGAATGAGATGGGTCGTAATTGTTCGTGAACAATTGGAAGTTGGTTGACATGCATAATGGATCGTTGTTGTATATGGGTGGTTGAACGTGGATGCCAAACAAGATCCATATATCATGACAACCACGACCCCCGTAACATCAGAACCATGACACATATCATCTTACAACCACAATCCGTCTAACATCATAACCATGACCCATCTAAAACGAAAACCACGGTCCATAACAACAACGACACAGTCTGTATGACAACCACGAAACTGTCACGTGATTTGATCCCGTCGTTCACATGCATGTTAGATCGTGGTTATTGTCCACGTTGGATCATGGTTATTGTCCACATTGGTTCTTGGTTCACAACCACGACCCTAGTCTAGTCCCATGAAAAGCCTGCACGATATATGTACCATGAAGTATATATATTATAGTTCAAATGACATTTTGCAAACAATGTAATTTATAAACCAACATATTAAGTCATCATCAGCCTCGGCCTCAGCCAGCAGGGACGAAAGTGTATCAATGCCGGTTGTGACCTATTTGTTTGCATCTAAAGCATTTGGGTGTTGTCCCATCTTCTGTGGGCCGTGGTTGTGAATCATGGTAATAGTGCTATATGGGTCGTGGTTTTGCCAACATAGATCACAATAACAACCACAAATCATTGTTGTAATTATTTATCAATATTTTGATTTATTTTTTTGTTAAAAACTTAGTGTAGATATGTCGTCATCTTACCCATCGTCAGACATCTGGGTCTACGCTTCCCTTGTTGAATCACAACCAAGGTCTGAAAAAATAAAGATCAAGTGTGGTTTGTGTGGCATAAAGTTTGTGAATAATACTAATTGATTTCGGTTACACTTGTCATGTCGAGGTGGTGATGCAAAACCATGCCCCAATGCCCCCAACGATGTCCAAAATCTTTTTCAAGCCCTGTTAGATTTGAATAGAAAACCTTCCACTCCATCCAAACCATGTGCTTTTGGATCTAGTACACGAATGACAATCATAAAAGACGAAGAAGAGGGTGCCAAATTAATAGCTTTGGAGGAAGAACAATTCCAACTCGCCTTAAAATGCAGTATGGAAGAAGTTTTTATACCTCAGCGATATTCGAGTCAAAGACAACACAATGTTGAAACTGGATCGAGTGCGACAAACAAGAAGAAGAAAAAGAGTAACAAATTCAAATTCCTGACCCATCTCGGTGAATTTTTTAGGGCATTGGGTACTACATGCAATTCTTCACATAAAGAAAGTTTGAAAAATCTAGTTCAAAGTGTAAAAGAGCATGATGGAAATATCTCTTCGCCTTCCGACTTAGAGGAAGTGAACCAATATGTATATGAAAAAATAGATAGCAGTTCTGATGGATTAGATGACAATACAGGAAGGCACTCCTCCTATGGTGTTGTTTGGTTGTAAATTGTCATTTTGAATAATGTAAATATGTAATTATGGAAGTTTTTATAATCGTAAATTATGCATTATATATATATATATTTTATCGCTTTGTTCAACTTCGAATTTGACAATCGAGTGGTTAATGTCAGTAGTATGTCGTGTGACTATTGGTTTTCCGATGTTAAAAATACCATTTTTAACATTGCAACTACAAAGCACATAGTAGTACAATCACGACCCATATAACCTGAAAACCGCGACCCTTATGGATCCTGGTTGTCCATACATGACATTATATTGCACCCGACAATCACATTATTCGTGAACTCTGCAAGATGACCATAAATTCAACCAGTGAACTTTCGTTTAATTACAAGAATAATAGGATAAGGAAGAAGAATAGTGACTGGATGGGAGCTACAGGTGGGCCAATTTGAGCTCTTCAAATCTTTTAGCAGCCCTAGCTTTAGCTTTCTTTGCCACATTGTACCTCTCGATCTAGTGCAGCCTTTTCTTGTTAAAGTCCTGATCGCGAGACCTAGCGGAATGACACCGCTCGATTTCTCTGTCCGCCGCAGAAAAACTCTCTGCGAGTTGCCGGAGTTCTGAAATTGTCTTCAGAATTTCCTGTGGAGGGTCGTTGATCTTCGTGGAGATCGTGAACGTTCCTGAGGAAAGGGAAGGGATCTCTCATAAAGGATGAACCCGAGAAGGACTCGATGCCTTCTTTGAATGTCTCCTCTACTATTTTAATTGAAAGAGCAATCAAATCCATGATGCTTAAGTTGTTGCAATAAGGATTCTAGGTCGAATTATCTTGTGAAAATTTGAAACCCAAGTACCACTTTTATAGGCTGGTCAAATATTCTGAATGGTCTCCCTGATTCCAAAGGGATTAAGGGGAAGTAGTGATATTAAAGAAAGAAATTGAATCCAAGTATCACTTTGATAAGCTTGTGAACGAGTGGTTAGTGTGAGTAGGATGTCGTGTGACTATTGGTTTTCCAAGGCTCGTGGCTGTCAGCCACGTTTGTTGACATGCACAAGGGATCGTTGTTGTATATGTGTAGTTGAAAGTGGATGGCAAACACAATCGATATATTGTGACAACTACGACCCTTGTAACACTATAACAACAATACATATCATCTTACAACCACGATCTGTCGAACATCATAACCACGAACCGGCTGAGACGAAAACCACGATCCATAACAACAACGCCATAGTCTGTATGACAACCACGAAACTGTCATGTGATCTGATCCCGTGGTTCACGTGCATGTTAGATCGTGGTTATTGTCCACGATCGTTCTTGGTTCACAACCTCGACCCTAATCCGGTCCCCTGAAAAGCCTGTATGATATGTGTACATGACATGGCTCATATGGATCGTGCTTATGTGTTTCATCCATGACGTACATAATCCATACAACATTACAATCACGACCCATATAACATGACAAACACGACCCCATTGTTCAAGATAAACACAAACCATATAACATGACAAACACGTTCCATGCAACATGAGACTACGACCCAAGCAACTCACGGCCTATATTACTTGGAAAATCACGAGGCATATAACATAAACCCCATGACCCACCGCTTAGTGACAAGTGTTCTTCTTATAATCACAATCTATGTAACACAATCACGATCACACGGAACAATCGTTGTTGTTATACACATTGGGTTGTGATTCCCAACCATTATCGATGTGGAAGACAACCTTAACTCTTTGTTCGTCCCATCCACGACCATTCCCTTGGAATTTCATGCGACCCTCCAGAAATAGCGCCCCAATCTTCTTCTCCATGAAATCACGCTAAAGTCGCTACTTCCCCATAATCCATTGGGCATCGAGCCCGACCCTTCGTTCTCCGTGCGACCGTACTGAATCACAGGGACCCTTCAGAATCGGTGCCTTAACCATTGAATGACAAACCTATAAGAGTGGTACTTTGGTAATGCTTCCACGATCAAATTCATGCATTTCTTTGCCCTTTCATTCAAAATCATGGATCAGATATCCGAAGAAACAATAGAACCCTTATCGCGTTCTTCCTTCATTCGTGATCCCTTCTCTTTCCTCATGGACGTTCACGATCTGCCTGAAGCTCAACGGCCTCCACTGGAAGTTCTGAAGACAACTACCGAACTTCGCCAACTCGACAATTTCAACGGGCACCCAGCCATCGGAAAAATGTTAACTACTCCATTTCCTTCTGCCTCCTCTCGGTGAGCTCTTACGTTTCTTTGGAATCATCACGCAACCCCTGTCACGCCCCATACAACATGATAACCACGATCCCCGTGACATGACAGCAAGACCATGACTAGTCTCTTCAATGGGACCCAGGGAGATCCATTGAAGAACACTTGCAAGTATGTCTTGTTTAAGCCTGACCATCTCAATATAGTTTTGTTTGGGCAAAACAAGTCATCATCTACAGTGTTTTTTTGAATCGCTGGTTGCCGCTGGAGAGAGATCTTCTTCCTACTCTAAATGTCACCATGGTAGCAGTTGTCATGGTAAATCAGTCGTGGCTTTTGTTTATATAACAAAAATTAAACAATGGAGCTTTTGTTTATATAGCAGAAATAAGAACAGTGGAGTTACATTCCCTACTATATGCTAAATGGGTCATGGCTTGCATACTACATGTGGCGCTTACTCCGGACGCTCGCTCTGAATCCGAAGGAAAGGGTCGTAGTTTTTAACCACCAAAGATGATAGTGAGGAGGATGATAATATCCCCATTTGCAAACTTAGGTGGAAGAAACTTGCAAAGTCTTGGCTTGCATGCCAAGCTTCTCTTTTGAAAGTCTCTGTATTATATGGGTCGTGGTTGTCTGCCAAACCCCGCCAAACCCCGTCTTATTAATATTTACCATATCGGAGAAAGTTTCGCTGGACTTGACCTATGGTCTAACTAATGTTATCGCCCTTGATAGAGTGGAATGGCCGAACATGATTCATGTATCCCACTCCAATTAGTTAGGATAAGGCTTAGATGATGATGATGATGATTGGAGAAAGTTTTGAAACTCAGGCTAAGCTGACTTGTATGTGATAGATTGCTTTATTACATATGCATTTCTATTCTATACTATATAAATGCAATTTAGAAACATATCTCCATAGTAGTGATTTGTACACCTACAGCAAATGTGCTGAATTGAATGCATGCAACTGAATATCTTTTTACAAGGGAACTGCCTAACTTACATTGATACTTCATAAGAGAAAAATAGCTGTTATGCATAAGATCCTCTCGCTTGTAGATCTGTGAATTCGATCTTGCAAGTTCTAATAGATGTTGGCATGGAATCATTTAATCTCCACCATATCTCCCCATTCAAATATGGAACTTTGTCCTCCTGACCAAGGCAATCAAATCAACTCTTTTTACAGAACAAACATGCAAGAATGAGAATTTCTCTATTCCCAAGCATGGAAATGAACTTTGTGATGGAATGACAAAACTTGGATAGCCTAAGGATTTACTGATGAGTCTGAAGGCAACAACCAAGATCTCCCACTGACCAAGAAAAATATATTTCTTTTTGTATTTAGAGAGCCTAGAGGACGAATTGTGTGTCAAGAGCCTAAATCCTTATCCCTGTCCATCACCATTGATAATCGAACCAGTTAAACATGAAACTGTTCAACATATTCAAGTTCAGATTGTTCAGTTAATCCATGGAAATAAATGCATACACGTACTTCAATGCTATCCAGTCCAACTTCAGTTTCAAGCTTCCAAGGGCTTCTTCACTCTGTTGTTTAATAACCCAAAAACTCGACTTGATTCAATTTCCAGCTGAGTCAGATCGATTTGAAGACTTGGGCGAGTCTTGCCTTGACTCAACTTGATATTTAATACAAGAGATTACAGATTTTAGAATGCGTAGTATTGGATAAATAAAATTAAATAGCAAAAGCACACACAACTAAGTGTGCTGTGCACTGGTAGAGATTCTCTCTTCAAAGCAGAGGTCATGGTTTCAAAACCCCACTCTCTTCAGCGAGTTGAAATCTCACTGAGTTGAGTCAGCAAGCTTTAGAACTATGCTCGTCCACAAGAAAAATGTAATTCCTAGATTCTTAGGTACGAGTTGAAAAAGAATTGGGAAACCTATCGATTCCATAACCCAAAATTCCCGTAGAGCTATATCCCTCACTCATCGAACGCGAGACCTCCTACTCTGACAATTAACCACTGGCTCTAAAAGCTCAAACTGATAGAATGTGGTGAATTAATCCCTTTATCTCATAGCCCAGGCCCCACATCCCCCCATCCCGAGTGTGTCCGTCAAATATCTACATGATCTTGGGGACCCTCGCACAGAGCCAAAAATAGACAGTCTACGTCCAGCGGTATGCCTAATCACTATACAAGCAGAGAGGATATGATCACCCATCTAATTCTATTGTTAAGATGGCCCGCAAATCTTATTGGCAGTTTAGATTGTTTGGAGGCGGGTCTGATGGGCAAATAAGCATAATTCCTCCTCACTATTCTCTCTAGAAACTCTCTATATTAGAATGTTTTTAACGGGGGAATACCTTCATTAGAGAGGATATGTAAGGAGTTTGGATAAGGCAGGGCTTATCTCTATCATGTCCTATTTCTCTCATATCCCAATCCTCTTTGAATTAAAAATTCAATTTTAGATTTCTCAGAGAAAATTTGTAAGAGAGATATTAGAGGGAAAACTATGTGGGAGTAACGCACTAGTTGGGTACAAGTGGGCCCCACAGGCTCATACCCAACAAAAAAACATCTCTTGAACTTATCATGGCATTGCATGGGTTGATGCAATGCACTTCCAACACGATGCAATACCTTCTGATGCTATTGACCCTGTTTCCCTCTAATGAATTTGGTCATTTTCTACAAAAAAAAAAAAAAAAAAAAAAAAAAAAGAAAAGAAAAGAAAAGAAAGAGAAAAGAAAGAGAAAATTAAAAAGAATCCATTTGAATATCTGGGGAGGAATGTACCGCAATATACTCCTAGTGATGTATGTATCAATATGAAAATCTATCTTGTGTCATCGTATGAATTTATGGTGATACATTTCTGATATGACACGATGTATAGATATCATGAACCTTAGTCAAGAGCCTCATTACCATCTTCTAGCCGAGGAAAGTGCAATTCAATGAGAGAACTCAATGCAAAGATATTATTGTCATGCCTTCTGTCAAACACGTGGTGTGCATTGTTAAGGTATTGAATTCAAAATGCAGGGTAAATGAATTGGTTGGCAAGGAAATGATCCTCCTAGATTTTGAGATTTGTTGTAGAGGAGATGGATCGGTTGTTTATGAGATTGTCTTGGTCTGGGAGAGGGAGTTGAGGACTGATAACTTACGTGCTGCCAATGTGGCACACTTGTGATACCCAGTCCGTTCATCACACCTGTATGATGCTTAGCCCAAAATTGGGCAAGTCTACTCAACAGGGAGGCCACGCTTCTGCTAGAAAACGGACAGGAAGGGATAACATTCGTTCCACATTCATTTTACACTGGTGGCCCACCTGATGAGACCGGCCTATCTTCCTTCAGGGTAGATTCCACCAGATGAACGGCTAGATTTTGAGCTTGTGTTCCACATGGTGGGGCACTTTCAGTGCTTGCATTGCGTGGGCATTCTCCCTTGTATGATAATTGGCCAGATCACCGTTAATATCACTGGGCCAAGCATGCAATTCTTGTTGGTCCATTGCAAATGTGAAAAGGACCAAAATTTTCATCTAACAATCGCCACTGGTTGAGCCATTCACTACATTCCTACACATTTTCTGCGGACCAACGATCAGGTGGCTCTGATTGTACAGGAGGAGAGGACCCCATCAAATGGGACTCCGGCCGCTGAAAGGTGGACCCAGCTTATTTTAGACAGTGAACTAGGGCTGTCGACGGGTCGGGTCCTGGTGTTCCCTTACCTGGACTGTCTAAGAGGGTCAGGTTTGAGTCCTGTCAGGTTGTTCTAGAACTATATGAGGTCCCGAACCAAGATCGGATGCGGTTTGGGTGATTGACTAATATCATTTGGTCTTGGGTCGCTTCAGGTTAGGTCTAGGTTGGAATGGGCTTCACTGGATGGACAGATTGGATCTTCCACGTGTGCCACATTGCCACATGGTGTGCAGATGGGCGTATGTGGACAATGTGACTCATCCGAGTTGACTCATACCTAGTCGGACAATGTCACACTCTATTAGGCCTAGAGCCCAAAATCTAGCCTTATCCACAACTTAGGTGGGCCATAGCATAGGAACGGTTGAAAGTTGACATGAATCCATTAAAATCTTCCTGATTGTTTGTGGGACCCACCGATATATAGTTTAGAATCCAACCCATTAATTGTGTATCTGACCTAAATGAGGGGTTCCACCAACTTTCACACCATTCCAAATCTCAGGTGGGCCCCATGAAGTGATTTTAGATGTTTTAGGCATAATTTTGCACTATTCTAACTCCACATTGTCACTATTTTTGGAATATCTTTTTTTGGCCATTAGATGTCAAGTTGCATTAATAGTAAAAAGATAAAACCGCAGCATACAGTAACTAAGAACAGCTGCTATTGCAACTAACAACCAATCATCCCCTTGATTCAACATCATATTGTAGAATGTTAGTATTATTCAGACATTTGGTTGAAAGAGAAAACGGCATTCTTGTCAACTTGGAAAACATAACTCTCAGACATTAAAAGAAGTCATGAACTGAAGTGTACCGATCCATTCGTATAGTTTGGCGTGTCTCCAGATTGGAACTCCAAGAACATGAGTTTGCATATATATATATATATATATATATATATATATATATATATATATATATATATATATATATATATATATATATATATATATATAATTTAAATATGCATAACAATTTTTTTTTAATCAATATAAATGGCACAAATATATATGTGTATTCAATAAAATCCATAAGAACTTTTTGTTGTTAATTGACCCTCTTATAACCCACTTTGACAAGTATCACACCTATTTATGTTGTCAAATACTCAGGTTGGTAACAACCACAATATCCAGCTGATTAGATATGAAAGTTTATTTGCCAATCTCATGAGCCATCCACTGAAGGAAGTGCTAATCTACACACCCAAGCACTGACTGTTTAGGTTATAGAAAACAACTGCAGATAATAAGAGGCAATGCCTCCCACTTCTCTATAGAATCCATTAAAACCCAAATAATGTAGCAATGACAAGGTTTCATGGGGTGTTTGGAAGCTCAATGGAATTCAATTGCAAGCTACTGGATTCATTATAGAACAAATGATCAAAGTCCGGATGGTACCATTTTAGTTACTTATTTGTTTATTTATTAATTTATTTTGAGAAGATAACAAAAATATATTTAGAAAAGAAAAACCAAAGGAGGTAAGAATTGCTGGAACAAAGAGATGAGGAGACACTGCAGAGCTAGCATCTCTACTAACATGGTAAAACGAAATGTTCAGTCCAAGGTGGGCCTGAAAAATTAAAATTTTGAATAGGCCCAGCTCAATGACCTAGCCCGAAACAATTCAAAATCTGGGTCAAGACCTACCCAGGCCTGGCCCGTTGATAGCCCTATGCAGGAAATGGATGGGTTTTATCCACATTGTCCATCGATTTTTCCATATCATTTTAGATTATAAACGTACAAATATGGTAGATCCAAGGCTCAAGTGGACCACACAGCGGGGATTAAACTGATACCGTTGAAAACTTCTTAGGTACACATAAGTTTTGGATCAAGCTGATATTTGTATTTTTCATTCATCCAGATGCTTATGACCTTATGAACAGGTTAGATGGTGAATAAACATCATCGTGGGCTCTGGAAAGGTTTCAACGGTGGTCATCATTAGCACCGCTGATGTGGTGTGGTCTACTTGAACCTTGGACCTATGTTTTGAGCTTATAACCTAAAATGATATGTAAAAATGGTTGGACGGTGTGGATAAAGTCCATACATCAGGTTGGGCCCTCAGAGCCCTAGCCTATCTCGAGATTGGTACAAGCGGGGGGTAGTACCAAATCGGGCGTCCGCGGGAATTTTGAAGAAAAGGAGGGAAGGGAGTTTTGTGATACTCTGGCAGTGTATCACGCTTGATATGTAGGCACCCATAAATTGTACAAACTGATCAATTTGTGGATGCCATTATCGCTAATTCAGTCTCAATGCATGAGCAGTCTTAATATCTACTTTGTAGACACTTGTTTCTTGAGATAAGGGCAACAGATTCTTTATATATATATATATATATATATTATATTATATTTTTAAATCTAACCGTTTCGATTGATGTCCTCCAATTGATAGTTAGATCATAAAGTGATCTTAATTTTTGGACCACGATGCATATCAAATGTGACCCATAATTTGAACAGTTTAATTTGAAAGACTTACATACCATGTATGGAATTTTCAAATCATTTTTAGGTCTATGTGTATCATCCATCACCTTCTTCTTGAGTATCAGCATTTTTCTACAGAAAGAGATTAAAAAAAAATTAAAAAAAAAAAAAAAATCAATGGTGGGATGGCAATGGGCTGGCCTTAGCTAAAATTTTGAAGAGGCTTGGCCTGGTACCTGTTCAAAATCCATGTATGGACCAGCTCACAGCCACAACCAACTCACCCATTCAAGACCCTAGATAGAGGGTGCAGGTCAGGCAGGTCTGATAAGGTATGGTTCAGGGTCAACCCAAGCCCAACTTGTCTCAAGAGGAGTTAACTCAAGTTGGAGCCATCTGCATCCCAGCCAGACCTGAGCTAACCCAACCTAACTTAATGTTCAGGTTGGGAAGGTTGAGGCCTACCAAAGTTGCACCCCTTCCATGCTGGGGCTGTTTATGGGCCAAGTGGCCCATTGGGCTCTCGGGCTTTGGTTTGAACTTGGGATAGTATATATGATGTGAGGGCCAAAGTAAAGCTCACTCATTGGGATAGTATATATGATGATGACGGCATTTCTTATCATGCACTTCTAACTCCACATTGTCACTATTTTTGGATTATCTTTTTATGGCCATTAGATGTCAAGTTGCATTAATAATAAAAAGAGAAAACAGCAGCATCCAGTAACTAAGAACAGCTGCTATTGCAACTAACAACCAATCATCCCCTTGATTCAACATCATATTGAAGAATGATAGCATTATACAGACATTTGGTTGAGAGAGAAAACGGCATTCTTGTCAACTTGGAAAACATAACTCTCAGACATTAAAAGAAGTCATGAACTGAAATGTACCGATCCATTCGTATAGTTTGGCATGTCTCCAGATTGGAACTCCAAGAACATGAGTTCACATATATATATATATATATATATATATATATATATATATAGAATTTAAATATGCATAACAATTTTTATTTTTATTTTTTGTTTTTATCAACATAAATGACACAAATATGTGTATTCAATAAAATCCAAAGAACTTTTTGTTGTTAATTCACTGTCTTATAACCCACTTTGATAAGTAACACACCTATTTATGTTGTCAAATACTCAGGTTGGTAACAACCACAATATCCAGCTGATTAGATATGAAAGTTTATTTGCCAATCTCATGAGCCATCCACTGAAGGAAGTGCTAATCTACACACCCAAGCATTGACTGTTTAAGTTATAGAAAACAACTGCAGATAATAAGAAGCAATCCCTCTCACTTCTCTATAGAATCCATTAAAACCCAAATAATGTAGCAATGACAATTTTTCATGGGGGTGTTTGGAAGCTTAATGGAATTCAATTGCAAACTACTGGATTCATTATGGAACAAATGATCAAAGTCAGGGTGGTACCATTTTAATTACTTATATGTTTATTTATTTATTTTGAGAAGATTACAAAAATATATTTAGAAAAGAAAAACCAAAGGAAGTAAGAATTCCTAGAACAAAGAGATGAGCAAGAGACACCCACCTTAGCTAGCTTATCAGCTGCAGAGCTAGCATCTCTACCAACATGGTAAAACGAAATGTTCAGTCCAAGGTGGGCCTGAAAAATTAAAATTTTGAATAGGCCCGGCTCAATGACCCGGCCCGAAACAATTCAAAATCCAGGTCGAGACCTACCCAGGCCTGGCCCATTGATAGCCCTATGCAGGCAATGGACGCAGTTTGGGTACTACCCCTGCCTGTCCCAAGCAAGGGAAAGGCTGGACCTCTGAGGGGCTACCATGATGTATGAGTTTTATCCACACCGTCCATCCATTTTTCCATGTCATTTTAGATTGTACATTTACAAATAAGGAAGATCCAAGGCTCAAGTGGACCACGTAGTGGCAATAAAACTGATACCGTTGAAAACTTCTTAGGCACGAAAGTTTTGGATCAAGCTGATATTTGTGTTTTTCCTTCATCGAGACGTTTATGACCTTATGAACAGGTTGGGTGGTGAATAAACATCACGGTGGGCCCTGGTAAGGTTTCAACGGTGATCGTCATTAGCACTGCTATTTTGATGTGGTCTACTTGAACTTGGACCTGCCTCATATTTTGAGCTTTTAACCTAAAATGATATGTAAAAATGGTTGGACGGTGTGGATAAAGTCCATACATCAGGTTGGGCCCTCAGAGCCCTAGCCTGTCCCGAGATTGGTATAGGTGGGGGTATTACCAAATCCGCGTCCGCAGGAATTTTGAAGAAAAGGAGGGAAGGGAGTTTTGAGATACTCTGGCAGATCACGATTGATATGCAGGCACCCATAAATTGTACAAACTGATCAATTTGTGGATGCCATTATCGCTAATTCAGTCTCAATGCATGAGTGGTCTTAATATCTACTTCGTAGACACTTGTTTCTTGAGATAAGGGCAACAGATTCTTTTTATTTTATTTTATTTATTTATTTATTTTTATTTTTAATCTAACCGTTTCGATTGATGTCCTCCAATTGATAGTTAGATCATAAAGTGATCTTAATTTTTGGACCACGATGCATGTCAAATGCGACCCATAATTTGAACAGTTTAATTTGAAATACTTATATACAATGTATGCAATTTTCAAATCATTTTTAGGTCTGTGTATCATCCATCACTTTCTTCTCAAGTATCAGCATTTTTCTAAAGAAAGAGATTTTTTAATAAAAATAATAAAATAAAAATCAACGGTGGTAAGGCAATGGGCTGGCCCTAGCTAATATTTTGAAGAGGCTTGGCCTGGTACTTGTTCAAAATCTGTGTCTGGACCAGCTCACAGTCACAACCAACTCACCCATTCAAGACCCTAGATAGAGGGTGCAGGTCAGGGCAGGTCTGATAAGGTATGGCTCAGGGTCAACCCAAGCCCAACTTGTCTCAAGAGAAGTTAACTCAAGTTGGACCCCTCGGCATCCCAACCAAACTTGAGTCAGGTTGAGGCCTACCAAAGTTGCACCCCTTCCATTCTGGGTCTGTCTATGGGCCAAGTGGCTCGTTGGGCTCTCAGGCTTTGGTTTGGACTTGGGATAGTATATATGATCTGAGGGCCTGGTTCGGAAGTAAAAGTAAAGCTCACTCGTCGACCAGGTCGAACTAGTATGTACATAAAACCCCGTCAGCCAAGCACAAGTCCAGCCTATTGATTTATGGTTTCCATTGGTATATTTAAAACTTTCATATATATATATATATATATATATATAATGGTTAATTTAAGTTAGACAGCTTATTAATATTAATTAACATTTTTTATATGATTAGATAGATAATCATTAATAACAATTAGCATTCATGCAAATTAGACTTTAATTAAAGAAATTAACCACATCCTAAATGACTACTTCAACTCTCGAAAGGTGGAAAATGGCTTTGGGCCTGGACTGGACTCTTGTTAAAGGACTGGGCTTGGATCGGTCAATTTTGGCTCCTTAGAAGCCTTGGGTGAGCTTGGGCTAAGTCCTACAATGTGGGCCTTCGGTGTGAACTTGGCCGCCAGGACGTGGATTAGGTACGACCCAGCGTGTTTGAAGCTTGGAACAGGCTAGGTCTATGAGGTGCCTTCTATGATGTATGGATTAATCAACACCGTCCATCCATATTTACATGTAATTTTAGCACACAAGCCCAAAATTGAAGCAGATCCAAGGCTCAAGTGGACCACACAGTGGAGATTAAATGGCTGCCATTAAAAACTTCTATAAACACGCCCATGAGTCTTGGCCCTAGATGTGGAATTTGTGTAATTGTTTCTGAATTGGTTTGATTTAAGCCTGAAATCTTGCATATCATATTTAAATTTCATGTCCTGCATCACCTAGCCCATGAGTCTTGGGCCTAGTTGATGTGGCTTGGCCTGCATCAGAAAGTCATTTGAATTACAGGATTTTGTGGCTAGTGTAATTATCATCATCTAAGCTTTGTCCCAATTACTTGGGGTCAACTGCATGAATCCTATTCCGCCCTTCCACTCTATTAAGGTTGATAACCTTAGTTAGACCATAGGTCATCAAGTCTTTTCATAGTACCTCCACCCTCTTCTTTTGGGCCTTCCCCTTGCCTTTTTAGAGCCTTCAACTTGTACCAAGTCACTCCTAATTGGTGTAGTTCTTGGCCTCTGTTGCAAATGACCAAACCATGTAAGTCTCCTTCTTATTTTATTACCTATTGGTGCTAATCCGAAGTTCCCTTGAATGTATTCATATCTAATTCTATCCTTACTCATCTTGCCACTCATCCGCTCAACATCCCTTTTCAGCTATAATCATCCTTTGAAAATGTTGTTGCTTAACTGCTTGTCCCCAAAAGCTTGGCTGATCTTATAGCTATCCTATAAAATTTCCCTAGTTTAAGCCTTACATGATCATCACATAAAACTCTAGAGGCACATCTCCATTTCTTCCACGGTACTACCCACCGGGAATTCTTCTCAATCTCTCCGTTCTCATGAATTATCGACCTGAAATATTGAATCGTCATTTTGGGAAGCTTGTGTTGAGCAACATTAATATTTTGATGGAAGCAGTCATGAGGTTTTTTTTTTTTTTTTGAAAAGTAACCTACAATGAGGACGTTGGGATGTATCATAGGCAAGATGAGGAAGGATAAAATTAGGAATGAATTCATTCGAGGGAACTTTGGAGTCGCACCAATTGGTAATAAGATGAGGGAAAGTGGACATAGATGGTTTAGTCATGTGCTATAGAGACCAAGAACCATGCTGGTTAAGAGTGAGTCGGTTCAAGCTAAAGGCTCTAAAAGGGCAAGGGAAGGCCCAAAAGGATGTGGGTCGAGGTAGTAAGAAAAGACTTGATGACCTATAGCTTAACTAACTATATGGTCCTTAATAGAGTGGTATGGCAGAATATGATTCCTGCAAGTGACCCCAATTAGTTGGGACAGGCTTAGATGATGATGATGAAGCAATCTTTCTAACCTTCTAGTTGAAATGTTGGACCAGCCATAATGTGAAGTTTCAATGTTTGCTGAAAATATGTGTGATTTTCTCTGATCTTAAGTTTGTCAAATTGCGTGTGGACTAGCAGGTTCTCATGACACTGCTGACATTTTCGTAGTCTATATACTGAGAGGAAATTCTGAAAACAGAATCATATAGCAAAATGGTAAGGCAGTTGAATCTAAATGAATTATAAGATCGTAAAATCTTTTATTTGGACTTCTAGAAAATGAAGAAAGACGAAAATGCTGAAAGAAAATCAGAAAGTAAGATGTGGCCAAACCGTCCATTCCTTACCATTCCACAGTATACTTTTCATAATATACTAACACTGCACTGCAAAAAATCAGAAACATGTGTAAGCAAAATCATTGCAAAGTACTCAAATGTTCAGAAGTATCTAACCTGTGAGGTTACAGGTCAAATTCTCTTCAATCTATAAGAAAGCCACAGCAACAACAAAAGGATTACAATTGTTGCTTAGCAAACATCCCCCTTCAAAGTTAATTTTGCTATTCAATAAGTAAATCAGAAAGTTTGCCAGTAGAAAGAAGTACATGCAAGTGCTCCATTTGGGTAAGCAAATATAAGTTTTATACCAAACACACATTTCCAATGCATAATGCATGTAAGACACTTTGAAGTCTGCCAGTTTCTCTGCCTCCTTTCCCTTCCTACAGATGTAGAGATACAGTTCTGTAGAGATACAGTTGATCATTAAAGGAGAGAGTCTGATTAATGTCATGGAATTTGGTAGGTTGAGGGCTTGGGCACATGTTTCTTCTGTTTTAGTGATGCACTTGCCTTCACAAAAAACTTTATCCCCAAGGAACCAAATTCTCAACTTTGATTGTGTCCTGCATTGCCAATAGAGCAGTAGCATAGGAGAATGTGACCCTGCAGTTGTTATTTGAAGGGCACCCTTGAAACTCCCTTCATTGGGTTACCTTTATTACTGCTAACAGAGTTGGTGTTTTAGCAGCCACTTGGGTAGCCATCTTCATTCAGGACTTTCTTGTAAAGATGGGCTAAGGATGCCCCCACCAAAGCACAATTTCGAAAAGGCTTTGTTCAAGATGCTCACGGCTCAATGGGCAATCCTGGAAATATTGGTAATGGCGGGTGATCAGGGACGAAAGTCTACTGTCAGCTTTTTCATGACTGACAGCAATGGCAACTCTAATCATGTGGAGTTGAAAATCCATAAAAGCAAGGTTGAAGTTATTTTGCGACTCATTTGGCAGTCCTTCTGTAGTCTTAAGGCTACTAGAATGCTGCCCTTTCTTGGGTAGCTGGTAGTGGTCTGGCATTGTGGAAGTGCGCTTCCATTGTAAATGAAATTAGGCCTACATTTGCTGTAATTCAATTTCTTTTTTGGCTTATGTTGAGGAAGGCAAACTCACAGATTATCCTGCGAAGGAAGAGGTTTCTAGACCACTCTTGTGTTTTGTCTCCATTGCCTCTTTCTCTTTTTTCAGTAACCTTTTTTTCATCAATAAAAAAGGCTCGCCTAAATAAAGCTTGTAAGCATGATCTAAATTTCCATTGCAATTCTAGCGAAGATCCTTAGGTATCTCAGTTACATAGAATAATGATGAGGAGAATCACATCTGCCTCAAACACTTCCATTGATCCATGGAGGTGTCTCATGCATGCATATTGCATGCTATATGCTACATTTAACGGAAGCTTCCATATCATTGGTTGTATTACTTTGTGGAAGTCTTCTATTGTTCCATTCATCTTTACCATCACACATCCCATGTCTAAAAAATAAATAAATAATCCATGTACTGGTTTTCAGGTGCTGTAGTGATCCATGTACTGGTTTTCAGGTGCTGTAGTGTTTGATTTTTATTTTTATTTTTTTGAAAGATGCATGACTCTTCTGCTTCCTGATGTTACCTTTATTGCTGAATCTTCTTTTATGTGATCAGGAGTATTAAAAAGTCTGAGGAAGATATACCTGTACCACCCCTCTTGAAAAGTGCAGCACTTTGGGGTATGTATAACTCTCATGTCCTTGATTCTACTTGTATGTTATTTTGTTACTTTTTGCAACTTGAAGGCATTGGTGTCAACTGGCTGATTCCTTCTGTTTCTATCTTTTACATACTGTTTGGCTTGTTTTATGAGTACAAATCAACACAAAACAAAGTTATTTAAATTTCCAAAGCTGGGCCTGATCAGCAATCTGATGGCACAGTCTTTGACTAGCAACTGGAGCACTCTTGGTCTCCCATTGATTGATCCGATGGTCCCACATCAGTACTTGGGCCAGCACACACCTCTATCATTATGCAATTCCAAGACAAGAATGTTAAGGGGGTATTGCAGATGGTTCCATTGCTATGCCTCTATCTAGGTTACACCCCTATCATAGTTCACCACCATACCATCACTTGGAATAGTTACGTATATGGATGGGCTCGGTCAACGCGAACCTGACTTACCCAACCTGAGTTTGGAATAGGTTGGGTTAGGTTGTCAGGGTCCTTGGTTCTGATTAGGGTTGGAAAACTCAAACCTGATCTGATTGGTTTGAGTTGAGCAATGCAGGTCATGCTACACCAGATTGGGAATAATTACATGTATTTGGCACAATTGGGTCAGGTAGGCTGTGGGTTGGATCCTCTTGAGGTGAGGTGAGGTCAGGCCTCTCCTGAGCAAGATTTCAGGAATCAGCAAAAAAAACTCCTCAAATCGAACCAAAAACGTGGAAATTGGATTTTTGAACGGCCAAATGGGGAAAACGCACGAAAATGAGAGATTTTTGCCCCGATTTCTGATTTTTGAGAGAATTTCAGTTGAGAAATCAGTAGAGAAAAAAACAGAGAGAGAGAATGAGTACCTGAAATCGGCGAAGAGATTGCTGGTGTGGAGGACAGAATTTCCTTTCGGAGCTGAGGGATCTTGAGAGAGAGCTGAGGGAGTATAAAATGATCTGATTTTGAGAGAGAGCTGAGGGAGCTTAGGGATTTTGAGAAAGAGCCGAGGGAATTTTTTTTTTATAGCTCATCTCATGTAAAGCTCAGATCTCAAACACGTGTTACAACTATGCGGTTCGTAAGCCCACACGTATGTGAAGCCTTGCCTATCTACACGCCAACATGGAACACATTGGAGAGATCCGAGCCTTTCATCAGGTGGGCCAAGCTGTTTAGATGCTAACTACTAAACATTTAACTACTAGGTGACAACTAGACGGTTGAGAAGAAAATGGTACTAAGCTGTAGAAATTTAACTATCAGATCTGATGGTTTCGATTATCTAACGAGTTTGATTTTTTCTGGCTGTGATCCATTCGTAGCAGGGTCCATGATTTTTATGGTCCTGATTTTCCTTCATGTAAGCAAGGATCTGAAAGAAAGAACCTTACATTCACACATGCATAACTGGAGCAGATATAACGTTGGAGTATAGCAATTTTGTAGCTGTCCATTGTTCATCCCATTGCTTGTAAGATGTGACCCACCTGAGTAGTGAAACAGCCTGGTTTGTAGGCCTTAAGATCTAAACAGTGAGGCCCACCTGATGGAAAGTTGTATCTCTCACAGGTGTGCCATGATTACGTGGGCCACATGCTTTGGAAAAAGAGAATCTCTCTGTGTGTGTATCAATGACTGCTAATACGTACATGTGGGCCACCTTCTGCTCTAACTGGCCTGATCTGTGTATCAATGACTGTTAATACGTACATGTGGGCCACCTTCTGCTCTAACAGGTAATAATGGTTGTGATTTCTTAAAGATGAATATGGAGTGTACTTTTCACCCACCTGTGAATCAAATAGAGCAATGTCCAGATGGAAAATGGCCCATTCATAAAAAATTAGACCTTTCGCCTCGGTTCTTATGCTACTGAGGCTGAGTAGACCTTTCGCCTCGGTTCTATGCAACTGTAGGCTTAAAAGTAGACTTTTCGCCTCGATTCCTATACATGAGGCTAAAAATGAACCTTATCTAAGACTCAAGTGAAATTTAAAAGTAGACCTTTCGCCTCGGTTCTTGCAACTGAGGCAAAAGTAGACCTTTCACCTCGGTTCTATGCAAGTGAGGCTAAAAGTAGACCTTCGCCTCGGTTCAAGTGAGGTTAAAAAGTAGACCTTTCGTCTCGGTTCCTATGTATGTGGCTAAAAAGTAGGCCTTTCGCCTCGGTTCTATCTGAAATTTAAAAGGTAGGCCTTCGCCTCGGTTCTGCGAGTGAGATTAAAAGTAGACCTTTCGCCTCGGTTCATATGCAAGGGTAAAAAGTAGGCCTTTCGCCTCGGTTCCTATGCAAATGAGGCTAAAAAGTAGAACTTTTCGCCTCGGTTCTATGCAAGTGAGGCTAAAACATGAGACCTTTCGCCTCGGTTCCTGTATACTGAAGCTAAAAGGTAGACCTTGCGCCTCGGTTCATAGCAATTGAGGCTAAAAGTGACCTTTCGCCTCGGTTCTATGGCTGAGGTTAAAAAGTAGACCTTTCGCCTCGGTTTCTATGCAAGTGAGGCTAAAGTATACCTTTCGCCTCGGTTCCTGCAATTGAGGTTAAAAGTAGACCTTTCGCCTCGGTTTCTATGGAACTGAGAAGTAGACCTTTCGCCTCGGTTTTTATGAACCGAGGCTAAAAGTAAACCTTTCGCCTCGGTTCTTATGCTCGAGGCTAAAAGTAGACTTTTAGCCTCGGTTATTAACCTTGAGGCGAAAAATGAACTTTTAGCCTCAGTTCCATAGCAACCGAGGCTAAAAAATACATTTAGCCTCCATTTTTTCAATTGAGGTTAAAAATTTGAGGCTAAAGACCTACTTTCTTGTAGTGAATCTTATCCTCCTCACCCCAGCTTGCAAAGCTGACAACATCTTATATCCTGGTGAAACTCTTAGCACTAACAACAATCTGGAATATGGGAGCTATAGTTTTATCATTCAAGAAGATTGCAATCTGGTCTTATATGATAACGGATACCCCATTTGGGCATCCAACACCGGCAGGCTAGCCAGGAATTGCCATTGCACCATGCAAACTGATGGGAACCTTGTGGTATATGATCCTAACGGAGTTGCAATTTGGGCTAGTAATACTACCCGAGACGAAGGCTTCTACGTTCTAATCCTTCAAAAGGAAAAATGTAGTCATCTATGGTGGGGCTACTTGGGCTACTGCTACTAATGCATATGGGAGCAATGCAATGACAGTGGTCACTGTGGTCAGCGCCCCTAAAACCAATCGCACCGCTTTCGTTTGAAGGATCGGGGATCATCACAAACATCTAAGAAGATCAATGCATTGTGTTGAAATGCATATATTTTCCTTTGGCCTAAGTTCTATATTTATCTATGTGCGTGCCGCGTATGTCTTGTATGAAAGTTTAAATGAATCCTAGTAATTATAGTACTCTTGGGTTAATGTATTGGTTAGCTGCTTGCTTTTAAAAATAAATAAATAAATAAAAAAATTTGGTTTATGATATGATGGGACTATAACGGTTGGAACTGTGGTCATGTCTAGTGATCCTAACCGTATATAAGATGGGCCTCATCGTAGATGGAAGACGCATAAGAAATTCTCTAATTGGACTACTTTAGTTTTTTTATTATTTAACTTTTTTTGTTGAATATGTACTGTGTTCTAGACCGTTGCTTTGTGGGTCGTTTGTTTGAAAGCCTAGGATTTTCAGATTTTGAAGATTTTTTAGGCAGCCAAGGGGACCTTCATTATCGTTGAATCTTATCTGATCAACTGTTTCGATCACAGAATATGGCCCTAGATCCAACGGATGTCATTCGTTCTGCAGTTATCCTGATACTTACAGCGGCAGGTCTAGATGTATTCTAGCAAATTTCTTGTCTTCTTGCAGTTAAGAGCCCACATCTCAAGGACGCAAATTTCTTCCTTTCCTGCAGTTAAGGGCCCACATCTCAAGGATGCGGATTAGATACTTACTGGTTGAGTAGCGAGCCGGCTACTGAAGTGACGTCACCAAGTTATGTGGACTCCACTATGATGTATGTGTTGTATCCACATCGTCCATCCATTTTGATATATCATCTTATGACATCAGCCAAAGAATGAAACAGAAATAAAGCAAGCTGTATTGGACCCACCATAGAAAACAGTGGGGAGAGTGATTCCCACCGTTAAAACTATCCTGTTCAAACTGTTCAAAAGTCAAAAAAGACATGAAATAAGAGAAAACACAAATATCAGCTTGATCTAAAACTTCCGTGGCCTTTAAAAGTTTTTAATGGTGGGCGTCACTATCCCCACTGTCTTCTGTGCCGGGGCCTACTAAAGCTTTGGATTTAACTCGTGCTTTGGATATTGCCCTCAAATGATCTCTCCAAATGGATGGGAGGTGTGGATACAAAACATACATACATCATGGTGGGGCCCATGGAACTTGGTGACGTCACTTTGTGGCGAGTCTTGCTACTTAACCTGTCAGTAGCTAATCCATACAATTATGGTTATCACATACAATTATGGTTGGATGGTGGGGGGAGCGGATTACGTGAGGCGGGGTAAGCTTAGTTGATGAGGACCTAACCATGGGGCCTACATTGATGTATATGTTGTATATCCATACCGTCCATCAGTTTTTTCACCTCATTTTTTGGCATGGTACCAAAAATGAAACAGATCCAAATCCGTAGCGGACCACACCAGATTAAACAGTAGCATTGAACACCCACCATTAAAAAAATCCTAGGGCCCACCGTATTGAACGAATATCAGCCTGATAGAAAACTTTTCTGGCTTACAATAAGTTTCTAATGGTCAATCACCACTGTTTCCTTTAGAGCCGTCCACCTGATATTTTAATCTGTTTCATTTTTTAGGTCACTACTAAAATGAGCTGGAAAAACTGATGGACGGTATGGATATACAACACACACATTAAGGTGGGCCCCATGGTCAGGGCCTCACCCACTAAGCTATTACCCTGTTCTCAGGCTCACTGCGGGTCCCATAGATGTTATTTTCGGGTTACATCCACTCCATGGCGGGCTCATGATTTTGAAGGTTTTTTCAATGGTCAGGCCGGCCCCATTGAGCCGGGCCTAAAATTTTATCATATATCATGTATGGTGGGGCACACTTAATGAACAGCCCAGATCTGCCACGAGTGTGGAAGATGGAGCTCGAGCTCAGACGGGACTTAGGCACATGTGCCCATGAAGCACACTTGTGAAGGTTCTGGGCCATGAACATGCCCATGGCCCAAAAATTAAGATGGCCCACTCAAAAGATAAAAAGGTATAGCTCTGTTCCTTCTCTTTTAACCGTCCCTCTTTCTTATCACGTCGGCCTTCCGGATGAGTTGATAAGCCTTTACTGGGCCAGGGCGTGTTCTTGATTAATGGCTGAGATCTTACACGCATGTGCCCTGGCTCCCCTGCTCCCTCTTACTTGCGTGTCCAAGCAGATTTTTGCTGAAACCCAAACGCGCGCGTGTTTTAGGCCGCCAATGTCCCAACCTGAAACAAGTTTAATAAATCGAAGCCATCCATCAGATGGGTCTAACCATGTAGATTCCCTTTTATCAAAATCAGTCCAGTTGAATTATCAGGTAAGCCAGCGTTCTAAACAGTTAAGGGATTTTTTTATTTTTTATTTTTAATGGCAAGGTGATCTTATCCGTCCATTTGTTCTAAACACTATGACCCAATTACCTGAAGGATGGCTTAGATTTAATACATGTATGACAGGTTGGCACGCATGTAGAAAGGCTGCTATGCACGCATGTAGAAAGGCTATGCACGCGTGTAGGCTGTTATGCCCTCTCTCCCTCTCTCTCTCTCAGGTGGGGACATGCATGGTGAGAAAAGGAGAAGGGAAGATGGGAAGGAAGGAGGAGGAAGAGGCGAACAAGGAGGGTTGGGCGTCCATGGTAGGAGCGGATTAGATACTGAACGCTTCAGTAGCCAAAATGCTACTGAAGTGACGTGGTGAAATATAATTGGTTGATGTTCCTTTACAATTAACGCTCTTTAACTTGGAATTCCGTTTGACGTCTCTCTACGTGTGCTGGTGTACGCACTCGACCCCGTAATGGTAAACGTTATTTTCCGGTCATTTCTTTTCTCGTGCGCTACCATGATCTATGTATTGTATCCACACCGTCCATCCATTTTGTGATATTATTTGAACATAATCCAAAGAGTGAGAAAGATCCAAATTTCAAGTGCACCCCAGGTAGAAAACAATGGAGATTGAACACCTACCATTAAAACCTCTTTGGGCTGGTCAAGCTAATATTTATGCTTCACCTTATTCCATATCTTTTTTAACTTACAAAAAGGTTGGTTCTCAAATAAACATCATGGTCAGCCAGGAAGGTTTCAACGGTGGCTGTCACCTCCCACTGTTTTCTATGGTGGGGTCCACTTGAACTTTGTATCTGCCTAATTCTTTTGCTCACTCCTAAAATGTTCTCTCCAGATGGATGGATGATGTGGATACAATACATACATCATGGTGGGGCCCGTGTGATTGATGGCTTGGATCACACATGCATGAGATGAGTTAGCACGTGAGGTGACATGTAGGTGGGTGGGTTCCGTTCTACACGTACGATCGTGGGCTAACCTATTTTCTTTCGTAAACGTGGGGCTTGCCTGATGGGTGTGGTCCCACCTAACGAATGGCTTGGATCTTACACGTGTACTATTAGTGTCCCTTCCAAGTGCCATCTGCAGATTCTCTTTCGAAGCAAGTGCAGATACGCAACTTATCACACTAGTGCACTTGTACATGACTTCACTTTGACAGGAAGTTAGGGCGATAACTAATTAATGATGTCCCACCTTTGATTAGTCATCTTGACCATTGATCTCATGGCTCCGTACTGTCTATGCTGGAAATTTCTGAGATCGCATAAACAAAAGACGCTTACTGATTCACAATATTTTATTTGAGCCGCATTTGCTGCAAAATTAAGTATCTAAAAGTTACAATTCCGGTCCAATCACTATCTGAGTATTCTATCCTATTATTGTCTTGTCTTTATTTCTGTATACAATGTGATAAGGTGGCTATGAGGTACCACTACTTCGTTGTGGATTCTTGTTGCTCACTCAAATTTTGGCTGGGGTTGGTGCTATCCTTCCCCAACCTGACCTTAGTTACAATATGGAAAGATGGCTCTACCATAATCTGGTTTTATGCACTCCATTGTAGAATTTTGGCTAGGAAAATGATCCAGGTGGCCCTCCCCAGCCTTTCCCTACTCCCCTATACCATGTCCCAAACCAGGTTAATTTAAAAGCATTGGCCTTGGTTCTACATGGTCGGCTGGCCCTAGGATTGAAATTGTCCAATATAATAAATTTTCTGGGTAAGCCCTCCATCCATAACAAGTCATCATACGAATGATTTTGATAGTTGAAACATAACCTCATATGCTAAATTACTTATAAACTACCAAGTATGTTGATGTGTAGGCCAATGAATATCTTTCAAGTCTCTTATTTTTTCAATGACAGACAGGGTCCTAGTCTAGGTCATTCATCATTGGTCCTAGCCGGACATGGGCCTAGTTTTAAAGACCAGGCAGCCCAAGCCCTGGCCTTACAGGGCCGGTTCAGTACTGGTTCATTGCCATTCCTAATTTAGAATGAATTATAAAATGGGTGGCTGACTGTTTAAACATACACCGTCCATAGTTATACACTAATCCAGATTGTCCGAAATTCATCAACCAGCAGTGAGAAGATAAGATTGGCCATCTGATTTTATTTTATTTTTTTAATCTCCAATATGTATGATTATTTAAAATAAGCCTATGAAGAGTAGACTCAACCCAGTGGACGATCCAGATAGGTGAAATGAATGCCAACGAGGCCAAATATAAGTAGGTGCATGAGAAGTGTAAATAACTTGTCGGCAGCAGATAATTTCTCTTTTCAAACGTGGATTAGGTGGTGTTGCCCACACCACCCCAGTGGTGGTGCGGTTGTGTGTTGGGCACTGTGGGGCCCACTGTGATGTATGCGTTTTGTATCCATGCCGTCCCATCCGTTTAACAAGATTATTTTAGAATACCAAAATGAAGAGATACAAATCTCGGGTTGACCAAACCATAGGAAACAGTGTTGATTGTATGCCCACCGGTTCAAAACTTCTTGGGGGACAGAAAATCTCTGGATCAAGATAATATTTGTGTTTTATCTTCATCCAGGGGACCAGGTATTTTTCACCTAATCAACAGCTTAGATGGAAAATAAACATTACAGTGGGCCCTAATAAGATTTCAACATTGGTTGTCATTATCCCCACTGCTTTTTGTGGTGTGGTCCATTGTGATCTTGATCTACTTCATCTTTTGTCTCATGCCCTAAAATCAGTTGGAAATATGTTTGCACGGTGTGGATATAAAATATCACTGGGCCCCAATTGTACCGCTATGGTTGATGGATCTGGTACCATTACAGACATATGAAAAGATCAATGTATTACTTTGAAATACATACATTTTCATTGGTCTAAGTGCTGCATTTAGCTATGGGATGCGGATTGCTTAGGAACTCATACGCTAAGCGTACTGAGTTAACTCCCTGAGTTCCACCGTGATTTATATATTTTATCTACTCCTTCCATCCATTGTAAGAGATAGTTTTAGGGCTTGATTTTAAAAAATGAAGCATATTTAAAGCTCAAATGAACCACACCAAGGGAAACGGTGTTAATTAAACATCTACCATTGAAAATTTCTAGAGGACCACTGAAGTTTCGGATCAAGCTTATATTTGTGTTTTCTCTTCATCCATGTTTTTGTGATATTATTAACAGGTTGGATGACAACTAAACATCACAGTGCAGCCTATCAAGGTTTCAACGGTGGAAATCATTATTCCCATTGTTTCCAGTTGTATGGTCCACTTGAGCTCTATGTATACTTCAATTTTGGTCTCAACCCTTAAATGATCTGACAAAATGGATGGACGGCGTGGATAAACCACATACATTCACGGTGGGCCCAACAGAGTTTACTCTGTATGATGAGAGCGTATTGAGTAACTCAGTACCAATCCAATTTCTTAGCTGTGTACGTTGAAATTTATAACATGGGTCACACTGACAAGGAAAATGGGTCCCACGGACATGGAGAAAACACCAATATCAGCTTGATTCAAAACTTTCATGACCTCAAGAAGATTTTAATGGTCGGAATTCAATCCTTACTGTGTGGTCCATTTAAGATTTGGGTCTGCTTCATTTTTGGGACTGCAATCTAAAATGAGCTGGAAAAACTGATGGACGGTGTGGATATACAACACATACATCACCGACCTCATGATCTGGGCTGCCCCCACTGATCTGTTACCCAGGCCTCGGCCCTCGCCTAATCCGTTCCCAATGCTGGGCACCCCCACCCAATAAGTGGATTTTTCTGATTGTCAAGGACAGTCTTCGTGGTAGGGAAACGGATTGGCTACTCCCCTGCCACCAGCCTGGTGGCTCCGGTTGGTGCTATGTGGCCCAACCATGATGTATATGTTTCATCCATTCCGTTCATCCATTTTTTTCAGATCATTTTACATCTTGATCCAAAAATTGAGAGGGATGTAAATCTCAGGTGGACCACACCACAGGAAAACAATAGTGATTGGATATCTACCATTAAAATCCTCCTAAAGCCCACTGTACTGTTTATTTGACATCCCATATGTTGATTAGGTCATACAGACCCAGATGAAGGGAAAAAACAAATATCAGCTTGATGGAAAACTTTTATGGCCCCCAAAAAGTTTTTAACGATCTATGTTCATTCAACACTGTTTCCTGTAAGGTAGCCCACTTGAGATTTCATTTCTGGTCTCATAGCATAAAATGATCTAGAAAAATAAATGGATGGCATGGATGAAACACATACATCATGGTGGGGCCCACAGAGCACCGACCATCAACCATTGGCTGGTGGCAGGAGTAGCCAATCCGTTTCCTCGTGGCAGGGGTCGAGTTTTGGAGAGGTCAGATCCCTTCACGTGTGATGGTAGGAATGACAGCTGTATGCCGGATTGCCCAGTGATCGGTTCTCTATTTCCTTTTCAGATGGATAATCTTGGGTAGATAGTCAGTGAGGCCACAAATCTAACGGTTGGGATATGCGTGCATGAAAGCTATGGGTACCGGGGATGAGTTTTACACTATGGGTCCATCCAATATAAAAGACGTGGGGCACATCTACCCCGATCTAAACCGTCCAAATTGCAGTTCATCCCCGTGGAAGGACCTAAGTCAAAATTTACATTGGAAGAAGAACCCTAACCGTATGTTAGGTGGCAATCAAACAGATGATAGTAAATAGAAATGGTCAAGGATGGATCCTGGATGTCAACAAGCAAATGGACATTAATTGGACGACCCTTTAGGGCTTCAAGGGTATTTTTGTCATATATCACGTATGGTGGGGCACACTTAATGAATAGCCTAGATCTGTCACAAGTGTAGGCGATGAGGCATGGGCAGGAGTTATGCACGTGTGCCCATGAATCACACTTGTAAAGGTTCTGGGCCACCATCAGGCCAAGCCCACATGAACATGTCCATGGCCCAAAAATAAGGCTGGCCGACTTATAAGAGGAGGAAGAGGGTACTTGTACCTGCGAAAAATTCGTAGGTAAATGATATGAATTCTTAGACTTTTACCCAGGAAGTAAATAAACTGTTACCTGACTTTTTACCTACGAAATTTGACGTAGGTAAAAAGTTAATATATTTCATTATATTCACATTCCCATTTTTCCAAACACCTATTATAATATATTTCATTATATTCACATTTCCATTTTTCCAAACACAAGCTACATCCATATATACACAAATAATCATAGGTGGGCCTGATTGAATATGTACTTGACCAAAAAACTTTCAAATTAAACTGTTCACATTACTGAGAGCTTAGAATATTCTTAATATTCAAAGTTAAAACATCATGGATCATAGGTGGGCCACAACATAGTTAAATTTGGAAAGTACGCTTAAATATTGTGCTTAAATTAAAGAATCTTAAAACTTCATGTGCTCTGAATATTTTTTTAGTGAACTGATAGTTAGAATGTTTTCTAGTCATCTATTCCCTTCAGTTGTAACCATCAGTTGACTTGTACATTTTGGTCCATTTGAGGAATCTGTAGTAAATTAAGAATAAGTCAAGCGACCATACATAGTCAGGTGATGTCAATGATAATGACAACAATGATGTTATCATTTGTACGTATGCATGAACCACTATGTACCTCAAGAAGTCCATGATAATTTGGAATTTGTCTTGAGTCCATTGCATGTAAACAACTTGATATCAATCCCAAAGAGATAGTGGCCGACCATTGTCTGTGCTCATGTTCATACTGAAACAACCATTTCAGGAGAAACTTTGATGCAGTTGATGTTGCTGCATGAGTTGATGGAGGCAAAATCTGATGATACTAGAGATGCAAAATGAAATGAGTACGAAGAACTCATTAGTTTTAAAACTGGGCAGAGAAATAAATTCACAAGCGAAAGAGAAACTACATACACAGTAATTGCATCCCTGACGATAGAATTGAAAATGGTTACTTAAAATAAAATATGTGACTAGCCAAATAGGAACAATGAGACTCGTAAACCAGATCATAGAAGAAAAGACAATCTGATTCAGCAACAATTGTAGCACATGCATCATGAGGATCTTTAAACTTTGAAACCTGAAAATTTAATCATGAAATAAGGTGTAAAAGAAGAAATCATAGAATATCTATAGTAGAAGAAATAAGAAGATCAATGCATAGAAAAAAACCTTTATTATCAAAAGTAGAGCATCCAAGCTTGAAATGAATATTTTTATGTAAATGTCTTACAAATGAACCCATGTGAAGTGCCATCCATGTTTATGAAAATGGACCCGAATATCCAACTAGATGAGAATCCCTCTAATGTAAAAGATATATGTTGTATTCAAAATTATATTTAGGAAATAATTTGAGAAGGAAAAATGTATTGAATCATTCAACAAGCATTAATGTACCAGCCTGCAATTGGTTGAAGATGTTTACCAAATTTCCATCAACTAAGGCCTTTGCATCCTTCAGCACTTCTGCATCTTTCTAATGAACAACCTAGATAAATCAACTACTAGCATCACACCATTAAAGATAACCAAATTAAAGGTAATGACAGTCACAATCCAGCAAGCTTTTGGCACAATCAGTTCTACCACATAAATAGAAAATCACACGTAAATGCTCTAATGACATTATTGGGCTAATGCTACAAAAATCAAAGACACATTTGACACTTGCAGAAACAAGTTGCAGCAGGCAGCAATGACAGTCCCGTACTAGACAGTGGGATTGGAACAGAGCACATTGCAAAAAAGAGACTTCACCTCAAAATTGCATTTTAAAATTCAAGGGATATATTTACCTGTAAAGTATTTCTGCAGAGGTAGCTTTCAGGCATAACAACATTGGCAAGATGTGATAGTTGATATATGTGGCATACAAGTAACTTAAATTAATCTGTTAGCACCAACTTAGATGCATCATAATCTAGAAATTACCTTGACACTATTTGAAAAATGGAAAAAAAGGACGGATTTTGAGGCAGTTCTGGACCGTCTCTAAAATTGCTTGGTTTAAAGGTGCTTTAGAGACGGCCATAAATCGTCTCTAAAATTTTAGACGGCCCTTGACCGTCCTTAATATTGTCTTAAAAATTTAAACGTCCATAAATCATTTAAGACGGTCGTTGACTGTCTTATATACACTCATCTAAGACGATCATTGGCCGTCTTTTTCTTGCCATCTGAGACTGTTAAGGACCGTCTCTATTAGAGACGGTCCTTAGCTATCTTATATCCCTGTCAAAGACCGTCTCTATTAGAGACCGCTAAAGACCATCTCTATTACAGACGGTTAAGGACTCTTCTCTATTAGAGACTGTCAAAGATCGTCTCTAATTCTACTGCTCAAGTAAAAAATTAAGAAACTCAAAAAAATTATGAATTTCGAAAAAAATTATTTGAGAAGCTAAGAAAAATAATTAACAATGTTTAAGAAAATTTTAATTTTTTTTAAAAAACACTGTAATTTTATAAAAATCTAGATTTTGAAAAAAAAAATTAAAAACTTTGAATAATGTTGATAATTTTGAAAAAGAAAAAATTAGATAAAAAATGATATTTTAAAAAAGAAAATTTAAAAATTTTTTAAAAATTCTGAAAAAATTGACAAATTGTAAAAAAAATATATATTTTAAAAAAGAAAACTTGATTTTGTATTTTGACAAGAAAAATTAAAAAGTTATATAACAAAAGTGAGATTTAAAAAATGATATTTTGAAAAAGAAAATTAAAAAAATAAAATAAAATTGTGAAAAAATTGAAAAATTGTAAAAAAAAAAAATATATATTTTTTAAAAAACTAGATTTTGTATTTTGATAAGAAAAATTAAAAAGTTATATAACAAAAGTGATGTTTAAAAAATGATATTTTGAAAAAGAAATTTTAAAAAATAAAACAAAATTGTGAAAAAATTGGCAAATTGTAAAAAAATATATATTTTAAAAAAGAAAACTAGATTTTGTATTTTGACAAGAAAAATTAAAAAGTTATATAACAAAATTGAGATTTAAAAAATGATATTTTGAAAAAGAAATTTTAAAAAATTTATCCATTTTATGCTCATCTGCTTACTCTGATAAAAGAAATATATATATATATATATATATATATATATATATATATATATATATATATATATATATATATATATATATATATATTTTAAAAAAACTAAATTTTGTAAAAAAAAATGTTAAATTTATTTATAATAAAAATGATATTTAGTTAAAAGAGTAAAAAAAAAAATATACATTTTGAAAAAAAAATGTTAAATTTATTTGTGAAAAATAAAATTACTAAATTATTAGGCACATCCAGTAATTGAACCTTTAATCGTTTTTGGACAATCTAATCAATTCAGATTGAAGAGTAAATAACTTTAGATGTTTAAATCAAATTTCACTGAAATTGTTGGTCAATCTTGTATGCCCAATATCTTTCTCATATATATGTAGCCTGATTGAGGCGAGTAACTAGTCAAATTGAGAATTGATTAGTAAAATAGAGTGAATGGACTAGACATGTAAAATGGGCCAAATATTCTGGTTAAAATTGTGACCCAACTTATAACTGACCTTGTGAGAACCTAAGAATTGATGTTAGTAAGTTTTGTAGGGCCCATCATGATGTGTGTTGAACATCAACACCGTGAATTTGATGTGTCCCATTTATAGTTATGAGATATCTCAAAAATCATCAGTAAACGAAACTCGAGTGGGCCATACCATTTAAAACTATGTGAAGACATCCTAAAAAATATAAACGCACTTGGTGGGGCCCACATGAGTTTTGGATGCGGTTGAAACTTGGTCTGACCCCTCATCCAAGTGGGACACACATAATGAATGGGTTGAATATGTGAATCACATTTAGGCAGGCCCAATATATGATTATGAATGTTTTAAAGATACCTTTCTCTACTACATTTAAGTGAGTTACTCGTTACCTTTATCAGAGTAAACTCTGTGGGGTTCACCGTTATTTATTTATTTTATCCACTCCATTCATCCATGTTAACAGATAATTTGAGGTCTAAAGAACAAACAGGAAGCATATCCAAAGCTCAAGTGGACCACACCACAGGAAATAATGTGATTGAACCTCTACCATTTAAAATTTCTTGGAGGCCATAGAAGTTTTGGATCAAGTTGATGTTTGTATTTTCTATTCATTTATATATTTTTGATATTATGAACAACCTTTAACTATTTTTGGACAATCTGATCAGTCTGGACACGAAGAGTAAATAACTTCAGATGTTTAAATCAAAATTCACTCAAATTGTTGATCAATCTTGTTTGCCCAATATCTTTCTCATACGAAGTATGATCGAGGCGAGTAACCGTTTTTGGATGTTGGTTGGTGCTCTATGGGTCCCACCATGATGTATGTGTTTCATCCATATGCTGTCCATCCATTTTTACAAATCATATTAGGGCCAAATACTAAAAATGAGAGGGATATAAATCTCAGGTGGACCACACCACATGAAAACAATAGTGATTGGATATCCACCATTAAAACCCTCCTAAGGCCCACTGTACCTTTTATTTGACATCCTATCTGTTGATTAGGTCATACAGGCCTAGATGAAGGGAAAAAAATATCAGATTGATCCATAACTTTATATGGCCCCCAAAAGGTTTTTAATGGTCGACGCTCATTCAACACTGTTTCTTATAATGTGGTCCAGTTGAGATTGGGATATACCTCATTTTTTTGTCTCATATCATAAAATAAAATGAAAAATAGATGGATGGCAAGGATGAAACATGCACATACATCATGGTGGGGCCCATAAAGCACCGACCATGTGACCCATGACCGCTCGTGAGAGAGACTTGAAGTCTCTCTCACTCTCTGTCCTCTCTCACTCTTACTCTCGCACCCTCTCTCTCTCTCTCTCTCTCTCTCTCTCTCTCTCTCAGATGGACGACGTGAACGAAGTGGACCATACCACAGGAAGCAGTAGGAATAATGATTTCCACTGTTGAAATCTTCCTATGGCCTACAATGATTTTTATTTGTCATCCAACCTGTTCAATAGATCACAAATACATGGATGAAGGGAAAACTAAAATATCAACTTGATCCAAAACTTCAGTGGCCTTCCAAATTATTTTAATGGTAGACGTTCAGTTTATACTATTTCCTATGATGTGGTCCACTTCAGATTTTTATAGGCTTCTTTTTTGAGCTTATGTAATAAAATTATATGTTAAAATGGATGGATGGAGTAGATAAAATGAATAAATTATGGTGGCCCCCATAGGATTTACTCTGTACGCTTGGGAACAGATTGACTACTCCCCTGACACTAACCAATGACTAGTGGTCAGTGCTCTATGGCTCCCACCATGATGTATGTGTTTCATCCATGCCGTCCATATATTTTTACAGACAATTTTACAATATGAGACCAAAAATGAGATATATGCAAATCTCAAGTGGACCACATTACAGGAAACAGTGTTGAATGAGCGTCGACCATTAAAAATATGATCAATAGCCATAAAAGTTTTGGATCAAGCTTATTTTTATTTTTTCCCTTCATCTGGTCCTGTATGACCAAATCAACAGATTTGATGTCAAATAAACAGTACAGTGGGCCTTAGGAGGATTTTAATGGTGGATATGCAATCACTATTGTTGTCATGTGGTGTGGACCACCTGAGATTTATTTCCCTCTAATTTTCGGCATAAAGCCTTAATATGATTTCTAAAAATGGATGAACGACATGGATGAAAAGCATACATCATGGTGGGGCCCACAGAGCACCGTCCAGTCTCGCCCAAAATTGGGCGCGCGCTTAAAAGGGCCGCGCACACCCAAGCACCCTCCCTCCTCTCTCTCTCTCTCTCTCTCTCTCTCTCTCTCTCTCTCTCTCTCTCTCTCTCTCTCTCTCTCTCGGTCCTCTCTCCACCATGTCCTCTCTCTGTTTCTGTCTCTCTCGGTGCTCTCTCTCGCGTGCATCCACATGAGGTATCTCTCTCTCTCTCTCTCTCAATCTCAATATCAATTGAAACGATTTGGGGATTTAGGGATTTAGGGATTTGGGGATTTAGGGATTAAGGTGGGCCCTACTGAGTTTACTCAGTACAATAAGAGCATACTGAGTAACTTAGTATGCAATCCGATTTCGTCTGCAACACCACCATGATCTATGGCCTTGTATGATCTATGGCCCCACCATGATGTATATATTTTATCCATGCCATTCATCCATTTTTACAGATCATTTTAGGACTTTATCCCAAAAATTAGAGCTAGTGCTTTTGATCAGTTGAAGCAGAATGCAACTAAAGCTAAGATTCCTTTTTATGGAAGGTACAATGTCTGGATCTTATCTGAGCCATTCCATATTCGTCTGAAGCACATACTAATGATATGCTTATTGTCATTTATTATTAATATAAATATTGCAACTCCTACTATCTTTATTATTGAGCTAAGACGATGATTTACATGTCCCTTTTTTTTCTTTTTTTTTTAAATCTAGTTGTCAATGCTGTGCAGCTTGATTAGTGATGATTTCAAAATCAGTAGAGATGTATCTTATGCTTTATATTTGACCAACTTCCTCTTAGTTTCAAATTCATGTGTATGATTGTTTTAAGAAGCCATCCAAGTACCAGGTGCATGGTGCTTTCTATGATGTCCTTAGGTTAAAACATGCATGGTGCTTTCAAATTCATGTGTATGAGTAGAATCACTATCTGTTAGCTTATTTCAGCTTCTTCCATACTTGGTTAGCAAAATTAGTCAAGAGATGTCCTTAGGCTTCTCTCTAAATGACTGAGGAACAGTTCTGTGTGGTAACAAGGACATGACACTTGAAGTGTGCCAAGTCAACGTGCTCTGATGTCTGCACGTTTGAAGTTGTTGGACACACTTAACTAAAAGAAGAGTTTTGGAAAAAAGAATGTGTGCAATTGTGTGCACTGATAGAAATCGTGCCCTTACCATCCACCTTCCAATAATGATGGACAGGTAACTTAGCACAAACTTCAAAATGGGCATTTAAGTATTTGCATTTTGAAATGCTTGCTAGATTATTCCTGCTGTCCATCATTTAATGGTGGGAGATGATGCCCTCACTGAGTGCATTGATCGTTTCACATTTGGTTGTTATCTTTTTTTTCTTTTTCTTTTTTTACATGTACCCAAAAGTACTTCTTTACATGTAAGCAATTGATTTTTAGGTTAATTTTCTTTCTTTAGTGTATTTTTACAATTCGTACACAATTTAATACTAGTTTTCCTCTTCTTTTTATTTATTTATTTATTTTTATTTTTGCATTATGTTTCTCTCTTTTGGGGCTATTTTTGAACTCCACTGTTGTATTCTAGTTCTTTTTCTTTTTCTTTTTTATTAATTTTTTTCAGCCTTATCCATGAAAAATGTAATACTTGATTACTTTATATGTTTTTAGACTTGATTTGTTAGAGTAGATTGGGGTAACCTTTTAAATTAAGGCATTTCCTTTATTATTGTTATTATTATTATTATTATTATTATTATTAAGATGTATATCTCATAAGATTTTTACAAATGTATGCCAGAACCTGGTATCTCTCTCTATATATTCTTCCTGTTGTTAATGGAATAAACATCTATTTCAGTTTCTACAATATAGGCTCTCGTGGTTAACATGACTTGACAAATGGGCCCAGGCATGTTCAGGTTGACCATGTCAATGGAAGCAATAGCTTGTCCTTGAAGAGTGATGGGCCTGGTTGGTTTGTGAATGAAACACATCTTTCATGAGCTACTGCTCTCTTCATGTGTGTGCATTTTCAATGCAGCCCATTTGAGGTGCATGAAAACAGGAAAACTAGGGTAATCGACACATACTTATGAGTTTTTATGTATGCCAATTTGATATCTGAACATGGAAAAGTGAACATTTTCTTACTACTATCTATTGTTAATGAAGCTTGTCTTATAACCCCACATTTATTAATTTCTGGATGATGATGATGATGATGATCTATTGTTCATGAAGGGGAAATGATTTTTATGAGATCCTGATGCTTTTCCCATGTACGTGCCTAATGGAAGATGCTATGCATAGCTAATATTTGTTCTTTCGAAGTTCACATCTGCTAGAACATTTCCCAAATTAGTTTATCAACAGATCTACTTAAAAGCTTGTGAAACTAATTAGAATGCCAATCAATCTCATCTCTTTATAGGGTTCTCATCATTGATGGATACTTCGCTACTGCACATGCTATCTTTGTAGATATTGATTGATCTCTAACTGGTTTTGGGCCTTCTTTCCAACATGTAGATATTGAACCTTTTCGATGTTCAGTGTCATTCTGGAAGTCTACATGTTAATTCATGTTATCTCACATAAAAGCTAGTTTTAAGTGACAGTTTTTCTAATGACAGACTGAGAACCCAACTTCAGTACATCAAAAGAAAGGAAAACAAAAATAAATAAATAATAAAAGAAAAGAAAAAAGAAAGAAAAAGAAGGTAAAAGAAAGAAGAGAAAGGAAACCATCTGTCGTCGATTCTCATCAAACTTCCAACGAACACTGAAACAAATTCTCATCATATACAACTCAACTGCCAAAAATTTTGCCAATATGTTTGTTGATCTATTGCTGGGAATTATAATTTCTGAAGTTTCCAGCATGGTTGATTAGGCAGAAAGAATGCTTTTGATCCTCTGCTTTCAGTTTTGCAAGAAAATTTTTTCAGTTTTGCATTTTTGGATGTGTATTGTTTAATAATGCTATGCAAATGGAAATGCCTTGCTGAAGGATTGACTGCTACTTGAAAAAGCAAAGACATGATGGGTAGATGTTGATATGAAGTTTTGAGTTACTGCTAATCCTATGAATTGAGGTGGTTTTCACACCCTTTTCATTAGACAGTTTGTTGATAATGCATAGGAGCTTTGATGTCTGTGCAATAAAACTCATGTTCAGGCCACAAATGTGCAAGCACGGCATGATAGGTCTGAGATCCAATCCATCCATCAGAATGGCACCATTATATTGATGTCCTAGGCAAAGAATCAGGTTGATTCACTGGTCAGGTGGGCCACAATTTGTTAAACAAATGTACAGCTCTGAAAAACTTGGCAGAAGTTTTCTAACCCATCCACATGTTTCCAATATAGTGGCCTGCATGCTGATCATGCTAGATTTTGTTTTGGGAAAACATGTACATGGTCTGACCAACCTAATGGATGGATTAGATCAGGCATGCATGTGCCATGCTTGCACATGTGTGACTTGTGCGGCACATGCTCGCACATGTGTGACATGTTCCTGAGCCTTTATGAAATCTTGACTTGAAACAAAGATGGGTTGGAACTCAAAAGTGACGAAAAATCCATAAAAACTTCATTTCTTTCTCAAATGTTAGCACGGATTGCAATGGAAATCTATGTCTATCATGATTACCATGCATTGACATGGATTTGTGGTGAAAAAAATTAAGATTTAAGAGAAATTGGGAAAATTTTAATTTTTTCCATTTTTATATTGGAAAATATGTTCTTTATTAATTTGGAAATTTTATATATTAATGAGTGTTTGCTATTTGGCTACAAATTTTTATATATTTGTTGAATATTGATTTTTTCGACAACACATTCTTAGGCTCCTATAAAATGGACTTATTATAGGTCCACTAATCAAGTGGACCAGTGTATGAAACAAATGTGAGAAACACTTTGGTTTAGCTGTCATATTGTTTCATACATGTGCAGCACACATGAGGTATTGACTAGCCTGATTTTTGGACCAAGGCATATTATAAATGATGGGGGCCACCCAAGGGATACTTTTGTCCTTCTGTATCATATGTATGCAACTGATGCTTGATGTGGAAATCTGGCCCTTTTGAACCTTCCTTAGCATAAGTGGCTGAACCAGCTCTGTATGTTACACATAATTTGTCATCCACTAGTTTCTGTGAATGAAGGTAAGAGGATTGATATTAACAGTATGGTTGTCATGCACATAGACAGAAAATGCTTGCAATGAATTTTTATGAGTACTAGGTGGCCTATTAATGAAAACACTGTCTCCGTCCATAATACGTCTGTTTATGATTTGACCAACTTTCAAATATGTATGTCCTTTTGAATCTTCCCCAATTGCACAAGTGGCTGAACCATCTCTGTATGTTACACATAATTTGTCATCCACTAGTTTCTGTAAATGAAAATAAGAGGATTGATCTTAACAGTATGGTCGTCATGCACATAGATAGAAAATTGTTGCAATGAATGTTTATGAGTACTCGGTAATTTTGGAATCCTTGGTTAGGGTTTGGGCTGAAAGTACAAGTGCTGGAGCCGACGCTTTCGGAGTTTGAACTCATTCTTTTGAAAAATAGAAAAATGGAAATAATAGTAAATATGGATTTTCTTGTTAAGAAGAAAACGGAAGATGGATTGAAAAAACATAAAAGAAAATTTCCTTTTAATGCAAGAAAGGAACTTGGTTACTATTTTTCTGTATTTTTCGTGTTTTTGTTTTTCACAGTTTAGTTTGTATGTAAGTGATATCGACTTCCTAGTTTTTATAGTGATTAAAATTTTCCCTTTTTACCAATTTATGTACATTTTCTGCTTAAATATTTGTTTTTCATGCTTTGACAGGATCAAGTTGACCCAAGTCTTTTTTTTTTTTTTGGGTTTATGCATAATGGAAATCAATGAATTTAATTCCCACACTGGTTTCTACTGAAATCAATGGGAATTCTCTTTTCACGCTGGAAAGCCAAAGCAGTTTGATATAAATGACTGTAGAAAGAATTCATTTATAGAACCAAGCTCAAACCATATGATTATAGGCTCAAACAAATGTGACCTCAAATGAGTTCCTTCTTGGAATTTTTTTTTAAAAAAAAAAGGTCATGGCGAATCTAACTGGGATAAGGGGGATGTGTGCATGTGCACTCCACCTTCTTCTTCGTCTTTTTTTTTTTTTTTTTTGCATTGATTCAGGTAGGAGTGTTGTCACTTGTGTGCTTTCTGAATAAAGTTGATGTTGTTGATGATCTAGATCTACTGGGACTTGTAGAGATGGAACTCCATGGTATGTACTATGACCGTTGTCATTCATTAATTTATTTATTAATGTTTTGGTTGTGAGGCATCCTATTATACTTGTTTGAGAGAAACTGCTTTGTTCTTTATCATTAGGGTTGCTTTCGTCGGGTTTGATGCAGAAATCGTCACCAACTTCACAGAAAGACAAATAGCATCAGTGGACACAGATTGCAACCTGGATTTAAACAAGGTTCGAGGTGCCATCAACTCTCTCTCTGTCTCTCTCTCTTAATAGAGTAGTTTTTGTCTTTTTCTCTTTCTTTGCTGTTTATATACAGACTCTTTTCTTCATCATTGTAGGTTCTTAGGTGCATATAGTACCTTAAAATTCACTCTCATTGTTCTTTGATCAAGATTGTATCGTATTCTATTTCTTTTTGGTTAATTTTTCCTTATTGTAATCAAAACCTTACACTGACTTCTAGAGTTAGCATATGCATGAATTTCTTAGTGCCTTGGTGTGTAACTGATATTGAAATAGGTTGATTTTCTTGAACTTGTAATCCATGGTGAAGTCTCTTGGAGTAAATTTTAGATTGCATAATCTATTCCTAGAAAATGTTCTTTAGGCCACTCTTGGAGTAAATTTTAGTTTCTGCCAGTAATTCATTCTGTTCCTTGAAGGTCAATGGCAAACAACTGTCGCTTATTACATTGCGGGATTGCCTACTGCTTTTCTTTTGGGATTCAAATTCAATTTCGGGTTGGAGGTAAGTTGGAATGACTGCTTATCTTTCTTAGCAATCACATAGATATTGGAAAATTGATTTGGATAATTTTAGTTTTACATGCTGGTTTGTCATAATGAATAAAGTAGATACCATTTAATTAGTTGAGCTTCTTTTGTTTATATTTGTATTAGCTCAAAATTGATGGAGCAGACCCGGATGTGCGTCGAAGCTATCCGGATGTTGAGTGGGGGTCCCTAGAAGGTGGGAACCACCGTTATGACCATGATGAAGCTGTCCATTTCCTATGGACAACATTTGAGTGGCCTGGCCATTTGGACAGACTATGTTTATGTATTTACTCGAAATTAATGAAGCAGACCCGAATGTGCGTCGGAGCTATCTGGATGTTGAGTGGGGGTCCCTGAAAGATGGGAACCGCTGTTATGGCTATGATGAAGCGGTTTATTTCCTATGGACAGCGTTGGAAGGGCCTGGCCAATTAGAGCAGGCCGTGTTTATATTTGTATTTGCAGGGACCATACCCTTAACCTATAACCTAAACCTATTCTCAAATCCCAAAACCTATAACCTAAACCTATAAACTATAACCTAAACCTATAACTTAAACTCAATTCCCTAAACTTTAACCTACAACCTAACCTAAACCTATACTTATTCCCTAAACCTATTCTCAAATCTCAAAACCTATAACCTATAACCTATAACCTGAACCTATAACCTAAACTCAATTCCCTAAACCTTAACCTATAACCTAACCTAAACCTATACTTATAACCTAAACCTATTCTCAAATCCCAAAACCTATAACTATAACCTAAACCTTAACCAAAAACCTATAACCTAACCTAAACCTAAACCTATAACCTTAACCTAAACCTAAACCTATAACCTTAACCTTAACATATAACTTTTACCTAAACGTAAACCTAAACCTAAATCTATTCTCAAATCCCTAAACCTAAACCTAAACCTAAACCTATAACCTAAACATATTCTCAAATCCCTAAACCTAAACCTAAACCTTAATGTATTCTCAAATCCCTAAACCTAAACCTATACCTAATCCTAATCTAAACTCCTTAACCTAAACCTAAACCTAAACTTGAAAACCCAAACCTAAACCCGATCCCGAACCCGAACCCGATTTCCTAAACCTAAACCTAAACCTAAACCTATAACCTATAACCTAAACCTAAACCTAAAACCTAAATGTATTCTCAAATCCCTAAACCTAAACTTGAAAACTAAAACCTAAACCCGATCCTGAACCCAAACTCGATTTCCTAAACCTAAACCTTAACCTATTCTCAATTCCCTAAACCATAGCTTATAACCTAAAGCTAAACCTAAACCTATAACATACAACCTAAACCTAAACCTAAAACCTAATGTATTCTTAAATCCCTAAACTTAAACTTACACCTAATCTTAATCTCAACTCCTTAACCTAAACCTAAACCTAAACTTGAAAACCAAAATCTAAACTCGATCCCGAACCCGAACCCGATTTCCTAAACCGAAACCTTAACCTATTATCAATTCCTTAAACCTATAGCTTATAACCTAAACCTAAGCCTAAACCTAAACCTAAACCTTAACCTATAACCTAAACCTAAACCTAAAACCTAAATGTATTCTCAAATCCCTAAACCTATACCTACACCTAATCCTAATCTCAACCCGCTAACCTAAACCTAAACCTAAACTTGAAAACCAAAGCCTAAACCCGATTGAACCTGAACCTGATTTCCTAAACCTAAACCTTAACCTACTCTCAATTCCCTAAACCTATTGCTTATAACCTAAACCGAAACCTAAATCTATACCTTAACCTAAACCTAAACCTAAACATATAACTTATAACCTAAACATAAACCTAAAACCTAAATGTATTCTCAAATCCCTAAACCTAAACCTACACCTAATCATAATCTCAACTCCCTCACCTAAACCTAAACCTAAACTTGAAAACTCAAACCTAAACCCGATCCTGAACCCGAACCCGATTTTCTAAACCTAAACCTTAATGTTTTCTCAAATCCTTAAACTTAAACCTATACCTAATCCTAATCTTAACTCCCTAACCTAAATCTAAACCTAAACTTGAAAACCCAAACCTAAACCCGATCCCAAACCCGAACCCGATTTCCTAAACCTAAACCTACACCTAATCCTAATCTCAACTCCCTAACCTAAACCTAAACCTAAACTTGAAAACCAAAACCTAAACCCGAACCCGATTTCCTAAACCTAAACCTTAACCTATTTTTAATTCCCTAAACCTATAGCTTATAACCTAAACCTAAGCCTAAACCTAAACCTAAACCTAAACCTAAACCTGTAACCTATAACTTAAACCTAAACCTAAAACCTTAATATATTCTCAAATCCCTAAACCTAAACCTACACCTAATCCTAATCTCAACTCCCTAACCTAAACCTAAACCTAAACCCGATCCTGAACCCGAACCCGATTTCTTAAACCTAAACCTCTATTCTCAATTTCCTAAACCTATTGCTTATAACCTAAACCGAAACCTAAACCTATACCTTAACCTAAACCTAAAACTAAACCTATAACCTATAACCTCAACATAAACCTAAAACCTAAATATATTCTCAAATCCCTAAACCAAAACCTACACCTAATCCTAATCTCAACTCCCTAACCTAAACCTAAACCTAAACTTGAAAACTTAAACCTAAACCCGATCCCGAACCCGAACCCGATTTCTTAAACCTAAACCTTAATGTATTCTCAAATCCCTAAACCTAAACCTACACCTAATCCTAATCTCAACTGCCTAACCTAAACCTAAACTTAAACTTGAAAATCCAAACCTAAACCGGATCCCGAACCTGAACCCGATTTCCTAAACCTAAACCTTAACCTATTCTCAATTCCCTAAACCTATAGCTTATAACCTAAACTAATAACCTATAACCTAAACCTAAACCTAAAACCTAAATGTATTCTCGAATCCCTAAACCTAAACCTACACCTAATCCTACTCTCAACTCCCTAACCTAAACCTAAACTCGATCCCGAACCTTAACCTGATTTCCTAAACCTAAACATTAACCTATTCTCAATTCCCTAAACCTATAACTTACAACCTAAACCTAAACCTAAACCTATATAACATATAACCTATACCTAAACCTAAAACCTAATGTATTCTCAAATCCCTGGACCTAAACCTACACCTAATCCTAATCTCAACTCCCTAACCTAAACTTGAAAACCCAAACCTAAACCCGATCCCGAACCCGAACCCGATTTCCTAAACCTAAACCTTAACCTATAGCTTATAACCTAAACCTAAACCTAAACCAATAACCTATAACCTAAACCTAAACCTAAAACCTAAATGTATTCTCGAATCCCTAAACCTAAACCTACACCTAATCCTAATCTCAACTCCCTAACCTAAACCTAAACCTAAACTTGAAAACCCAAACCTAAACCCGATCCCGATCCTAAACCTGAACCCGATTTCCTAAACCTAAACATTAACCTATTCTTAATTCCCTAAACATATAGCTTATAACCTTAACCTAAACCTAAACCAATAACCTATAATCTAAACCTAAACCTAAAACCTAAATGTATTCTCAAATCCCTAAACCTAAACCTACACCTAATCCTAATCTCAACTCCCTAACCTAAACCTAAACCTAAACTTGAAAACCCAAACCTAAACCCGATCTCAAACCCGAACCTGATTTCCTAAACCTAAACCTTAACCTATAACCTAACCTAAACCTATAACCTAAACCTAAGCCTAAAACCTAAACCTAAACTTAAAATCGAAATATATTCTCAAATCCTTAAACCTAAACCTACACCTAATCCTAATCTCAACTCCCTAACCTAAACTTAAACCTAAACTTGAAAACCCAAACCTAGACCCGATCCCGAACCCGATTTCCTAAACCTAAACCTTAACCTTAACTTATTCTCAATTCCCTAAAGCTATAGCCTATATACTATAACCTATAACTAAAACCTAAACCTAAACCTTAACCTAAACCTAAACCAAAACCTATAACCTAAACCTTAACCTATAACCTAAACTTATAACCTATAACCTAAAACCTAATCCTAAACCTAAACCTAAACCTAAACCTAAACCTATAACCTAAAACCGAAAACCTAAACCTAAACCTAAAACCTAAATGTATTTTCAAATCCTTAAATCTAGACCTACACCTAATCCTAATCTCAACTCCCTAACGTAAACCTAAACCTTAACTTGAAAATCCAAACCTAAACCCGATCCCGAACCCAAACCCAATTGCTGTAATAGTGTAGCCCAATCACATGGCAAGAAACAAGAATGTATCCCTTTTAACACATGCCCCTTTTTACAAAGCTTTAATTTTGTTTGTTGTTTCTATTAACTTGAATTGTAGCCCAATCACATGGCAACAAACAAGAATGTATCCCTTTTAACACATGCCCCTTTTTACAAAGCTTTAATTTTTGTTGTTGTTTCTATTAACTTGAATTGAAATACTTTTTTGCATTATTTACTTGCATTAGTTTTATTTTAAAAAAGTGCTCTCTTTTTTGGAAGAAGTTTATGCAATTCTTCATGATTCTAAATTATAATGTTTTGTTGGTTTAATATTTTTTTTTCAGATGAAAGACACAAAAAGAAAATTGTTGCTGATTTTTTTCTTTTTTTTATTTATGATGTTAAATTTATATGTATTTATGCGTGGATGAATGTAATGTGGATAAGATTGTTTGTGTTTGGATTGATGTAGTTTATGTTTACATGAATGTAGTTTATGTTGGATTTACGTAGTTTGGGTTTAGATGGATATGAATGTGAATATGATGAAATATATTATATAACAGGTGTATATCAGGAAGAATACGTTGAAATATATTGTAACAGGTGTATATTGATCCTCTCAAATTTGAAAATGTGCTTTGAAGGCTCATAAGGTACGGTCCATGATAGTCCTTTTTAAGGACGGTCTGTGGCCGTTCTTTGAAGGCTCATAAGAGACGGTCCATGACAGTCCTTTTTAAGGACGGTCCATGACCATCCTTTTAAAGCTGTCCTTAAAAAGGACGGTCCATAGCTGTCCTTTGAAGGGCCATAAGAGACGATCCATGACAGTCCTTTTTAAGGATGGTCTATGACTGTCCTTTTAAAAGACGGTCCATGGCCATCCTTTGAAGGGCCGTAAGAGATGGTCTATGACAGTCCTTTAAAGGCTCATAAGAGACAGTCCATGACCGTTCTTTAAGTAATACAACACGTCAAAATTTAACGGCCCATGCGACAGTCCATGACCGTCCTTTTTGGTCATTTGAGACGGTTTTGGACTGTCCTTTTTTCACAGTTTCGGTGTAGTTTGATTTGATTACCAAACTAGCCAATTGTTGGACAAGTATCAGATGGTTAATTTTGGAAAAAAAAATCCAATTGTTCAACAAATAAGTTTCCACAAACCAAGGTTAAGATTGTTGAACCAATCTGATTTTCAGATTATAACCTCTATCTACAGTGGACCCCACAATTTGAATGGCATAATGAGATAATGCACGTCCCGTTTACAAATCTCTAAGTGTTTGTGCATCATGCATCAAACTGTCCTAATTTCACTAGGGCTGAATAGTATAGAAACAACAACCAACTCATTTTGATTTCATTTTTGAGTGCTACGAAACTGAGGATGTGAACCTCATTTTTTTCTTTACCCATTTTGGGACTGTTTCATTGTCCTGATTAAAACTCAATTTCTTAAAGTGAAGAGTTTGAAGACCATCCTAGTGACGGTGATAAGACCAAAATTTATTCTTGGCATCACATAGTTGATCTTCAAGGCATTTATCCTCATCCCCACTACTCTTACTGATCACACCAGCAAGAGTACTGCAATGAATAAACTCATTAGGGGAACAAAATCCCATTGTGCATGTAAGCTGGGGCATGGATTCTTCACTATGAAGAGATGTTCTGCATATAAGGTAAAGTTCAGGTTTGGTCAGGTTGAGGATTTTCAACTTACACTATACTGTGGAGAAGGAACAGTTGAACATTTTGAATTATGTTATGGTAACTTGATCTCCACTTCTTTCATTTCACAGACACCTAATTCTTTCCATTCATGCAAGCATTTAACGAGCTCTGCTCTGTTGCAAGTACCAATGTATCAAATCCACCATTTGACCAGTATATAGTTTAACCTGCATTTTGTAGACATTGTAAGACAATACACCACAAACATCTGAGTTTATTAAAAAGTTGGGAGGAAAACTGATATAAAATCCAACATGTACTGTCAAAGAGTATTTTGTTGGCTGATTAGTTTAATCCATCACTATTAGTAGCACTGGAATCAATGATGTAAGTACCTTTTCTTCTGGTGGAGCAATGGAAATAGACCATTGGTAAAATGAAGGTGAAAAAGATATCCCAAAGTGTATTCCATCATTAGAAGTTTTATACAGAACTTAATTTCTAAAGGATCCAGTGTATTCAAAATCTACTCCAACCATTAGATGCATAATCTCAGTTTAAGGCTAACACCAAAAAATTAGTCTAATTCACTATTCAAGTGAATCACACCAAAGAAAACATCTAAGAGAGATGTCCACTCTTAATATTCAGAGGGACCACCATAATGATTATATGAAATCCAATCCAACCATTAGATGCCACACAAAAATTTAAGCCCGGAGTCTAAAATTCACGCCCATCAGTGATTCAAGTAGACTATACGAAGGTCAAAATTTTTGGGGCAATTGTTACTGTTTACACTATTTCCAATCATGTGGTGCACCTAATTCACAAATGTAGTAATTTTTTGCACCATTATCCTAAAATGAAGGAACACTATAACGTCCTGAATTTTTCATTGTTTTGGATTTTCAAAAATCCTGAATTTTTTTAAAAAAAGTAATTAACTTATATTATCATTTTCTAGCACATGCCATATAATAATATGGTAAAACGGATGGACTGCTGGATCAGACACACAGTGGAAGTTCTCGGGAGAGTTTCCTCAGTGCACTATAATATACTGAGTTACTCAATAACCAATACTAGTCTACTCCCACCGTTTAGATTTTTAAAAACTAAAAAGCTTAGTGGCTCAAAAATTATACCGATTCATAATTCACGTGGGCTTTTAGATCATCACTCTTGGCCGACGTAGAGTTGTTGGTGTTGCCAGCACTACCCCACCAATGGTACGGTATTGTGGTTGTTGTAATATAATGGTAGCCCGTGATTGTGTACTGCATTGAATAATGCATCGCTGGCTGAGATGGATCAGTCGGAAGAAAAAAGCGGGAAAGTCTAGACTGACTCCCATTATTGATGTTGTCAGACGTAGGGCAGATCCGTAGGGTAGATCCATATAGATGCGGATTGGCTGGTGCACCGCAGACACGGATTAGACACTGACATGTTAGGCCGCGAGACTCACCACCGAAGTGACGTTACAGGGATTTCTGTAGACACCGCTGCGGTGTATGCGTTGTATTGACAGCTTCCTTTCATTTAGGGTATGATTGATTTCCAAGAGCTTTGGTAAATACTCAGGAAATGGGTAATTATTACCATTTCATCCGTTTGAAAATTCGGAGAAACATCTGCATTGGGAACCGGTTCAAATAGCTATTTAAAATTTTTTTTATCCTCAAGATAATGTATATGATATATCAATTCCGTTCATATATTTTAACACAATATTTTGAGACATGAACCAAAAAATGAGGATGATCCAACACTTAGGTAGCCCACACCAAAAGAAACAATGGCCTCACAAAGTTTTTAGGGTGGATGGCAAGTAATGATGGCTGCGTCAGTCGATTGCAGGCAATCCGAGAGAATTTATCACCAACTAAATAGATGGGATTGGGAGGGATTAGGTGGATTTCAAGGTAATGATGGTGATGTCAGTAAATTGCTGGCAATCCCATGAGATTGCTATATCTAGGTAGAAGTTTAACGTGCTTGTTTGGAATGCCCGGCCAAATCCTAGGATTGCTTCTTCCAATCCACCCTAATACAACTTAATCCCATCTAATTTGCTTGGCCAAATAGGCCGGGCATGTTTGGGCGGTTGGATTAGAAGGGATTAGGTGAGATGGGATTCAAAAAACATAATTATTACCCATGGCAGGGATTGTTCCCATTTGGTGGGATAAGACTAATGCCATGCTTTGTTGGCAATATGGTGGTACATTGAATGGATATACCCACCATCATTTGAAATTACTGAGAATAATACACGTGTTATATCTAGACTGTTCATTTGTTTTGTAACCTCATTTTATGGCATGGGCCTAAAAATGAGGTAGATCCAAAACTTACGTGGCCCCAAAGAAGTTTTTAATGGTAAGTGTTCAATCCCCATTGCTTTCTATGGTGGGATCCACTTGAGCTTTAGATTTACTTAAATTTTTGGCCCATGCTCTAAAATAATCTCGAAAAATGGGTGGACGGTGTGCATATAGCCTGCACATCATGGTGGGACCTACACAACTTGCTAACATGGAGTGAAATTGGCACGGGATCAATGCAATTCCATCTAATCTAATTCCAAGGTTTCCCATTCTCCCCAAACATGGAGTGAAATTGGCATAGTACCCGGTGAATCACTACGCCAAAATGGGCAATTTGCGACGTATTTTTGCGACGGACTTCGTCCGTCGCTAAAATCTGTTGGTTTAACGACGGATTTAATCCGTCGCAAATGGAAAAAGTCCGTCGCTAAGCCCGTGTTTGTCGAAAATCCGTAGTCTGAACGTCGCTGAATTTAGCGACGGACCAAAATCCGTCGCTGAATTTAGCGACGGACCAAAATCAGTCGCTAAAATCTGATTTACGACGATTTTACGACGGATTGTAATCCGTCGTTATTAGGCGACGGACTAAATCCGTCGCAAAGTTTTATTTTCTGACCCCCGTCAATTCCCGCCCAAAACACCAAATGGCGCGCTTTTCAGTTGCTTTTGCGACGGATCATTGTCCGTCGTAAAAGGACTTTTGCCTTAACATTAATTTTTTTCATTTTTATAGGAATATGGTGGAAAATTAAGTTTTTTTGTAGTCTAATAATTGTTTTTTAATAGAATTTCAGTGGTCTAATTGTATGTATCTAAGATTATTTTTTAACAATCGATTGAATGCAAAAGGAAAATTTATTTTGTTTTTATATCAAACGAGTGAAATTTTTATTTTTATTTTTTAATTTAAAATTAATATTTAAATGATTTGTAATATCACATGAAAAAGAATATTAAGAAGTTCAAAAAATTTAACAATGTTTGAGAAAAATTTTGAGAACAAAATGATGCTAATTTAATAAAAATCTATTTTGTGGGAAAAAAGAATTTTGAATAAAGTTGATAAATTTGAAAAAAAAAAAAAAAAAAGCATTTGATTTTGAGAAAAAAATAATATCCTGGAAAAGAAAATAATTTTTTTTTAATGTGAAAATTTTCACAATGTGGGCCCCACCATAATATTTTATAAAAACAATGAGATTTTGAAAAAAAAATATCATTTTAAAAAGGAAAATTGAAAAGTTGAAAACAAAATGATGCTTTTAAAGGTAAAAAATAAGCATTTTGGAATTTTTGGGAAAAAAATTAAAATTTGGGAAATTTTTTGAGATTTTGAAAGTAAAAATTCAGAATTTATATTTTAATTTTTTTGAAATATTTTATAATAAAAATAATATTTTGTTTAAAGTTTTCAAAGAAAAATTAAGAGTAAAAAAATATACATTTTGAAAAAAAAATGTTATTTTTAAATAGAAATTGAAATTTATCTATGAAATAAAAAATATTTGTTAATAAATTATTAGGTACATCCACTAATTGAACCTTTAAACGTTAAAATCAAATTTCACTTAAATTGTTGATCAATCTTGTATGCCCAATATCTTCCTCATATGTAGCTTGATCGGGGCGAGTAACTAGTCAAATTGTGGGTATTGATCAGTAAAGTCGAGTGAATGGACCACACATGTAAAATAGGCCAAATATTTTGGTCAAAATTATGACCCAACTTAGTAACATCGTGAGAACCTAAAAATTGATATTAGTAAGTTTTGTGGGGCCCATCATGATGTGTGTCGAACATCAACATGATGCATTTGATGTGTCCCCTTTAGGTTATGAGATATCTCAAAAATCATCCGTATATGAAACTCAGGTGGGCCATACCATCTAAAATCATGTGAAGACATCCTAAAAAATATAAAACACTTGGTGGGGCTTACATGAGTTTTGGATGCGGTTGAAACTTGGTCTGACCCCTCATCCAAGTAGGACACACATAATGAGTGGGTTGGATATGTGAATCACATTTAGGCAAACCCAATATATGATTATGAATGTTTCAAGGAAACCCCTCTCTACTATATTTAGGTGAGTTACTCGTTACTCTTACCAGAGTAAATTCTGTGGGGTCCACCGTTATTTATTTATTTTATCCACTCCGTTCATCCATGTTAACAGATAATTTGAGGTGTAAAGAACAAAATTGAAGCATATCCAAAGCTCAAGTGGACCAAACCACAGGAAATAGTGTGATTGAACCTCTACCATTGAAAAATTCTTGGAGGCCATAGAAGTTTTGGATCAAGATATTTGTGTTTTATCTTCATTCATATATTTTTGATATTATGAACAGGTTGGATGGCAAATAAATATTACTGTGGGCCCAAGGAAGGTATGAACGTGCAAATCGTTATTCCACACTGTTCCATGTGGCATGGTCCACTTGAGTTTTGAATTTACTGAAAATTTGGAATTAATCCATATTGTTCATCCATTTTTCAAGATCATTTTAGAGAATTATCCAAAAAAAATAAATTATATCCAAAGATTAAATAGACCATGCTACAAATAAGGGAAACGGATTGGCTACTCCCCTTAGCACCCACCAATGGCTGGTGGTCGGTGCTATGTGGGCCCCACCATGATGTATGTGTTTCATCCATGCCGTCCATCTATTTTTAAAGATCATCTTACGGTATGAGACCAATAATGAGGTATATCCCAATCTGAAATGGACCATATTATAGGAAACAGTGTTTAATGAGCGTCAACCATTAAAAACGTTTCAGGGGCCATAAAAGTTTTAGATCCAGATGATTTTTGTTTTTCCCCTTCATCTAGGCCTATATGACCTAATAAACAGATTGGATGTCAAATAAACAGTACAGTGGGCCTTTGAAGGATTTTAATGATGGATATCCAATCACTATTGTTTTCATACATTATGGTGGGGCCCACAGAGCACCGACCACCAGCAAAGGGGCTGGTGCTGGGGAGATTAGGGACGCAGATTTCCTGCCAAAGCCTTTCGCATCAAGTTCCTGCGTAAGGTTGCTGGGTGGGGCCCACCATGATGTTTTTGATCAATCCACCCCATCCATACGTTTTTATAGCTCATTATAGGACGTCTGATAAAAAATGAGTTAGATCCACAACTCAATTGAGTCACACAAGAGTAAAAATAGGGGAAAGAAATTTGTACCGTTGAAACCTTCCTAGGCTCCATTCTGATGTCTATGGGCCATCCAAACCGTTTATAAGGTCACTCTTAATAGGATAAAGTGAAAGAACCGAAAAAATATCCTGATACAGAACTTTCATGCCCATAAGAATGTTTCAGCGGTGCTCACCGAATCCCCATTGTTTCCTCTCTTGTGGCTCACTTGAGCTTTGGATCCACCTAATTTTTGGTCACGTGTCCTAAAATGATCTAGTAAAACGGATGAACGGAGTGTATTTCTCCAAAATATCTCGGTGGGCCCCACCCAGCATTCTTGCGCAGGAAGTTCTTTCGCAGGAAATCCGCATCCAGAGAGTAGCTACTGAAGTGATGTCAGCAAACTCCATAGGCCCCACCATGACGTATGTTTTGTATCCACACCTTCCATCCATTTGGAGAGATAATTTTAAGGCAATATCCAAAGAACGAGTTAAATCCAAAGATTGTGTGGTCCACCCAAGATTTAAATCCAAAGCTCCAGTGGACCGACCCACGTACGTCCAACCAATAATGTTTTCTGATTGTGTGGTACAACCAAGATTTATTTCAATTTATTTTTTGGGGATATTATACAAAATGATGTCATGAAATGGATGGACAGATTGGATGAAACAAATCTATCATGCTGGGGCCCATAGAGCGATGCCAGGTCCGAACGTCAGCTTACCGTTTTGAATCCAAGCTTTGCATTGTGAGTCTTGTATTTTATGTAAAATAGTGGTGACTGGTCATAACAATAATGGCTGAGATAAAGAGTTATCCAGACCATCCAAATAATCATTATAGGTGCAAATTGTAAATTTTTATAATTTTATTACTTAAAAAAATCTTAACCATGCAGAAAATGGTCCCATGCATGTACGACCATTAATAGAGCTTGTGTTATAAATTATGGTAAACTCACAATATATGGATTTGAAAATTTTATCTTATTTTCAACAGGAAACCATCCCACGCCCGCTCCTCTTTTCCTTCTCCTTCATCTTCCATCGAGAAATCCTCCCAGGGCCGTTGGAGCGTCATCTTCCATCGAGCATCATCTTCAAATAGATGAGTTTTTCTTTCTCCACACCACTTTATGTTATGTTTAGATCTCCACTTTCTGTTGAATTAATGCCTGTCCACCATTGAAACAATCGGGGCCTGTGGATGTCTCTCTCTGATGTCTTGTGGCTTTGGAAATGTGGTTTTGGATGGGTATATAATGAGTGATTGCTAGCTACACATGCACATGCAGACGGCAGATGAGTGGCCCCCACCATTTAAGATGGACGCAGCCCTGCAAGGATGGACTCCGTCCAGATAGGAGCTCTCGTTCTCTCTCTCAATCTCTCTCTCTCAATTGATTGATAGCGGTGGTTCTCTCAATCTCTCTCAATCGATTGATAGTGGTGGTTCTCTCTCAATCTCTCACTCCCAGTGCCATGATTGGAAACCCCCTGGATTCGGAACCCCCATGATTGGAAACCCCCTGTTTTTTTTGGGTGTTGGGTTTGTGTAATTGTTATGAGAATTGATATTTTCAGCCCCTTGGTTTTGATAGATACACCCCCTTTTTGAACTCATTGTCATTGTAATGTTGCAATGCACTTTGTTTTGTCAGATGTGGGTTTATGTGTACTTGGTTTTGGAAAAAAAAAAACTCATGTTTGGGTACCTCTGGATCATGTGTTTGGGTGATGGGTTTTGTTGGTTTTGTCAGAGATCTTTGTATTTGTGGAATTCTGAGCTTTTTCATTTTCTGACATTTCACTTTCACGTGTGCTTGTAAAATGCATTTTCTGTGGAATGTTGTGCTTTTGGTTTTGTGGTTATTTTTTTTCCCTCTTGAATTTTATGGTTTTTGTCAGATGGGGTTTTTGGGTCTCTGAGTTTTTATAGGTATTTGTGAGGAAAATGATATTTGCATCCTTTCTTTATAGTCTGGAACTTTCTGTCAGGAAATGGCAGAAAAATGGGCCTAGCTATCAAAAGAAGGGATTGCAATTAAGGTATTGTATTATGGTTTTGTGGCTTCTTTTAGATGGGGTTTTTTTTTTTTTTTTTTCCTTCACATGTAGATTGCTCCTGTCCAAAGTAGCTTGGAGAAGAAAAAGAATGACCTGGGCCTGTTTGGACATGACAATCCAAAATGTGGACATGGAAAACCCCTCTGGAATACTTAGATAACGGAGAACTACAGATCCATAGTAGATATATGTTGTTTGCTTCCAAGGTGCAGTTTTCCATGGAAATGTTAAGAGGTCAGCAGTTAAACACTATGAGCTGTATCTCATAACCTTGGAAATCGGCATCTAACATTTTTTATTTTTTTTTTGGGAGAAATAGATATCCACATTTTTTAAGTAAAACTTTAGAATTAAAAATCGAATTTTGTAGATACTTCATCACAGAAACAGTGGTAAACTCCATGTTCAAGGAAATTGAATTCATTTCTTCTAAAACCTTCTTACGGAAAGAAAAGGATAGACAGTAGAATCTCTCTTTTTTCAAATAATAAAATTTCAGAATAATAGCCCAAGGTATTAGATAATGCCTCGTTGAATAGAGTGCCATGAGGTTTCAGTTTGTACAAGTGGGTCATAGGGTTCAGGGATGTAGACTGTTGATATGATTGGACAACACTCTAGATGGCCTTGTGCCAAAATCTCATGTATCCAAAACTCTAAATAATTGTGTCTTCAGCCTTATTTATTTATTTATTTATTTTAAATGTGGTTGTATATTCCTTAAAGTTGCTGCAATTTTCCAGTTGTATTAAAGCTATGATAGGTGGATCCTTGAAGAAACAGGAGTGCAAGATACTTGAACAAGGAAAATGATAAGGGATCCACCTTTCCTTTTCCCAACATTTGAAATCTATACTTGCTTGGGGTATTTTTGCACCTTTTAATACAAGTTGGTTTTACAAACTCAAGTACTTCCATTTACACTTGTCCTTTTGGTGATGCTGTTAAGAAAGATAAACTATTGCAAATGGTGAGATTTGGTGCTGAGATGGTTTTCAGTTTAAGGATATCACTATGAGAAAGTACATGTTGATTTCCCTAATTTTGATATTTGAAGATGGGCACTATGAGTTGCTGCTTATGTATTTAATTCTTTCACAAGTTTTTTTTACTGTTTTGTGTGTCTATCATCTGTTCGCTTTATTTTCTTTTACAGGGTTTAGAAATCATATCATGACCTTATAATGGTTGAATGTAAACAATGTGAAACATATTTCTTCATCCAAAACTTACCTCTAGTCAAATGCTTCACTTACCTACATTAGGCAGCAAACTGAAGTTCTCAGCTACTGTTGTATTCTGTCATTTACCTAGCTGCACTCTATTTCATTTTCCATCTCTTTTGAAGTGGTTTTGGTACTGATAACATCATAAAAGTAATTCAAGTGGGAGATGACACTACAAGAAAAGAGGACAAAGCTAGGGGTTCTCAAGGATTTGCAAGGACCTCAGCAGCATTGGAGATACTGGTATCATCATCATCATTGCATGAGTTATTATTGAGATACTTCTGTACACATAATATTGTGTACAGAATTCACCCACCATCCATTGGTTGAAATCTGAATAGAATGTGTAGGGATTCTTGTTGGTTGTTTCATACTAATGTCCAACATTCATATCAATAGTTATAGTACAATATCTATCTTTTGCTTTGGGGTGATTGTAGTTGTAATTTCAGTGACAAAGGAAGGAGTGAAGTTCTCTACCAGGGGTGATATTGGAACTGCAAATATTGTTTACCGGCAAAATACCTCTATGGACAAGGTGCGTTAGATATTGACTGTTTTTCCCCCTTTGTGAACAACCCGAGGCATTTCTCTCCATTTAAGTGGTTTGGGTTTTGTTTTTGCAGTGACCAAACTGGTCTGCACATCTGGATTGGGCATATTGCTTCAATTCTACTGTTTATTGGTAAAATTCAAAATGGGTTGTGGTGTTCGAGTACCATTTTATTTTTTATTTTATAGAGCAAACACTACGAACTGTGCTACAGGTAGGTAGTTGCAGTCAGATCCTATCATTTTATTTGTTTAAACATGTCATGGTTGGACTGGAACAGACCATTGTTTGGATTTGGACCAAACTGTTGACAGAAAGGTCTGGTCTAGCAGCCCCTCAACATCTGCAGTCCCCTTTTTCTGCAGGACAGGAAACCAAATAAGGACAGGATTTTAAAGCACAGGCTGAAACAGGTGAAATGAAGGACATTACTTGAATGCTACTGCAGGTACATGCGAAGAAATGATCAAAAGGGCCGTATTTGCCAGGGAATTGGGAGTTCCAACATGGCAGGAATCTGAAATTTAAGGCTATATCTGTTTCCTTTTGTTTGCAGCTTGATTTTGAGTTTTATGATCGATTTTCATAAAATGTGTGTGAATTTCAACATTAAGTGTATGTTTTTGAAATCTTTAACTGCACACGTAATCCTAAAATTTGAATGATCCAAATGACTTTTAAGATGGATTTCCATGAAAATATATATGAATCTCCATGAAATGTATGCTTTTAAAACAATGTTGAAATCCTGGGCTCTGCTTGTTACTATATATGTGCAACCTAATGGTCTTTAATAGAAATGATGTCACCTAATTCAGATTCAGAGACCAGATCATTCTAGAAGCTGTGCACCCTATGGTAAAAATCAGAGTTCCCTAATTTCGATTTACCGTTGTTAATCTTGAGACTAATTACATGGGCAAAATTGTCCAATACTGCTGGTGTTATATGTTTTAGATGTTTTCCCCCTTGCTTTTTGTGCTAGTATCTTTGATGGTATTTGCAAGTTTGCTGCAATACGAGGCTACATCATCTTCATTATACTAACTTCAGAATGCTATCTCATGTATTTGCAAAGATGGCATCATAATGATGAAGTGTTGCACATGCACTGTTTCTCTTTCATGCAAATTGTTTATGTTGCCCTACAAGATGGTGATGTCAAAATGGCAGATGCCACAACAACAAAGACCGAAAAGAAGGCGGTAATTTTCTTGACTATGTGGCTATGAATATGATACATTTTTCAGCTCTATATTACAGAACCTGACAACCATGTACTAAATTGATACAACCTAAAACATCTGCAACTCCTGGTGCCCAGACTTCTAGATCAAAAACCCTATTTGTTGGCAACCTATCCTATTCAGTCGAAAGAGCTGATGTGTAAGTATCATTTAATTCCAGAGAACTACTCTTGTGACGAGATTTTAATCTTTCAATGTGTATGGGAAATGAGATGGCTACATCTGATAAAATGAGGTAATCTGCTTCCTTTGTTCACCTGCAGAGAGGAATTCTTCAAAGGTGCTGGTGAAGTTGTTGACGCCCGATTTGCATCAAATGAAGAGGGTGTCTTCAAGGGATTCGACCATGTTGAGTTTGCCACTGAGGCAGCAGCTCACAAGGTAAGGGCCATGTGTGCTGAAATTGATATGGTTTTCTTGGTGCATGTATATGCAGACGCCTGGTTTTTTTTTTTTTTTTTTTGTTCCTTCACATGGGTGAGGTTCCTTCTGCTCGATAGTTTCTTTCATGTATCATATAGCTTAGGCCAGATGTGTGAACCTTCCAATCAATCCATCCATACAATCTTTGGTATGAATCTAATCACCTTGGCTTCCCTTTCACAGATTCATTTTGCCGAACATATCAATGTATTCGAGAGTTCGTCAAGCTTTCAGATACAAAATAGGTGAACAATCGATGTCTATAGTCATGGTTCATGGGAAACTTGAACCTTTTATTTTCTTTTCTTTAATAACTTTCATGTTCTTTCCATACTGTTTGTAAATTGCAATGATATTGTTAATGTTGTTCATTGGTGGATCAGAGCATTGAGAATGCTTGGAAGGTGAGGAAAAATTCATATTTGAATTTGAATTTCCAGTAGCAACAGCAAGATAAAGAAAGAAATATGTACGGCTAGATTTTAGTATATTGCATTATCATTTTTCTCTCTTTTTTTTTTGGCATATATTGCAGATATCCATAATCACAAGTGGCTGGGACCTGGAATAATAACTTCTATAGTTGGTGCAGCAGTATTTGTAGTAAGCTGCGTAGCGGCCCTTGTTTCAATCCACATCCATATCTCACATAAATGTAAGCTTAAGAGATTGGAGATTATCCACCGCACTTCACATCTTCCGATCAGTACACCAATTAGAGGAAGCATTTTCCCCTCTATAGATTCTGCTTTCCTTTATCCATGAAAGGAATCATGATGCGAAGGGCGTTGCACTCTTTGCAGAAGATCAAACGTACATCTAATTCATCATGTTTCAGTACATGGCTGTCAGGAAAAATGTCTAAAAGTTTTGAAACAATTCTTGGAGCATCAATATATAGAAGAGGAATGGTTCAATCAACAAGTATTGAACAATTCTTATTCCCCTTCTATGCAAAATAAAGGAATGGTGTGGTCTTAGTTTATTCCAACACTTGGGTAATGTTTGCATGTTGTCGTCTACAGTTATCTTGGGGCATGGAAATGATATCTTGTTTTGTGTTTATTTGGATGTCATGGATAGAGGTATTGATGCCCACATTTTTTGCTTAGAAAAGTGATCCCTCTTCAATTTGGTTGTGTTGGTGTTGTGAATCGTAGTCAGGAGGTAATCCCTTTACGAAACACTGGATGTTGAAATTAGCAGGTGTGTAGACTTGAATATGATGTTAGAATCGACAAAAACAACACCGTTTTAGTCAGTTGTAATGGTAATGTGTCAATGTTAACATCTTTTTCTTCTTTCTCCAGCATATATGCATTTTTCATTTCACCGTAGATAACTAAGAAATCGAGAGCTGTATAGAATTGATTTCAACATCTGAAGATCTTTTCAAACTATTGTGCTCTCCCAGCGAATGCCATGAAGTTAAGAAATGCTCTTACCTGAACCTCTAATGGGTAGGATGAATTCTAATCTTTTATTTTGTTAATTGGTTTCAGTTGATTAAACTATTCACTTTTCATGGATTTGAGCTGGTTATTTGAAATATATGAAGGGTTGACTAAACTAGTCTTGGATTGAATCTGGTTGTTTGTAATATATGTAGGAAGGGCTCAAAAGAAGGTTGAACAAGAGCAGATACTAAGTAGCCAATATAAGGCAAGGCATAGCCAATAATTGAAGTTCTAGACAATTTCTTTTGTAAGCTTTCAAGTTTAGGAGGAGAAGTGTTTAGTTAGGAGGGTTAAAAGTGAATTTTTGTTGGAGTGGGCTACTAGGGTCATTTCCTCTTTTATTGAATTGAATTGTTACCAAATTTGTGAATAGGATTCTTATCAAACAATAGTGTGAATTATTTTTTGAATGACTATCAGGTGCAAGACTAATAATAATAATAATAATAATAATAATTTACAGATATTTTAGCGACGGACCAAATCCGTCGCTAATTTCTGAACTAAACGAGGGATTCGTAGTCCGTCGCTAATTTCAGACCGTTGGAAATCAACGACGGATATGAGGTCCATCGCTAATATTTTTAGTAACGACTTATTTTTTAATATTGCCGACGGTTTTTTTATTTTTTACGATGGATTTAAACCGTCGCTATTAGGCGACGGACCTTATCCGTCACAAATTAAACGATGGATTTTATCCGTCGAAACAAAAAAACGACCCAGTAAACAGCGACGGACCCAGCGACGGACGAAGTCCGTCGTTTATTTGGTTTTACGACGGATTTGGTCCGTCGCAAATCAGCGATTTTGGCGTAGTGAATCCCATCCCACCTAATCCCGCCGCCCAAACACGCCCTTAGGACTAATTTTCAGGAATGAGCCAAAGAATGAGGTAGATTTTAAGTTTTAGTAAACCATACCACAGAGAGCGCGGCTGAAGGTTGGTGCCCACCTTGAAACCTTCCGAGGCCTGTCATGATGTTTTTTTTGATATCCAACAGATTAAAAAGTCAACAAAAACATTAAAGTGGGGAAAACACAAATAACAGCTCCACCGAAAACTTTTGTGGCCTTTAGAAGTTTCTAACAGTAGCAACAATCTCCCCACTATTTTCTGTGGTGGGGTTTGTTGGAGCATTGGATATGAATCATTCTTTGGATCAAAACATCCATCATGGAGGGCTCACAGAATTTGATGACGTCACTTTAGTAGCAGTCTCGCTGCTCAACCAATCGGTAGCCCATCCGCGTTCATGCACCGTACATTGTACGTGTCATGCAAAGACTAGCGTTGCAGCTCCTCGATACACAAGTTGTACGAGTGGCTCAAAGTAGTTGAAAGTTAAACGTGCTCTACCAAAATGATTTATTTACTGTACCATAATATTCATCCATCATGTGATATCATTTTAAAGCATTATGCTAAAAATGATTCATATCCAAAGCTTAAGTGGACCACACCAAAAATAACAGTGGGAAAATGATTCTTGTTGTTAAAGCAATCATAGGGCCCATTATAGCATTTATTTTCCCTCAAATCTATTTACAAGGCCACACAAGCATGGATGAAAAGAAAAAAAAAATACCACATTGATCCAAAACTTCTATAACTCGTAGAAAGCATTTCAACTGTAGATGTTCAATCTCTCGCAGCTTTTTACAGTTTGACAATGAAACTTTAAGCTGAAAAGTATCAAACAGAAGAAGTATCCGAGCCTGGATAAAAGGAAGGTTGATCTCGAGACTACGAAACTTTCACCCATTTACCATTTACAAGCTAGTTGCATATTCCTGACAATGAATAACCGGATGTAACATGGGAATCACTGAGGAGTTGAATTTTAGACGCTGGGCTTAAATTTCGTGTGGCATCTAATGGTTGGTTTGGATTTCATATAATCATTATGGTGGTACCTGTGAATATTAAGAGTAGACATCTCTCTTAGATGTTTTCTTCGGTGTGATTCACTTGAATTACAAGTTAGCCTGATTTTTAGGGTGTTGGGCTTAAACTGGGATTGTGCATCTAAATGGTTGGAGTAGATTTTGAATACACTGGGTTCTTTAGAAATTAAGCTATGCATTTTCTCTCGAACTCCTCCAAAAGATTCTTGGGATAAAAAGAAAAGAATGGTACAAGACGCTGCAATTGATCCTGATGAGACCCATCATGATGTTTTATGTACGATCCACTTTGATCATAAGATATTTAGTCCCATGTTACACCTAGAGGCAAAAAATCAAGCTACCTTGTGATTTTAGTGGGCCACACAAAAGAAAATAGTTGGGAAGAGTGATGTCCACCTTGGATTTTTATAAGTCCATCATGATAATTATACAAAATCCACTCCAACCTGAATTACTAATTAGGCTATAGTATATTGAGTAAACTATGGGTCCTTGCTCTTGCTCTAGTGGTAGACTCTTGGGAGTTTCAACACCTGCTAGAGGGTTCAAGTACCCATAGGTGGTGAAATCCCACTAAGGCTTGAGTGTGTGGTGGTGTGTATGCGAGTGGTAATAAAAAAAATAAAAATAAATACACTGAGTAAACTATGCAGGGCCTAACACGATGCATGTCTTATCCACATGGTCCATTCATTTTTCTGGCGCATTTTAGCACATTAGCCCAAAAATCAAGCATATCCAGAGCATAAAGTGGACCACTCCACAGGAACAGTGGGAAAATAACGTCTATTGTTGAAAACTTTTTGGTGGCCGGAGACATTTTAGATCGAGTTGATATTTGTGTTTCCCTTCATCCATGTTTACGTAACCTTATGAATAAGTTGGATGTCAAATAAATACTGTTGTGGGACAAGGAAGGTTTCAACGGTGGACATCATTAACTCCACTATTTCCTGTAGTGTAGTCCACTTGAGCTTGGGATATACTTCAATTTTAGGCGCATGCCATATAATAATATGGTAAAACGGATGGACTGCTGGATCAAACACATCATGGAAGTTCCCCGAAGAGCTTCCTCAGTGCACTATAATGTACTGAGTTACTCAGTAACCAATACCAGTCTGCTCTCACCGTTGGATTAAAAAATAAAAAGAAAAAAGCTTAATGGCTCAATCCGCTTCTATGTTTTGGATCTGCCTTACGTCTGACAACATCAATAAAGCAAGTCAGTATCCACTGTCTGGACTGGTCCATCTCAGCCAGCGATGCATTATTCAATGCATTACACAATCACGGGCTACCATTATATTACAACAATCACATTAATGCACTGATTATTTGGATCTGCCTTACGTTTAACAACATCAATAGAGCAAGTCAGCATCCACTGTCTGGACTGGTCCATCTCAGCCAGCGATGCATTATTCAATGCATTACACAATCATGGGCTACCATTATATTACAACAATCACAATAATGCACCAACTATTTGGATCTGCCTAACGCCTAACAACATCAATAAAGCGAGTCAGCATCCACTGTCTAGACTGGTCCATCTCAGCCAGCGATGCATTATTCAATGCATTACACAATCACAAGCTACCATTATATTACAACAATCACATTAATGCGCCGATTATTTGGATCTGCCTTACGCCTAACAACATCAATAAAGCGAGTCAGCATCCACTGTCTAGACTGGTCCATCTCAGCCAGCGATGCATTATTCAATGCATTACACAATCACGGGCTACTATTATATTACAACAATCACATTAATGCACCAATTATTTGGATCTGCTTTACTTGTCACAACATCAATAAAGCAAGTCAGCATCCAGACCGTGGATGCTGAGATGGACCAGTCCAGACAGTGGATGCTGACTCGCTTTATTGATGTTGTCAGACCTAATGCAGATCCAACAAATAGGAGCAGATTGGCTGGTGCACCATGGACGTGGATTAGACACTGGCAGGTTGAGCCATGAGACTCGCCACTGAAATGATGTTACGGATTTTTATAGACCCCGCTACGGTGTATGTGTTGTGTCGGCAGCTTCAATTCATTTGGGGCGTGTTTGGACGGGCCCATCTCATAGGATTGGGTTGTATTAGGGTGGATGGCAAGTAATGATGGCTGCATCAAAGGATTGTTGGCAATCTGAAGGGAATGCTATATCTAAGGAATTTACCACCGAGTATGTTTGGAATGCTATATCTAAGGAATTTACCACCGAGTATGTTTGGCCCGCCTGGCCAATTCCTTCCAATTGGTCCAACCAAACATGTCCCAGGCAAAATAGATGGAATTAGGAGGGATTAGGTGGATTTCAAGGTAATGATGGTGATGTGGATTGCTGGGGATTGCTATATCCAGGCAAAAGTTCAACGTGCCTGTTTGGCATTCCCGGCCAAATCTCAAGATTGCTTCTTCCTATCCACCCTAATACAACTCAATCCCATCCAATCTGCCGGGCCAAACCGGCAGGGCATGTTTGGGCAGTGGGATTAGAAGGGATCAGGTGGGTTGGGATTCAAAAAACATAATTGTTACCCATAGCGGGGGACTGTTCCCTGTTACCATGGGATAAGACTAATGCCATGCTTTATTGGTAATACGGGTGGTACGATTGAATGGATATACCCACAATTATTTAAAATTACTGAGATTAACACAAGTGTTATATCTAGACTGTGCATTTGTTTTGTAACCTCATTTTATGGCATGGGCCTAAAAATGAGATAGATCCAAAACTTACATAGCCCCAAAGAAGTTTTCACTGGTAAGTATTCAATCCCCATTGCTTTCTATGGTGGGGTCCACTTGAGCTTTAGATTTACCTGATTTTTTGGCCCATGCTCTAAAGTAATCTCGAAAGATGGGTGGACAGTGTGGATATAGCCTGCACATCATGGTGGGACCTACACAGCTTGCTAACATTGAGTGAAATTGGCATGAGACCCAACGCAATTCGCGCTAATCTAATTCCAAGCTTTTCCATTCTTCCCGAACATGTAGTGGAATTGGTACAGGACCAGATGAATCCCATCCCACCGAATCCCTTCTAATCCCACCACCCAAACATGCCCTTAGGTATATAATTTTCAGGAATGAGCCAAAGAACGAGGCAGATTCAAAGTTTTAGTAAACCATATCACAGAAAACAGCTGAAGATTGGTGCCCACCGTAGAAACCTTCCAAGGCCTGCCATGATGTTGTTTTGATATCCAACCGATTAAAAAGTTAACAAAGACATTAAAGTGGGGAAAACACGAATAACAGCTCCATCGTAAACTTTTGTGGCCTTTTGAAGTTATTAATGGTGGCATCACTCTCCCCATTGTTTTCTGTGGTAGTTTATTGGAGCTTTGAATGTGAATCATTCTTTGGATCTTACCCTAAACTGATTTCTCCAGATGGATGGACAGCGTGGATACAAAACATCCATCATGGAGGGCCACAGAATTTGATGACGTCACTTCAGTAGCAGTCTCGCTGCTCAACCAATCGGTAGCCCATCCGCGTTCGTGTCCTGTACATAGTACGTGTCATGCAAAGACTAGCGTTACAGCTCCTCGATATTCAAGTTGTATGAGTGGCTCAAAGTAGCTCAAAGTTAAACGTGCTCTACTAAAATGATTTATTTACTTTATCATACTATTCATCCATTATGTGATATCATTTTAAAGCATTATACTAAAAATGATTCATATCCAAAGCTTAAGCGGACCACACCAAAAATAACAGTGGGACAATGATTCTCATCATTAAAACATTTGTAGGGCCCACTATAGTGTTTATTTTCCATCAAATCTATTTACAAGGCCACACAAACATGGATGAAAAGAAAAAAAAAAAAAATACCACATTGATCCAAAACTTCTATAACTCTTAGAAAGCGTTTCAACGGTAGATGTTCAATCTCCCGCAGCTTTTTGCAGTGTGACAATGAAACTTTCTAAAAAGTATCAAACCGAAGAAGTATCAGAGCCTGGATGAAAAGAAGGTTGATCTCTAGACTATGAAACTTTCACCAATTTACCATTTACAAGCCGGTTGCATGATCCTGACAATGAATAACCAGATGTAACATGGGAATCACTGATGGGTTGAATTTTAGACCCCGGGCTTAAATTTCATGTGGCATCTAATGGTTGGTTTGGATTTCATATAATCATTATGGTGGCACCTGTGAATATTAAGAGTAGACATCTCTCTTAGATGTTTTCTTTGGTGTGATTCACTTGAATTACAAGTTAGCCTGATTTTTTTGGTGTTAGGCTTAAACTGGGATTATGCATCCAATGGTTGGAGTAGATTTTGAATACACTGGGTTCTTTAGAAATTAAGTCATGCATTTTCTCTCCAACTACTCCCAAAGATTATCGGGATAAAAAAGAAAAGAATGGTATGAGATGCTGCAATTGATCCTGATGAGGCCCACCATGATGTTTTATGTACGATCCACTCTGACCATAAGATATTTAGTTCCATATTACACCTAGAAGCAAAAAATCAAGCTACGTTGTGATTTTAGTGGCCGCACAAAAGAAAATAGTTGGGAAGAGTGATGTCCACCTTGGATTTGTACAAGTCCATCACGATAATTATACAAAATCCAATCCAACCCGAATTACTAACTAGGCTATAGTATATTGAGTAAACTATGGGTCCTTGCTCTTGCTCCAGTGGCAGACTCTCGGGAGTTTCGACACCTGCTCAAGGGTTCAAGTACCCATAGGTGGTGAAATCCCACTAAGGCGTGAGTGTGTGGTGGTGTGTGCGCGTGTGGTAATAAAAATAAAAAAATAAAAAATAAAAAAAATACACTGAGTAAACTATGTAGGGCCCAACTCGATGCATGTCTTATCCACATGGTCCATTCGTTTTTATGGCTCATTTTAGCACATTAGCCCAAAAATCAAGCATATCCCGAGCACAAAGTGGACCACACCACAGGAACAGTGGGAAAACAACGTCTATTGTTGAAAACTTTTTGGTGGCTAGAAACATTTTAGATTGAGTTGATATTTGTGTTTTCCCTTCGTCCATGTTTACGTAACCTTGTGAATAAGTTGGATGACAAATAAATACTCTTGTGGGCCAAGGAATGTTTCAACGGTGGACATCATTAACTCCACTATTTCCTGTGGTGTAGTCCACTTGAGCTTGGGATATACTTCAATTTTTGGCTCATGCCCTATAATAATATGGTAAAAAGGATGGGCGGTTTGGATCAGACATATACATCATGGAAGTTCTCCAAAGAGTTTCCTCGGTGCACTATAATGTACTGAGTTACTCGGTAAACAATGCCTGTCTACTCTCACTGTTAGATTTAAAAGAAACAAAATGATAATAATAATTAGCTTAGTGGCTCAAAAGTTGTAGCGATTCATTATTCACGTGGGCGTTTGAATCATTACTCTTGTCCGACGCAGAGTAGATCATGTTGCCAGTATGGTCGTCATGCACATAGATAGAAAATTCTTGCAATGAATGTTTATGAGTACTCGGTAATTTTGGAATCCTTGGTTAGGGTTTGGGCTGAAAGTACGAGTGCTGGAGCCGACGCTTTCGGAGTTTGAACTCATTCTTTTGAAAAATAGAAAAATGGAAATATTAGTAAATATGGATTTTCTTGTTAAGAAGAAAACGGAAGATGGATTGAAAAAACATAAAAGAAATTTTCCTTTTAATGCAAGAAAGGAGCTTGGTTACTATTTTTCTGTATTTTTGGCGTTTTTGTTTTTCACAGTTTAGTTTGTATGTAAGTGATATCGACTTCCTAGTTTTTATAGTGATTAAAATTTTCCCTTTTTACCAATTTATGTGCATTTTCTGCTTAAATATTTGGTTTTCATGTTTTGACAGGATCAAGTTGACCCAAGTCTTTTTTTTTTTTTTGGGTTTATGCATAATGGAAATCAATGAATTTAATTCCCACACTGGTTTCTACTTAAATCAATGGGAATTCTCTTTTCACGCTGGAAAGCCAAAGCAATTTGATATAAATGACTGTAGAAAGAATTCATTTATAGAACCAAGCTCAAACCATATGATTATGGGCTCAAACAAATGTAACCTCAAATGAGTTCCTTCTTGGAATTTTTTTTTTTAAAAAAAGGTCATGGCGAATCTAACTGGGATAAGGGGGATGTGTGCAGGTGCACTCCACTTTCTTCTTCGTCTTTTTTTTTTTTTTTTGCATTGATTCAGGTAGGGGTGCTGTCACTTATGTGCTTTCTGAATAAGGTTGATGCTGTTGATGATCTAGATCTACTAGAACTTGTAGAGATGGAACTCTGTGGTATGTACTATGACCGTTGTCATTCATTAATTTATTTATTAATATTTTGGTTGTGAGGCATCCTATTATACTTGTTTGAGAGAAACTACTTTTTTCTTTATCATTAGGGCTGCTTTCGCCGGGTTTGATGCAGAAATCGTCACCAACTTCACAGAAAGACAAATAGCATCAGTGGACACAGATTGCAACCTGGATTTAAACAAGGTTTGAGGTGCCGTCAACTCTCTCTCTCTCTCTCTCTCTCTCTCAATAGAGTAGTTTTTGTCTTTTTCTCTTTCTTTGCTGTTTATATACAGACTCTTTTCTTCATCATTGTAGGTTCTTAGGTGCATATAGTACCTGAAAATTCACTCTCATTGTTCTTTGATCAAGATTGTATCATATTCTATTTCTTTTTGGTTAATTTTTCCTTATTGTAATCAAAACCTTACACTAACTTCTAGAGTTAGCATATGCATGAATTTCTTAGTGCCTTGGTGTGTAAGTGATATTGAAATAGGTTGATTTTCTTGAACTTGTAATCCATGGTGCAGTCTCTTGGAGTAAATTTTAGATTACATAATCCATTCCTAGAAAATGTTCTTTAGGCCACTCTTGGAGTAAATTTTAGTTTCTGCCAGTAATTCATTCTATTCCTTGAAGGTCAATGGCAAACAACTGTCGCTTATTACATTGCGAGATTGCCTACTGCTTTTCTTTTGGGATTCAAATTCAAGTTCGGGTTGGAGGTAAGTTGGAATGACTGCTTATCTTTCTTAGCAATCACATAGATATTGGAAAATTGATTTAGATAATTTTAGTTTTATATGCTGGTTTGTCATAATGAATAAAGTAGATACCATTTAATTAGTTGAGCTTCTTTTGTTTATATCTGTATGAGCTCAAAATTGATGGAGCAGACCCGGATGTGCGTCGGAGCTATCCGGATGTTGAGTGGGGGTCCCTGGAAGGTGGGAACCGCCGTTATGACTATGATGAAGCTATCCATTTCCTATGGACAGCATTGGAGTGGCCTGGCCATTTAGATAGGCCATGTTTATGTATTTACTCGAAATTAATGGAGCAGACCCGAATGTGCGTCGGAGCTATCCGGATGTTGAGAGGGAGTCCCTGAAAGATGAGAACCGCTGTTATGGCTATGATGAAGCTGTTCATTTCCTATGGACAACATTAGAAGGGCCTGGCCAATTGGAGCAGGCCATGTTTATATCTGTATTTGCAGGGACCATACCCTTAACCTATAACCTAAATCTATTCTCAAATCCCAAAACCTATAACTACAACTTAAACCTATAACCTAAGCCTATAAACTATAACCTAAACTTATAACCTAAACTTAATTCCCTAAACTTTAACCTACAACCTAACCTAAACCTATACTTATTCCCTAAACCTATTCTCAAATCCCAAAACTTATAACCTAAACCTATAATCTATAACCTATAACCTAAACTCAATTCCCTAAACTTTAACCTATAACCTAACCTAAACCTATACTTATAACCTAAACCTATTCTCAAATCCCAAAACCTATAACTATAACCTAAACCTTAACCAAAAACCTATAACCTAATCTAAACCTAATCCTATAACCTTAACCTTAACATATAACCTTTACCTAAACGTAAACCTAAACCTAAACCTATTCTCAAATCCCTAAACTAAACCTAAACCTAAACCTATAACCTAAACATGTTCTCAAATCCCTAAACTTAAACCTAAACCTTAATGTATTCTCAAATCCCTAAACCTAAACCTACACCTAATCCTAATCTAAACTCTCTAACCTAAACCTAAACCTAAACTTGAAAACCCAAACCTAAACCCGATCCCGAACCCGAACCCGATTTCCTAAACCTAAACCTATAACCTATAACCTAAACCTAAACCTAAAACCTAAATGTATTCTCAAATCCCTAAACCTAAACTTGAAAACCAAAACCTAAACCCGATCCCGAACCCAAACTCGATTTCCTAAACCTAAACCTTAACCTATTCTCAATTCCCTAAACCATAGCTTATAACCTAAACCTAAACCTAAAGCTAAATCTAAACCTATAACATATAACCTAAACCTAAACCTAAAACGTAATGTATTCTCAAATCCTTAAACCTAAACTTACACCGAATCCTAATCTCAACTCCCTAACCTAAACCTAAACCTAAACTTGAAAACCAAAACCTAAACCCGATGCTGAACCCGAACCTGATTTCCTAAACCAAAACCTTAACCTATTCTCAATTCCCTAAACCTATAGCTTATAACCTAAACCTAAGCCTAAACTTAAACCTAAACCTTAACCTATAACCTAAACCTAAACCTAAAACCTAAATGTATTCTCAAATCCCTAAACCTATACCTACACCTAATCCTAATCTCAACCCCCTAACCTAAACCTAAACCTAAACTTGAAAACCAAAGCCTAAACCCGATTCTAAACCTAAACTCGATTTCCTAAACCTAAACCTTAACTTACTCTCAATTCCCTAAACTTATTGCTTATAACCTAAACTGAAACCTAAACCTATACCTTAATCTAAACCTAAACCTAAACCTATAACCTATAACCTAAACATAAACCTAAACCTAAAACCTAAATGTATTCTCAAATCCCTAAACCTAAACCTACACCTAATCCTAATCTCAACTCCCTCACCTAAACCTAAACCTAAACTTGAAAACTCAAACCTAAACCCGATCCTGAACCTGAACCCGATTTCCTAAACCTAAACCTTAATGTATTCTCAAATCCTTAAACTTAAACCTACACCTAATTCTAATCTCAACTCCCTAACCTAAATCTAAACCTAAACTTGAAAACCCAAACCTAAACCCGATCCCGAACCCGAACCCAATTTCCTAAACCTAAACCTACACCTAATCCTAATCTCAACTCCCTAACCTAAACCTAAACCTAAACTCGAAAATCAAAACCTAAACCTGAACCCGATTTCCTAAACCTAAACCTTAACCTATTTTCAATTCTCTAAACCTATAGCTTATAACCTAAACCTAAGCCTAAACCTAAACTTTAACCTAAACCTAAACCTGTAACCTATAACCTAAACCTAAACCTAAAACCTAAATATATTCTCAAATCCCTAAACTTAAACCTACACCTAATCCTAATCTCAACTCCCTAACCTAAACCTAAATCTAAACCCGATCCTGAACCCGAACCCGTTTTCTTAAACCTAAACCTCTATTCTCAATTCCCTAAACCTATTACTTATAACCTAAACCGAAACGTAAACCTATACCTTAACCTAAACCTAAAACTAAACCTATAACTCAACATAAACCTAAAACCTAAATGTATTCTTAAATCCATAAACCTAAACCTACACCTAATCCTAATCTCAACTCCCTAACCTAAACCTAAACCTAAACTTGAAAACTTAAACCTAAACCCAATCCCGAACCCGATTTCCTAAACCTAAACCTTAATGTATTCTCAAATCCCTAAACCTAAACCTACACCTAATCCTAATCTCAACTCCCTAACCTAAACCTAAACTTAAACTTGAAAACCCAAACCTAAACCCGATCCCGAACCCGGACCCAATTTCCTAAACCTAAACCTTAACCTTAACTTATTCTCAATTCCCTAAAGCTATAACCTATATACTATAACCTATAACTAAAACCTAAACCTATAACCTAAACCTAAACCTTAACCTAAACCAAAACCTATAACCTAAACCTTAACCTATAACCTATAACCTATAACCTAAACTTATAACCTAAAACCTAAAACCTAATCCTAAACCTAAACCTAAACCTATAACCTAAAACCGAATACCTAAACCTAAACCTATAACCTAAATGTATTCTCAAATCTTTAAACCTAGACCTAAACCTAATCCTAATCTCAACTCCCTAACCTAAACCTAAACCTTAACTTGAAAACCCAAACCTAAACCCGATCTCGAACCAAAACCCAATTGCTGTAATAGTGTAGCCCAATCACATGGCAAGAAACAAGAATGTATCCCTTTTAACACATGCCCCTTTTTACATAGCTTTAATTTTGTTTGTTGTTTCTATTAACTTGAATTGTAGCCTAATCACATGGCAACAAATAAGAATGTATCCCTTTTAACACATGCTCCTTTTTACAAAGCTTTAATTTTTATTGTTGTTTCTATTAACTTGAATTGAAACACTTTTTTGCATTATTTGCTTGCATTAGTTTTATTTTTAAAAAATACTCATTTTTTTGGAAGAAGTTTATGCAATTCTTCGTGATTCTAAATTATAATGTTTTGTTGGTTTAATATTTTTTTTTTAGATGAAAGACAGAAAATTGTTGCTGATTTTTTTCTTTTTTTTATTTATGATGTTAAATTTATATGTATTTATGCGTGGATGAATGTAATGTGGATAAGATTATTTGTGTTTGGATGGATGTAGTTTATGTTTGGATGAATGTAGTTTATGTTGGATTTACGTAGTTTGGGTTTAGATGGATATGAATGTGAATATGATGAAATATATTATATAACAGGTGTATATCAGGAAGAATACGAGGAAATACATTGTAATAGGTGTATATTGATCCTCTCAAATTTGAAAATGTGCTTTGAAGGCTCATAAGGTACGGTCCATGATAGTCCTTTTTAAGGACGGTCTATAGCCGTTCTTTGAAGGCTCATAAGATACGGTCCATGACAGTCCTTTTTAAGGACGGTCCATAGTCGTCCTTTGAAGGGCCATAAGAGACGATCCATGACAGTCCTTTTTAAGGATGGTCTATGACTGTCCTTTTAAAAGACGGTCCATGGCCGTCCTTTGAAGGGCCGCAAGAGACGGTTTATGACAGTCCTTTTTAAGGACGGTCCATGACCGTCCTTTTAAAGGACGGTCGATGGCTGTCCTTTAAAGGCTCATAAGAGACGGTCCATGACCGTTCTTTTTAAGGACGGTCCACGACCATCCTTTTTAAGAAAGGTCACTGACCGTCCTTTTTTCGTCAATAAGAACGACAGTTTTCAACCGTCCTTTAAGTAATACGACATGTCAAAATTTGACGGCCCATGCGACATTCCATGACCGTCCTTTTTGGTCATTTGAGACGGTTTTGAACTGTCCTTTTTTCACAGTTTTGGCGTAGTCTGATTTCATTACTAAACTAGCCAATTGGTGGACAAGTATCAGATGGTTAATTTTGGAAAAAAAATCCAATTGTTCAACAAATAAGTTTCCACAAACCAAGGTTAAGATTGTTGAACCAATCTGATTTTCAGATTATAACCTCTATCTACTATGGACCCCATAATTTGAATGGCATAATGAGATAATGCATTTCGCGTTTACAAATCTCTAAGTGTCCGTGCATCATGCATCAAACTGTCCTAATTTCACTAGGGCTGAATAGTATAGAAACAACAACCAAGAGTCTGAAGACCATCCTAGTGAAGGTGATTAGATCAAAATTTATTCTTGGCATCACATAGTTGATCTTCAAGGCATTTATCCTCATCCCCACTGCTCTTACTGATCACACCAACAAGAGTACTGCAATGAATAAACTCATTAAGGGAACAAAATCCCATTGTGCATGTAAGTTGGGGCATGGATTCTTCACTATGAAGAGATGTTCTGCATATAAGGTAAAGTTCAGGTTTGGTCAGGTTGAGGATTTTTAACTTACACTATACTGTGGAGAAGGAACAGTTGAACATTTTGAATTATGTTATGGTAACTTGATCTCCACTTCTTTCATATCACAGACACCTAATTCTTTCCATTCATGCAAGCATTTATCGAGCTCTGCTCTGTTGCAAGCACCAATGTATCAAATCCACCATTTGACTAGTATATAGTTTAACCTGCATTTTGTAGACATTGTAAGACAATACACCACAAACATCTGAGTTTATTAAAAAGTTGGGAGGAAAACTGATATAAATCCAACATGTACTGTCAAAGAGTATTTTGTTGGCTGATTAGTTTAATCCATCACTATTAATAGCACTGGAATCAATGATGTAAGTACCTTTTCTTCTGGTGGAGCAATGAAAATAGACCATTGGTAAAATGAAGGTGAAGAAGATATCCCAAAGTGTATTCCATTATTAGAAGTTTTATACAGAACTTAATTTCTAAAGGATCCAGTGTATTCAAAATCTACTCCAACCATTAGATGCATAATCTAAGTTTAAGGCTAACACCAAAAAATTAGGCTAATTCACTATTCAAGTGACTCACACCAAAGAAAACATCTAAGAGAGATGTCTACTCTTAATATTCACAGGGACCACCATAATGATTATATGAAATCCAATCCAACCATTAGATGCCACACAAAAATTTAAGCCCGGAGTTTAAAATTCACGCCCATCAGTGATTCAAGTGGACTATACTAAGGTCAAAATTTTTGGGGCAATTGTTACCGTTTACACTATTTCCAATCATGTGGTGCACCTAATTCATAAATGTAGTAATTTCTTGCACCATTATCCTAAAATGAAGGAATACTATAACGTCCTGGATTTTTTATTGTTTTGGATTTTTAAAAATCTTGAATTTTTTAAAAAAAGTAATTAACTTATATTATCATTTTCTAACATACGCCATATAATAATACAGTAAAACGGATGGACTGCTGGATCAGACACACAGTGGAAGTTCTCGGAAGAGTTTCCTCAGTGCACTATAATATACTGAGTTACTCAATAACCAATACCAGTCTACTCCCACCGTTTAGATTTTTAAAAACTAAAAAGCTTAGTGGCTCAAAAATTATACTGATTCATAATTCACGTAGGCTTTTAGACCACTACCCTTGGCCGACGTAGACTAGTCGGTGTTGCCAGCACTACCCCACCGACGGTAGGGCATTGTGGTCGTTGTAATATAATGGTAGCCCGTGATTGTCTACTGCATTGAATAATGCATCGCTGGCTGAGATGGATCAGTCGGAAGAAAAAAGCGGGAAAGTTTAGACTAACTCCCATTATTGTTGATGTTGTCAGACGTAGGGCATCTCCACCAGAAGAAAAAAGTTGGAAAGTCTAAACTGACTCCCATTATTGATGTTGCCAGACGTAGGGCAGATCCATATAGATGCGGATTGGCTGGTGCACCGCGGACGCGGATTAGACACTGACATGTTGGGTGGCGAGACTCACCACCGAAGTGACGTTACGAGATTTCTGTAGACACCGCTGCGGTGTATGCGTTGTATTGGCAACTTCCTATCATTTAGGGTATGTTTGATTCCCAAGAGCTTAGGTAAATACTCAGGAAATGAATAATTATTACCTTTCATTCGTTTGAAAATTCAAAGAAACATTTGCATTGGAACCGGTTCAAATAGCTATTTAAATTTTCTTTTTATCCTCAAGATAATGTATATGATGTATCAATTCCGTTCATATGTTTTAACTCAATATTTTGAGACATGAGCCAAAAAATGAGGATAATCCAACACTCAGGTAGCCCACACCAAAAGAAACAATGGCCTCACAAAGTTTTTAGGGTGGATGGCAAGTAATGATGGCCGCATCAGTCGATTGCAGGCAATCCGAGAGAATTTATCACCAACTACATAGATGGGATTGGGAGGGATTAGGTGGATTTCAAGGTAATGATGGTGATGTCAGTAAATTGCTGGCAATCCCATGAGATTGCTATATCTAGGTAGAAGTTCAACGTGCTTGTTTGGAATGCCCGGCCAAATCCTAGGATTGCTTCTTCCAATCCACCCTAGCTAATACAACTTAATCCCATCTAATTTGCTCGGCCTATTAGGCCGGGCATGTTTGGGCGATGGGATTAGAAGGGATTAGGTGAGATGGGATTCAAAAAACATAATTATTACCCATGGCAGGGATTGTTCCCTGTTGGTGGGATAAGACTAATGCCATGCTTTGTTGGTAATATGGTGGTACATTGAATGGATATACCCACCATAATTTGAAATTACTGAGAATAACACACATGTGTTATATCTAGACTATTGATTTGTTTTGTAACCTCATTTTATGGCATGGGCCTAAAAATGAGGTAGATCTAAAACTTACGTGGCCCTAAAGAAGTTTTTAACGGTAAGTGTTCAATCCACATTGCTTTCTATGGTGGGATCCACTTGAGCTTTAGATTTACTTAATTTTTTTGCCCATGCTCTAAAACAATCTCGAAAAATGGTGGACGGTGTGCATATAGCCCCCATATCATGGTGGGACCTATACAACTTGCTAACATGGAGTGAAATTGGCACGGGACCAATGCAATTCCATCTAATCTAATTCCAAGCTTTCCCATTCTCCCCAAACATGGAGTGAAATTGGCATAGTACCCGGTGAATCCCATCCCACCTAATCCCACTGCCCAAACACGCCCTTAGGAATATAATTTTCAGGAATGAGCCAAAGAATGAGGTAGATTTAAAGTTTTAGTAAACCATACTACAGAGAGCGCAGCTGAAGGTTGGTGCCCACCTTGAAACCTTCCAAGGCCTGTCATGATGTTTTTTTTTTATATCCAACCGATTAAAAAGTCAACAAAAACATTAAAGTGGGGAAAACACGAATAACAGCTCCATCGAAAACTTTTGTGGCCTTTAGAAGTTTCTAACAGTAGCAACAATCTCCCCACTGTTTTCTGTGGTGGGGTCTGTTAGAGCTTTGGATATGAATCATTCTTTGGATCAAAACATCCATCACTGAGGGCTCACAGAATTTGATGACGTCACTTTAGTAGCAATCTCGCTGCTCAACCAATCGGTAGCCCATCCGCATTCATGTACCGTACATTGTACGTGTCATGCAAAGACTAGCGTTGCAGCTCCTCGATACACAAGTTGTACGAGTGGCTCAAAGTAGTTCAAAGTTAAACGTGCTCTACCAAAATGATTTATTTACTGTACCATACTATTCATCCATTATGTGATATCATTTTAAAGCATTATGCTAAAAATGATTCATATCCAAAGCTTAAGTGGACCACACCAAAAATAACAGTGGGAAAATGATTCTCGTTGTTAAAGCAATCATAGGGCCCATTATAGCGTTTATTTTCCCTCAAATCTATTTACAAGGCCACACAAACACGGATGAAAAGAAAAAAAAAATACCACATTGATCCAAAACTTCTATAACTCCTAGAAAGCATTTCAACTGTAGATGTTCAATGTCCCGCAACTTTTTATGGTTTGACAATGAAACTTTAAGCTGAAAAGTATCAAACAGAAGAAGTATCCGAGCCTGGATAAAAGGAAGGTTGATCTCGGGACTAAGTAACTTTCACCCATTTACCATTTACAAGCTAGTTGCATATTCCTGACAATGAATAACCGGATGTAACATGGGAATTACTGATGAGTTGAATTTTAGACGCTGGGCTTAAATTTCGTGTGGCATCTAATGGTTGGTTTGGATTTCATATAATCATTATGGTGGTACCTGTGAATATTAAGAGTAGACATCTCTCTTAGATGTTTTCTTTGGTGTGATTCACTTGAATTACAAGTTAGCCTGATTTTTTGGGTGTTGGGCTTAAACTGGGATTGTGCATCTAAATGGTTGGAGTAGATTTTGAATACATTGGGTTCTTTAGAAATTAAGCTATGCATTTTCTCTCGAACTCCTCCAAAAGATTCTTGGGATAAAAAGAAAAGAACGGTACAAGACGCTGCAATTGATCCTGATGAGACCCATCATGATGTTTTATGTACGATCCACTTTGACCATAAGATATTTAGTCCCATATTACACCTAGAGGCAAAAAATCAAGCTACCTTGTGATTTTAGTGGGCCACACAAAAGAAAATAGTCGGGAAGAGTGATGTCCACCTTGGATTTTTATAAGTCCATCAAGATAATTATACAAACTCCACTCCAACCTGGATTACTAATTAGGCTATAGTATATTGAATAAACTATGGGTCCTTGCTCTTGCTCTAGTGGTAGACTCTTGGGAGTTTCAACACCCGCTAGAGGGTTCAAGTACCCATAGGTGGTGAAATCCCACTAAGGCCTGAGTGTGTGGTGGTGTGTATACGAGTGGTAACAAAAAAAAAAAAAATAAATACACTGAGTAAACTATTAGGGCCTATCACGATGCATGTCTTATCCACACGGTCCATTCATTTTTCTGGCTCATTTTAGCACATTAGCCCAAAAATAAAGCATATATATCCGGAGCGTAAAGTGGACCACACCACAGGAACAGTGGGAAAATAACGTCTATTGTTGAAAACTTTTTGGTGGCTGGAGACATTTTAGATTGAGCTGATATTTGTGGTTCCCTTCATCCATGTTTACGTAACCTTATGAATAAGTTGGATGACAAATAAATACTGTTGTGGGACAAGGAAGGTTTCAACAGTGGACATCATTAACTCCACTATTTCCTGTGGTGTAGTCCACTTGAGCTTGGGATATACTTCAATTTTTGGCTCATGCCCTATAATAATATGTTAAAAAGGATGGACGGTTTGGATCATACACATACATTATAGAAGTTCTCCAAAGAGTTTCCTCAGTGCACTATAATGTACTGAGTTACTCGGTAAACAATGCCCGTCAACTCTCACCGTTCGATTTAAAAGAAACAAAATAATAATAATAATTAGCTTAGTGGCTCAAAAGTTGTAGCGATTCATTATTCACGTGGGCGTCTGAATCATTACTCTTGTCCGACGCAGAGTAGATCACGTTGCCAGCACAACGCAGGGGACGGTGCATGTCGTCGGACATGAGGCAGATCCAAATGGAAGCGGATTGGCTGGTGTACGGCGGACGCAGATTATAGACTTGGAACAAAAATAATAATAATAATAATAATTAGTGGATTGGCTGATGTTTTTTAGGAATCCACTCCGTCCATACGCTTTGTGAGCTAATTTTAGGTGAGTATATCAAACTTCAAGAGATCCAAGACTCAAGTGGGTCTTACTAAAGGAAAAGTTAGTTAAGGAAATTCCTACCGTTGAAACTTTTCTGGGTTCGAAAGTGATGTTTACATGTCATCCATACTGTTAATAACGTCATTCCTACTGAGATGGACTAAAAACAAAAATATTAACGTGATTCAAAACTTCTACGGCCCCACGAATATTTCAACTATGGATGTTCAATTATCATGTTTTCCTTCCACTTGAGCATTATATACGGTTCAATATGGCCACATGTCCTAAAATAAACTCATAAAATGGATGGACGGTGAAGATTTCTCACAAACATCCCAATGGGCCCCACCTGTGTTCCCAGCGTAGGAACCTCGTGTGAAGGGATTTGGCAGGAAATCCTCGCAACAATCCCCGGAAGAGGTTTGCGTACTGAGTAACTCGGTACGTACTGAGTAAACTATGTGGGGTCGACCGTGATTGATGTATTTTATCCACCCGATCCATTCATTTTACTAGATAATTTTAGGACTTGAGCCTAAAAATGAATTGTATCTAAACCTCAATTGGACCATAACATAAGAAACCATGTCAATTGAACATTTACCATTGAAAATTTCTCGGGGGTTACAGAAGTTTAGGATCAATCTTGTATTTTGTGCTTTCCCTTCATCCATGTCTGTGTGATCTTATGAAAAGGTTGGATGAGAAATAAACATCAGTGTGGGCCCTAGAAAGGTTTCAACGGTGGAAGTCATTATTCCAACTGATTCCTATGGTATGGACTACTTGATCTTTTCCAACTGATTCCTATGGTATGGACTACTTGATCTTTTGGGATATCCCATAATTTAGAGGGGATTCATCAAATGCACGGTGTTGATGGTCGATATGCATCATGGTGGGGCTCACACAGCTCAACCTCACGGTACCTTATCGTGAGGTCGCGTGCATAGTACCTTTTCGCATTTATATATACACACACACACCATATACGGAACTCAAGTGGGCTACACCATCTAAAATCATGTGAAGACGTTGTTAAAATATATAAAAGCACTTGGTGGGGCCCACCTAAGTCTTGAATGCTGCTGAAACTTGGTCTAACCCTCATCCAAGTGGGACACACATAATGGATGGGCTGGATTTTCAAACCACATCTCGGTGGGCCCAAATAATGATTATGAATGTTTTAATGGTGCACGGCCTCTCCCCACTTCTATATGTGGTGTGGCCCACACAAGTAACGGATTGACTTGATTTTTGAGACCTAGGCCCATGATGGAATGGTGCATCTGACTGATGGGGTAGATGTTCGAAATGCATCACGGTGGGGCCCACACAGCTTGACCTCATGGGAAGGACTCGTGAGGTCGAGCGCATAGTACCTTTTCCCTATATATATATATATATATATATATATATATATATATATATATATATATATATATATATATATATATATACACCACAGACACGGAAACGCTCAACTGCGAACCAGTTCGGACGTACAACGTACAAACTTTTTTGAGAACCCATCATACGTGATGTGGATCCAAAATCTGAACCGTTCATATGAAGCAGCACCTCCTGAAACCCTCCAGGCCCAAGTTTTACTTTGATCTAAAACTTTGATGGGCCATGAAAAATGAAAACAGTTTTCTCCCTTGATTTGCATTTCTCTTTTCTATGGCCCACCAAAATATTAGATCGGGGTGAAAACTTGTCACATGAGGTTTTATGGGATTCCGCATCACATGGACCGTTCAGATTAGACACCCATGGCACGTGTACAAAGGTTCGCACGTGCTTAGGTGTGCAGGGGAGCATGACTCTATATATATATATATATATATATATATATATAACGAAAACACCATGACACATCACCACACCACCGCTGTGGGTGGTGTAGGCAACACCACCTGAACCGTGACTCCTCGTTCCAATCTATCTATAAATACACAGCCTAAATCTTATCCACCCAAGAACTGAAAACATGGCTACTATCCGCACCACTACTCTTCTCAACCTCCTCTTAATCTCATCTTTCCTTCTCATACTCCTTCTCGGCCCAGCCTGCAAGGCTGACAACATCTTGTATCCTGGTAGAACTCTCGTTACTAACACCTATCTGGAATATGGGAGCTATAAATTTATAATGCAACAAGATTGCAACCTGGTCTTATATGATGAGGGAATCCCCTATTGGCATTCCAACACCGCGGGCAGGGGAATCAATTTTTGCCATTGCACCATGCAAACTGATGGGAATCTTGTGATATTTGCTCCTACCGGTCGTGCTATTTGGACTAGTAAAACTGCCAGAGATCAAGGCTCCTATGTTCTCATCCTTCAAAGTGATCGAAATGTGGTGATCTATGGTGGGGCTATTTGGGCCACTGGGACTAATGGAACTGGGAGTGGTGCAATTCCAGTGGTCAGTTGGGGCAGCTCTGAGGACACTAATCATACCGCTGTGGTTGATGGATCTGGTACCATCATAGATATGTGAGAAGATCAATGCTTTGTGTTGAAATGCATATATTTTCCTTTGGCCTAAGTTCCATATTTATCTATGTGTGCGATGATGGGTATGTATCGTTTGAAAATTTGAATGAATCTTAGTAATATATTATAGTACTTTTGGGTTAATGTATTGGTTAGCCAGGCCTCGCCTAATCTGCTCCCAATGCTGGGAACCTAGCCCACCTAATAAGTGGATTTCTATGATTTGTCAAGACAGTCTTTGTGCCCATGAATCACGCTTGTAAAGGTTCTGGGCCACCATCAGGCCAAGCCCAGATGAACATGTCCATGGCCCAAATATTAGGCTGGCCGACTCATAAGATAAGAAGGTATAGCTCTATTCCTCCTCTTTTAACCGTCCTTTTTTCTTACCACGTGGGCCTCACTGGATGAGGTGATCAGCCTGTAAAACTTGTACTGGCCAGGGCATGTTTGCCATGAGCATTACTGATTAATGGCTGAGATCTTGCACGCATGTGCCTAGGCACCCGCACACCATTTAATTGGTGGATAGTTAACGGACCACCTATTAAAAAGCAGTCAAGATAGATATTGAGAAAGAGACATACATGACCAGCCTCTTTATTTACTAAATATACCTTTCTTTCAGGGTGGCTAAGTTCAATGAACAGGTAGTTATGTGTTAGAGATTAGGAATGTTAAATCAATTTGAATTTGATCAGTTAAAAAAAAAAAAGAGAGAGAGAGAGAGAAAAGAGAGAAAAAATGAGCCAGACCTCTTCTTTGATTATATTAATTGAATGTTTCAATTTTAACATAACAATTATGTTTAATATTTAATTGAATCTTTCTTTTATTCATTCTATTTATGACTATGAATATTATTAGCAAGAGAGTGAAGAACGAATAATCTCCCAAACAAAAAGAGTGATTGAGTCTGACTCAGGTGAGTTAGTGAAAAGCATGGCAAGAGAGCCAGTTCAACTCGCGAATGATCAGCAAGTGAAGGACCGATCCTTTAGTGTCAGTACAGTTGAGTTGCAATTGCATGTGCGTGTAAAGAACTCAGACGTGACAATAGTATGAATGATGACCATCCAGCAATTGTCATTGATCAAGAGGAAATCCAAAAGGAACTCAGGTTCTTGAAGCGATCGCTCGAGAATTGAGACAGTTGAATTTCAGTAAAATAGTAGGATTGAGCAAATATATGCCTCCCATACAAATTTCAAAATGCCTATGCTCAACCATGACATTTTGATAGAGTTATTTGAGTAGACTGCAAGGTCTGAGAAGGTAATGCAAAACAAACTTGCCACGTTAGTGAAACGCAAAGTGACATCACTATTAAGGGAAGCAAATCCTTTATGTTTATTTGTTTTGTTAAAGATGTTCCAGCCCAAAAATTGAGCTGATCTGCTGATAGGGTCCAAACGGGCACATTTTATGATAGCAATGGGTCGCTGAAAAAGAAAAGCATGCACGTGGCATCTAACATTGAGACGGCCAATTTGATGAGTGGACCATCCTGAGAGTTGATAAGGAAATTTACGCGGTGGGGTCCGTGTGTGATGGATAGCTTGGATCACACATGCATGAGACGATCAAGTTAGCACGTGAGAAGACATGTAGGTGGGTTCCCTTCTACACGTACGATCGTGGGCTAATCTATTTTCTTTTGTAAACGTGGGGCTTGCCTGATGGGTGTGGTCCCACCTAGCGAATGGCTCGGATCTTACACATGTTCTATTAGTACTATTAGCGTCCCTTCCAAGTTCCATCTGTTGAAGCAAGTGCAGATACGCAACTGATCACACTAGTGCACGTGTACATGACTTCACTTTGACAGGAAGTTAGGGCGATAACTAACAATGCCCCACCTTTGATCAGTCATCTTGACCATTGATATCATGGTCTGTACTGTCTATGCTGGGAATTTCTCCATAGTCTCCGAGATCATAAGTTGCCAACACTTTGACTAGTGGTCCACATATATATAGGGAAAAATTCAAAATTTTGATTGCCAGGATCTTCCAATCTGTAAACTTCAATGATAAAGATAATCAGTTCATTAAAAATTTCTTACTGTGGCCCATCTTGGGTAAAACTCAGTAGATGAACGGTTCTGATCATGATCTAGGCAGAACTGACTTGAGAAAGAGATGATGCTATTTAATCCAACAGTGGTACGTGGCTCATTAATTCTCCACACAACTATTAATCCACATTCAAGGCTAGTAGATAAGAAATTTTGGTAGATTGAGTGAAAGATACCTCGTTTCAACAGTGAGGTCTTGGTGTCAATTCTCTAGAGGGGGCGGCTAACAGTGAAGTGTGAACTGACAGTGGGTGTACTAACAAGCTAACAAAAGAAAAAAAAAAGTAGATAAGAAATGTTGCAGCTTCTCCCACCCATGTCGATTGCTCACAGAATAAATAAAAAAGAAGAAGAAATGTCCACGGAGTCAATGGACATGATCCGGCCATGCAATAGCCCTCCAACTATCCATCTGCTCTTCAATGCATGTCCATAGGTAGAAATTGTAAAAGAGAATGCATTGTAGTGAACGCATGCTCTGATACCATTGAAAAGCTCTCGAAGTGACTACATTGCAGAAATTATAAATTATTTATTTGATTGAGAATAACATGACTTTGGATACGAGGCGGGAGAGATTTGTGATGATTTAGAGTGATCATAACATATATACATTTTAACAAATAATAAAATTTCATAATTTAAAAATTACCCTAATCTTTTATTATTATTATTATTATTATTTTATTTTATTTTTTTACACACGCACCCGCCACACACCCACGCACGCCGTAGTGAGATTTCACCACTTATGGGTTTCGAACCCAAGACCTTGCATTGAAACTCCTCAGAGTCTAGCACTCGGGCAAGGATTGGAACCCTCAGCTACCTTGTCTTAGAGCCATATTGATCTTGGATTGAATTTGAGATCTTTGTTTAAAAGCTACTTGCATCGCCATTGTTTAGCAATGTAATATTTTATTGCCACCTGCATCATACCTCAAAATCAACCCACACAACCCATCTCTAACCCAAATCAGTTCTCTTTTCTAATGTTGGTAGTGGCTTTGATGCCATGTTAAACCTAAAAAGACTACATTGTGGAAGTCATGATACTTTATTTATTTTACTGAAAATAACTTGAATATATGAAATGTATGGAAGACCTGTCACGATTTAAATAGAATCTAACATACACACATCTGAAAAAAAAAAATCTACTCTAAAACTCTACAAAAATTATATAATAAGCTATCCTATAATTTTTTTAAAGAGCTTGCTTGGATGTCAGGGATTTGGAGGGGCCGACAATATCCGGGTACTGCCGTTATCACGCTGGTGGCATAAGACCGTGTGACAGACCTGTTGAATATTCAAACATGCACATGCAAAACGCTGGCCGACCGAAACAAAAACTCAACGAGGTTGCATGCACCCTATCCAGCATTCACGATGCTCTGATTAGCAGAAGTAGACCCACAGTGGAAAGAGAAAAATCAAACACAGACAGTGGGGATTGAACGGCCGCCATTGAAACATTCAACAGGCCACAGAAGTTTTGAATAGGCTAATATTCTGTTCATCTTATATATGAACGGTTTGGACGGCATATAAACTTCACCGTGGACTCCGAAAGGTTTCAACGGTAGGCATTTTCCCTACCCAATTTTCCCTGTCGGGTGGCCCACTTAAGTTTTGGATCTTCCTCTTCTTCTTTTTTTAGCACATGTCCTAAGAAGAGCTGGAAAAATGGATGGACCAGATAGATTTATCACAAAGATCACTGTGGCCCCACCTAGCTTCCGACCACAGGAACTTCCTGCAGTCGGCTGTCCCAGGCAATCTGCTTCCAGCAAAATCAAGGTTCATTTGGGAGTATAGTCACAGTACCTCCCATGGCTCTCATGCGCATCTGTACTGCACGCACTCCGTGTCCATACAATAATATACAGAAAGATACAAAGGTGTCATCACGGGCGCGGATTGGTGAGTCGGGGGTGACAGCATAGTGGGTGAGTTCTAGACTGTGGGGCTCACCTTGATGTGTATGTTGCATATCTACTCCGGCCATAAGTTTTTTCAGCTCAATTTGGGGCATGGTACAAAAAATGAAGCAGATTCAAATTTCATGTGGACCACACCACAAGAAATATTGATGATTGAACGCCCACCACTAGAAGTTCCTATGGCCTACCTTAATGTTTATTTTCCATCCAACCTGTTTATAATGCCACACAGACCCGATTGAAGGAAAACACAAATATCAGGTTGATTCAAAATTTTTGTGGCCCACAATAAGTTTTCAATGTCCAATGACCACTATTTCTAACACTATGGTGGATATATATATATATATATATATATAGGAGAAGGTACTATGCGCTCGACCTCACGATAAGCTCCCGTGAGGTCGAGCTGTGTGGGCCCCACCATGATGCGTGTCGACCATCAACACCGTGCATTTGATGGGTCCCCTCTAAATTATGGGAAATCCCAAAAATCAGCTGTATGAAGAACTCAGGTGGGCCATACCATCTAAAATTATGTGAAGACATGCCAAAAACATATAAAAGCACTTGGTGGGACCCACCTGAGTTTTGAATGCTGCTGAAACTTGGTCTGAACCCTCATCCAAGTGGGACACACATAATGGATGGTATGGCCCACTGTCAGGTAACCACCCACTGAGCTGTTTCCCCACACTGACGAAAATCCGCGCCAGCCCATCACTGCCTTTTCTTTCTGACAGCGTCCATAAAAGACAAATAAATATTAAGTGACAAATGTGTGATCAGATCTGACCATTCAATTAATGAGACAAATAATCCTAGAAAATCTCACATATTTTTTTGGGAATTTGATTAAATAATATTATCGCAAATATATCAATAGATCTGATCTTGTTCCTCTGCAATTCAAAATACCGTATAGAAGTTAATGTGTAGATATTCATGCCGTTGTTTCATATAACTTTTGGTCATGAAACCAAAATGATAGAAATCCATATCTCAGGTGGACCACACTAGAATTCTTATGAGCCACAAAAGTTCTTATGGACAGTTGTGGTGATTATTCCTTAAAACTTACTATGAGCCATCAAAGTTTTGGATTAAATTGATACTTGTTTTTCCTTTATCCGTATGATATTATCATCAGGTTAAATGGAAAATAAACATTCAGGTGGACCCTAGGATTTTTTAAAGGCAGGCATTCAGACACCATTGTTTCCTGTGGTGTGGTCCACCTGAGACTTGTTTCTACTTGATTTTTGGGTCTAGGCCCTATAATCAGCTTAAAATAGATGGACAGCGTCGATGTACTACACATACATCAAATTGGGGTCAACGGTCAGGCCACGTCTAATATGTTCAAGTTCTATAGTGTGGCTAAAAAGGAATGCTGATTGCCTCCTGAAGAGTAGTAGATACTGGTCAGTGCACCATGGGTTTCACCATGATGTATGTATTTTATTCACGAAGTAATTCATTTAGCCAAATCATTAATTAATGACATGAGCATGAAAATAAGGCAGATCCAAAGCTCAACCGGACCACAACATAAAAAATAGTGGTGATTAAATGCTTACCATTAAAAACTTATTGAGGCCCACCAAAGTTTACTCTAAAATGATATGAAAAAATGGATAGACAATGTAGATAAAACACGTACATTGCATTGGGGCGCATATAACACCAACCAATAGCTGCCTTAATATTGGCAGCGTATGGTTAGTAGATGATTTGCATCCGTGGCTGAGGTAGCAATTAGTTAAACTTATTTCTGCACATCCCATCATTATAGTGGGCCCCACTTAATGCGTTGATTAGATGTAATACACCCATTCAACCATTATGTGGGCCACCATATTACATTTTGGGTGATTGTCAATTGTATTCTATAGTGTGGCCAACATATATAGTGATTGGACGGAGTTGATTTTCAGCATTCCATCCGACGCACAGCGGAGCTAATTTAAATGCATGGGTTGGACCACTCACAACTTTGCAGCCCGTATAAGTATTATAAATGTGAGTACGTAAGAGGGTGAATAGAGGAGTGGAGGCTTGAATGTTGGTAGCCCCATATGAGTGCTTCATGCCCTGGCCCACAGGTGAGGCTAGACCAAGTGATCTTTTGAGGCACACATTGAATGTTGAAACTCAATCATGTATTCCAACCGTCCATTTTTCTTATACACGTACATCGGGAGTGATGCATTGTCCATTTCTTCGTCAAGGCCTGTTCATGTGGGCCCCTTTGATGCTAGCCGTCCGGTTTTCTCATACTAGTATAGACCAATCAATGATTCAACTTGCTTAATTCACTACGCCAAAACTGTGAAAAAAGGATGGTCCACAACCGTCTCAAATGACCAAAAAGGACGGTCATGGACCGTCGCAAGGGCCGTCAAATTTTGACGTGTCGCATTACTTAAAGGACGGTCGAAAACCGTCATTTTTGTTGACGAAAAAAGGACGGTCATGGACCGTCCTAAAAAAGGACGGTCGTGAACCGTCCTTAAAAAGGACGGTCTTGGACAGTCTCTTATGAGCCTTTAAAGGACGACCATCGATCGTCCTTAAAAAAGACTGTTATAGACCGTCTCTGATGAGCCTTTAAAGGATGGCCATAGACCGTCCTTTTTAAGGACGGTCCATGACCGTCCTTAAAAAGGACTGTTATGGTCCGTCTCTTATGAGCCTTCAAAGGACGGCCACAGACCGTCCTTTAAAAGGACGGTCATGGACTGTCCTTAAAAAGGATTGTCATGGACCGTCCCTTATAAGAGGGTCAATATACACCTGTTACATCATCATATTCTTCCTGATATACACCTGTTATATAATATATTTCATCATATTCACATTCACATTCATCTAAACCTAAACTACATTCATCAAAACATAAACTACATCCATCTAAACCCAAACTACGTAAATCCAACATAAATTACATTCATCCAAACACAAGCAATCTTATCTACATTACATTCATCCACACATAAATATATATAAGTTTAACATCATAACTAAAAAAAGAAAAAAAATCAGCAACAATTTTCTTTTTGTGTCTTTCACCTGAAAAAAAAAATATTAAACCAACAAAACATTATAATTTAGAATCATGAAGAATTGCATAAACTTCTTCCAAAAAAGTGAGCACTTTTTAAAAATAAAACTGATCATTAAAATAGGTTCAGGTTTAGGTTTTAAGTTTTAGATGTTAGGTTTTAAGTTTAGGTTCAGGATTAGGTTTTAGGTTATAGGTTATAAGTTTAGGTTATAGGTTATAGGTTATAGGTTAAGGTTTAGGTTATAGGTTTTGGTTTAGGTTTATGTTAAGGTTTAGGCTTAGGTTATAGGTTTAGGTTAAGGTTTAGGTTTTAGTTATAGGTTATAGTATATAGGTTATAGCTTTAGGGAATTAAGAATAGGTTAAGGTTAAGGTTTAGGTTTAGGAAATCGGGTCCGAGTTCGGGATCGGGTTTAGGTTTGGGTTATCAAGTTTAAGTTTAAGTTTAGGTTAGGGAGTTGAGATTATGATTAGGTGTAGGTTTAGGTTCAAGGATTTGAAAATACATTTCGATTTTAGGTTTAGGTTTAGGTTTTAGGCTTATGTTTAGGTTATAAGTGCAGGTAATAGGTTTAGGTTTATGTTAGGTTATAGGTTAACGTTTAAGTTTAGGAAATCGAGTTCGGGTTCGGGATCGAGTTTAGGTTTGGATTAGGGAGTTGAGATTAGGATTAGGTGTAGGTTTAGGTTTAGGGATTTGAGAATACATTTAAGTTTAGGTTTAGGTTTAGGTTTAGCTTATAAGCAATAGGTTTTAGGTTTAGGTTTAAGTTATAGGTTACAGGTTTAGGTATAGCTTTAGGCTTAGGTTTAGGTTACAAGATAAAAGTTTAGGGAATTGAGAATAGGTTAAGGTTTAGGTTTAGGAAATCGGGTTCGGGTTCGAGATCGGGTTTAGGTTTGGGTTTTCAAGTTTAGGTTTAGGTTACGGAGTTGAGATTAGGATTAGGTGTAGGTTTAAGTTTAGGGATTCGAGAATACATTTAGGTTTTAGGTTTAGGTTAAGGTTTAGGTTTAGGTTTAGGAAATTGAGAATAGGTTAAGGTTTAGGTTTAGGAAATCGGGTTCGGGTTCGGGATCGGGTTTAGGTTTTGGTTTTCAAGTTTAGGTTTAGGTTTAGGTTAGGGAGTTAAGATTAGGATTAGGTGTAGATTTAGGTTTAGGGATTTGAGAATACATTAAGGTTTAGGTTTAGGAAATCGGGTTCGGGTTCGGGATTGGGTTTAGGTTTGAGTTTTCAAGTTTAGGTTTAGGTTAGGGAGTTGAGATTAGGATTAGGTGTAAGTTTAGGTTTAGGGATTTGAGAATACACTTAGGTTATAGGTTTATGTTTAAGTTATAGGTTATAGGTTTAGGTTAAGGTATAGGTTTAGGTTTCGGTTTAGGTTATAAGCAATGGGTTTAGGGAATTGAGAATAGGTTAAGGTTTAGGTTGAGGAAATCGGGTTCGGGTTCGGGATCAGGTTTAGGTTTGAGTTTTCAAGTTTAGGTTTAGGTTTAGGTTAGGGAGTTGAGATTAGGATTAGGTGTAGGTTTAGGTTTAGGGATTTGAGAATACATTTAGGTTTTAGGTTTATATTTAGGTTATAGGTTACAGGTTTAGGTTAAGGCTATAGGTAATAGGTTTAGGTTAAGGTTTAGATTAAGGTTTAGATTAAGGTTTAGATTTAGGTTTAAGGATTTGAGAATACATTTAGGTTTTGGGTTTAAGTTTAGGTTATAGGTTACAGGTTTAGGTTTAGGTTTAGGTTTAGGTTTAGGCTATAGGTTATAGGTTTAGGTTACGGTTTAGGTTTAAGTTTAGGTTATAAGCTATAGGTTTAGGGAATTGAGAATAGGTTAAGGTTTAGGTTTAAGAAATCAGGTTTGGGTTCGGGTTCGGGTTTATGTTTGAGTTTTCAAGTTTAGGTTTAGGTTTAGGTTAGGGAGTTGAGATTAGGATTAGGTGTCGGTTTAGGTTTAGGGATTTGAGAATACATTTAGGTTTTAGGTTTATGTTTAGGTTATAGGTTTAGGTTAAGGTATAAGTTTAGGTTTCGGTTTATGTTATAAGCAATTGATTTAAGGAATTGAGAATAGGTTAAGGTTTAGGTTTAGGAAATCGGGTTCGGGTTCGGGATCGGGTTTAGGTTTTGGTTTTCAAGTTTAGGTTTAGGTTTAGGTTAGGGAGTTGAGATTAGGATTAGGTGTAGGTTTAGGTTTAGGTTTAGAGATTTGAGAATACATTTAGGTTTTAGGTTTATGTTTAGGTTATATGTTATAGGTTTAGGTTAAGGCTATAGGTTATAGGTTTAGGTTAGGGTTTAGGTTTAGGTTTAAGGATTTGAGAATACATTTAGGTTTTAGGTTTAGGTTTAGGTTATAGGTTACAGGTTTAGGTTTAGGTTTATGCTATAGGTTATAGGTTTAGGTTAAGGTTTAGGTTAAGGTTTAGTTTAAGTTTAGGTTATAAGCTATAGTTTAGGGAATTGAGAATAGGTTAAGGTTTAGGTTTAGGAAATCGGGTTTTGGTTCAGGATCGGGTTTAGGTTTGGGTTATCAAGTTCAGGTTTAGGTTTAAGTTAGGGAGTTTAGATTAGGATTAGGTGTAGGTTTAGGTTTAGGGATTTGAGAATACACTAGGTTTTAAGTTTAGGTTTAGGTTATAGGTTATAGGTTTAGGTTTAGGTTTGGTTTTGGTTTTGATTTAGGTTATATATTATAGGTTTAGGTTAAGGTTTAGGGAAAGGTGATTTTGATTTAGGTTATAGGTTATAGGTTTAGGTTAAGGTATAAGTTTAGCTTTCGGTTTAGGTTATAAGCAATTAGTTTAGGGAATTGAGAATAGGTTAAGGTTTAGGTTTAGGAAATAGGGTTCGGGTTCGGGATTGGGTTTAGGTTTTGGTTTTCAAGTTTAGGTTTAGGTTTAGGTGAGGGAGTTGATATTAGGATTAGGTGTAGGTTTAGGTTTAGGGATTTGAGAATACATTTAGGTTTTAGGTTTAGGTTAAGGTTATAGGTTACAGGTTTAGGTTAAGGCTATAGGTTATAGGTTTAGGTTAAGGTTTAGGTTCAGGTTTAGATTTAGGTTTAAGGATTTGAGAATACATTTAGGTTTTAGGTTTATGTTTAGGTTATAGGTTATAGGTTTAGGTTTAGGTTTAGGTTAAGGTATATGTTTTGGTTTCGGTTTAGGTTATAAGCTATAGGTTTAGAGAATTGAGAATAGGTTAAGGTTTAGGTTTAGGAAATCGGGTTTGGGTTCAGGATCGGGTTTAACTTTGGGTTATCAAGTTTAGGTTTAGGTTTAGGTTAGGGAGTTTAGATTAGGATTAGGTGTAGGTTTAGGTTTGGGGATTTGAGAATACATTAGGTTTTAGGTTTAGGTTTAGGTTATAGGTTATAGGTTTAGGTTTGGTTTTGGTTTTGATTTAGGTTATAGGTTTAGGTTAAGGTTTAGGGAAAGGTGGTTTTGATTTAGGTTATAGGTTATAGGTTTAGGTTAAGGTATAAGTTTAGCTTTCGGTTTAGGTTATAAGCAATTGGTTTAGAGAATTGAGAATAGGTTAAGGTTTAGGTTTAGGAAATCGGGTTCGGGTTCGGGATCGGGTTTAGGTTTTGGTTTTCAAGTTTAGGTTTAGGTTTAGGTGAGGGAGTTGAGATTAGGATTAGGTGTAGGTTTAGGTTTAGGGATTTGAGAATACATTTAGGTTTTAGGTTTAGGTTAAGGCTATAGGTTACAGGTTTAGGTTAAGGCTATAGGTTATAGGTCTAGGTTAAGGTTTAGGTTCAGGTTTAGATTTAGGTTTAATGATTTGAGAATACATTTAGGTTTTAGGTTTATGTTTAGGCTATAGGTTATAGGTTTAGGTTTAGGTTTAGGTTTAGGTATAGGTTTTGGTTTCGGTTTAGGTTATAAGCAATAGGTTTAGGGAATTGAGAATAGGTTAAGGTTTAGGTTTAGGAAATCGGGTTTGGGTTCAGGATCAGGTTTAGGTTTGGGTTATCAAGTTTAGGTTTAGGTTTAAGTTAGGGAGTTTAGATTAGGATTAGGTGTAGGTTTAGGTTTGGGGATTTGGGAATACATTAGGTTTTAGGTTTAGGTTTAGGTTATAGGTTATAGGTTTAGGTTTAGGTTTAGGTTTGGTTTTGGTTTTGATTTAAGTTATAAGTTATAGGTTTAGGTTTAGGTTTAGGGAAACGTGGTTTTGATTTAGGTTATAGGTTATAGGTTTAGGTTAAGGTATAAGTTTAGCTTTCGGTTTAGGTTATAAGCAATTGGTTTAGGGAATTGAGAATAGGTTAAGGTTTAGGTTTAGGAAATCGGGTTCGGGTTCGGGATCGGGTTTAGGTTTTGGTTTTCAAGTTTAGGTTTAGGTTTAGGTGAGGGAGTTGAGATTAGGATTAGGTGTAGGTTTAGGTTTAGGGATTTGAGAATACATTTAGGTTTTAGGTTTAGGTTAAGGCTATGGGTTACAGGTTTAGGTTAAGGCTATAGGTTATAGGTCTAGGTTAAGGTTTAGGTTTAGGTTAAGGTTGAGGTTTAGGTTATAGGTTAAGGTTTTAGGTCATAGGTTTTGGTTTAGGTTAAGGGTATGGTCCCTGCAAATACAGATATAAACACGGCCATCCGACACAAATTGCCAGGCCCTTCCAATGTCGTCCATAAAAATGGACAAACTTCATCATGGTCATAATAGCGGTTCCCTCTTTCCAGGGAACCCCGCTCTTCCGGATAGCTCCGACGCACATCCAGGTCTGCTCCATCAATTTCGAGTTAATACATAAACATGGTCGTCCAAATGGTCAGGCCACTCCAATGCTGTCCATAGGAAATAGACAGCTTCATCATGGTCATAACAGCGGTTCCCACCTTCCAGGGACCCCCGCTCAACATCCGGATAGCTCCGACGCACATCCGGGTCTGCTCGATCAATTTGTATTAAATACATAAACATGGCCTGTCCAAATGGCCAAGCCACTCCAATGTTGTCCATAGAAAATGGACAGCTTCATCATGGTCATAACAGCAGTTCCCACCTTCTAGGGACCCCCGCTAAACATCCGGATAGCTCCGACGCACATCTGGGTCTACTCCATCAATTTCGAGCTAATACATTTAAAAACAACATAATTATATCTAAAAGCATCTTGATACCTGGAGAAGGCCTCCCATATTCGTATTGTTGGTCACTCATCCCTTTGTCTATAAGCCACAATCGACCAACACTTTCTATTGCTACCTGTATTCTGAAACCAACACAAATATAACTGGGAAACAATATAAGGAATAAGAAAAAATCAAGAAAACATTTAATAAATAAAGATTTTCCAATTTATCAGTAAGATTCAATTTATTAGTCAGATACATCCAGCTAGACCAAATACTGCTTTTTTTCTAGATTGAAACAGGGTAGATAGTTGATGATCTTTTCATATATAACCAATGTGACATATGGAGAGATGGACTCACAATTATGCCATGTGCCTCACTCAGACATCTCCTAACAAATTTTCTTTCTAATACAACAAAAAAGCTCATCACTTGTCCATCCTCTATTCATGAAACAAAATGAAGGTTCTTCTTGAAACAATGCTGGGTTTCAAAATCAATTTGAAAACACTATATATAAGCGTGTTTTGCATAAATGATAAAAGCCATATATATAAGATCTTGATGTCACCAAAGAATATATCAAAATCAATTTGAAGGCATTGTGGATAAGTGCATTTTGCAGATAAGTATGATAAAAGGGTGTGAAATACCTACAGAGACTGTCCAGACATCACACGAACATATCATACTGCTATCCATAACGAATATAACAAGATCTGGTTTCTACAACATCAAGGAACTTAAATGTGATATAGATAGCATGTTGGCAACCAACATAAATGAATAAGAGTGATAAACCTTTAGAATAAGAAAATGAATACCGTTGCTTCAGACACTTGTTGCATTTCTTCAAACAGAGCCGCTTCCTGTTTGTGGTGTCCACTTGTGTCTACAATTATCAGATCACAATTTTCCTTCTTAAACCGTTCTACACCTTCTGCTGCAATTTTTACAGGGTCTGACTCCATGTAGCTGTGGATACAGCACAAATGATTTTTTTATGTGAAAATGTTAGGGAAAGCACAAAATGAAACAAGCAATGTTATGTAGACATAAACATATTTTATCTGACCAAAAGACGAGCAGCACTGGCAGCATTAACAAATTTGGAACTAATGTACAAATTTGGAACTCGTTCAGATATTCCAGGACCTAAATCGAGTTTCACTGTAATGACCCATTCTCCATGGTTGCTTTTGAACTCATACCTATGATTCAAAAATTTTGAGGCATCAGCACCGAAAAAAAAAAAAAAAATCACATTCAATTTTTATAAGGGAGTCATGATAATAAATAATAATACCACACTGCCACTGCTGTGTATATTTCATGAAACAAAATAGATACACCTAGATAGGGGATGACCCTAACTAAACCCTCAATACAAAGCTATATAATGAAAAAAAAAAACAGACCTCTATGCACAACCGCAACACTTGGATCCCTAAAAAATCAAACATCAAAGGATTAAGAGAATTGTAGCTTCACATGTACAACATGCAAGCACAGTAGCTCTCAAAGATCCCCATAACTTTCCAGCTATTTTTCTTGGGATCCAGGCCGGGTTAAACATTTCATTTAAAGCAAACAAGGGCCTTTTTTGTTCAGGTCCTAACAATGTTCCAGACAGAATGTACAGCAAAGCTAAAGAACTTGAAAATAAAGACACTTGACCAGGATCTCCATGAACCAATCGGATTCAGATCAGTTTGATGAAGGAAGAAAAAGTCACACTGTGATGTCAAGAAAAATCCTGCAACTGCTGATTACATCACATTTGTATGTATCCAGAAAATAGCATCTTGAACAGGACAACCATGCAATTTTTTTTCTTGTATTTACAGAGCACTTTGTAAGAATGCAGATAGCCATGCAATTTTTCTTGTATTTACAGAGCTTTGCGAAGGCAATGCACAATCACATGTCTAGGTCATCTGAGAAAACCATCAGGGGTGCCTGATGTTTGGTGATCAAGTGGGTCAAATCATCAGGTAGAGTGATAAAGCAATTGATGGTGTCAAAAATTGCCCAGTCCACATTAAATGAACATGTACACTGATGAGTTTGGTGACTGTTTTATACCAAAATCTACCCAATGCCTCTGAAAAGCAAAGAGATCTCAGGTCCATTTAGACATTTGACTGAACATTCGATAATTCCAGGGGTCTGAGGAAATGAGATCCTCTTTCCCATTCTTTTCAGTATTGTGGTGGAAGGTTGTATTGTAAACAATGCTATGACTGGTCATGTTCGATCCATTTCTGCTGTCCTATCAGTTGCCTCAATGGATAGGTACCTCCTTTTTCCTTTTCTTTTTGAGAAATGAAATTTTCATTGCCGATTAGAAAAAAGAGAAGAAGAAGAAGAAGAAGAGCTAACTCAAGATTCTACAGTTTGATTCAGCAGTTCTTCATGGGGACAAAAAATAGCTCAAATCTCCTTGCTTGCAACAAAATCCAATCATATCAGGGAAAACATGAATAACCAACAGGGAAAGCACAAAATGAAACAAGCATTGTTTTTAACCAAAATCAATCAAGATATTAACACAAGTGAAACCAATCAGCAAAATCTGTACTCATTTCCTTAACCAAGGCAATAGAATGAGCAAGGAACGAGTATACAACAACAGAAAATCAATATCATTTGCAAATCCTCATTTCCTACAACAAAATCCTTGGAAACAGTGGTAAAGAAAAAGCAATGTAGGAAGTACATGCTAATGTGGCATGCTACATCAGCTGATTGCATCACTGGTCCAATGGGCCTTGTTTTTCTCTTTGCACCCAATAAGATTTTATATGTATTTTTATTTCGTTCTTAAGGGATGAATAACAAAACAAACATTGTACGGTTCTCAAAATGTCTGATTGGTTAAGACCTAGTACACTAAATCTGTGTATGCTTCTTGTTACAGTGTTTTGCAGATTGCATTGAAACAATGTCGCGAAACTCACTGCCACTTCTGCTTCAATGAACTTCCAGCAAATAGTATACCCTGTTCGTCATGTATGATTTCAATGTATTGCTCCCAGCATTGCCAAGAATAGGCAGGAGGAATACAATCTTGGAACAGTCAGCTCAAAGATACTATGCATGAGCACATATCAGACAAATTTCTTCAGAAGTGCTTGTACAAGTTCTGCATCTCTATTAATGTCAGATCCGAAATGTGAATTACATAAACTGAATTTTAGAGTGTAATCCAAGTTCATGTAATTATAAGATATGAATTAGAGATCGACTAAAAAGATATGAATTCATTTTAAAGTGGAACCCAAACAGGTCCTTAGAATTTACATTCAAAAAATCCTCCAGTCTTTTTCCTATTGTGCAGGAGAACCATCTATGCACATAAAATTGCTGGCAACTATTTTTTTTTTTGGTGTATTAAAATCCTCTCACCCCAAACAGGTGACTTTCCTCCCCCAAACGCCAACTATAACTAAGTCACCTGTAACTTACTTACATTTTAGAAAAGTTACAGGCATCCAAACAGGCCCTTAGTTGCATTCTGCTTCAACTGATCAAAAGCACCAGCTCTAATTTTTGGGATAAAGCCCTAAAATGATCTGTAAAAATGGATGAATGGCATGGATAAAATATATACATCATGGTGGGGCCATAGATCATGGTGGTGCTGCAGACGAAATCGGATTGCATACTGAGTTACTCAGTACGCTCTTATTGTACTGAGTAAACTCAGTAGGGCCCACCTTAATCCCAAAATCCCTAAATCCCCATATCCCAAAATCCCTAAGGGCCCGTTTGGCCGGTCGGATTGGAAGGGATTGGATGGTATTGGAAAGGATTGGAAGTTAAATCCCGGGATTGGCCTGGCGTGCCAAACAGAGTCATGATCTAATCCCAATCCCATGGGTCTTAAGACAATCCACTGACAAAACCATTATTACCTTTAAATCCCATCCAATCCACCCTAATCCGTTCAAATTTGCCAGGGACGTGTTTGGCTCCAGGGATTGGAAGGGATGGGAAGGTTTAATCCCGGGATTGGCCGGGCGTGCCAAACAGACTGGATATAGCAATCCAGTGATATAGCAATCCCATGGATCTCAAGACAATCCACTGACAACACCATCATTACCTAGAAATCCATGCCATCCACCCTAATACCATTCAATCCCTTCTAATCCACCCGGCCAAACGGGCCCTAAATCCCCAATCCCCAAATCCCTAAATCACCAAATCGTTTCAATCGGTCTTGAGATTGAGAGAGAGAGAGAGAGAGAGATACCTCATGTGGATGTAAGAGAGAGAGAGCACCGAGAGAGACAGAAACAGATAGAGGGCGCGGTGGAGAGCGGACCGAGAGAGAGAGAGGATGCGCGTGAGAGAGAGGATGCGCGTGAGTGAGAGAGGGCGGCGAGGAAGGGAGGGCGGCGAGGGAGAGAGAGAGAGAGAGCCCTCGCCGAGGGAGGGCAGGGGTGAGAGAGAGAGACAGAGAGAGAGAGAGAGAGAGAGAGAGAGAGACGATGGAATGTGGGCGCGCGCGGCTCTTTTGAGCGCGCGCCCAAATTTGGGCGAGATTGGACGGTGCTCTGTGGGCCCCACCATGATGTATGATTTTCATCCATGCCGTCCATCCATTTTTACAAATCATATTAGGCTACATGCCGAAAATTAAAGGGAAATAAATCTCAGGTGGTCCACACCACATGAGAACAATAGTGATTGGATATCCACTATTAAAATCCTCCTAAGGCCCACTGTACTGTTTATTTGACATCAAATCTGTTGATTTGGTCATCCAGGACCAGATGAAGGGAAAAAACAAAAATAAGCTTGATCCAAAACTTTTATGCCTATTGATCATATTTTTAATGGTCGACGCTCATTTAACACGTTTCCTGTAATGTGGTCCACTTGAGATTTGCATATATCTCATTTTTGGTCTCATGATGTAAAATTATCTGTAAAAATATATGGACAGCATGGATGAAACACATACATCGTGGTGGGAGCCATAGAGCACTGAACACTAGTCATTGGTTAGTGTCAGGGGAGTAGTCAATCCGTTCTCAAGCGTACAGAGTAAATCCTATGGGGGCCACCATAATTTATTTATTTTATCCACTCCATCTATCCATTTTAACATATAATTTTATTACATAAGTTCAAAAATGAAGCCTATAAAAATCCGAAGTGGACCACATCATAGGAAATAGTATAAACTGAACATCTACCATTAAAATAATTTGTAAGGCCACCGAAGTTTTGGATCAAGTTGATACTTTAGTTTTCCCTTCATCCATGTATTTGTGATCTATTGAACAGGTTGGATGACAAATAAAAATCATTGTAGGCCATAGGAAGATTTCAACGGTGGAAATCATTATTCCTAATGTGTTCCTGTGGTATGGTCCATTATGTCCACGTCATCCATATGAGAGAGAGAGAGAGTGAGAGAGGACAGAGAGTGAGTCTCTCTTACGAGCAGTCATGGGTCACATGGTCTGTGCTCTGTGGGCCCCACCATGATGTATGTGCATGTTTCATCCTTGTCATCCATCTATTTTTCATTTTATTTTATGGTATGAGACAAAAAATGAGGTATATCCCAATCTCAACTGGACCACATTATAAGAAACAGTGTTGAATGAGCGTCGACCATTAAAAACCTTTTGGGGGCCATATAAAGTTATGGATCAATCTGATATTTTTTTTCCCTTCATCTGGGCCTGTATGACCTAATCAACAGATAGGATGTCAAATAAAAGGTACAGTGGGCCTTAGGAGGGTTTTAATGGTGGATATCCAATCACTATTGTTTTCATGTGGTGTGGTCCACCTGAGATTTATATCCCTTTCATTTTTAGTATTTTGCCCTAATATGATTTGTAAAAATGGATGGACAGCATGGATGAAACACATACATCATGGTGGGACCCATAGAGCACCGACCAACATCCAAAAACGGTTACTCGCCTCGAACATATTTCGTATGAGAAAGATATTGGGCAAACAAGATTGATTAACAATTTGAGTGAATTTCATCTGAAGTTATTTACTTTTCATGTTTGGACTGATCAGATTGTCCAAAAACAATTAAAGGTTGTTCATAATATCAAAAATATATAAATGAATAGAAAACACAAACATCAGCTTGATCCAAAACTTCTATAGCCACTAAGAAATTTTAAATGGTAGAGGTTCAATCACACTATTTCCTATGGTGTGGTCCACTTGAGCTTTGGATATGCTTCCTGTTTGTTCTTTAGACCTCAAATTATCTGCTAACATGGATAAATGGAGTGGATAAAATAAATAAATAACGGTGAACCCCACAGAGTTTACTTTGATAAAGGTAACGAGTAATTCACTTAAATGTAGTGGAGAAAGGTTTCCTTAAAACATTCATAATCATATATTGGGCCTGCCTAAATGTGATTCACATATCCAACCCACTCATTATGTGTGTCCCACTTGGATGAGGGGTCAGACCAAGTTTCAACCGCATCCAAAACTCATGTGGGCCCCACCAAGTGCTTTTATATTTTTTAGGATGTCTTCACATAGTTTTAAATGGTATGGCCCACTCGAGTTTCGTTTACCGATGATTTTTGAGATATCTCATAACTATAAATGGGACACATCAAATCCACGATGTTGATGTTCGACACACATCATGATGAGGCCCACAAAACTTACTAACATCAATTCTTAGGTTCTCACAAGGTCAGTTATAAGTTGGGTCACAATTTTAACCAGAATATTTGGCCCATTTCACATGTCTAGTTCATTCACTCTATTTTACTAATTAATTCTCAATTTGACTAGTTACTCGCCTCAATCAAGCTACATATATATGAGAAAGATATTGGGCATACCAAGATTGATCAACAATTTCAGTGAAATTTGATTTAAACATCTGAAGTTATTTACTCTTCAATTTGAACTGATTAGATTGTCCAAAAACGATTAAAGGTTCAATTAGTGGATGTGCCTAATAATTTAGTAATTTTATTTTTCACAAATAAATTTAACATTTTTTTTTTCAAAATGTATATATTTTTTCTCTTTTAACTAAATATCATTTTTATTATAAATAAATTTAACATTTTTTTTTACAAAATTTAGTTTTCTTTTTTTTAAAAATATATATTTTTTTACAATTTATCAATTTTTTCACAAATTTGTTTAATTTTTTAAAATTTATTTTTCAAAATATCATTTTTTAAATCTCACTTTTGTTATAACTTTTTAATTTTTCTTGTCAAAATACAAAATCTGATTGGTGGACTTGGTATGATTTGATGGATGTCAGTCGTCTTTTTTTTTTCTTTTTCTTTTTAGATTCCATTTGGCTTAAACTATATTCCAATTCCTTTTTAATTAACAAACAGCTTAAATTATATCTAAGCTGTGCAAGTTTACATCTCATTGCTTTGGAGACGAGTTAATAGCCGAAAAATGATAACATGAGAATGGCCTATACTAATGTATGCATTTGGTACCAATTCTTAATGTTGGCAACACCTGGCATACCTGTACCTCTCCAAAGGTCACACTGATTGAATGATCTTAACTGTCTGAAATTGTCGTTGGATTAATTTGGACCATTTTCTTTTTGACTATCCTGAAGAACATTGACTTGTATTATTCTTTTTAAACATCTATATGCTTCAATCTCCTTTGGTCTGCACTTGTGTTGAAGGGCACATCTATTATGTTGGGTGGAACACTTATTTTAATATCACAATGATTGGATAATCTCAACCATCTGATATTACCGTTGAATTTAGATCATTTTCTTTTTTACCAAGGTATTGAGGAACTTTGATTTGCACTCCTCTTTCTTAAACATGTATATTTTTTTTAACCTCGAGTTAACACTCTTCTTCTTCTTCTTTTTCTTTTTTCTTTTCACGTTTACATGTTTTTAATCTCACCTGGTGTATTGTAGGCCACATCCATTTAATTTGGTATAGATCCTTTTTTTTATTCAATTTTTCTTGTCAAAATACAAAATCTAGTTTTCTTTTTTAAAATATATATATATTTTACATTTTTTCAATTTTTTCACAATTTTGTTTAATTTCTTTTTTTTTTTTCAAAATATCATTTTTTTAATCTTACTTTTGTTATATAACTTTTTAATTTTTGTTGTCAAAATACAAAATCTAGTTTTCTTTTTTTAAAAAAATATATTTTTTTTTACAATTTGTCAATTTTTTCACAATTTCGTTTAATTTTTTAAATTTTCTTTTTACAAATATCATTTTTTTATATATATCTTTTTATATAAATTTTTAATTTTTCTTTTCAAAATACAAAATCTAGATTTCTTTTTTAATATATATATATATATATATATATATATATATATATATATATATATATATATAATTTACAATTTGTCAATTTTTTCACAATTTTGTTTAATTTTTAAATTTTTCTTTTTCAAAATATCATTTTTTCAATATCACTTTTGTTATATAACTTTTTAATTTTTCTTGTCAAAATACAAAATCTAATTTTCTTTTTTAAAATATATATTTTTTTACAATTTGTCAATTTTTTCACAATTTTGTTTAATTTTTAAAATTTTCTTTTTCAAAATATCATTTTTTAAATATCATTTTTGTTATATAACTTTTTAATTTTTCTTTTCAAAATACAAAATCTAGTTTTCTTTTTAAAAATATATATTTTTTTTACAATTTGTCAATTTGTTCACAATTTTGTTTAATTTTTAAAATTTTCTTTTTCAGAATATCATTTTTTAAATATCACTTTTGTTATACAACTTTTTAAATTTCTTTTCAAAATACAAAATCTAGTTTTCTTTTTTAAAAAATATATTTTTTTACAATTTGACAATTTTTTTACAATTTTGTTTAATTTTTAAAATTTTCTTTTTCAAAATATCATTTTCTTATCAAAATTTTTTTTTTCAAAATTATCAACTTTATTAAAAGTTCTTAATTTTTATTTCAAAATCTAATTTTTTTTCTTAAACATTGTTAGTTATTTTTCTAAGCTTTTTAACTTTTTTTTTTTTCGAAATTCATAATTTTTTTTTTTATTTTTAATGTTTGAGTTGAGCATTAGTCTAATGTATACAGTCTTTAACAGTCTCAAATAACCACAATAAGACGGCTAAGGACCGTCTCTAATAGAGACGATCATTGACAGTCTCAAATAGGGACTGCTAAGGACCGTCCCTAATGCAGGTTATTTTTGCCTCCCTGGCAGTAGTAAAAGACGGCCGTTGACCGTCTATAATTGAGACGGTCCATGACAGTCTCAAATTACCAAGACAAGACGGTTAATGACCGTCTCTAATAGAGACGGTCCTTGACAGTCTCAAACAGAGACAACTAAGAACCGTCCCTAATACAGACTATTTTTAACAGTCCTAAATTACAGGAAAAGACGGCCAACGACCGTCTCTAATTGAGACGGTCCTTGACAGTCTCAAATTACCAGTAAGAGACAGCCAATGACCATCTCTAATGGGGACGGTCTTTGACCGTCTCAAATTCCAGCATATAAGACGGTCAAGGACCGTCTCTTATTCCAGACGGTCAATGGCCGTCTTTTATCTGCAGTTAACGACGGTTTTTGACCGTCTCAAATGATTTGTGGACGTTCAAATTTTCAAGACAATAATAAGGACGGTCAAGGGCCGTCTAAAAGTTTAGAGACGGTTTACGGCCGTCTCTTAAGTGTCTTTAAACCAAGCAATTTTAGAGACGGTCCAGAACCGTCTCTAAATCCGTCATTTTTTTCCATTTTTCACATAGTGATTGGTTTTTGCACCTGTGCATGCTCATCACAATCACCGCTTGATGAACATCCGAGATCTTACACATATTACACATGTGATGAAAGTCACCTCGGTAATTCCTCCTCCCACAAAGTAATTCACCGGATAAGATAAAAGATAATAGTGTCGGTAGTGCCTGTCTTGTTCACGTGGCATGGGTTCTTGTTTCTATGGATAGGAGAAAATAGAGGGGGAAGAATACCTCTGGGCTCGGTGGATGCAAAATACCCACGCGTCAAGTTGTATTTGGGCTAGTTGGAATAACATCAACTATCTGGACCGTCCATTAGATTCAGACCTCTCTTCTCCCACTACCATGCAAGAACCACATCAATTGGATATTCTTAAACATCTTTAATAAGATCTTTCTATGGATAAGGGACAGAATTTAAAATGGTTTTCCAAAAGCTACCTCATTGAACAATATGATTATCATCCCACAACCTTTGACTTACATTTCTTTAACTGGCGCAGGTTAGGCGGGCGTGCGAGCAAATGGTCCACAGCTTAGGTGGGCTCCAACATGATATCTAAGTAAAATTCACTCAGACCATCAAGTGTGTCCCTTCATTTTAGTATAATGGTACAAAAAAATACTACATTTGTGAATTAGGTGGATCACATGATTGGAAATAGTGTACATATTTTAATAATTGCCCCTAAAATTTTGACCTTAGTATGGTCCACTTGAATCATTGATGGGCATGAATTTTAGACCCTGGGCTTAAATTTTCGTGTGGCATCTAATGGTTGGATTGGATTTCATATAATCATTATGGCGGTCCCTATAAATATTTAGAGTGGACATCTCTCTTAGATGTTTTCTTTGGTGTGATCCACTTGAATTACAAGTTAGCCTAATTTTTTTGGTGTCACTACAAGAAAGAGGGTTTTTAGCGACAACTTTTAGCAACGAAATTTTTTTTTCATCGCTAAAAGTGACTTTCAGCAACGAAATAAATTTTCGTCGCTAAAAGAGTATTTTTAGAGACGAGACTTTTAGCGACAAAAGTTTTTGTAGCAAAAAATCGTGGACGAGACTTTTAGCGACGAAAATATTCGTCGCTATAGGCTCAAAACATATTTGGACGATTACTTTTAGCTACGAAACTTTTCGTAGCTACGAACAGTTCGTCGCTAAATGTAATTTCCCGCTTTTTTAAAAAAATTTCAGCTAAGAGTTTTAGCGACGAATATTTTCGTCACTAAAAATCAGAAATTTGCTTTTAGTGACGAAAACTTTCGTTGCTAAAAGTATCATGTATTCCACTTTGAAAATTTTGGCCCCGACTTTTAGCAACAAACCAAAACCGTCGCTAATAATTTTTCGCTTCTAGATGAGTTTTAGAAAAGTCTGCTTTTAGCACGAAAACTTTCGTCGCTAAAAGTGTTGTATATTTCAGTTTAAAAATTTTGGCCTTGACTTTTAGCAACGAACCAAGACCGTCGCTAATAATTTTCCCGCTTTATTAAAAATTTTCCCGCTAAAAGTTTTAGCAACGAATATTTTCGTCGCTAAAAGAGTTGTGTATTTCGGTTCGAAAATGTTGGCCCTGACTTTTAGCCACGAAAAGTTGCGTCGCTAAAAGTAATTTCCCGCTTTTTAAAAAAATTTCCCTCTAAGAGTTTTAGCAACGAATATTTTCGTCGCAAAAAAATAGAAATTTACTTTTAGCGACGAAAATTTTCGTCGCTAAAAGTTATGTATTTCGGTTAGTTTACTTTTGGCCCTGATTTTTAACGACAAACCAAAACCGTCGCTAATAATATTTTTAACGATAATAATGTTCGTCGCTAAAATAATGTTGCTTTTGAAGAAAAAATAGGAAATTTGAAATTTTTGAGAAAAAAAATTATAATATGAGAAATTTTTTGAGATTTTGAAAATAAAAATTCTAAATTTGTATTTTAATTTTTTTTGAAATATTTTATAATAAAAATGATATTTTATTAAAAGAGTAAAAAAATATACATTTTGGAAAAAATGTTATTTTTAAATGTAAATTGAAATTTATCTGTGAAAAATAAAATTACTAAATTATTAGGGAGATTCACTAATTGAACCTTTAATCAACTCTTTTTGGACAATTTAATCAGTTCAGATTGAACAGTAAATAACTTCAGATGTTTAAATCAAATTCATCAATTTCTCCCAAATTGGATCACTTGCCCTCAAATTTTGAAATTGAACGTTCAAATCCTTGATTTTGCTGGAAAAACATGAAGAATCAAGCATTTCTCACCTATTGGCACTAATTTGGTACGATTTGAACAAAAAAATGGAGCAAAATGCAAAAATATGACAATATTTGAGAAAAACTTTGACAATGTTTGAGAAAAACTTTTTTAAAAAATGATACTTTTGGAAAAAAAAAATCAACATTTTGAAATTTTTGAGGGAAAAAAATAAAATATGAGAAAATTTTTTAGATTTTGAAAATAAAAATTCAGAATTTGTATTTTTTTTTTTTTTAAATATATTATAATAAAACATCATGGTGATCGATGGGTTTGCCATATCCCGGGACAAATTCATCGGGTTTGTTTGGCTCGTTTGGCATATCATGGGATTTTACCATCCCATCTCTCCTAATCCCTCTTAATCTGCTTGGCCAAACAAGCCCTGAATGTATTTGGTCTATCCATGTCATCCATCCGTTTTTCTGTCTAATTTAAGGAGTTGAGCCCAAAAGATCAAGTGGATCATATCACTGGAAACAATGGGGATAATAATTTCCACCGTAAAAACCTTTCTAGGCCCCACAGTGATGTTTATTTGTCATCCAACCTAGTTCATAAGATCATACAGACATAGATGAAGTTAAAACACAAATATAAGCTTGATCCAAAACTTCTAGGGCTCCCAAGAATTTTTCAAATGTAGATGTTCAATTCAATTGTATCCTGTTGTGTGGTCCTTATGAACATTGGATATGCCTCATTTTTAGTCTCAATCTGAAAATTTATCCGTTAAAATTAACGGATGGAGAGGATAAAATACATAAATTATGGTGGACCTCACAAAGTTACTCGTAGTGAGTTACTCACTATGCAATCCGCTTCAATGGTAATAAGCTATATGGGCCCATAGAAGAGTTCAAAAATCAAGCAGATCTAAAATTCAAGTGGGCCACACGTCAGACAAAACAGCCGGGATGGAACATCCACCATTGGAAACTTGGTAGGACATCGGGATGATATTTGTGCCCATGGTTTTATTCGTGTGTTGATAACCTTATTAACGGTTGAGATGGTGGATAAATATCATAATGGGTTCTAGGAAGTCTCAATGGTGGACGTTTCCATTCTCAGTATTTCACTCGAAGTGGCCTAACTTAGTTTTGAATCTGCCTGATTTTTAAACCCTGTCCCATTACGAGCTTGAGAAAATCATGAACAAAGTGATTTTGTTACTGCATTTCTGTGGGCCCACATAGCTTCTGGTCACAAGAACTTCCCATGATGCATTTCGTCATCCATCCCTTGGCATGCATTTTGCAGTGAGGATTTTGACAACTCACGATGCCCCTTATCAGCATACATTGTTGGGGTGGGTTTTCAATCCGTTTTGCTTCCTAAACTATGATCTCCCTGTTTTTGTTATAATCATGCCATAGATGCTATGGTAGCAATGCTTCATTGTTGATCCTAACCTATCATGCTTGGATTCGAATATGAGCCATTTGATCTTTAGTTCTCAATGTTTTAAATTTTCTATCCTAGACAATCATTAGTTCAGTGAATGCTTCTTAGTATAGACTAGAATATGAATAGTTTATTTCATCATCTAAGATGTATTTCGAGTTCTAAACCCATCCTCGATAGCTATGGTATGGTGGGCACCATTCTCTATCAAAACCTTTATAGCGATTGACGCAGGTATGGATGTGATGAGGTCGATCACTATCTTCCTCAAAGTGGATAATTATTCCAATTCCACGGAGCTTTTCTATATTCTTCATAAAGATTCCTCGAATCCACGAGAAAAATAGAAATAAATTCTAGTAAATTCAAAAATAGCTTAATTGATGATAAAAAAAATGGAATTACATGGGTTTTTAATTGTCACTTGCATAAATGTGATTCTTTACAATTATAAGCAAACCATGATAATCCTAACAAATGGATGAATCGAAATGTTGATTGGACCTATTTTTGCTTAAATGATCTTGACCGTCCATTTTTAATTCCATTTACCGAATGGTCAAATTTACTAAATCAGTGTGATATTTTCATGGTAGTTCTTGAAATATGGATTAGACCTGATGAACCGTATTGATCAATGGTTTGGACCGTCTAGGTTTTGAATAAAAATGGGAGCATTATAACTAATTGTGTTCATAGGCACCAGAGCATTTCTAAATAAATAAATAAAAGAGTCCTTGTGGAGCAACAACATTCATGGGAGATGTGTTGGTGTTCCCTCACATAAAATTTTTAAAATAAAAAAAATTAAAAAAATTAGGGCTTGATACCAAAAATGAGAGGGATATAAATCTCAAGTGGACCACACCACATGATAACAATAGTGATTGGATATCCACCATTAAAACCCTCCTAAGGTCCATTGTACTTTTTATTTGACATGAAATCTATTGATTAGGTCATACATGCCCAGATGAAGGGAAAAAAAATATCAGATTGATCCAAAACTGTATATGGCCCCCAAAAGTAACTTAATGGTCCACGCTCATTCAACACTGTTTCCTATAATATGGTCCAGTTGAGATTGGGATATACCTCGTTTTTTGTCTCATTCCATAAAATGATATGGAAAAATAGATGGACGGCAGGGATGAAACACATAAAACATCGTGGGGCCCACACAACACCGACCACCAGCCACAAGCATTGGTGTCAGTGCGAGTAGAGAGAGAGAGAGATATACTCTCCTCTCTCGGTCTCTCACTCTCTCTGTCTCCTCTCTCGCACGCCCTCTCTCTCTCTCTCTCTCTCTCTCTCTCTCGGTCCCTCTCTCAACCGCATCCTCTCTCTCTCTGTCTCTCTCGATGGATCGGTGGACCGTGATCGGTTATCTCTCTCTCTCTCTCTCTCTCTCTCTCTCTCTCTCTCTCTCTGACCGTTCTCACGGCTGACGGAAATCCCTAATTCTAGATTTGGGATTCGAAATCCCTAATTTCTGGATTTGGGATTCGGAATCCCTAATTTGCCTGTATGGGATTCGAATTTGAGGATTCAGAATCGAAAATCCCTGATTTTTTGATTTTTTGGGGATTCATATCTGAAAATCCCTGATTTTTTGATTTTTTGGGGATTCATATCTGAAAATCCCTAATTAACAGATTTGGGGATTTTTTGGGGATTCATATCTGATTTTTTGTTGAATGCAATGGGGAATGTTCTATTATAACTCAGAGTACAAGTAATGTTGTTGTTTTATTTTGATTTAAAATCTGGTTTCAATTTTAGATTTATATGTAATAGTGTATTACATTGTGTTTTTGGATTTATGGTAATTGGCATTTTTTTTTTATACGAGGTTTGCCATCTCGTGCACAATATGAAAGGCGGATGTTGATGCAGCAGCAGTTAAAATAGCCATGGCTGGAGCTGGGTGTGAAAATGGTAGTAATTTGGAACGGTAAGAAATGGCCTTCATATTGATATATTTAACATTGTTGCTTTGTGGAATAAAACTGCAAATCCTATATAAAAGAGAGGATATGTGGCTATTAGAGTCTTTTTTCTTCACTTTGAAACTGGACTTTATGGAGGATGCGTTTTTTAAGGTTTGAGACATGTCCTACCATTTCTTTACTTAGTTATTATTGAGATTAATGCCCCTAAAATTGATTTATCAGATTTTATTATGCCTTTCTTTTAATAAAAGATGTTTGAGATCCTATCTTGATCTCTGTAAGTTTATTTGTTGATTTGTTGTTTATGGATCTTGAACTTTGTTTTTGGATGATCCAATAGCCCCAATCTTTATTGGGTTTTCCAATTGAATGTGGACAAGTACTCATTTTTTATACAAACTTTTGTTAATCTTCCATCTATATGTCATGAATGGGTTTCTAGTTGCCTTGACTCATGGACTATGGCCCATGATATCAACAGTCTTGATAACCATAGACATGAATCACATGTGCAATGGGGATGTCGTAGTTAGCACTTCATGAAACTCCATGAAGCGTGCACATTGCAGTAACATCCCTCCAAATCATAAACATTCATTGGAACAAAGCCACGCATCCCGAATAACTCAATCAACTGTTTTGGTTTTCAATACATTTCTTTGCCCAATTTTGTCAGTATTATAGCCGAATTATCTGAACTAAGAAGACTTGCTTGCTTAATCAGGCTGCATCTGAAAATATGTTTTTCAGGCCTAACTGCTGGTGATGGATTTGTCTGTGGCCTGCTGTTGGATTCAAAACAACCTTACTAGGGTTGAGGCAATAGCATATACATCTAAATGGGTGTCCCTCATCCAATGGCTGAAGAAGCTTCCCACTCAGAAATCAGTGCCAGGGACCACCATATCTGCTAATTGAGATTGCTTGCCAAAGGGACGTATGCAAACATCTCCATGGTTGGGCTTAGAGAAGACCAGACATGAGTACAATCAAGAGAGTTTTTGCACCAACTTGGTATGTGGCTAATATTGCACTCAATTGCATGTGTGGCAGCCAATGGGTATCTGATGAATCCAACCCAATGTTAATACATCTGGGTCTCATTTATGGGACCCATTAAGCAATTGGGACTGGTTCAAGTCTCAACTTCAGGACCTAATTAAAAATCAGGTCTAGGTACTGTCCAGTTTGGGTCTAGGTGGTTTTAATAGTAAATTATATATTTTTTGTATGCATTTATTATTCTAATAAAAGAAATTTCACTTCTAGCACTTTATTTTTTTGGTTGAATGTCATATCATCTCTTTCATTAGATTGGTCTTGGTCTAATCTTTCAATCATTCTCTAACTGTTAAAAGGAAATAAATTTCCATCTAGAGTTGGTTACGAGTGTAGTTTTCTATGTAACTGTTAAAAGGAAATCAATTTCCCCCTCTCTTTTGGTGACTCAAACAGAAGAAGCCATCTCATAATTGAGGTTTTGTTATAACCTGTGTTGTTTTCTAAGTGCACATGTTTTCATTAGTATATTTATATTTTTTTACCAATCTGTATTTTCTTTTAAGCTTTAATTTCTCGGTATCTTATGCAGGTTGCTTCAGATCATTATGGTTATTCTGTTATTGTATTTGGTGAACTCATGGAATTCCATGAAACTGATTGAATGGAAGGAGCTTCTGTTGTTCATACAAGTCATGTTTCTGATTTTTTGGATGAATTGGGTGTGTGAAATTGCATGGAACTGATCAAATGAACATGAAATTTCTATTGGCTATTTTGCTCGTTTGCTATTTCCTGGTTTTTGAGTATGGGTTCTAATTTCTGAAAGATGATTATTATACTGTGATTGTTTTCTTTTAACAGGAAGAAACACCGACTCCTCAGAAGGCCGTAGACAGTACGGTCATTGGATTCTCCGCAAGTTGTAAGAGTTCATGTCATACCTTTTAGTAAATTTGGTTTTTGTTTTTTTTTTTTTTTGGATTCTCCATGGACATTAAGTTTTCTTCTTGTTGTTGGTTTTTTCGATTCTCCATATGAAATTATGAGAAATCATGCCTAAAACATTTAAAAGCATTTGTTGGAGCCCACCTAAGTTTTGAAATAGCCTAAAATCTGTTGTGACCCCTTATCCAAGTGACGTCTTATCTAAGTCACAATGAATGGCCTAGATGTTTGTTTGCTTTGCTTTTATAATTCCTATTCTTACTTCCTCATTTATGAATAGTGTGAAAGATATTTGGATGATGTTTCAAATTGTAGCATGAGTATGTTTGTACGCTTCAATATTACAAAGAGTTTCCATAATGTTTGACTTGTATTAGCGATTTGGATGTAAGATGCCTATTCAAAGTTGAAGCAATCATTAAGAGTATAGGCTCAGGGTTCCACAATGCTTACATGGATGCATGATATAATCTGTTTATCAGGTGCAAGCCACTATATGGGTTGCCTTGTGTAAAATTCACGGCAGTGCACAGATCTGATGGGCCACACATGTACATTAAATGCTTATTGTCCATTTCTTTTGCATATGTTTGTCTGCCAGATTTGTGACTGACTTGATTCTTGGACCCATCCATTTCTTTTGGATATTGTCTCCAACTTGAAAATCAGAACTGCCTAAATTTTGCACAAGAAGATTTAATCAATCTGGCACATCTAATAGAATTGTGGAAAGCTGGGATCTCACACGCATCTTTCATATTAGCATGTGCAGCTACATGTGGACGGGCATGGCTCCAACTTGAAAAGCAGAACTGCCGAGATGCTCACAAGGTGTGGTATAGGACATCTTTGAAAAGCAGAACTACCGAGATGCTCACAAGGTGTGGTATAGGACATCTTTTGTTGTACGATTATGACACAATCTAGTTAGCTAACATGAATCGGCTCATCTTTCTTCCAGACCAGGCATGCATTATTCCACATCCTGTCAATTTTCTCCGTTTGGATGCATTGTGCTTGAGGGCACAATAGTTTAACTATAACTTGCATGAGTAGTGAACCCTTGGAACAATTTGCGATTTGTAATAATGGAAGATATATGAACACATCTAACACTAAAAATCATTTTGATGGAGAATCTACTTGTATGACCCTTAACATCTATGCATCTTATTTCTCCTCCATCTCAAGGTGGCATGACCAAGACAGACACTCAGACCCTTTCAGAAATTAATCCTGATGTTGTGCTTGAGGTAAGAATTCAACTAGGAATGTATTTATGTGGAAATTATTCGTTTAAGGTCCTTGACTTGATTGTTTCAGATCTTTGCATATTGCTTGATGGTCATGTGTTGTTTATGCAGTCACAAGTCCCATGATCATGGTAGGATGTGTGCATATGCTATTAATTGTGTTCCCATATAATGCGCATGCATGGTTAGTTTCATGTGGATGCAGTGTCGCAATACTGAAGAATGTAGTGTAGTACCCATGGAAGGATCTTGGGAAGCAATCTTTAAGTGCTTACATTTAATAAAATGCACATTTAAGCTATTGATTATTGTGCTTACTGAAACACTAAAGATTTAAACTGAAGATACAGTGGTAGTTCAACACCATTTAGCTATCAAATTGGCATTTAGCAAATAAAATGGCTAGAGGCCCAAATTCAATGAGCAATATCAGATTGTTAAGATCGCAGAATCAAGTGTAGATTTGGGCTACATTCAACAATGGGGCGTCAATTTGTTATTTTGTATGCTCTTTGTTTTTTTTAAAGGGTAATTTGTATTGTTTGGGGTTGCCAACTTGCCATGCATTTATGCCATATGGTGGATGAGAACCAGAGATTAAGAATTGTACACTATTTGAATTCTAGCTCATGTTTTAATGGTAGCTACGTTTTAGACAACAAATGCTACAAATGTCACACATTTGCTTGCTAAATGGGACTCAACAAATTTTATTTAATTTTACTTTTATTTGTAAATTATTCATTTATAAATGGAAAGGGTGAACTTGTGAACACATGGTAGTGACGTAGCATTAGCTAGCAGCTAGAGCCAGAACAGATTTTGGCATGAGTGTGGGAATGTTGAATGAGTGGCACAATTGGTGATATGTACCATATGCATATACTGTTTAATTTCCCCAGAAAACTGAAGCAAAACCTGCTCAATCTTAATTCTTTGCTAGGAATGAACTATCTATACCAAGTTTCAATTTTTATTTTTATTTTTTGTCTCACTTTATATCTTTGTATAGACTGGATAAAAACCAGAAAACTGAGTTGAAATGGATAACGTCCAATATGGAAGCCTAAAATTGAACCCTTATTGCATTTTTATCACTCTAGGCTACCTAGCCTTGAGAAATTCTAGAAATTCTATATTCCCATAAGTTCTGATTCAAAAACAAGCAGAAGACAGGTGGAGTTAGTATGTCCATCTCATCTTTCAATCCAAATTGCATTTTTTTTTTCATATTTCAGAAATAGGAAAATACTTGTTCTTTGGGTGTCTTTTCTAATACTTCAGGTGCTTTCTTGTACTAGCCAAGAAATCAAGTGCATGAAGATTCAAGTACTAGAAATCAAGTGATGCTAGCAATGATCTTCAGATTTTCAATGCTGAGAACTTACAGAGCAACAATAAAATCTACTACAGGTTTGTTTTCACAACCAAATTTAGGTGGATGCCCTTTTTTGTTGGTGGATTGGTGGTGGCCTTTTTCACCAAGTTGGTCTCTACTTTGAGGCTAAATCATTTTTTGAGTTTTGCAATACTGAGTAATCTGAGAAAACCTGAAGTTTCTGACATAAGTTTCTGATGTAGAGTTTGAGAACCAAAAATGTTAGAAATATGAAGAAATTCTATGTCCACATTAAGATGTTTCTTGTTACTTGATTTTTGCAGGTTCATATGTATGTAGATTCTCTCAGGAAAAGGTTATAACTCGGTATCAGGTAACACCATTTTAAGCCAGGTTTTTTTTTTTCTTGCCAAACACGTAAGGAACCCATCAGAACATGAACTCAATCCTCGTGTACTGTAGCATTGGACAACCACATGCATTATGACTCATCAGATATATAGTTCTGGATTCACCATCCATAAAAACATGTGTACAGTTGAGTGGGAATGAAAGGGACTAATTAAGTCTTGCAATAATGTGAAGGTTCATGTAACTTAAACTTTGCAATCTATTCTTGGCTGTCATTGTCATAAGGCCATAAGATCGAAACATTTTAGCCTTATCTATTAGTTATTGCATGTTAAGGGTGTCTTCATGTGCAAATTTCTACACTTTGCTATATACCAATATGTGAAGACTTCAGTTGCATTGTACTTAGTGCTCTTTGCCTCCCGATATAAAGCAATCGTTGTAATTTCTCCATTTCTCTATGTGCTGTCTTCATTGTAACTTAGCTGCACTGGTCCTTTGCAAAACTATTGTTTGGTTTTTGGCTTTTTGCTAATCCTTTGCTTTTGAGATGACTCAACATTGGGGAGATAAATGGACCCTCCTTGAAACCATAATGATAATTTGGTTTAAAAATCTCAACCATTTATTTTTATAAGCCGGCTTATTGTCATTTGGTCATGTTTCTATTCTTAATAACTTCTTTCAACTCTTTGTGATGTGATAAGATTGCTTGTGTTTGGATGAATGTACTTGTATGTTTGGATGGCTAGTTTGGGTTTATATGGATGTGAATGTGAATATGATGAAATATATTATATATCAGGTGTATATAATATTCCAGCAATTTTGGGCTGGAAGGGAAAGTGAGTAAGAGACTTTTACCTATGAAAGTTTGGTAGATATTGTAAGCATTTTTAGCAACGAAAATTTTCGTCGCTAAAAGTACGACCAATTTACCACTATAAGTAGAACCAATATTTTTAGTAGCAAAACTTTTCGCTGCTAAAAAGTCTTGTAAGTTTTTTTAACGACGAAAATTTTCGTCGCTAAAAGTGGAACGAATATTTTTTAGCAGTGAAAACTTTCGCTGCTAAAAGTTTTGTAAAGTTTTTTTAGATATTTATGGCAGCGAAAAGTTTCGCTGTTAAAAGTCTTGTAAAAAAATTTTTAGCGACGAAAATTTTCGTCGCTAAAAATTGAACTTACATTTTTGGCAGCGAAAATTTTCGCTGCTAAAATCTTGTACAGTTTTTTTAGCGACAAAAATTTTCGTCGCTAAATGTTTAAGGTATATTTTTGGCAGCGAAAATTTTCGCTGCTAAAAGTCTTGTGATATTTTTTTAGCGACGAAAATTTTCGTCGCTAAAAGTGGAACATATATTTTTGGCAGCGAAATTTTCGCTACTAAAAGTCTTGTGATGTTTTTTTAGCGACGAAAATTCTCGTCATTAAAAATATTGCCTTTGGCTACGATTTGAATTTTTCACCGATAAAACCCTTGTACCTCGGTGTTTTAGCAACGAATTTAGCGACGAACATTTTCGTCACTAAAAGTTTTTAGCTACAAAAATTTGACTTTTAGCGACGAAAATTTTCGTTGCTAAAAGTAGGATTTCTTGTAGTATGTTGGGCTTAAACTGGGATTATGCATCTAATGGTTGGAGTAGATTTTGAATACACTGGGTTCTTTAGAAATTAAGTTTTGCATTCTCTCTGGAGGTGAGCATCAAGTTCCAATTTTTTCAAAAACCTGACCCGAACTCAATCCAATCCGGGACCGAGTCCAATATGGCTGACTCGATCAGATCCGAATCCTTGCTAGCCTGACCTGAACCGAGTCCGACTCGGTCAGGAAAATTGAGTCGGATCGAGTTGAGTCTGTCCAAAGACTCTCGTGCTATGAAGGAAACAGGAGGAAAATCAGGAGAGAGGGAGAGAAAGGAGGAGAGAAAGAAGAGAGGAGGAAAATCAGGAGAGAAAGAGGGAGAGAAAGAAGGAGAGGAGGGAAATCGGGAGAGAGAGAGAGAGAGAGAGAGAGAGAGAGAGAGAGAGAAATGAGGAGAGCCAGGGCTAGAAGCTATAACTAAGCCAGCGAGGTCCCGACCTTGGCTGGACCACCAGCGAGCCAGGGAAAAATACACAAAAAAAAAATGAAACCTACCTAATGAATGGAGGAGGATGAATGGGGAAAATGGGTTGTTGGGCTGCTGAGTGGCCGGATCGAGATGGGTGGGTGCAGCGCCGCTTGTTCGAGTAGAGAAGATATGTAAGGGATTAGGGCTTTCGTTCGAGTGAGGGTAGCAAAAAAGTTTTTAAAAAAAGTAAAAAAATTTAATTTAAAAAAAAGAGAAAATATGTTATATAGGATTCGACCGGATCGGATCCGATTGGTTCCGATTGGCCATTGACTAGAACTCGACTTGATGTATGGTTGGATCTGAATGGGCCTACTTGATCCAACCCGATCTTGGCCTTCGGTTCAGGTCGGATCGGATCTGACCGGTTTGATCAGGTCAAATCCGTTAGATTAGGTCGGATTGTGCCCAGCTCTAATTCTCTCTCCAACTCTACCGAAAGATTATTGGGATAAAAAGAAAAGAATGGCATGAGACGCTATAATTGATCTTGGTGAGGTCCACCATGATGTTTTATGTACGATCCACTCTGACTATAAGATATTTAGTCTCGTATTACGATTTAGAAGCAAAAAATCAAGCTGCCTTGTGATTTGGTTGGGCCACACAAGAAAATAGTTGTAAAAGTGATATCCACTTTGGATTTTTATAAGTCCACATAATTATACAAAATCCATCCCAACCCAAAGTACTAAATAACTCGTTAGATCCTTACTATTGCTTCGGTGGTAGACTCTTAGGAGTTTCAACACCTGATCAAGGGTTCAAGTATCCATAGGTGGTGAAATCCCACTACGGTGTGAGTGTGTGAGGGGATGTGTGCATGTGTTAAAAAAATTAAAAATAAAATAAAAAGGCTATAGTATACTGAGTAAACTCAGTAGGAACTAACACGATGTTTGTGTCATATTCACACGGTCCATTCATTTTCATGGCTCGTTTTAGCACATTAGCCCAAAATTAAAGCATATCCAAAGCTCAAAATGGACCATACCACAAGAACAGTGGGAAAATAAAATATACTGTTGGAAACTTCTCGGTGGCCAAGGACATTTTGGATTGAGTTGATATTTGTGTTTTCCTTTCATCCATGTTCGCATAAACTTATGAATAAGTTGGATGACAAATAAATACTCATGTGGCCCAAGGAAGGTTTCTAAGACGGACATCATTAACTACTCTATTTCTGTGGTGTAGTCCACTTGAGCTTGGGATATACTTCAATTTTGGGCTCATGCCCTATAATAATATGGTAAAAGGGATAAACGGTTTGGATCAGACACGTACATCATGAAAGAATTTCCTCAGTGTCCTATATTGTACTGAGTTACTCAATAAACAATGCCAGTCTACTCCCACCATTAGATTTAAAACAAGCGAAAAGAGATAGGTTAGTAGCTCAAAAATCGTACCGATTCGTGTTTAACGTGGGAAGCGGATTGGCCGGTGCACCTCACACCAGCTATATCGCTGCTGTATTGACGTTAGCAAGTTCTGTGGGTCTGATCATGAAGTATGTGTTATATTAAAGCTGTCCATCCATTTGGCAATCTCATCTTAAAGTTTGAGAAGAAAAATAGGCCAGATTTAACTACCAAGCGGACCACAGTGAAAAAAGTGGTGGGGGATTGTACGTCTACCATTGAACCCTTTTTAGGGTCACAAAAGTTTTGGATCAATATGAAATTTATTTATTTATTTTCTTAATTCCTGTCTTTGTGACCTTATGAACAGATTGGATGGAAAATAAAGGTTATGGTAGGCCCTATGAATTTTTTCACGGTGAAAATCATTATCTTCACTGTTATTTGTGGTGTGGTCCATATGATTTTTGGATATGATTATTTTTTGGAAAATACTCTAAAATAATCTCTAAAAATAAATGAAGAGTGTAGATATAATAAATACATCATTGTGAGGCCACGTAACTTTAATCTCCTTTGAACCGTTCGTACAACCCGGAGCGTAAGGAGCGTCAGTGCTCTACCTGGCACGACACGTACCTACAGCTATACAGTTGGTGTGTGGTACTAGGGGTGCACACGGTTCGGTTTGGTCCGGTTCTGGGGTGAAACCGGAACCGAACCGTTCCTAACGGTTCTAGGAAATTCGGAACCGGAACCGGACCGTTGGCATCCTAGAACCGAACCGGAACCGAACCGTTAAAACCGGTTCGGTTCCGGATCGGTTCCACGGTTCTGGGCTTTTTATAATCCAGCCCAATTGCAAGCCCATGTCCATCCATGTTGTGGTCCATTTGATGAATGGTTTAGATATTGTATAAGGTGTGCAAAAATACATTTACGAAAATAATTATTCTAAAGAAAATAATTATAAGGTGTGCTAAAATACATCGGTTTGGTTCCACGGTTCGGTTCCACGGTTCGGTTCTATAGATCGGATCCACGGTTTAGTTCTACGGATCGGTTCATGGTTCAGTTCGGTTCTACATACCCCCAAACCGAGAACCGAACCGTTGTCACCGGTTCTTTGATTTTTGGAACCGGAACCGGAACTGGTGCACTCTAGAACCGGACCAAACTGGACCATTTGGTCGGTTCCGGTCCGGTTCCACGGTTCTACCGGTTAAATGTGCACCCCTATGTGGTACATCAGCCAATCCACTTCTGTCGGTAGCCAATCCACATCCATGTACCGTACATATGGCTAGCGCATGTCACGCTGAGACGAGTGGTGCAGCTCCTTCGTATTCAAATTGTACGAGTGGTTCAAAAGAGTTCAGAAGTTAAACGTGCTCTGCCAATCCGTGTACGTGTACAGCTAGCGTGGGTACGAGTCATACTAAGATGAGCGCTACAGCTCTTTGATATCTGACTTGTATGAGTGGCTCAAAAGAGTTCACAATTTAAAGGTGCTCTACCAATCTGCGTCTGTGTACGGCTATAGTGTGGGCACGTGTCATACTAAGACGAGCGTTGCAGCTCCTTAATAGCTGAATTGTGCGAGTGGCTCGAAAGAGTTCACAATTCGCATCCATGTACCATACATATGGCTAGTGTGGGTACGTTTCATGCTAAGACGAGCGTTGCAGTTCCCTGATATCCGAATTGTAGGAGTGGTTCAAAAGAGTTAACAAGTTAAACGTGCTCTACTATTCCGCATGTGTACCGTACATATAGCTAGTGTGGGCACGTATCATACTAAGACGAGCGTTGCAACTCTATCCGAATTGTACCAGTGGTTCAAAGAGTTCACAAGTTAAACGTGCTCTACCAATCTGCATCCGTGTGCTGTACATATGGCTAGTGTGGTACGTGTCCTGCTAAGACAAGTGCTGCAACTCTTCGATATCCAAGTTGTATCGAATGGTTCAAAAGAGTTCACAAGTTAGACATGCTCTATCAAAATGATTCATATCCAAAACTTAAGTGGACCACACCAAAAATAGTAGTGGGATAATGATTCATTTTCCATCAAATCTATTTATAAGGTCACACAGCCATGGATGAAAATAAAAAGAAAAATCATACTGATCCAAAACTTCTGTGACCCCCCAAAAAGGGTTTCAATCGTTAGAGGTTCAATCTCCCACATTGCAGTGTGGTACACTTGATCTCTAGATCTATCTCTTATTTTTCAGTTCAACCCTTAGGATGAGCTCACAGAAAGAAAGGACGGTTGGGATAAACACATACCCACGTAACTTGGTTACGTCAACACACCAGCCAGTGGTGGTGTTGTACACCAGCCAATCCACTTCCAATCCAAATCTTAACAGTACCACACCAAATTAAAAAGAGGTTTAACGCCCACCATTAAAAGCTTGTGGGAGCCTACAAAAGTTTTGGATTAAGTTCATAATCGTGTTTTCATTTTTTCAAGTCTTAGTGACCAAATCACGAAGTTAGATGGCAAATAAACATATATTATGGCATGCCCCAGGAAGGTTTCAGCATATGTCATTGTCCCCAACGTTTCCTGTGGTATGATTCTGGGGCATGCCCTAAAATGAACTGTCAAAATGAATAAGACAGCGCGCATATATATATATATATATATATATATATATATATATATATATATATATAAAACAAATACAGTACCATGACACATCACCACACCACCGCTGTCGGTGGTGTAGGCAACACCACCTGATCCGTGACTACTCGTGTCAATCTATCTGTAAATCCACAGCCTACAATCTTATCCTCCTCACCCCAGCTTGCAAAGCTGACAACTTCTTATATCCTGGTGAAACTCTTAGCACTAACAACAATCTGGAATATGGGAGCTATAGTTTTATCATTCAAGAAGATTGCAATCTGGTCTTATATGATAATGATAACGGATACCCAATTTGGGCATCCAACACCGGCAGGCTAGCCAGGAATTGCCGTTGCACCATGCAAACTGATGGAAACCTTGTGGTATATGATCCTAACGGAGTTGCAATTTGGGCTAGTAATACTACCCGAGACGTTCTAATCCTTCAAAAGGATAGAAATGTAGTCATCTATGGTGGGGCTACTTGGGCTACTGCTACTAATGCATATAGGAGCAATGCAATGACAGTGGTCACTGTGGTCAGCGCCCCTAAAACCAATCGCACCGCTTTGGTTTGATGGATCTGGGATCATCACAAACACCTAAGAAGATCAATGCATTGTGTTGAAATGCATACATTTTCCTTTGGCCTAAGTTCTATATTTATCTATGTGCGTGCCGCGTATGTCTTGTATGAAAGTTTGAATGAATCGTAGTAATTATAGTACTCTTGGGTTAATGTATTGGTTAGCTGCTTGCTTTTTCTTTTTTTCTTTTTTCTTTTTAAAATTTAGTTTATGATATGATGGGACTATAACGGTTGGAACTGTGGTCATGTCTAGTGATCCTAACCATATATAAGATGGGCCTCATCGTAGATGGAAGACGCCTATGAAATTCTCTAATTGGACTACTTTAGTTTTTTTATTATTTAACTTTTTTTGTTGAATATGTACTTGTGTTCTTGACCGTTGCTTTGTGGGTCGTTTGTTTGAAAACCTAGGATTTTCAGATTTTGAAGATTTTTGAGGCAGCCAAGGGGACCTTCATTATTATTGAATCTTATCTGATCAACTGTTTCGATCACAGAATATGGCCCTAGATCCAACGGATGTCATTTGTTCTGCAGTTATCCTATACTTACAGCGGCAGGTCTAGATGTATTCTAGTAAATTTATTACCTTCTTGCAGTTAAGAGCCCACATCTCAAGGACGCAAATTTCTTCCTTTCCTGCAGTTAAGGGCCCACATCTCATGGATGCGGATTAGATACTTACAGGTTGAGTAGCGAGTAGGCTACTGAAGTCACGTCACCAAGTTATGTGGACCCCACTATGATGTATGTGTTGTATCCACATCGTCCATCCATTTTAATATATCATTTTATGACATCAGCCAAAGAATGAGACAGATATAAAGCAATCTGTATTGGACCCACCATAGAAAACAGTGGGGAGAGTGATTCCCACCGTTAAAACTATCCTGCTCAACCTGTTCAAAAGTTAAAAAAGACATGAAATGAGAGAAAACACAAATATCAGCTTGATCTAAAACTTCCGTGGCCTTTAGGAGTTTTTAATGGTGGGCGTCACTATCCCCACTGTCTTCTGTGCCAGGGTCTACGGAAGCTTTGGATTTAACTCGTGCTTTGGATATTGCCCTCAAACGATCTCTCCAAATGGATGGGAAGTGTGGATACAAAACATACATCATGGTGGGCCCATGGAACTTGGTGACGTCACTTTGTGGCGTGTCTTGTTACTTAACCTGTCAGTAGCTAATCCGTGCCCCAAAACAATCAATGGATAGGCCAACACATACAATTATGGTTGGATGGTGGGGGGAGCGGATTACATGAGGCGGGGTACGCTTAGTTGATGAGGACCTAACCATGGGGCCTACATTGATGTATGTGTTGTATATCCATACTGTCCATCAGTTTTTTCACCTCATTTTTTGGCATGGTACCAAAAATGAAGCAGATCCAAATCCGTAGCGGACCACACCAGATTAAACAGTAGCATTGAATACCCACCATTAAAAAAAATCCTAGGGCCCACCGTATTGAACGAATATCAGCCTGATAGAAAACTTTTCTGGCTTACAATAAGTATCTAATGGTCAATCACCACTGTTTCCTTTAGATTCGTCCACCTGATATTTTGATCTGTTTCATTTCCTGGTCTTTCCTAAAATGAGCTGAAAAAAGTAAGGGACGGTTTGGATATACAACACATACATCAAGGTGGGCCCCATGGTCAGGGCCTCACCCACTAAGCTATTACCCGGCTCTCAGGATCACTGCGGGTACCATAGATGTTTTTTTCGGGTTACATGCACTCCATGGCAGGCCCATGATCTTGAAGGTTTTTTCAATGGTCAGGGCTGGCCCCCATTGAGCCGGGCCTAAAATTTTATCATATATCATGTATGGTGGGGCACACTTAATGAACAGCCCAGATCTGCAACGAGTGTGGACGATGGAGCTCGGGCTCAGACGGGACTTAGGCACATGTGCCCTTGAAGCACACTTGTGGAGGTTCTGGGCCATGAACATGCCCATGGCCCAAAAAATAAGATGGCCCACTCAAAAGATAGAAAGGTATAGATCTGTTCCTTCTCTTTTAACCGTCCCTCTTTCTTATCACGTCGGCCCTCCGGATGAGTTGATAAGCCTTTACTGGGCCAGGGCGTGTTCTTGATTAATGGCTGAGATCTTTCACGCATGTGCCCTGGCTCCCCTACTCCATCTTACTTGCGTGTCCAAGTAGATTTTTGCTCAAACCCAAACGCGTGCGTGTTTTAGGCCGCCAATGTCCCAACCTGAAACAAGTTTAATAAATCCAAGCCATCCATCAGATGGGTCTAACCATGTAGATTCCCTTTTATTAAAATCAGTCCAGTTGAATTATCAGGTAAGCCAGCGTTCTAAACAGTTAAGGGATTTTTCTTTTTTATTCTTTTATTTTAATGGCAAGATGATCTTATCCGTCCATTTGTTCTAAACAATATGACCCAATTACCTGAAGGATGGCTTGGATTTAATACATGTATGACAAGTTGGCACGCATGTAGAAAGGCTGCTATACACGCGTGTAGGCTGTTATGCCCTCTCTCTCTCTCTCTCTCAAGTGGGGATATGCATGCTGAGAAAAGGAGAAGGGAAGATGGGAAGGAGGAAGAGGCGAAAAGGGGGGGATGGGCATCCATGGTAGGAGCGGATTAAATACTGAACCCTTCAGCAGCCAAAATGCTATTGAAGTGACGTGGTGACGTGACGTCGGTCGCAAGAATCGTTACCTCTGTTCAGTAGCCAACCTGCGTCCCAACTCTATTTAATTTAAAGAATTAAAACTCCTTGCTAAAATGCAGTCACATGAGTATTAAAAGTAGTAACATGTCTAAGTGGCACCTACCTTAATATTTTTGATAAATCTACTCTGGCCATCAATTTTTCTAAATTATGTTACAACATGGACCTAACAATGATATTGATCCAAACTTCCAGTGGGCTACACTATAGGAAAAGGTAAGGATTGAGCTTCTGCCATTGAAATATTCAAGTGGCCACAAAAGTTTTGGATTATGTTAATGTTTTTATACTTTCAGTGCATCCCAGTAGGAATGACCTTATGAACCATATGGATGACATATATACATCATGGTGGACCCAGGAAATTTTCCACCACATGAATTCCCCCACTTACTGTTTCCAGCTTTACGACCCGCATGAATTTTACATCTGTCTCATTTTTTATCCCACATTATCAAATGATATTGAAAAAATGGACAGAGTGGATTTCTCACAAATATCATGGTGTGCCCCGTTCGAAGGAAGTTCATGCAGATGGCTTTGGCTGCAATTGGAAACGGAAGCGGGTTGGCCTCTGAACCAGTAGGATATCACCTCTTCTTTGGGCCCCACCATGACATATGTGTTGTATCCACACCATCCATCCATTTGGAGAGATCATTTTAGGGAGTGAGCAAAAGAATTAGAAAGATCCAAAGTTCAAGTGGACCCCACCACAGAAAACAGTGGGAGGTGATGGTCACCATTGAAACCTTCCTAAGGCCGACCATGATGTTTATTTAAGATCCAACCTTTTTACAAGTCAAAAAGACATGGAATAAGGTATAGCATAAATATTAGCTTGATCGAAAGCTTCATTGGCCCAAAGAGGTTTTAATGGTAGGTGTTCAATCTCCATTGTTTTCTATGGGGGGTGCTTGAAATTTGGATCTTTCTCACTCTTTGGATTGTGCCCTCAAATGATATCATAAAATGGATGGATGGATGGATGGTGTGGATATAATACATGCATCATGGTGGTGTCTATGGAGAATGGTGACATCACTACAGTCGGGGAGCGAAGAAAAAGAAATGACTTTAAAATAATATTTACCCTTATGTGGTCGAGTGGGGGAGTGAGCAAAGAAAAGAAATGATTTTAAAATAATGTTTACCCTTATGTGGTTGAGTGCATACACCGACAAACGGAGAGAGACGTTGGGGAGAGAGCATTAATTGTAAGGAAACATGCTCTTAGTACCCATAGGTGGTAGGCTCTTAGGAGTTTCAACTCCCCGTCAAGGGTTCGAGTACCCATAGGTGGTGAAATTCCACCAGCGTGAGTGTGTGGGGTGTGTGTGTGCACATGTTTTAAATTTTTTTTATTTTTTTTTTTTTTAAAAAAAAAGAGGAAACATGCTCTTAGTATTCAACCAATTGTATTTCATAACATCACTTCAGTGGCATTTTGGCTATTGAAGCATTCAGTATCAAATCCGCTCCCGGTCCATGGTGGGTGTCCTCTCTCCTTCTTTCATTTTTATTTTTTTGTTGTTTTTGTTGTTGTGTGTGTGTAAGTAGGAATTGGGAAATGCAGAACTTGCAATGGGAGAAGGGACTGGAGTATCCATGGCACTAGAGTTTTTTTTTTTTTAAATAAAATGAATGCACTTGCAATCAAGCTTATGCAACATTTTCCAAGAGAAGAATCAATGAGTTTTGAGAGGACGGGCATGCAATGAATGCTGGAATGGCTATCTAGGAGAGTGTGTTGGGTGTGGCCCACCAAGTGGGACCCATAGAAGGTGGGTCACACACAAATATGTACAATTTTTAGTGTATTGATGGAATGCCCATAACTTCACTCTCGGGTGCCGGATTGCCACGCTGTTTTTGCCACTGTGACCACGGTTACTACACAGTCCTTATGAAAGAATGTTCATGCGGTCTTCCGGGACAAACTAACATAGTAATCCAGTCTATCCACGTGAAAGTGTGGTGATTGGATGAGGGACTCTTGATCTGGCAGAACGCCCATCAATGAGGGCACACTTTTAGAGAGATCGGGTCCATTCATCAGGTAGTGTTCATTGCGAACATGCAATATATAAAAGATTTGGTAGTAGATTCATCAAAGAGAGCCACACATGTTACATCAAATTAGGACCGTTGGACATCTTTTTTAGTGCCCATTTTTTCTTACAAGCTTCACCTGCCTGATAAGCAGACCAACAATATTTTTGGTCCATGTCATGTTGACACTGTACTTTTACCTGATGAATGGCCTAGATATATAAATACTCGCCTTGGTTGGATTTCCAGCATGTTTTCCACCCCTTCACGAGATCATGCAAAATCTGGTGGGTCTCACTGTGGATGATGGATACGTCAGTGCATGACCTAATGGGCACTTTACAACGACTAGGGATGGGCTTCAAATAAACATATGGGCTTATTTGGTTTGGCATGTCATGGGCCATGGCTGGGCTCAGGCCGGCGTTCTACCTTTTGTATGGGCTTGGAATGTCAGCTCGGCCCGCTTGGCCCATTGAGAGCCCTACTTGCACAAAGAGCCACGTGGACCATTAGTAGTCCGTCGTTAAATCCGGTTTTCTAGTTACGACACATTGCAAGACTTGAGCTTTTGAATTTGATTTATTTTCAATTAATGGCCCAAACGGTTTATATAATGGGTCCCACTTTGTACGGTGGATACCATTTAATAATATATCCCAAGATGGATCAGTTCAACCCATTACAAAAACCACGTTCTCTGTAAACAAAAGGACTTTGGACAGCTCACCGGGATTTAAGGGAAGGAGAGAGCAGCAAAGGGGCGTAGGTAGACCCCACCCGCGGAAACTCGGGGAGATTTACCCACAGCACCGATGAGCATGGACGCGGATTAGCTAGCGAAACTTGGTACTGAAGTGACGTCACCAAGTTCTGTGGCCCACCATGATGAATTTGTTGTATCCACACCATCCATTCATTTGGAGGTATCATTTTAGGGCGTGGGCCAATGAATGAGGCATATCGAAAGCTTGAGTGTACTCCACAGGAAAAAAGTGGGGAGAGTGATGACTACTGTTGAAACCTTCCTAGGGTCCACCATGACATTTATTTGAGATCCAACCTGTTTGTAGGTTAACAAATACATGAACCAAGGAAAAGCAAAAATATTGGCTTGAATGAAAACTTCTATGGCCTCTGGAAGTTTTTAATGGTAAGCGTTCAATTTCAGGCTTATTCTTTTGTATCGTGACATAAAATTATCTATTCAAATGGATGGACAGTGTGGATACAACTCATACATCATAGTGGGGCCAAATAACTTGGTTACGTAACTTAAGTAGAGTCTTGCTACTCAACCTATCTATTGAAGTGACGTTCCCTAGTTATGTGAATCCAACGATGTTTAATGTTTTGTATCCACCCCCAGTCATCCATTTGGAGAGATCATTTCAGGGTATGAGCCAAAGAATGAATCAGATCCAAATCTTGAGTGGACCCCACCACAGAAAACAATGGAGAGAATCACAACCATCATTAAGTACATATGATGGCCACAAAGGTTTTCGATTAAGCTAATATTTGTGTTTTTACTTCTTTAATATCTATGTTAACTTCTGAACATGTTGGATCTCAAATAAACATTGGTGGACCTTAGGAAGGTTTCAATGGTCGGCATCACTCTCCCCACTATTTTCTATGGTGGGGTCCAATCCAGCTTTGGATTTGCTTCATTCTTTTGATCACGCCCTAAAATGGTCAGTTAGATACAACACATACACCATGGTGGCCCCCACAAAATTGGGTGATGTCACTTTGGTGGGTGTCACTCTCCCCACTGTTTTCTGTGGTGGGGTCCACTCTGGCTTTGGATTTGTCTTCCTTAAGGATAACTACTCCGAATCTACGAAGCTTTTCTGGACTCCTCATGGAGACTTCTTGAATCCACGAGGAAAGAAAGTAAGAAAATAGAAATAAATTTTAATAAATTCAAATTTTCATTGATTAATTGAAATAAATGAGTCCACATCCCTTTAAATAGGGATATTACCAAGCAATATTAGAGAAATCAGAAATAAATTATAACTAAAGCTCCCTAAATTTCATAACTTACTATAAATAGTAAATTTACTTTTATAGTAAGTATCCTATGTGGCTTAACCACATTATTCTGCTAATTATTCTAAGCACTTTTGATGTTGGACATAACTCCTAAAACCTAACGAATGAATAGTTATAATCAAACTAAAACTTACTATTTATAGTAAAAACGGAACTAAACATGGAATTTAGTCATCGATAAGATGGAATCTTGCAAATTCGGCGTAGGTAACCCGACTGAGCCAGGTTGGTTGGCTAAAGTAGGTCGTCCTACCCCAAAATCATATATGATACGTCAAGTAACTCTTTTCAGTTTTTGAGATATGCATGTTTTAAGGTTTTGATAGTCTTAATAACGTTTACGTCTAATCGGGCCTTCTCTAGTCCATCTTGGACATGAAACTATCCACAACTCACTCTACATCAGTCCCCTTTACTTCAAAAGAACTCGTCCTCGAGTTCTCGTGCTGCTTCAGTTCATAATACTATGTTTGATGCAGCATAACAATACCTGAATCAAAAGTTATGATCAATTTATGGTCCGTCTCCTTTTAGTTCAACCATTCTAAGAATGTATCTATGACACATTTTACGTCAAACCCCTCCGCTTGAAAAAAACTCATCCTCGATTTACTAAAGGGACTTGGTTCATAATTCTAAGATAACTTTTGATGTCGATGTTTATTAACCATTTTCTTGTACTTGGCATTAGATTCTTGAGCTATCACAATACATGTACTCATACTTTTCTTGACTTGACTAATATCGATCATATCCTTCACTCCTTCCTTCAAGATCTGATATTCTTTCTGATTCACCTGATAATGAAGGTAGTTTGGCAAACTAGCCCTGAGGATAAGGCCTATGCGATGTTGGATATCCCTCATAAGGGGCAATCCATCGAGTGAATCTTCTATACATAATAATTCATTAAAACTAGGAAATTCGGCCTTACCTCGATAGTATCTTTCGATATGATATAAACAATCTCCTCTATAGACTGGTTGTCGGGTAAAGCCGTCATCAAGGTCCTTGTCCATAGAACTCGCATTATCTGGTATAGCCCTACGATTTACCACTAATAGTTCTTTACGAAAATCGAGGTTGTGTGATAGAGCAACCATGGGTGGTTGAGCATCACATAGGCTCATGGTAGAATTAGCACATCCACAATATGGTTGAGGGTTGCCTACAGCTCTTGCATAGTCAACTGACTCTCTCGATTGAAAATTTTCATTCTTTACGACAGATAATGAATCCCTGGATCACCGTACACAAGATTTTTATTCATACCTTCCTTGTTTGTCATTAGCCCGAAGGGAATCTTCGCTTTGATATCAATAGACGCAGGGATGAACGTGATGAGGTCAATCACCATCTTCCTCAAGTATAACTACTTCGAATCCATGGAGCTTCTCTAGACTCGTCACAAAGACTTCTCGAATCCATGAGGAAAGAAAGCAAGGAAATAGAAATAAATTCTAATAAATTGAAATTTTCACTGATTAATTGAAATAAATGACTTCACAACCCTTTAAATAGGGATACTAAGCAATAAGAGAGAATTCAGCAGTAAATTATAACTAAAACTTCCTAAAATTCATAACTTATTATAAATAGTAAATTTACTTTTATAGTAAGTGTCCTATGTGGCTTAACCAAATTATTCTGCTAATTATTCTAAGCACTTTTCATATTGGATACAACTTGTAAAACCCAACGGATGAATAGTTATAGTCAAACTAAAACTTACTATTTATAGTAAAAATGGAACTAAACATGAAATTTGGCCATCGATAAGATGGAATCTCGCAAATTCGGTGCGAGCAACTGGTACATCGAGTAACTCATTCCAGTTTGCGAGATATGCCTATTTCAAAGTTCTGATAATTTTGATGACTTCTGCATCTAATCGGGCCTTCTCTAGTCCATCTTGGACATGAAAGTGTCTGCGACCCACTCTACATCATGATCCTAGCCCTTGTGATGGTGAATGCCATTGGGATTCATGCCATCAATGCCAGCCCCGGCTTTCCGGAAGGCACACATACAGAATCCTATTCTGGGGATCTCTTGAAAAACACGGAGTACACATTAAGATTAGAGGATGATGGCGATCTAGTGCTGCTGAAGGAGGATTGGGTGATATGGAGCTCCGACACCCATCCATCGTCCAAGATATGCGTGCTGGCGTTCCGGCCCCATGCCAACCTTGTGATCTTTCTTCCTTTTTTTTTTCTTTTTTTTCTTTTTCTTTTTTTTTTTTTTAAATCCAACGCAAACACATTTATATTTCAAAAAAAAAAAAAATTTTTTAAATCACTTGGGTGAAAGAGACCAACTCTCTAAGAGAAATAGAGAAAGAACCATCCAGCCATCTTTGATTGATCTACAATTTCCATCAACCAAGAACACCCTCTAAACACAGAAGAGAAGTACGCAACTTGGGTGAAACCATGGTTTCAACCCTACTTAGGATGCCAAAATTCAATGAGAAGAAACAGAGCATATCTCTTGCCAAATCATCCTCAGCGTCACCGTTCAATTGTCTCCATTGCCCAACAAACAGTTCTCAGTCAGCGTCTAATGAGCAGATCTCTTCTCCAACAACTCATTGTTGGCATTTCCAATGATCTTTTCTTTCAACATAATCTTCAGCCGCCTCAAGCTCTTCTTGTCTAATGACCTCTCTCTTCTGTCCTCGCACTAATTCACGTCTTCAACCACAGCAGTCATCACCTTCCTAAAGCTCCCAAACTCCTTCGGTTTCCTTTTTCCACTGTCCCCGCCCACATTGTTATTCTCCTTGTCAGCATTCTCCAAAACCTTGCCCTTGATTGGCGTCCATTTCTTATTCGACAAGCTCAGCCTCAGAGACTGATTGCTCTTATTTCCCAACATTTTCCCAGAATTCTCCTTGTCAGCATCCTCCAAAATCTTGCTTGTGATCGGCGTCCGTTTCTTATTCGACAGCCTCAGAGACTTGCTCTTATTTCCCACATTTTGCCGGAATCTGATGCATCACCTATGTTAGACCTCAAAGTCATTGGAGTCTGACTCACAGCATGGGCCAGCGGCACGAACAGGAAGGAGGGGAGTTACATCCTGGCCTTAACAGAGGGCGGCAATCTTGCCATCCACGGCCCGAGGATATGGGAAACGAAAACGGGTGAGTTCGACGGTGGAGATTTCACGGATCACAAGGTTAGACAGGGTAGTGGCATGGCTAACGGTGACGATGGTGCGTTCATGGTGATCAGTGGCCAAGATAGAGAGAAGGTGATCAAGCGTGCATGATCAACGGCGTGTTTTGTGTGTAGTTTAACGTGATGCTAAAACAGGCTGTCCATGCAAACATTTTATTTTATTTTGGTATCTTACTTTCCATGCTTTAGATCTGGGCATGTAGTTTACTAGTATTCAGAGCCGTCCAATCATGATCATTTCTTGTTAAATATAGATAATTGGTCATTAATATCCAACCGTCCATTTTTATTCTCGAGGATCGTAACCCACACGTGTGCAAGGATTGCCAAAGTAGCACACAGATGGGTCCCACTATGTAGACGTTCTAGCACAAAAATTGGGCTGATCTGCTGGTAGGGGCCAAACGGGCACATTTTGTGATAGCAATGGGTCGCAGAAAAAGAAAAGCATGCACGTGGCTTCTAACATTGAGATTTGGACAAGGAAATCTACACGGTGGGGCCCGTGTGATGGATGGCTTGGATCACACATGCATGAGACGATCGAGTTAACATATGAGATAGTGTTTGCCCATATTTCATAATTTACTATGACAAATGATTTTATATATCCATATCAGTACGTGTACACAGCTTATGGATAAGGGTAGATGATAAGGTGGGCCATGAACAAAATGAATTCGGTTGATTTATATCTCCACATGACGTGGCAGGCTAATGTGCCAATCAGGTCCACATATATGCAAGGCCTAGCATTGATGGTTTATTGCTAAAAAATACACTTACTTGACAATCCTATCTATTATCTGTCTATTAAAGAAACGGTGGAAAACAATTATATTATCAGTGGATAAACTGTAGAAAAGTAAGGAATTGGATTCTAGCTCTCAAGGACTTAAGCCATCTAACTTTTTCGGTGGATCCGATACAATCAGTCCATCACGCTGGCACGTCCCCTTGGGGAGGGCATCCACCTGCGGCTGCCGTTGCCATAGCTGAGAGAGAGAGAGGGAACAATATGAAGATGGAATGACAACCGTAGGTTTATGTATGGGGCCACCATTATGTACATCTTTCATCAAACCCGTTCATCAAATGTGACTCATCGGGATGAAAGGAATATACAAAACCCAGGCAGGTAGCAACGCTTGAACTTAGGTTTATGCACAATTTATATTGTTCCAATTGGTGTAGCTCATCTAGGTATTTTATCAGGCTGAGATTTTGTATGTGGGGTGAACATAAGAGTCATCACCTGATGGACGGAGTGGATTTCACGTGTAAAACATGCTGGGCTGAAAGAGCTAGTTTTTGGTTTTTTGATTCCAAACACTCAAAATCAGCGGAGAATCCAATAAGCGTTAGTAGTAAAACAATTACGGTGGTTTGGACCTACCATGTTGCATATATATGTATAATCCTAATTTAAAATTATTTTAAAAAAAAAAAAAAAGATCTTCCACACAGGTGGGCCACACCACCAGGGTACAATGGATGGGATGCCAAGCATTAATGTTTGTTTGTGGGGCTTACCATAGTGTATCTTCCAGCAAACCCGTTAGTCAGGTGTAATTCACAGGATGAAGTGAAAACACAAAAATCAGCATCATCTAAATATCTTACAGGCTAGACTCTACGAAGATGAGAGGTTTTGCTAGCAGTTTTACATTGTTACCATGGTTTACCAGTCAATAACCCACACGTGTGCAAAGATTTCCAGTGGCAATCAATGTGCCAAAGTCGTACACAGATGGGTCCCACTATGTAGACGTTCTAACCCAAAATTTGGGCTGATCCACTGATCGGGGCCAAACGGGCAATGGGGCCCATGTGATGGATGGATTGGATCACACATGCATGAGACGATCGAGTTAACATATGAGATAATGTTTGCCCATATTTTCAAGGAAGGTAATGCTCCAACGGATGCCTTAGCTCGCATGGGTAGCAATAGCCAAGCTTCCATATTTTTTGATCTTTTTTCCTGATCTTCTTCCTCAAGTCAGAAGGTTCCTCTTCCTAGATAAGGTGGGCCTAGGGGCAATAAAGGAGTGTTAGAGTGATGCTTTGGTCTCCTTTTCTTAGGGTTATTCAGGTTTACGTCTTCATTAAAGATGGTCGAAGGATAGTCCTTGTCCCTTTAGCACCAGAGAAATACTCCAAAGTTTCTAAAGTGGAGGGGAGCTCCCTCTTGACCATTCGAGATTTCGTAGAGGAATTCAAGGAAGTCGGCGAAATATACACCGTAATGGTAAAGGGCGAGGAATCGAAACCTTTAGACATTCCTCCAAGCTTAAAGCATTTTCTAAACGAATTTAAAGAAGTCTGGCCCAAAGATTTACTCGATGAATTGCCTCCCGTGAGGGACATCCAATATCACATAAGCCTTGTCCTTTAGGCTAGCTTGCCCAACCAACCTTACTGTCAGGTGAGTCAAAAAGAAATGACCCTCACTAACAAGTGAGTCAGTACGAATGAAGAAATTGATCGATATTAGTCAAGTCAAGGAAAGCATGAGAACATATATTGTGTCAGCTCAAGATCCTAATGGCAAGTATAAAAAAATGACTAATAAACATTGGTATGAGAAGTTATCCCAAAATCATAATCCAACTACCTTTAGTAACTTGAGGACAAATTTTTTATTTTTATTTTTAAGTGCAGGAGTTTGACGTAAAATGTGTCATAAATAGGTTCTTAGCATGGTTCAACCAAAAGAAGGTGGACCGTAAATTGATCATAACTTTTGATCCAGGTATCGTTACAACACACATAATAGAGTATCAAAAACTGAAGCACGATGACAAGTTCTTTTGAAGTAGAGAGGACTGATGTAGAGTGGGTCGCGGGCTCTTTCATGTCCAAGATGGATCAGAGAAGGCCCGATCAAAGGCAGAAGTCGTCGAGACTGTCAGAACCTTAAAACATGCATATCTTGTAAACCGAAATGAGTTACTCGACGTCCAATATATGATTTTGGGGTAGGACAAGCTACTTTAGCGAACCAACATAGATATACCAGGTTGCCCATGCCGAATTTGTGAGATTCGATCATATCGACAGTCAAATTCCATGTTTATTTTCGTTTTTACTAATTTTAGCAAGTTTTAGTTTGATTATAACTCTTCATCCGTTGGGTTTTAAGAGTTGTGTCCAACATGAAAAGTATTTAGAAAAATTAGGAGAATAATGTGGTTAACCCATATAGGACACTTAATATAAATAAAAATTTACTATTTATAATAAGTTACAAATTTTAGGGAGTTTTAGTTATAGTTTAATTCCTAAACTTCTTCAGTATCTTGGTATTCCTATTTAAAGGATTGTAGACTCGTTTATCAATGATCGACAAGTTTCTTTTATATATTTTAAATTTATTTATTTATTTTGAAAAATCTCTGTGAGGAGTCCAGAAAAGCTCTGTGAATTTAGAGTGGTTATCCTTGAGAAAGACGGTGATCGACCTCATCACGTTCATCCTTGTGTCAACTTCAATGATAAAGATAATCAGTTTATTAAAAATTTCTTACTGTGGCCCATCTTGGGTAAAACTCAGTACATGGATGGTTCTGATCACGATCTAGGCAGAACTGACTTGGGAAAGAGATGATGCTAGTAGAATGTCCTATAATTTTTTCATCGGAAGAATTGAAGAATTGAAGAAATGACAAAAAATTGGTGATTTTTCCTAATTTTTGCGAAGATGGCCAATACCGAATGCATGCGGTATCCTGTCCGTCCACATGTGATCTTGGAACATGTGTATATTATAGCAGGTGGGCTATATCTAAAGCTGTTAATAGGCGGGCCGGGCCAAGTATATATCCGAGCCTGGCCTCCAAAATCAAACAGGCCCGAGTTTGGTCTGTGATGATTTCGCTCGAGCCTAGCCATCCTATTTTGTGCAAGATCTGGGCTGTCCATATGGTGTAGCGGATCATGCATGATATTCACAAAAAAAAAACTAAAAAACAAAAAAACAAAAAATAAAAAATGGACTTGAATTCTTAAACGGGTCTGGCTGTGCTGATGGGCTCTCGGATAGCTCAGCCCGGACAAATAAATAAACTGGCTTTACTTTTCCATTCGTGCCGGGCCCATGGGTCTAGTATTTCAGCCCAAAACTCCACAGGCCAGCCCGGCCCAATGACAGCCCTGACTACGTCAGGATATATATCTCCAAACTCAAAGTAGGCAAAATATCTAATGAACGGCTAGAAAAGGATTTTATTAATTCTCCACACAACTATTAATTCACATTCGGGGCTAGTAGAATGTCCTATAATTTTTTTAAAGAGTTCGCTTGGATGTCAGGGGTTTGGAGGGGCCCACAATATCCTGGTACTGCCACAATCACGCTGGTGGCATAAGACCGTGTGACAGACCTGTTGAATATTCACACATGCAAGACGCTGGCCGACCGAAACAAAAATACAATGAGGTTACGTGCACCCTATCCAGCATTCACGTGCTCTAATTAGCAGAAGTAGACCCACAGTGCAAAGAGCAAAATCGAACACAGACAATAGGCCACAGAAGTTTTGAATAGGCTAATATTCTGTTCATCTTATATATGAACGGTTTGGATGGCATATAAACTTCACCGTGGACTCCAAAAGGTTTCAACGGTAGGCATTTTCCTACCTAATTTTTCCTGTCAGGTGGCCCACTTAAGTTTTTGATCTTCATAAACATTTTTAGCATATGTCTTAAGAAGAGTTGGAAAAATGGATGGACCAGATAGATTTATCACAAAGACCACAGTGGCCCCACCTATCTTCGGACCGGAAGCGGATTGGCTGGTGTACCTCACACCAGCTATATTGCTGCAGTAGGTACGTGTCGTGGGAAGACGAGCACTGACGCTCCTCGAGCTCCATGTTGTACGAACGGTTCAAAGGAGATTAAAGTTACATGGCCCCACAGTGATGTATTTATTATATCTATACCGTTCATCTATTTTTAGATATCATTTTAGAGGATTAGCCAAAAAAGAATCGTATATGAAGATCATCTGGACCACACCACAAATAGAAGCAGAGATAATGATTTTCATTGATAAACAATTCGTAGGGCCCACCATAAAGTTTATTTTTCATCCAATTTGTTCGTAAGGTCACAGAGACCTGAATTAAGAGAAAAAGAAATTTCATAGTGATCCAAAACTTCTATGGCCCCCAAAAGGGTTTCAATGGTAGACGTTCAATCACCCACTGCTTTTTGCAGTGTGGTCCACTTGATAGCTAGATCTATCTTATTTTTCAAGACTTAAGACGAGCTGGCCAAATGAATGTACCGTTTGGATATAAGCATACCTCATGATCTGACCCAAATCATTTGCTGACGTCAATACTGCAGCTATATATCGAAAACGGATTGGCTACTCCCCCTGCTACCAGCCCCGTGGCTGATGGTCGGTGCTCTGTGGGCCCCACTATGATGTATATATTTCATCCATTCCGTTCATCCATTTTTAAAGATCATTTTAGGGCTTTATGTAAACAATTAGAGGGATAAAAATCTTAAGTGGACCACACCACAGGAAAATAAGAGTGATTGGATATCCACCATTTAAATCCTCCTACGGCCCACTATACTTTTTATTTGACATCTAATCTGTTAATTAGGTCGTACAGACTCAGATGAAGGAGAAAAACAAAGATCAGATTGATCCAAAACTTTTATGGCCCCAAAAAAATTTTTAATGGTCGAAGTTCATTCAACACTGTTTCCTGTAATGTGGTCCAGTTGGGATCGGGATGTACGCATTTTTTTTCTTATACACAAGATGATCTAGAAAACTATTTGGACGGAATGGATGAAACACATACATCATGTGGGGCCCACAGAGCACCGACCATCAGCCAATATTGGCTGGTGGCAGGGGGAGTAGCCAATCCGCTCCCCTATGTATCTGCTGAGGTACACTTTCCCTTCGGACCTGCGGTCGGCTGTCCCAGGAAATCCGCTTCCAGCAAAATCAAGATTCCTTTGGGAGGATACTCACAGTACCTCCCACGACTCTCATGCGCACATGCTGTACTGCACGCACTCCGTGTCCATACAATAATATACAAAAAGATACAAAGGTGTCATCAGTGGCGCGGATTGGTTAGTCGGGGTGACAGCTTAGTGGGTGAGTTTCAGATTGTGGGCCCACCTTGATGTGTCTGTTGTATATCCACTCCGGCCATAATTTTTTCCAGTTCAATTTGAGGCATGGTTCAAAAAATGAAGCAATTCCAAATTTCACCTCGGCCACACCACAAGAAACATTGATGATTGAATGCCCACCACTAAAAGTTCCTAGGGCTTACCTTAATGTTTATTTTACATCCAACCTGTTTATAATGTCACACGGACCTGATTAAAGGAAAACACAAATATCAGGTTGATTCTAAATTTTTGTAGCCCACTAGAAGTTTTCAATGTCCAATGACCATTGTTTCCAATGCTGTGGTCCACTTGCAATTTATATATTCTTAATTTTTTTATCCATGCATTGAAATGATCTGGAAAAAACTGATGGACGGAGTGGATATTAAAAAAATAATAATAAATAAATAACATCAAGGAGGCCCTGTTGTCAGGTAATCACCAACTGAGCTGTTTCCCCCACGTTGACGTAATCCGCGCCAGCCCATCACTGCCTTATATATATCTTTCTGACAGCATCCATAAAAGGCAAATAAATATTAAGTGACAGCATAAATTTTACCATGCAACCACTTAGGCATTTCATCAAACACATAAGCATCTATAGGGTATTACGTTAACTAAAGTATTAAATCAAATATGTGGGCATATATAAAGTTATACAATCACTTAGGTAATAAACCAAGCATGTGAATATTGACAAAGCAATACATTCTACCATTTAGACATTTAATCGAACATGCGAGCATCCATATCCAACCAATAGCATATAATACAATCAAACATGCAATATGAATATGCTAACTATTACAACTCATTCAACATAAGACATCATTAACTAAGACCTTTAAAGTTTGATAAATGGAAACCTAGACATAATGGTCTGCACTTGTGACGATCCACTCGACTCACGGCGCTCGTAGGGTTTGGGATTTGAAAAAAATCATAAATTCCTATACAAACACCAAGAAATACGTGAGATCCATGCAATTCATCCTAGAAAAACCTTAAGTTGGGAAGTAAGTTTGTTTCTTACTTCCTAATCATGAATGAAGTGTATTCGGTGGAGAAAAATGATCGATATTAGGGCTTTGATTGAAGGAAATCAATGAAGGAAAGCTCTAAAGCCCCCTCACTCCTATTCTCGCTCTTCTTCTCTTCTTCTTTCTCTCTCTTTCTCTTTTTTCTCTTTTGGCAAATGCAAATTCGTATGGGGAGAGTGGGTGCCCAAATAAGGACTTTATATAGTGTCAAATGTTGCACAAATAGCTCTAATGACCATTTATTCATTATACTAACCTTAGAGGGGGTTATTTTCAACCAATGGAACCCGTTGGGAGGTGTAAGAGTCAATCTAAGGCATAAGATAAATGCCTCAATAGGCGATTTATATTTGAACACAACCATTTGATGATCGGGTTTATCGATTAAACAGGAAGACCCTAACTTAGATCGACAGTCACCGATGATCGATTGGAGTCGTGGCTATACGGATATGTGTGGAAAAATATCTTTAGTCGGTACCTCGAATTTGGCCATGAACCGATGATCTGAAAGTTATAACTTTACAAAAGAACAATGGACTTATTTCACTTAAGTTTCAAATTTTTATATAAGGTATTCACATAACTCAAGCACTCACCTTGCAAGTCCAAGTTGAATGATTCAAGCGCGATCTCGGCTCGATGTCCCGCGATGGACGTCAAGCCCACTAAGACGAACATATTTCTATAACATCAGGTTTAGTAGCCCACTAATGAGCGGTCTATAACTTGTTTGGATACTTAGGGTATTTCTGGAATGAATTGGGTATCGATATTTCTTGTGCGCAATTATTAGGGTTTGGATTATCTAAGTTCATAGTGTAGCCTATTCGCAACTACCAGAAATGACGATTCAGTTATAATCACTCTAAGCCGTTGGTTCTTAGGGTAAAGGGATAAGTAGGTCAGTTTAGTTTGTTAATTAAGATCTGACCCGTAATTGTCTCGACTTTTGGTAGGTCTTTATTTAGTTACAGGTGTTTCGATTAGTCAGTGATAGGTCGGCTAGATTTGGGCCCCATGTGACCAAATAATGTGGCTAATTAAACTTGGTGTTTAAGTGATCGACCGAATTCATTGGCTTCTTACGGTTGATTAATTGGATTCGTGCGGTTCTTTACCAGTACTACCCGCATATGGGCTCACTTCGAACGTCAAGGCTAATAAGCGGCAACATAGGCTAGTCCTATCAAAAGTTTTTAAGTGTTTTTGAAAATTCAAAATAGCAAAAATCTAGGACGTTACAGAAATTGTTGTAGATGTCTTAAATTTATAAATAATAAGGTTTGTCGATGTCATCGACAGACCACTCGATATCATCGACAAACCACTCGAGAGTTCGCTGTCATAGGAAAAAAAATTGAAAAATCCATATTTTATTACTGGAACATTTTAGTATTTTACTCGGTGACATTGAAGGAGTTCGATTCCATTGACATATCGTCAATGCCATCGAAGTGCCATCGAAGGTGCCACCAAGCGCGTGCATAGAATTGCACATGTGTGGGATTTATTTCTTATTTCGATTGTAATTCTCATGAAAACTTATATAATGGTTATAATCGGGATTTGTGAGACATAAATGGCTTTCTAATTCATTCCTAGGGTTTCAAGGGTGCATAGGTTGGGCTTGTGAGAGAGATTCAAGGCTTGTATGAATTAGTAATCTCCATCTCTTGTAATTTTATCCTTTTATAGTGCATTGGTGTCGCTTTGTGCTGTGGTTTTTTTCGTGTAAAATTCGAGTTGTTTGTGTTTGAACTTGGTTGCGCAATTGGAATACCTTGCTTGATTCATTTATACGTACTTTTATAGTTCCCAAACATTATTTAGTAATTATAATAAATATTTTCACATTTTTTATTTTCACCTAGATTTTTCATCACCAGCGTAAGAAAATTGTCAAATTTTTGAAAATATCCTGAAAATTCATCAGGTGGCTCATGCCCTGGCCCAAAGTAAGGCCAGATCACCGAGCTTTTGAGCCGTACATTGAAAGTTTTGACCCAATCATCTTTCGAAACTGTCGATTTTTCTCATACAATTACAGCTTGTGAAATTATTAACCATTTATGGGCCTCTTTAAAATAGTACATGTTTCTCATACACGTCGGGACCAACCAACAATGTAACTTGCCTTGCATATGCCTGATTTTAGCACCAGTGCATGCTCGTAAACGTCCGAGATCCTGGATGCACATGCACATGTGCTGAAAGTCATCTCAGCACTCCCTCCTCCCACCAAGTCATTCTCTGAACAGTAGAAAATAGAAAATAGTCGGTGATGCCTACCTTGTTTAAATCAATCAAAGATGTTGTGGGTCCTTTCTATGGATAAGGGACATAGAATTTAAAATGATTTTCAAAAAGCTACCTCATTGAACAATATGATTATCATCGCACTTGCATATCTTTAACTGGTGCACTTTAGGCGGGCGTGCAAGCGATTGGTCCTTAGCGTAGGTGGGCTTCAGCATGATATCTATGTAAAATCCACTCAGACCATCAGGTGTGTTGCTTCATTTTAGGATAATGGTACAAAAAATTATTATATTTGTGAATTAGGTGGACCACATGATTGGAAATAGTGTACACGGTAACAGTTGCCCCCAAAATTTTGACCTTAGTATGGTCTACTTGAACCACTGATGGGCGTGAATTTTAGACCCCGGGCTTAAATTTTCGTGTGGCATCTAATGGTTGGATTGGATTTCATATAATCATTATTGTGGTCCCTATGAATATTAAGAGCGGACATCTCTCTTATTAGGAGGGATGGGATGGATTTTAAGGTTATGATGGTGGTGTCGGGGGATTAGTTTAAGATCCATGGGATTTTACCTTCCAATCCTTTCCAACCTGTCCAACCAAACACGCCCTAGGCACACTTGAACAGGATTAGGAGGGATGATATCAATTTTAAGGTAATGATGGTTATGTCAGTGGATTGGCTTAAGATGATCAATGGGTTTGCTATATCTCGGGACAAGTTCATAGGGTCTGTTTGGCTCACTTGGCTTGGCGTATCCTAGGATTTTACCATCCCATCCCTCCTAATCCTTCTAAATCCGCCCAGTCAAACAAGCCATGTTTTCTTTGGTGTGATTCACTAGAATTGTGAGTTAACTTGATTTTTTGGTGTTGGGCTTAAACTGGAATTATGCATCTAATGGTTGGAGTAGATTTTGCATACACTGGGTTCTTTAGAAATTAAGTTCTGCATTCTATCTCCAACTCTACCCAAAGATTATTGGGATAAAAAAGAAAAGAATAACATGAGACGCTGCAATTGATCTTGATAAGGCCCACCATGATGTTTTATGTGCGACCCACTCTGACCATAAGATATTTAGTCCCATATTACGCCTAGAGGCAAAAAATCAAGCTACCTTGTGATTTTAGTGGGCCGCACAAAAGAAAATAGTTGGAAGAGTGACGTCCACCTTGGATTTTTTATAAGTCCACCATGAAAATTGTACAAAATCCACTCCAACCCGAAATACTAAATAAGTCGTTGGGCTATAGTATACTGAGTAAACTATGTAGGGCCCAACGGAATGTATGTCTTATCCACATGGTCCATTCATTTTTCTAGCTCATTTTAGCACATTAGAGCATAAATCAAGCATATCCAAAGCTCAAAGTGGCCCACACTATAGCTACAGTGGGGAAAAATGTCTATTGTTAAAAACTTCTTGGTAGCCAGGGACATTTTAGAACTAGTTGATATTTGTGTTTTCTCTACGTCCATGTTTATGTAACCTTGTGAATAAGCTAGATGGCAAATAAATAGTCTTGTGGCCCAAAGAAAGTTTCAATGGTGGACATCATTAACTCCACTATTTCCTGTGGTGTAGTTCACTTGAGCTTAGGATATGCTTCAATTTTGGGCTCATGCCCTATAATAATATGGTAAAACGGATGGACGGTTTGGATCAGACACATACATCATGGAAGTTCCCCAAAGAGTTTCCTCAGTGCACTATAATGTACTGAGTTCGTAAACAATGCCAGTCTACTCCCACTATCATATTAAATAATAATAATTTCGCCGAGTGGCTCAAAAATCATACCGATTCATGATTCACGTGGGTTTTTAAATCATTACTCCTGTCCGACACAGAGTAGCTGCTGTTGGCAGCACTACCCCAGCGATGGTGCATTATTACGGTTGTTGCAGTCTAATTGTAGTCCGTGATTGTATAGTGCATTAGATAATGCGTCGATGGACCAAACACCAGCAAAAGAGGAAAAAAGCAGGAAAGTCCAAACAGAGGATCCGGACTCGCATTATTGATGTTGTCGGACATACGGCAGATCCAAATGGAAGCGGATTGGCTGGTGCACCGCGGACGCGGATCATACACTGCCAGGTTGAGCGGCGAGACTCTGCTACTGAAGTGGCGTGACGGATTTCCGTGGACCTTGCATCCACAGCTTTTATTCCTCCGGAGATATCATTTTTAGGAACGAGCCAAAAATGAGGCAGATTTAAAGTTATCATGAATCTAAAACTAGTAGGAAGACTGATGCCCACCGTTGAAGCTTTCCTACGCTTACTATGATGTTAGAAAGTTAACAAAGATATTAAAGTACGGATAGCATAATATCAGTTTGATGGAAAACTTTTGTGGTCTTTGGAAGTTTTTAACGGTCACGTCACTCTCCCTGCAGTAAGGTCCACTGGAGCTCTGGATGTGAATTATTCTTTGAATCTTATCTTAAAATGATCTCCGATGGGCGTGGATACGAAACATAGAGAGCCTACGGAACTTGCTGACGTCACTTCAGCAGCAGTCTCGCTGCTCAACTAGGCGGTAGCCAATACACGTTCGCGTACCGTACATAGAACGTGTCGTGGTAAGACGAGCGTTGCAGCTCCTCGATATCCAAGTTGTACGAATGACTCAAAATAGCTCAAAGTTAGACGTACTCTACCAAAATGTTTTATTTACTGTATCCATGCTTGTGATATTATTTTAAAGCATTATACTAAAAATGATTCAAATCCAAAGCTTAAGGGACCACACCAAAAATAGTAGTGGGACAATGATTCTCATTGTGAAAATGTTCGTAGGCCCACCATAGTGTTTACTTCCCATCAAATCTATTCATAACGTCACACGGACACGGATGAAAATAAAAATATATCATATTGATCCAAAACTTCTGTGACTCCTAGAACCGTTCTAGACCACACCACCGGTCTGTTCTTCAAGCTAAAGTTTAAGTCTTTATATTGTTGGAAACACTAGAATATATGAGTGGAGAGGGGTTGGTTGTCTCGGTTCGTATGGGTTTGCTGTTGGAGTGAGTTGAGATGGTTTGGAAACCCATCCAGGTCTTCCTTTTATAGGCTATGGTGGATAGGGGTTATGGTCCGAGACTTAAATTCCATTAAGTCATTTCTAGCTATTAGAAAACTAGCCGTTTTATGGCCGTTTTCTGACTTGTTGTGCATAGACCATCAAGCTGCTGCATGCTGATTGTTGTGAGACAATGCAGGCAAAGTGCACCACTAGCGTCTCTACAGCTACACTGCCTCACATGCCCACGCCCTCGCACCGAGCCCGTGACCGAGATCGAGACCGAGCCCGTGCCCGAGCGCGTACGCACTAGAACACGCAAGGTCCATAGTCCACGAAGTAGGTTAGTAAATATTATAATACTCCACATCCTTCATATAAACCACAGATTTTTCTCTTCTCTTTTCTATATGGGACTATTCTCAAAAAACTCGTAGAAAAGTGTTTTTCAAAACAAGTTTTTACATTATATTTTATTTTATTATTAAAATATTTTTTATTAAAATCAATATTTTTGCAACAATCCCCCACTTGATTTTATAAAAATATTTTCTCGGTTAAACAATACTGCCAGAATAATTTTCTTATAAGCATAAAAAAAGATATTTTTCGATTTTAATCTTTCCTTAGTGTAAGTATTTTAAAACTCTGTTGAAATGACTGGTAACCGCAGCTTTGAACCAGTTATTCCTATATAACATAATTAGAAATACCATACACATATTCGCTATGTGTTTGTTAGAGTTCTCACAATTTTGCTCAGCACAATTAATGGCCATGTGCTTATCCTAATTCGTGAACGATCCCGGGAGAAAACTCCTAACTCTCATGAGAGACGGCACCATCTCTATGTTCATATAGGTGAAATCCTTCCAGTATCTCCGTTACTATAAGATACTTGTCCTTATAGACTGGATTTCATTAAGAGTTCTAAGACTCAACCCTCTATCGTAACGCTCAGCACTTATCTATTATGGATGAGGTTTTATAATTTTAGTGCTGAAAAACTTTTCACATATCAGTGACTTGTTCTTACCCATTAAACTCAAAATTAGAGATTTTCTGACTTTAGGTTGGGTTACCATCACTGGTGGAACTTTGGTTGAAGAGTTTCAACCCCATCCCTCTAGATGTAGCCTTTACTACCTCTCTCGGTAGAGGTTTAGTGAAAGGATCTGCCAGGTTATTGCTTGATTTCACATAAGAAATAACAATGATTCCATCTCGAATCAATTGTCTGACATAATCATGTCGAAGACTAATATGTCTAGACTTACCATTATAAGTCCCGCTATAGGCTCTAGCTAATGTGGCTTCACTATCACAATGTAGTGACACAGCCGATATAGGCTTTACACAAAGGAATTTCTAATAGAAGATCCCTTAGCCACTCAACCTCTTTGCCAGGGCTATAAATTCAGACTTCATAGTCAAGTGCATTATGCAAGTCTGTTTCTTGGATCCCCAAGATACAGCTGCACCTCTTAGGGTGAATACCCATCCTGTAGTAGACTTGTTGTCCCCTGCACTCGATATCCAGCTCGCATCGGTATATCCTTCCAATACTGTAGGAAACTCTGAATAGAATAGTCCTAAGTCTTTGGTTGCTTTTAAGTGACCAAGGACTCTACTTATTGCATTCCAGTGTTCAGTACTGGGGTTACTAGTAAACCTACTAAGTTTACTCATAGCATATGGGATATCTGGTCTAGTGCATTGCATATCATACATAAGACTCCCTATAACACTCACATATTCCAATTGTGCAAATGTTCTTCCGGTATTGTAATCAAATGACGTTTTTTGCTTCTTTTATATTTATATGGTTAAACTTGTTTAGTATCTTTTCAATATAATGAGATTGACACAAAGCATAACCCTCATAATGTTTTTTAACTTTGATACCTAGGATGGTATCAACTTGTCCAAGATCCTTCATTTTGAATACGGAAGATAGAAACCTCTTTATTTCAATCACACCTTATATTTTATTACTTATTATTAACATGTCATCAATATAGACAAATAATAACGAAACAACTACCATCTACTTTAAAATATATGCATTTGTCAGCTACATTATACATGAAACTATGAGATAGTATTTTGGAATCAAACTTCTCATGCCATTGTTTTGGTGCTTGTTTTAATATATATAAAGATTTGATTAATCTATATACTTTATTTTTATTTCCTGGTGGAATGAATCCTTCAGGTTGTTCCATGTATACCTCCTCATTGAGGTCACCATTCAGAAATGCGGTCTTTACATCCATTTGGTAGATGTGAAGATGATGTATGGAAGCTAGCGCAAATAATATCCTAATGGATGTTATCCTAGTTACAAGAGAGTATGTGTCAAAGTAATTTATCCATTCTTTTTGTCTAAAACCCTTAGCTACTAGTCGAGCTTTAAAGGTTTGGATAATCTCATCAGTGTGATATTTCTTTCTAAATACCCACTTACAGCCTATGGGTCTAGAACTTGGAGGTAAGTTAACTAGTTCTCACGTTTGATTTGATAGTATAGATTCCATTTCGTCGTTTATAGCTTTTTTCCAGAAAACTGAGTCTCTAGAGGATACGGCCTCTTCATATGTTTTAGGATCATCTTCTATAGTCATTACTATTGGTATTTTCCTTATAACATTTTCTCTATCTCCTTCTACAGGATAGAAAATGACACTATCCTAGTCTATATAGTCATCTCCTAGACTCTTCTCTATTCTTGTCCTTTGACTTCTACAAGGTTCAATAGGAGCTTCCACTATCTGTGGAGCCATGCTATTTGATTTTCTATTAGGAGTTTGAATTTCATTATCCTTTGATTCCAAGGATAGTGAGTTTTCAAAGAACTCAACATCTCTTGATTCTATTATTGTATTAGACTCTATGTCTAGAAGTCTATAAGCTTTACTATTTTGTGCATACCCTACGAAGGCGCACTTAATAGCTCTTGGTCCTAACTTAGTTCTTTTTGGATCAGGGGTTCTGCAATATGCAAGACACCCCCACACTTTTAGATATCCTAGGTTAGGTTTTCTACCTCTCCATGTTTCATATGGAGATATTTTATATTTTTTAGATGGAATTCTGTTTATTATATGGCATGCTGCAAGCAGTGCCTCTCCCCATAGACTTAGTGGCAACTTTGCTCTTATCAGCATTGAGTTGACCATTTCTACTAATGTTCTATTCTTCCTTTCAGTTATATCATTTTGTTGAGGTGTGTGTGGCGCTATACATTGATGTATCAGTCCATGTTCTTCACAGAAGTTATCGAATTCATTGGAGAAGTATTCTCCTCCTCTATCGCTATGGAAAATTTTTATTTTCTTATTCAGTTGATTTTCTACTTCTGCTTTATATATTTTAAACATGTTTAATGCTTCATCTTTGCTCTTTAATAGGTACACATACACATACCTAGAGCAATCATCTATAAAGGTTATGAAGTACCATTTACCTCCACGAGTAAGAATGCCGTTTAACTCACAGATATCACTGTGCACAAGATCCAATACTTGAGACGATCTTTCAACACTTGGAAAAGGTTTCTTTGTCATCTTGGATCTTATGCACACTTCACATTTTTCGGTTTCATTATCTGTGTATGAGATTAAACCATTCTTAGCCATGAACTTCAAGGTACTATACCCTATATGGGCTAGTCTATCATGCCACAGTCCAGCGGATTCAACCATATACGTAGAAGTGCTACTTTCATTCAGAGAAAACTTAACCATTCCATTACAAGCATATCCCTTTCCGACAAAATTCTCATTTTTGGACAGAATCAGTTTACCTGACTCATACACCACCCGTATGCCTGGTTTTTCCAGAAGATCCCCAGAAACTAAGTTTCGCCTCATGTCTGGGACGTGCAGTACATTAGTTAGAATCACTTTCTTTCCAGAGGTGAATATCAGTTCGACAGTTCCTTTGCCGACGACCTTCGATCGGACTTCATTACCCATTTGGACTTCTTGACCATCGGTCAATTCCTCATAGGTTTTGAAGGCTGATTTGTCGTAGCACACATGTACAATAGCGGCAGTATCATACCACCAACCTGGAACTTTACCTTGGATGGTATTCACCTCAGTGATCATAGCCACGATATCGCCTTCTTCTACTGCACTTGCCTCTTTTTTAGATTTGCGATAGCGGCATACTCGAGCATAGTGCCCGATTTTTCCACAGACATGGCATGGGCCCTTGAACTTTCCGTTTTTCTTTTGGGTGTTCTTCTTGAATTTTCCTTTATTAGGTTTCAGGGAATCGTCCTTCTCGGGATGTTTGTTATTAGTGTTTTTTACAGCATGTACCTTGACGAGGTATTTCCGTTATCATTTTTTCTATCGCGGTTGCAGGAGTTCTCAATCTCAAGTGTTTCTGGATTTGTTCTAGTGTGTAATTCTCAGTTTTATGCAGTAACTTCTTTCTATAGTCTTTTCACATCGATGACAATTTGGCGATTATAGCCCCGACTTGGAATGATTCAGGAAGATTGATTTTTATCGCTTTGATTTTATTTACTATTAGTTGCAGGTCTTGAATTTGGGGCAGCACCGGTTTATTATCTATCATGCTGAAGTCAAAATACCTCGCAATGAGAAACTTATTGGTACATTCTTCTTCAGCCTTGTATTTGAATTCCAGAGCGGCCCAGATCTCCTTTGCTGATGATGTCTGTTGGTACAGATCGTACAAGCGGTCGGAGAGAGCGTTCAGAATGTGTCCTCGACACAAGAGTTCGTCTTCGGCTCTTTTGGTGCGGGCAGCTACTTGTTCAGGTGTGTCGTTGTCAGATGCTTCAGGTAGTGCTTGCAAATTTGGATCTAATATGTAATAGATCTTCAGCGCCGTCAGGAGAAATTTCAGCTTGTCTTGCCATCTTGTAAAATTGGTTCCATCGAACCGATCAAGACGTATCAAGTCTTGATTCATCAACTTGATGGATGAAACACTATCGGCTTCCATCAGTAAAATAACGCTTTAAGATTGTTAGATTTTATACAGATTAATGTATTTCTGTATAATGTGGAAACTGAAAAGTGCAAAATAATCAGAAATCAGGACAGGCTGAAGCACGTCTGAAACGCTGTCCTTAAAGCGTTATTTGCCCCTACTCAAGTGAATTGAGTATGCTGGTAGGTTACAGGCAAATAACTTATAGGATATGACGAGCCTGGTGTGGGTTTGCGTTCAGCAAACACGAAGGCCCACCAAATGGAACTCAATTACACACTTTTTGGCAGTATTACAGTATAAAGGAAAAAAATCCCAAAAGAAGAAGAAAAGAAGAGAAAAACTTCTCGCAGTCGGTTCAAATCTTATCGGTTCAGTTGAACTGTTCTAGACCACACCGTGGTCTGTTCTTCAAGCTAAGGTTTAAGCCTTGCTATATTGCCTTGAAACACTAGAATATATGAGTGGAGAAGGGTTGTCTCGGTTCGTATGGGTTTGCTGGAGTGAGTTGAAATGGTTTGGAAACCCATCCAGGTCCTCCTTTTATAGGCTATGGTGGCTAGGGGTTATGGTTCAGAGACTTAAATTCCTTAAGTCATTTATGGTTGTTGGAAAACTAGTCGTTTTATGGCCGTTTTTTGTTGTGTATGGACCATCAAGTTGCTGCATGCTGACTGTTGTGAACAACAGCTAGCCGTTTTCTAGATGTTGGGCTAGCCATGCAGCGGTTACAGCTGGACCCTGCACTAATGGTTCAGCTATTACTCTACAACCACACCGCCTCACATGCCCACGCTCGCACCGAGCCCGAGCCCGAACCCGAGCCCGTGACCGAGATCGAGACCGACACACAAGGTCCATAGTTCACGGACTAGGTAGGTAAATATTATAATACTTCACATCCTTCATATAAACCACAGGTTTTTCTCTTCTCTTTTCCATGTTGGACTATTCCCAAAAAACCCGTAGCCAATACACGTTCGCGTACCGTACATAGAACGTGTCACGGTTAGACGAGCGTTGCAGCTCCTCGATATCCAAGTTGTACGAATGACTCAAAATAGCTCAAAGTTAGACGTACTCTACCAAAATGATTTATTTACTGTATCCATGCTATTCATCCATTTTGTGATATTATTTTAAAGCATTATACTAAAAATGATTCAAATCCAAAGCTTAAGTAGACCACACCAAAAATAGTAGTGGGACAATGATTCTCATTGTTAAAACGTTCGTAGGCTCACCATAGAGTTTATTTCCCATCAAATCTATTCATAACGTCACACGGATGCGGATGAAAATAAAAAAAATATCATATTGATCCAAAACTTCTGTGACTCCCAGAAAGCGTTTCAATGGTTGATGTTGGAACTCCCACAGCTTTTTGCACTGTGGTACACTTGATCTTTAGATCTATTTTATTTTCCAGTTCAAGCCTTAAGACTAGCTCGCAAGATGAAAGGACGGTTGGGATAAACATATACCCACAGATATTGGTTACATCAACACACCAGCCAGATGGTAGTATGTGGTACACCAGCCAATCCGCTTCTAATCCGAATCTTAACCGTACCATGCCAAAGCGGTTGAGCGCCTACCATTTAAAGCTTACGGGAGCCCACAGAAGTTCCAGATAAAGTTGACATTCGTGTTTTCATTTCTTCATGTCCAGGTGACCAAATCAGCACTATGGTGTGCCCTGGGAAAGTTTCAGCACGTGTCATTCTCCCCGTCATTTCCTATGGCATGGTCTATTTGAGCTTAGGATATATTTTAATTTTGAGCCATGCCTACAATGAGCTGTCAAAATGGATACGACAGCATATATATATATATATATATATATATAAAACAAAAACACCACGACACATCACCAAACCACCGCTGTGGGTGGTGTATGCAACACCACCTGATCCGTGACTCCGCGTCTCAATCTCTCTATAAATACACAGCCTACAATCTTATCGACCCAAGAACTGAAAACATGGCTGCTATCCTCTCCACTACTCTTCTCAATCTCTTCTTAATCCCATCTTTCTTTCTCGCTCTCCTTCTCACCCCAGCCTGCAAAGCTGACAACATCTTATATCCCGGTGAAACTCTCAGCACTAACAACTATCTGGAATATGGGAGCTATAGTTTTATAATTCAAGAAGATTGCAATCTGGTCTTATATGATAATGGAAACCCCATTTGGGCATCCAACACCGGCGGGCTAGCTAGTAATTGCCATTGCACCATGCAAACTGATGGGAATCTTGTGGTATATGATCCTAACGGAGTTGCAATTTGGGCTAGTAATACCTCCCGAGGCGATGGCTTCTACGTTCTAATCCTTCAAAAGGATAGAAATGTAGTCATCTATGGTGGGGCCATTTGGGCTACTGCTAGTAATGCATATGGGAGCAGTGCAGTGCCAGTGGTCACTGTGGTCAGCGCTGCTGAAACCAATCGCACCGCTTTGGTTGATGGATCTGGGATCATCACAAACATCTGAGAAGATCAATGCATTGTGTTGAAATGCATACATTTTCCTTTGGCCTAAGTTCTATATTTATCTATGTGTGCGCTGCGTATGTCTTGTTTGAAAATTTGAATGAATCTTAGTAATATATTAGAGTACTTTCAGGTTAACGTATTGGTTAGCTGCTTGCTTTCCTTTTCTTTAAAAAAAAAAAAATAATAAATAAAAAAAAATTAGTTTATGATATGATGGGACTATAACGGTTGGATCTGTGGTCATGTTTAGTGATCCTAACCGTAGATGGAAGACGCCTGATGAAATTCTCTAAGGGCCCTGTTTGGCTGGGCGGATTGGACGGGATTGGATGGTATTGGAAGGGATTGGAAGTTGAAACCTGGATTGGCCGGGCGTGCCAAACAGACAGGGTGATCTGATCCCGGGACATAACAATCCCATGGATCTTAAGACAATCCGCTGACAACACCATCATTACCTTTAAATCCCATCCAATCCACCCTAATCCGTTCAAATTTGCCTGGGACGTGTTTGGTTCTAGGGATTGGAAGGGATGGGAAGGTTTAATCCCAGGATTGGCCAGGCGTGCCAAACTGACTTGACATAGTAATCCCGGGATATAGCAATCCCCATGGATCTTAAGACAATCCACTGACAACACCATCATTGCCTTGAAATCCATGCCATCCACCCTAATGCATTTTACTCAGGGGCCATTTGGCCGGGTGGATTCGAAGGGATTGAATGGTATTAGGGTGGATGGCATGGATTTCAAGTAATGATGGTCAGTGGATTGTCTTGAGATACATGGGATTGCTACTGCCCTGGATTGCTATATCTGGTCTGTTTGGCACGCCCGGCCAATCCCGGGATTAAACCGTCCCATCCCATTGAATCCCTCAAACCAAACACGTTTCAGGCAAATTTGTATGGATTAAGGTGGATTGGATGGGGTTTAAAGGTAATGATGCTGTTGGGATGATCTTAAGACAATCCACTGACAACACCATCATTGCCTTGAAATCCATGCCATCCACCCTAATGCCAGTCAATCCCTTCCAATCCACCCGTCCTAACGGGCACTAATTGGACTACTTTAGTTTTTTGATTATTTAACTTTTTCTGTTTTATATTTACTGTGTTCTTGACCGTTGCTTTGTGGGTCATTTGTTTGAAAGTCTAGGATTTTCAGATTTTGAAGATTTTTGCGGCAGCCATGGGGACCTTCATTATTGTTGAATCTTATCCGATCAATTGTTACAATCAGAGAATATGGCCCTAGATTCAACAGATGTTATCCGTTCTATAGTTATCCTAATACTTACAGCGACAAGTATAGATGTATTCTAGCAAATTTCTTCGTTTCTTGCAGCTAAGGGGCCCACATCTCAGAAACAATCAATAGATGGGGCCAACATGCAATCATGGTTGGATGGTGAGGGGAGCGGATTACGTGAGGCGGGGTAACAGCTTAGTCGATGAGGACCCGACCATGGGCCTACAGTGATGTATTTGTTGTATATCCATACCGTCCATCAGTTTTTCCACCTCATTTTTTGGCGTGATCCAAATCCGTAGCGGACCACACCAGATAAAACAGTAGCATTGAACACCCACCATTAAAAAATCCTAGCGCCCACCGTATTGAACGAATATAAGCCTGATAGAAAACTTTTTGTGGCTTACAATAAGTTTCTAATGGTCAATCACCACTGTTTCCTTTAGAGTCGTCCACCTGATATTTTGATCTGTTTCATTTTTTGGGTCATTCCTAAAATGAGCTGGAAAAACTGATGGACGGTATGGATATACAACACATACATCAAGGTGGGCCCCATGGTCAGGGCCTCACCCACTAAGCTATTACCCGGCTCTCAGGCTCACCGCGGGTCCCATAGATGTTATTTTCAGGTTATATCCACTCCTTGGCAGGCCCATGATTTTGAAGGTTTTTTAAAGGTCAGTGCTGGCCCCCATTGAGCCGGGCCTAAACTTTTATCATATATCATGTATGGTGGGGCACACTTAATGAACAGCCCAGATCTGCCACGAGTGTGGACGATGGAGCTCGAGCTCAGACGGGACTTAGGCACATGTGCCCATGAAGCACACTTGTGAAGGTTCTGGGCCATGAACATGCCCATGGCCCAAAAATTAAGATGGCCCACTCAAAAGATAAAAGGGTATAGCTCCGTTCCTTCTCTTTTAACCGTCCCTCTTTCTTATCACGTCGGCCTTCCGGATGAGGTCATAAGCCTTTACTGGGCCAGGGCGTGTTCTTGATTAATGGCTGAGATCTTACACGCATGTGCCCTGGCTCCCCTCCTCCCTCTTACTTGCGTGTCCAAGCAGATTTTTGCTCAAACCCAAACGCGCGCGTGTTTTAGGCCGCCAATGTCCCAACCTGAAACAAGTTTAATAAATCCAAGCCATCCATCAGATGGGTCTAACCATGTAGATTCCCTTTTATCAAAATCAGTCCAGTTGAATAATCAGGTAAGCCAGTGTTCTAAACAGTTAAGGGAATTTTTTTTTAAATTTTTTAATGGCAAGGTGATCTTATCCGTCCATTTGTTCTGAACACTATGACATAATTACCTGAAGGATGGCTTAGATTTAATACATGTATGACAGGTTGGCACGCATGTAGAAAGGCTGTTATACACGCGTGTAGGCTGCTATGCCCACTCGCATGGTGAGAAAAGGAGAAGGGAAGAGGGGAAGGAAGGAGGAGGAAGAGGCGAACAAGGGGGGTTGGGCGTCCTCCTCTCTGCCTCTTCCATTTTTATTTTTTTTTTATTTTTAATTATTTTTATTTGTGTGTGTGTGTAAATAGGAAATGGGAATAGGAGAACTTGGCATGGGAGAAGGGACCGGAGTATTGATGGCACTGGAGTTTTTTCAAAAATAAAATGAATGCACTTGCAATCAAGCGTATGCAACATTTTCCAAGAGAACAATCAGTGAGTTTTGAGAGAATGGCATGCCATGAATGCTAGAATGGCCATCTAGGAGAGTGTTGGGTGTGGACCACCAAGTGGGACCCATAAAAGGTGGGCCACACACACAAATATGTGCAATTTTTAGTGTATTGATTGAATGCCCATAACTTCGCTCTCAGGTGTCGGATTGACACGTGGTTTTTGCCATTGTGACCACAGTTACGACACAGTCCTTATGAAAGAATGTTCATGGTCTTCCAGGACAAATCACTCGTGTGGGGTTGCTGAGTGCACTGGGGTGCAGGGAACGGACTATTGATGGTGTAGGTTGGGATATGCGTGTGCACGAACAATGTGACAAAGGACCGGGATCCAACATTAATGTAAATAAAAAGATCTTCCATTTATCATTGTCATGTGGCATCATCTACATCGTTTCATCTAATGCAGGCATTGACAAGAATGCACGCGACATGATGAGCCCTATATTAATAAGAGGGTGAATAGCTAAGGAATAAGTGAACTTTTACACAGGTGAATAACTCATTTTATTTTTACTAACACATGCACCCTCACACTCACATACACCTTTTGGATACTCTGACCCATTACCCGTGTTGAACCTCTTGTGAGTCTACTACCGAGCCATGAGTAGAGACCCATAGGTGAATAATTCTTTGCATGCAAGTGAATCATTCATTGGAAGGATATTTTTAGTTTTTTTTAAAAAAAAAAAAAAATTATTTAGTAATTTATGATAAATATTCTTTGCCTGATTTTTGCACCAGTACATGCTCGTGAACGTCCCAGATCTTGGACGCACATGCACATGTGATGAAAGTCATCTCAGCAATCCCTCCTCTCCCCCATGTCATTCTCTAGATAGTAGAAAATAGACAGTGATGCCTACCTTGTTCACGGCCATATATGCGGTGGGTCCTTTCTATGGATAAGGGACATAGAATTTAAAATGGTTTTCAAAAAGCTACCGTATGGACAACATGATTATCATCCCACTTCCCTCCACTTACATTAATCTCTTTAACTGGCGCCGGTTGGGTGGGCATGCAAGCGAATGGTCCACAGCTTAGGTGGGCTCCAACATTATATTTATGTAAAATCCACTCAGACCATCAGGTGTGTCCTCTCATTTTAGGCTAAGGGAACAAAAAATTATTCCATTTGTGAATTAGGTGGACCACATGATTGGAAATAGTGTACACCATAACTATTGCCCTCCATACTGTTTACCTTAGTATGGTACGTTTGAATCACTAATGGGCCTGGATTTTAGGCCCCAGGTCTAAACTTTTGTGTGTCATGTAATGGTTGTAGTGGATTTCATATAATCATTATGGTGGGCCTGTAAATATCAAGGGTGGACATCTCTCTTAGCTGTTTTCTTTGATGTGACCCACTTGAATTACAAGTCAGCCTGATTTTTTGGTGCTTAACTTAAATTGGGATTGTGCATCTAATGGTTGGAGTAGATTTTGAATACACATCACCATAGGCTCGTTAGAAATTAAGTTCAACGTGCTCTCATCAACTCCACCAACAGATTATTTGAATAAAAAGAAAAGAATGGCATAAAAAGCTATATTTGATTTTGATGAGGTCCACCATGATGTTTTATGTAACATCCACTCCGACCATAAGATATTTAGTCCCATATTACACCTCGAGACAAAAAATTAAGCTGACCTGTGATTCTAGTGGGCCACACAAAAGGAAATAGTTGGAAGAGTGATGTTCGCCTTGATTTTTATAGGTCCACCCTGATAATTATACAAAATCCACTCCAACTCGAAGTACTGGGCTATGGCATACCGAGTAAACTCTGTAGGGCTGCCCAACATGACATATGTGTCTTATCCACACGGTCCATCCATCTTTCTGGGTCATTTTAGCGCATTAGCCCAAAATTAAAGCATATCCAAAGCTCAAGTGGACCACACCACAGGAACAGTGGGAAAAGAACATCTATTGTTGAAAACTTCTTGGTGGCCGCTGACATTTTGGATCAAGTTGATATTTGTGTTTTTGCTTCATTCATGTTTATGTAACCTTACGAATAAGTTGGATGACAAATAAACATCATTGTGGCCCAAGGAAAGTTTCAATTGTGGACATAATTACCTCCACTATTTCCTGTAGTGTGGTGCAGTTGAGACTTTGATATACTTCAATTTTGGGCTCATACCCTATAATGATATGGTAAAACGGATGAACGGTTTGGATAAGGCACATACATCATGGAAGTTCCCCCAAGAGTTTCTTGGGTACATTATAATGGACTGAGTCACTCAGTACACAATCCCCATCTACTCCTACCATTAGATTAATAATTATTATTATTATAAATTTTCTAGTGGCTCAAAAATCATACGGATCCATGATTCATGTGGGCCACTAGATCATCATTCTTCTTGTCCGAGGCAGAGTAGTTGGTATTGCCCACACTACCCCAGCGATCGCGCAGTGATGTGTTGGGCACCGTGGGGCCCACTGTGATGTATATGTTATATATTTTGTCCATCTGTTTTGCCAGTTCATTTTATAAGGAATGAGCTCAAAAACGAAGCAGATCCAAAAATTTCTTGGAGCCCACAAAAGTTTTGGATTAAGCTGATATTTGTGTTTTCTCTTTGTCAATGTCTTTGTAACCTAATCAACGAGTTAGATGGCATTGGGTGTATCACTCTCTCCATTTGGCTGCCATACCAACTCAATTTAATGTTTTCTGATTTTAATATCATGATCATCACAGTAGTGTGGCCCACCTTCCACACAGATTGAATACTCTGAAGATGTGACAGGTTGGTGAGATGAAAGTGGTCGGTTTTTTTTATTTTGTTTTGTTTTTTTTCGCTCTTGAAGAGAAACCTTGCAAATAATTAAAGGGCCTTTGCTAGTTAGACGCGGATTGCCTACTGATGCCTACTGACAGTGGTCTGTGGGCCCTATCATAATTTATGTGTCTTATCCACGCCATTCATCCGTTTTTTCAGACTATTTTATGATAACATTCCAAAAATGAGACAGATCCAAATCTCATATGGACCACACCATAGGAAAGAGTGGTGGTTGAACACTCGCTGTTAAAAACTTCTTAGAGGCCACAAAAGTTCTGGATTAAACTGATATTTTTGTTTTACCTTCATCCAGGTGTGAGTGACCTAATCAACAGGTTATATGACAAATAAACACTACAGTGAGCCTTAGGAAGTTTTTAATGGTAGGCATTCAATCACCACTGTTTTCTTTTGGTGTGGTCCACTCTAGAATTGGATCTCCATCATTTTTTTGGATCATGCTCTATAATGATATGAAAAAATAGATGGACGGATTTGATAAAACACATATATATCATTCGGGCCCCACATAGCAATGTCAGTAGCCACCTTGCTGATTGCGTCGTTGTTGTTGGGTAGATTTAAGACGTGGACGCCTATCTTTCACGCGCTAGCGTGCGTGCAGTTGAATAATGACGTTTATACCTTTAATGAATGTTAGCAATGTATCCAAACTTTTAATTAATACATGGGACAACTAATCATCAATCTGGACTGTCCATTCATCTCTATCACTTAGGGCTAGCCACGGGTATCTGATGATCATAGCCGTTCGAATCCATCCATGGTTTTGACTCTGTGATTCGTCCGGACTTGATTGGGTTTGAGTTGAGGTGTGACTCACCTGAGTTAAGGGCAAAACATCCAAGCTCACCTCATGAATCGGATGTGACTCGTACTATGGCCCGTACGGGTCCATCCAAGACTGAGTCAACTCGGAAGAGCCCTCGTTGCATGGTTGATTCAACTGAGGTAAGGTGGAGACGGTTTGGCTGGTGAACCCAACACGTTTTGTGGGCCCCATCATGATGTATGTGTCTTATCCATATTTATCATCCATTTGCTTATTTTAGGATATGAGATGAAAAACAAAGGCAAATCCAAATCTCAGGTGGACCACGCCGCATGAAAACAATGTTGATTGAATGTCCAGTGTTAAAAACTTTTTAGACCACAGTGTAATGTTTATTTGCCATCCAACCTGTTGATAAGGTCACTTAGAATTGGATGAAGGGAAATAAAAAATTTAAGCTAGTTCCAAATCTTTCACAGCCCCTCAAAAAGTTTTCAATGTAAGCATTCAATCCCCACAATTTTCTCCACCTAAGATTTTAGATCTCCTTCATTTTTTTGGCTCATTCCTAAAATAAGTTGACAAAATGAATAAACAATGTGGATAAAATACATATATCATGATATTATGGTGTACCCTAAGAAGATTTCAAGGTAGGTATCATTGTCCCCACTGTTTCTTATGATATGGTCCACTTGAGATTCAGATCTGCTTCAATTTTGGGCCTATGCAATGAGCTGGCAAACTGATAGACCGCGTGGATATAAAATAGATACATCATGATGAGCCCCATGACAACCAACACATCACCACACCACCGCTGTGGATGGTGTAGGCAACACCACCTGATCCGTGTCTCCTCCTCTCAATCAACCTATAAATACACAGCCTACAATCTTATCCACCCAAGAACTGAAAACATGGCTACTATCTTCTCAACTACTCTTCTCAATCTCTTCTTAATCCCATCTTTCTTTCTCACTCTCCTTCTCACCCCAGCCTGCAAAGCTGACAACATCTTATATCCCGGTGAAACTCTCAGCACTAACAACTATCTGGAATATGGGAGCTATAGTTTTATAATTCAAGAAGATTGCAATCTGGTCTTATATGATAATGGAAACCCCATTTGGGCATCCAACACCGGTGGGCTAGCCAGTAATTGCCATTGCACCATGCAAACTGATGGGAATCTTGTGGTATATGATCCTAACGGAGTTGCAATTTGGGCTAGTAATTCCTACATAGGCGAAGGCTTCTACGTTCTAATCCTTCAAAAGGATAGAAATGTAGTCATCTATGGTGGGGCCACTTGGGCTACTGCGAGTAATGCATATGGGAGCAGTGCAATGCCAGTGGTCACTGTGGTCAGCGCTGCTAAAACCAATCGCACCGCTTTGGTTGATGGATCTGGGATCATCACAAACATCTGAGAAGAATATCAATGCATTGTGTTGAAATGCATACATTTTCCTTTGGCCTAAGTTCTATATTTATCTATGTGTGCGATGATGGGTATGTAATGTTTGAAAATTTGAATGAATCTTAGTAATATATTATAGTACTTTTGGGTTAATGTATTGGTTAGCTGCTGTCCTTTCTTCTTTTTTTCTTTTTTTTGAAAAAAAAATTCGTTTATGATATGATGGGACTATAACGGTTGGATCTGTGGTCATGTTTAGTGATCCTAACCATATATAAGATGGGCCTCATCGGAGATGGAAGACCCCTGATGAAATTCTCTAATTGGACTACTTTAGTTTTTTAATTATTTAACTTTTTCTGTTGAATATGTACTGTGTTCTTGACCGTTGCTTTGTGGGTCATTTGTTTGAAAGTCTAGGATTTTCAGATTTTGAAGATTTTTGAGGCAGTCATGGGGACCTTCATTATTGTTGAATCTTATCCGATCAATTGTTTCAATCAGAGAATATGGCCCTAGATTCAACAGATGTTATCCGTTCTGTAGTTATCCTAATACTTACAGCGACAAGTATAGATGTATTCTAGCAAATTTCTTCGTTTCTTGCAGCTAAGGGGCCCACATCTCAGAAACAATCAATAGATGGGGCAACATGCAATCATGGTTGGATGCTGGGGGAGCGGATTACGTGTAGCCCGGGTAACAGCTTAGTCAATGAGGCCCTGACCATGGGGACACATTGATGTATGTGTTATATATCCACGCGGTCCATCAGTTTTTCCACCTCATTTTGTGGCGTGGTCCCAAAAATGAAGCAGATCCAAATCCTAGAGGAAACAGTAGTCATTGTACACCCACCATTTAAAAAATCATAGGGCCCACCGTATTGAACCAATATCAGCCTGATCCAAAACTTTTGTGGCTTACAATAAGATTCTAACGGTCAATCACCGCTGTTTCCTATAGTGTTGTCCACCTGAGATTTTGATCTGCTTCATTTTTTGGGCCATTCTTAAAATGAGCCGGAAAAACTGATAGACGGTATGGATATACAACACATACATCAAGGTGGGCCCATGGTCAGGGCCTCACCCACTAAGCTATTACCCGTTTCTCAGGCTCACCGTGGTCCCATAGATGTCATTTTCGGGTTATATCCGGTCCATGGCAGGCCCATGATTTTTTTTATTCAATGGTCTGGGCTGGCCCCCATTGACCCGGGCCTAAAATTTCAACCTCTTTTATTAATAAAACCAGACGCAGCCTGTAAGACAGGACCAGTTAGGTTGCACGGGCAATTTTATCATATATCATGTATGGTGGGGCACACTTAATGAACGGCCCAGATCTGCCGCAAGTGTGGATGATAGAATTTGGGCTGAGGCAGGGCTTAGGCACAGGTGCCCATGAAGCACACTTGTGAAGGTTCTGGGCCATGAGCATGTCCAGGGCCCAAAAATTAGGATGGTCCACTCAAAAGATCATAGGAAGGTATGGATCTGTTCCTTCTCTTTTAACCGTCCCTCTTTCTTATCACGTCGGCCCCTCCGGATGAGTTTATAAGCCAGTACTGGGCCAGGGCTTAGGCACATTTACAGCTTGAGAGATTCATTGACCATTTCTGTGTGAAGGCTTGTTAACGGTGGGCCTCTTTAAAACAGTACATGTTTCTCATACACGTCGAGACCAACCAACAATGTAACTTGCCTGATTTTTACACCAGTGCATGCTCGTGAACGTCCGAGGTCTTGGATGCACAGGCACATGTGATGGTCGTCTCAGCAATCCCTCCTCCCCCAAGTCATTCTCTAGATAGTAGAAAATAGTCAGTGATGCCTACCTTGCTCAATGGCATATGCGGTGGGTCCTTTCTATGGATAAGGGACATGGAATTTAAAATGGTTTTCAAAAACGCTACCTCATTGAACAATATGATTATCATCCTACTGCCTTCCACATACATTTCTTTAACTCATGCTGGTTAGGCATGCGTGCAAGCGAATGGTCCGCAGCTTAGGTAGACTCCAACATGATATTTATGTAAAATCCATTCAGACCATCTGGTGTGTCCCCTCATTTTAGGCTAAGGGTATAAGAAAGATTATCTCATTTGTGAATTAGTTGGACCACATGCTTGGAAACAGTATACACAGTAACAGTTGCCCTCCAAATTGTTTACCTTAGTGTGGTCCACCTGAATAACTGATGGGCCTAAATCTTATGCCCCAGGGTTAAATTTTTGTGTGGCATTTAATAGTTGGAGTGGGTTTCATGGGCCTGTAAATATTAAGTGTAGACATCTCTTAGCTGTTTTCTCTGGTGTGGCCCACTTGAATTACAGGTCACTGATTTTTTGGTATTGGGCTTAAATTGGAATTATGCATCTAATGGTTGGAGTAGATTTTGAATACACATCACCATAGGCTCATTTTTATTTTATTTTTGGTTAGCTTGTTAGTACACCCACTGTCCGTTGGCACTTCACTGTTAGCCACCCCTACTAAGGAATCGTTACCAAGACCTCAAATTTTGAATACTTTTTTTTTTTACTTTTTTTTTTTAAAAAAATTATTTTTATTAATTAACACACGCGCACACACCCCACCCACTCATGCTAGTGGAATTTCACCACCCATGGGTACCCGAACCCTTGACCGGGAGTTGAAACTCATGAGAGTCTACCACCCGAGCAAGAGTAAGGACTTAGATTTTGAATACACATCACCATAGGCTCATTAGAAATTAACTTCAATGGGCTCTCACCAACTCCACCAAAAGATTATTTGGATAAAAAGAAAGAATAGCATAAAAAGCTATATTTGATTTTGATGAGGCCCACATCACCGTGGGCTTGATAGAAATTAAGTTCGCAAGGCTTTCTCCAACTCCATGGAAAGATTATTTGGATAAAAACAAAAGAATTGTATGAGATACTGCATTCGATTTTGATGAGGCCTACCATGATGATTTATGTAAGATCCACTCCAAACATAAAATATTCAATCCCATATTACACCTAAGAGCAAACAAACAAAATGACTCATGATTTTGGTTGGCCACACAAAAGAAAATAGTTGGAAGAGTGATGTCCACCTTGAATTTTTATAGGTCCACCTGGATAATTATATATCACGAAATCCACCCCAACCCAAAGTACTAAATAACTAGAGGTGTACATGAGTCGAACTGAGTCGAGCTTGGCATAGCTTGACTCGGCTCGACCGCTAGTTGACCCCAGCTCAAACTCGGCTCGGCTCCATCCTCAAGCCTGACTGGCTAGCTCGGCTCAATTCGGTCAGCAGCTCGAGCCAGTTCAAGCTGAGTCCGAGCCAAAATCGAGCCTCTGCGACATCTTCTCAAACACATGGAGAGTGCACCTTCAATTTCTCACAAAATATAAAATAGCGGCATCAGTCTACAAATATTTCATCAAACACTCAGTGGGCAACATAAAAATTAAGATACAAAGGTATTTGTTTCATATTCATACCTTCCTCGCCACCAATAACTGACACTTTGTTGAGTCATTTCATCAAATACTTGTTGAGCAACATCAATATCAAAATAACCAAGTTACCTAACTGATTTGAATCGAGTTCGATTTGAGTTAGGGTTCAATTTGAGTCAAATCGAGCTCGAGCAAGCTCGAACTCAGCTTGAAATTTTTTTGAGCTAAAAAATTTAGCTCGACTCGGCTTGACCTCAGTTTTGAACCAAGTTGAATCAAGTTTTTTCGTCGACCAAGCTATCAATTCGTGTACAGCTATGTAAATAACTCATTAGGCCATGGCATACAGAGCAAACTCTGTAGGGCCCAACATGACGCATGTGTCTTATCCACATGGCCAATGGACCACGCCAAAGGAAGCTACCGTGATAATGACACCCACCGTTGAAACATAACGTTTACTATTGAAAACTTCTTGATCGCGACATACATTTTGGATCGAGTTGATATTTATGTTTTCCTTTCATCCATGTTTATGTAACTTTATGGATAAGTTGGATGACAAATAAACATCATCGTGGCCCAAGAAAGGTTTCAATGGTGGACATCATTATCCCCGCTATTTCATGTTGTGTGGTCCACTTGAGCTTTGGATATGCTTCAATTTTCGGCTCATGCCCTATAATGTTATGCTAAAATAGATGGACGGTTTGGATAAGACACATACATCATAGTGGTTCCCCAAAGAGTTTCCTCAGTACACTATAATGTACCTGAGTTACTCGTTACACAATCCCCGTCTACTCTAATCATTAGATTAAAAAAAAACTTAGCTCAGGCTCAAAAATCATACCCATCCATGATTCACATGGGCTGCTAGATCATTCCTCTTGTCCGACGCAGAGTAGGTGGTATTGCACACACTACCGAGCGATGGTGCAGTGATGTGTTGAGCACTGTGGGGCCCACTGTGATGTATGTGTTATATATCCTGTCCCTCCGTTTTTCAGCTCATTTTAGGAAATGAGCATAGAAATGAAGTAGATCCAAATCTCAACTATACTACACCACAGAAAACAGTAGTGTTTGAACGCCCACCATTAAAAACTTTCTGAAGCCAACAAAAGTATTAGATCAAGCTGATATTTGCATTTTCCCTAGCTCCAGGTCTCTGTGACCTAATCAACAAGTTAGGTGGCAAATAAATATTACGGTGTGCCCTAAGAAGGATTCAATGTGGGTGTCATTGTCCCCACTGTTTCCTATGCTATGGTCCACTTGAGCTTGGGATCTGCTTCAATTTTGGGGCCATGCCCTAAAATGAGTGGACGCGGATTGCCTCCTCCCCCATAATCTATCCCTGCAGGGCTCTGTCGGGCCCACTGTGATATAAGTATTTTATCCACGCCGTTCATCAATTTTCTCCTATCATTTTAAGGTAAGAACCTGAAAATGAAGCAGGTCCACAGCTCCAATGGACCACGCCAAAGGAAGCTACCGTGATAATGACACCCACCGTTGAAACCTTTCTAAGGGCGACCGTGATGTTTTTTTACCATCCAACCTATTAATAAGGTCATGTAGACGTGGATGAAGTGAAAACACAAATATCGGCTTGATCCGAAACTTCAAAGCTCCCAAGAAGTTTTTAATGGTGGAAGTTCAATCCCCACTTTGTGGTCCACTTAAGCCCTAGCCCTGCCTCACTTTTTGGATTATACTTTCTAATGATCTGATAAAATCAATTAACAGCGTGGATAAAACACTTACATAACAGTGGGCCCCACAGAGTCCTGCCTGGACGGATTACCGTCCGGGCTTGGATAGGACTCAATCCGCGTCGGTTGGCAAAACAGATGGACCGCGTGTATATAAAACAAATACATCATGACGAGCCCCACATACAACAACCAACACATCACCACCGTAGGCAACACCTGTCTCCACAGCTGTGTGTGGTGTAGGCATGCAACACCTGTCTCCTCCTCTCAATCAATCTATGAATACACAGCCTACAATCTTACGCACCCAAGAAGTGAAAACATGCCTACTATCCTTTCAACTACTCTTCTCAATCTCTTCTTAATCTCATCTTTCCTTATCATTCTCCTTCTCAGCCCAGCCTGCAAGGCTGACAACATCTTGTATCCTGGTGAAACTCTTGGCACTAACAACTATCTGCAACATGGGAGCTATAGTTTTATAATTCAAGAAGATTGCAATCTGGTCTTATATGATAACGGAAACCCCATTTGGGCATCCAACACCGGCGGCAAGTCTAGGAATTGCCATTGCACCATGCAAACTGATGGAAACCTTGTGGTATATGATCCTTACGGAGTTGCAATTTGGGCTAGTAATACCCGCCTAAGCGAAGGCTTCTATGTTCTAATCCTTCAAAAGGATAGAAACGTAGTCATCTATGGTGGGGCCATTTGGGCTACTGCGACTAATGCACCGGGGAGCAGTGCAATGCCAGTGGTCACTGTGGTCAGCGCCGCTAAAACCAATCGCACCGCTTTGGTTAATGGATCTGGGACCATCACAAACATCTGAGAAGATCAATGCATTGTGCTGAAATACATATTACTTTATCTATGTGTGTTGCCTATGTCTTGTTTGAAATTTGAATAAATTTTAGTAATATATTATAGTAACTTTGGGTTGGATTAGCTGCTTTCCTTTTTTTTAATTTAGTTTATGATGTGCTGGGACTATAACCGTTGGATCTGTGGTCATGTTTAGTGATCCTGACCATATATAAGATGGGCCTCATTGTCTATGGAAGACGCCTAATGAAATTCTCTGATTGGACTACTTTAGCTCAAGTATAAGATGGGCCTCACCTACTCAGCTGTCACCCGTGGGTCCCACAGACGTCATTTTCGGGTTATATCCGCTCCCTGATAGGCCCATGATTTTGAGGGTTCTTGCATTGAGCCGGGTCTAAAATTTCAACCTCTTTATCAACAGGACCGGCTGCTGTTGGTTTCCGGTCGCCTGTAAGACAGGACCAGTTAGGTTGCACGGGCAATTTTATCATCTATCACGTATGGTGGGGCACACTTAATGAACAGCTCAGATCTATCACAAATGTGGACGATGGAACTCGGGCTGAGATGGGACTTAGGCACATGTGCCCATGAACCACACTTGTGAAGGTTCTGGGCCATGAACATGCCCATGGCCCAAAAATCAGGATGGCCCACTTCAAAAGATAGGAAGGTATGGCTCTGTTTCTTCTCTTTTAACCGTTCCTCTTTCTTATCACGTCGGCCCCTCCGGATGAGTTGATGGGCCTGTACTGGGCCAGGGCATGTTCTCCATGGGCGTTACTTGATTAATGGCTGAGATTTTACACGCATGTGCCCTGGCTCCCCCACTCCATCTTACTTTGGCCTGTCCAGGTAGATTTTTGCCCAAACCCAAACGCGCGCGTGTTTTAGGCCGCCCATGTCCACGGAATAAAATGTCCCAACCTGAAATAAGTTTAATAAATCCAAGCCATTCATCAGATGGGTCTAACCATGTAGATTCTCTATTATCAAAATCAGTCCAGTTGAATTATCAGGTAAGCCAGTGTTCTAAACAGTTTTAGGGATTTTTTTTTTTTTTTTTTAAAGGCATGGTTCTTATCCGTCCATTTGTTCTGAACACTGTGACCCAACCTGAAGGACGTACGGCTTAGATTTAATACATGTATTCTAGGTTGGCACATATGATGGCATGTAGAAAGGCTGCTATACACGCGTGTAGATTAACAATCTTGTCATGAGAAATTCGTTACAATACATCCCAACAGATCCCTAGAATATGCGTCGAGACTTTACCCTGGCATCTAGGATCATCACCAAACGAATCAAACCGTTTATTTGATGGGCCTCGCCAAGGGTTGAAATATTACAATATGAGAGTTTTTACTTTCTAAGCATCCTCCATCCATGGTGAGGCCCATCAGATAAACGGTCTGGAGCATTGAAAAAGACCCCATAAATTCAAGGGCTTTACTCCTGATGTATTCTATGGCAATTCGTCCAGATGTGGGTAGGAGCTCACTAGCTAGCGATGTGGGTGGGACCTGACCGTGGAGCCCACCTTGACGTATGCATTGCATATCCATGCTGTCCATCTGTTTTTCGAGTCTATTTTAGTGCATGTTCTCAAAATAATAAGGCGGATACAAATTTCAGTTGTATCATACCATACGAAACAGTGGTTATTGACTATTAAAAATCTTTAATGGCCACGAAAGTTCTTAATTAATTTGATATTTGTTTTTCTTCCTTTAATGTGGATCTGTCTGACCTCATCAACAGTTGGGATGGTCAATAAACATTACGGTGAAGCCTATGAAGTTTTTAATAGTAGGCGTTCAATAACCATTATTTCCTGCAGTGTGGTCCACCTGAAATTTGTATCTACTTCATTTCTGAGACCATGCCCTAAAATAATCTGAAAAACAAATAGACGGCATGGATATACAATTTGTAAGTCAGGGTGAGCCTATGGTCAGGGTCCCACCACAGCAATGGCTCCTGTGGTCGTATCTAAGTCGTGCTTCGTTTGTAACGGGCATTATAAAAGTTTTTTCAAACCTTCGTACGTGTGTTTGTGCATGCAATCTTGCATTTACTCAAGATTAGGTCCATCTAGTGGGGCGTTTAGTGCCACCCCGGCCTCACCCAAGAGGATGCGACCCTTACCGTGGGGCCACCTTGAAGCATATATTATATATCCACTCTGTCCATCCGTTTTTATAAATCTTTTTATAGCATGAGCTCAAAACAAAAGCAGATCCAAATCTCAGGTGAACCATACTATAGGAAACAGTAGTAATTGAACTTACCACCATTAAAAACTTCCTAAGGCCCATGGTAATGTTTTCGTAACGTTTATTAGCCATCTAACCTGTTGAATAAGGTCACATAATCCAAGATGAAGAATTTAAAATTAAAATTTTAAAAAAAAGACAAATATCAGCTTGATCCAAAATTTTTGTGGATCATTATAAGTTGTTAATAGTCGATCCCCCACCATTTCCTACAGTTGAGATTTTGATATCATTCAATTTTGGGCTCATATCTTTAGAATAATCTGGAAAAATGGACGGACTGCGTGGATATAGAATAAATACATCAAGGTGGGCCCCACAGTAAGTGCCGCACCTAATCCGCTTCCGGACAGAAAACCACATCCCTATATCACCCCGTACCCTCTCTTCCTCTCTACTCTCGCCTTGATATCATCTAAAACCCTAGAAAAACAAAAAAAGAAAAAGAAGAAGATGAAAAGATGAAAAGACTCCACTTGATAAATGTCCATCTATGGCTACTGCTTGTATCAGTAGTCTCTGATACCGGATCTCCGGCTTTGGCAGAAAGTCTCTCACCAGCCAAAGCGAAACCTGCCGTCCTCCCAACCTGCCCAACCGCCGACGGATTCCGGCCAAGCAGCCCCACCATTGCAATACCGTCTAGCGCCTCACAGCCACCCACCACCTTTTGTTCGTTCCGGCCAACCACCACTACATCACAGCCATCCGCTGTCGCCAGCTCCGCACCATATGCCATCACTTCCAAAACAAAACGTGCAGCTGCCACCGCCGCCGCTGGTGACTCCATATCGTAAGCCCTGGCTTCCAGAACGGATACCTGAGATGTACAAAATGCCACTGCTCTGGCCGGACTTTCATCCTTAGTGTACTACAACGGTCCACAAAAATATAGTTCTGGAATCATGTTTAAGGATTTAAAATGTACTAATAATTAAATGGTTGAGATATTCTGATCAGTTGTCTACATCAGACGGTTAAGATCTTCTGATTAGTGGTCAAAATCAGATGATTAAGATATTCAGTTATGTGGTTAAAATAAGATTGTTGAGTTTTTCTGATTAGTGGTCCTTTTTTGCCTACGTTCCATCTATGACAGTGCCAGCAATACCGACGGTCTAGATTGTTATATATGCATGTATGTAGACGGTGGATGTGCCACAACATTTAAAAATGTGTGGTTAAACATAGACTGTAGGCCTTCAAGAATCGTCTGGCTAGATTTCGTGGGACCATCTGAGGTTGATGTCTTGGTGGGACGCGGATCGGGTACTACCCCCACAAGGACCTGGCTAGAGACGGACGGTCCAGGGGCTCTGCTGGATGCCCTCGTGATATTGTGTTTTATCCAATCCATCCATTCATTTTGATATATATCCGATCCTAGCCATCCTTAGGTAGGTCCCACAGTTTGCTGCCCTGGGAAAGAGTCACAGATTACAAATGAACGGATAACGAAAAAAAAAAAGACTAAATGTTTCTTAGCTGTTGCAGTGGCCCACGCTTTCAGTCGCATGCATACATATCGTCCAAGGCATCTACATGGTGGGACCCTTAAGATGGACGGATTGGATCCCACACTTGCGTACAACACGAACTGGAACACACATGCGCGACATGGCACGTATCTTGGTGGCCACGGGACGCGGATTAGCTACTGACAGGTTGAGTAGCGAGACTCGCTGCTACTGAAGTGACGTCACCTAGTTCTGTGGGTCCTACCATGATGTATGTGTTGTATCGACACCATCCATCCATTTGGAGAGATCATTTTAGGGCATGAGTAAAATAATGAGTCAGATACAAATCTAGAGAGGACCCCACCAAAGAAAACAGTGGGGAGAGGCACTCCCACCGTTGAAACCTTCCTAAGGTCCACCTTAATGTTTATTTGAGATCAAACCTGTTCATAAGTTAACATAGACGTTAAAGAATGGAAAACACAAATATCAGCTTGATCGAAAACTTTCGTAGCCCTTAGAATTTTTTAATGGTGGACGTCACTCTCTCCACTCTTTTCTGTGGTGGGGTCCAATATAGATTTTGATCTGACTCATTATTTGTCTCATGCCCTAAAATGATCTCTCCAAATGGATGGACGGTGTCGATACAACATATGCATCATGGTGGGACCCACAGAACTAGGTGACGTCACTTCAGTAGCGAGTCTCGCTACTTAGCCTGTCAGTAGCTGATCCGCGTCCGTGGCCAGGCAGGGCCGGGCCATTCATTGGTAGCACGGCCCGGCCCGACCCGTGTACCAGGGTTGGATTTCAAGACCGGGCCGCAAGTCCCTCAGGCGAAGTTTAAGGTCCCAGATGCAGGCCCACTGCCAACCCTTCTCGGAGGTTGAATCATGGCCCACTACATAATTCATCAGGCATTCTGGACCATTGGTTTCATTGGGGCGTCTAAATCCCTGGACAAATCAATGAGGTGTGGATATCAAGGCCCACGGATGCTCAGTCTTCCTGAGGCGCACTTCTGTCTGTCCTACGTCAACCAGTTATGCTCCGTTTCTGCTCCACATTACAAGTGAACGTACATATTGCGAATCCAGACCGTCCATCTGGTGCAGGCTGCTGTGGATGATCAGTTATCAATAAAACACACTGGGTGTGCAATCCTAGCTGTCGATTGGCATCCCTAAAATGCTTGTACTATCCAATCAGAGTGGTTTTTGTACCATGTGCCATACATGCTCGGATCCACCATTTGGATGGTTTGGATTCAATCAATTGTACAGCCACATGTCTGTCCTATTCACTCACAATGGTCTTTGATCGTTCATTGTGTGAAACTCAGGCAACTCCTATCGTTAGGTAGGCCATCCATGGGGGGAGAGGGAGAGCGAGAGGGAGAAGGAGATGGAGATGAAAATCTTCTGTTGTTCTTAAACTTGAAAGACCACAAAGCATGCATCTGATCCATGCCCAGTGAAAAATTGATTTCGCACGTTAAATCAAGCCCAGTGACTGACCATCTACCTTTTAACCACCCGAATGATGACCAGCATTTGGATGGTGAGGATAATCTTGGGAGGCTCAGTTACAGGTTGATGGCTAGTCTGGATTAACGTACATGTATGCCACGAAACAAGCTGCCACCGATTACTAAAATGACCGGAAATTTCAGTAGCCAACACGGTACATAACAGTTGGTCACATACAGGTAGCACCGAAACTTTCACATCCTGTGTTTTTTCTCTACCCAATGCGCCATTTGTGTAGAACATCCAAGCTAGGGCAAAATTAGATGTGCAAATGTAGGGTTTTGGACAACATGTAAAATCATGTAAAAACATGATGATCTAAAACTCAGGTGGGGAACAAGATGTAAAATCATGCTTTAAAACTCTAAAATCACATGTTTTGGGCCCACCGGGTTCTCGAATGACCTAATTCTCTGGGTGTCCATTCATCTTGGTTGGATGCATCTTCTGAATGGATTAGATGGAATATAAAACATGGTGGGCCCCCATAAAACCAGAAGGCTTTCAATGGTGGGAATCCCCATCCCAATTGTTCCTGGTGGTGTGGCCCACCTGTTTTGGATCAACCGATTTCTGTGCACCACGTGTAACAATATGGGATGCATATGATGGACAGATTGGATGCCATTAGCACATCACAGTAGGTAACACATTTTAAGCTAAGCTTATTGTAGAAACGTTTGTACTGGATCCAGCATCTCTTTTAGTTAATATACACTTGATAAAAACTCATGCAGGAGGTTAGCCCTCGTGACCTTACAACAACATTTCTTTCTTCTCTGATAGAAATTTCCTCTCTATCTATTCACCATTGCCATGAAATAGCTTGTTTATGGTTATGCTGTAAATGCAGACAATGGATGACTTTCCTGTAATTTAGTTGAGAAGCTTTAGAGATGAAGATCAAAATCATTTCCATTTCAATTGAATGGTACATCTCTACTTTCATGTATAAGATAGATATCATACTTCTATTGTACGCCGCTCCACCTAGCCCAGTCCACAAATTGCATACCTCCATAGATATTGTTGGCAAAACGCACACCGATGGTGAAAGCCAATGCAACTGGTGGAACCCTTTTCGCCACAGGCGAAGATTCTACCAGGCATTCCAATCCATTGACAATTTGATAGCGAGTGTTGGAAGAAACTGCGAGAAAGACGCCTGAGAGTCAAAAGTAAAGAGGATTAGTTACACTGAGTGGATATACCACATTTCTTGCAAGTTTTAAACTTCCCAAAAGATTGATCTGACAATTAAAGCTAGTAATTCCTAGTTGAAAGAGAGTACTCTCAACCATATGGTTAGGATGATGGAAGATGTTAAAAACACCAATTGACACGCTGTAATATTCTGAACCTTTTTTTATTCTTTTTAAAATTTTTCTTTCTTTATTTATTTTTTGGGGTCACCAAAGACAGAAAAGTTGCCACAAATATCAATCTATGAAATGAAATTGATAGCTCGAATCAGTTTAACAAAAAAAAAAAAATCATTTACAAGGAAAAGGCCAAAAAAAAAAAGAGGAAAAGCTATTATATAGTGAGTGAGAATAATCCTTCCACAAATGAAGCGATGCTGAGAAAATCACCATTGGGCATTGACCAATGCATATGGCCCTCCTGATGAGAGGAGTAGCCTGATCTTTAGGTTGGGGGATGTTTGTAGAGAAGCCCACCTTGATGACTGGACCAGGCCTTGCATATGTGTCCCATGTTGGCGCACATGGGTCTAGTAACCTCTTCAACATGTTCACACATGCTTTGACATTTCACCCTTTTACATTTCTCCGACCTGAAGGGTAAATCTAGTCGGGGCTAGACTCCTGTGATAGCTTACAACTATTTTCAAAATGGTGGTGACTCATCCTCCTCACATAATCTGGCACTCGTGTATGTATATCTAGAACATCCAAATTTTGGGGTACATTATGGATGGAGGATATATCTAAAATCATGCTGATCAAGCAATCATAATCATCCAATTGATGGCTATCGAATGGATGGTTAAAAGTAAAATAGTAAATGGGCACATTCCAAGTGAAAATTAGATGATTACTATAGTCTTTCAGTTTGACTTTCAGGATATGATCTGCCGACAACTGGGTCAGCAATTTGGACAGTCTAGATTGCAATATAGGGGTGCAACTCGGGCAGGTTGGTTCAGGTTAAGGGTCAACCTGAGCCTGACCTCACCTCACCTCAAGAGGATCCAACCCGCAGCCTACCTGACCCAACTGTGCCAAATACATGTAATTATTCCCAATCTGGTGTGGCGTGACCTGCATTGCTCAACCCAAACCAATCAGATCAGGTTTGAGTTTTCCAACCCTAATCAGACCCAAGGACCCTGACAACCTAACCCAACCTATTCCAAACTCAGGTTGGGTAAGTCAGGTTCGTGTTGATCGAGCCCAGCCATATACATAACTATTCCAAGTGATGGTGGTGAACTATGATAGGGGTGTAACCTAGATAGAGGCATAGCAATGGAACCATCTGCAATACCCCCTTAACATTCTTGTCTTGGAATTGAATAATGATAGAGGTGTGTGCTGGCCCAACAAGTACTGATGTGGGACCATCGGATCAATCAATGGGAGACCAAGAGTGCTCCAGTTGCTAGTCAAAGACTGTGCCATCAGATTGCTGATCAGGCCCAGGTTTGGAAATTTAAATAAGTTTGTTTTGTGTTGATTTGTACTCATAAAACAAGCCAAACAGTATGTAAAAGATAGAAACAGAAGGAATCAGCCAGTTGACACCAATGCCTTCAAGTTACAAAAAGGAACAAAATAACATACAAGTAGAATCAAGGACATGAGGGTTATACATACCCCAAAGTGCTGCGCTTTTCAAGAGGGGTGGTACAGGTATATCTTCCTCGGACTTTTTAATACTCCTGATCAGATAAAAGAAGATTCAGCAATAAAGGTAACAACATCAGGAAGCGGAAGATTCATGCATCTTTCAAAAAACAAATCAAACACTACAGCACCTGAAAACCAGTACATGGATTTTTTATTTTTGTTACACATGGGATGTGTGATGGTAAAGATGAATGGAACAATAGACGACTTCCACAAAGTAATACAACCAAAGATATGGAAGCTTCCGTTAAATGTAGCCATATAGCATGCAATATGCATGCATGAGACACCTCCATGGATCAATCGAAGTGTTTGAGGCAGATGTGATTCTCTTCATCATTATTCTATGTAACTGAGATACCTAAGGATCTTCGCTAGAATTGCAATGGAAATTTAGATCATGCTTACAAGCATAATGTTGACTATATTTAGGCAAGCCTTTTTTATTGATGAAAAAAGGTTAATGAAAAAGAGGAAAAGGCAATGGAGACAAAACACAAGAATGGTCTAGAAACCTCTTCCTTCGCAAGAGAATCTGTGAGTTTGCCTTCCTCAACATAAGCCGAAAAAGAAATTGAATTACAGCAAATTTAGGCCTAATTTCATTTACAATGGAAGCACACTTCCACAATGCCAGACCACTACCAGCTACCCAAGAAAGGGCAGCATTCTAGTAGCCTTAAGACTACTAAAGGACTGCCAAATGAGTTGCAAAATAACTTCAACCTTGCTTTTATGGATTTTCAACTCCACGCCGTTAGAGTTGCCATTGCTGTCAGTCATGAAAAAGCTGACAATAGACTTTCGTCCCTGATCACCCACCACTACCAATATTTCCAGGATTGCCCATTGAGCTGTGAGCATCTTGAACAAAGCCTTTTCGAAATTGTGCTTTGGTAGGTGAATCCTTAGCCCGTCTTTACAAGAAAGTCCTGAATGAAGATGGCTGCCCAAGTGGCTGCTAAAACCCCAACTTTGTTAGCAGTAATAAAGGTAACCCAATGAAGGGAGTTTCAAGGGTGCCTTTCTAATAACAACTGCAGGTCACATACTCCTATGCTACTGCTCTATTGGCAATGCAGGACACAATCAAAGTTGAGAATTTGGTTCCTTGGGGATAAAGTTTCTTGGGAAGGCAAATGCATCACTAAAACAGAAGAAACATGTGCCCAAGCCCTCAACCTGCCAAATTCCATGACATTAATCAGACTCTCTCCTTTAATGATCAACTGTATCTCTACATCCATAGGAAGGGAAAGTAGGCAGAGAAACTGGCAGACTTCAAAATGTCTTACAAGCGTTATGCGTTGGAAATGTGTGTTTGGTATAAAACTTACATTTGCTTACCCAATTGGAGCACTTGCATGTACTTCTTTCTACTGGCAAACTTTCTGATTTACTTATTGAATAGCAAAATTAAACTTTGAAGGGGGATGTTTGCTAAGCAAAAATTGTAATCCTTTGGTTGTTGTTGTGGCTTTTTTATAGATTGAAGAGAACTTGACCTGTAACCTCACAGGTTAGATACTTCTGAACATTTGAGTACTTTGCAATGATTTTGTTTACACATGTTTCTGATTTTTTGCAGTGCAGTGTTAGTATATTATGAAAAGTATACTGTGGAATGGCAAGGAATGGACGGTTTGCCACATCTTACTTTCTGATTTTCTTTCAGCATTTTCATCTTTCTTCATTTCCTAGAAGTCCAAATAAAAGATTTTACGATCTTATAATTCAATTAGATACAACTGCCTTACCATTTTGCTATATGATTCTGTTTTCAGAATTTCCTCTCAGTATATAGACTACGAAAATGTCAGCACAGTGTCATGAGAACCTGCTAGTCCAGACACAATTTGACAAACCTTAAGATCAGAGAAAATCACACATCAGCAAACACTGGAACTTCACATCTATGGCTGGTCCAACATTTCAACTAGAAGGTTAGAAAGATTGCTTCATCATCATCATCTAAGCCTTGTCCCAACTAATTGGGGTCACTTACAGGATTCATATTCTGCCATACCACTCTACTAAGAACCATATAGTTAGTTAAACTATAGGTCATCAAGTCTTTTCTTACTACCTCGACCCACGTCCTTTTGGGCCTTCCCTTGCCCTTTTAGAGCCTTTAGCTTGAACCGCTGACTCCTAACCAGCATAGTTCTTGGTCTCCATAGCACATGACTAAACCATCTATGTCCACTTTCCCTCATCTTATTACCAATTGGGGTGACTCCTAAGTTCCCTCGAATAAATTCATTCCTAATTTTATCCTTCCTCATCTTGCCTATGATACATCTCAACGTCCTCATTTTAGGTTACTTTTCAAAAAAAAAAAAACCCTCATGATTGCTTCCATCAAAATATTAATGTTGCTCAACACTAGCTTCCCAAAATGACCATGTTCAATATTTTGGGTCGATAATTCATGAGAATGGAGAGATTGAGAAGAATTCAAGGTGGGTGGAACTGTGGAAGAAATGGAGATGTGCCTCTAGAGTTTTGTGTGATGATCATGTAACACTTAAACTAGGGAAATTTTTTAGGATAGCTATGAGATCAGCCATGCTTTTGGGGACAAGCAGTTAAGCAACAACATTTTCAAAGGATGATTATAGCTGAAAAAAGGATGTTGAGCGGATGAGTGGCAAGATGAGTAAGGATAGAATTAGATATGAATACATTCAAGGGAACTTAGGAGTAGCACCAATAGGTAATAAGATGAGAAGGAGACTTAGATGGTTTGGTCATTTGCAACGGAGGCCAAGAACGATGCCAGTTAGGAGTGACTTGGTACAAGTTGAAGGCTCTAAAAGGGCAAGAGGAAGGCCCAAAAGAAGAGAGTGGAGGTAATAAGAAAAGACTTGATGACCTATGACCTAACTAAAGTTATCAACCTTAATAGAGTGGAAGGGCGGAATAGGATTCATGTTGTCGACCCCAAGTAATTGGGATAAAGCTTAGATGATGATGATTACACTAGCCACAAAAGCCTGTAATTCAAACGACTTTCTGATGCAGGCCAAGCCACATCAACTGGGCCCAAGACTTGTGGACTAGGCCAGATCCATTAGGCCCAACCTAGGCCTTGCAGTCGACCCATCGGCAAGGAGGCCCAAGCCTAGACCCTGCAGTCGACCCACTAGCAAGGAGGCCCAAGCCTTCTAATTAGGCAGCATAATCCAATCAGCCAACTCTGCAATAAAATCTCATTAGATCTTTGTATCTCTTAAGCATTTTTTTTACCAACTTCTATTTTTGTCATAAATCCGTTATCAGTGACACTAAAAGAGAAAGAAAATCTCCTGCCAAAAATAAAAAATAAAATAAAACTTGTTTGTTAAGAGGTCTATATAAGGACCTCACATGAGTATCCTCAAGGCACTTCTCAATTCAATAAATAAATTTAAAAAAATCCAGATTTTCTGTTCAACTTTAGTTGTAATTCTTGTGTTAAGCTTAAGCTTGGGGGTGCCTACGTTTGAGCGGATCTTTCCTATTAGCTGGCTGCAACACTTTCCAACTAGCTTTCAAATAATACTACTTAATGTAGAAAGTCGGCAAGCAATGGAATCTAGATAGCATAAAGATGCCGGTTGAATCATACATGGCAACTAATTCACAAAGAAATGAGCAGTGCAGAATTCACTGAACAAGATACCCTTGTCACAAGTATCCAGAAACTAATATAGGATGTTTAAATAAAGAAGTATTACCGTTTGGCTGTCATCACCAGATTCGCAATACCTTGGCCTATAATCCCACAAAAGAAACCAACTGAACCATATAAAACTCCCTGGTCAAGAAACACAAGCACACCACACCATAAATTAAAACAAATATGAGAAAAAATCAATTCTGTTATGTGCTAGAAGCAGTAAGTTAATGTTTCCACTTCTAGAAAAAAGGCTCCAAAAGGCCAGGAAATGCACACATGTTCAAAAGTGACGAGACAAGAAGGATATGACACCTTATAGAAGTATGTTCCAACCCGTTGTCTGACAGAAAATCTGCTGCCAGGCCTTTCAGCTTCAAACACACTGCATGTGAAAAAGGAAACCAAAAAAGAAAAAAGAAAAATATGAGGCAAAGGATTTTGAAAGAAGAACATGGTGGATATAGCCAAGGTCAGGTCCAATTCCACACAAGCATGAAAAACAATCGCTAGACACTAAAAAAGTATCTGACTGCGATTTGGCATAGGAAAACAATCTCAACACAATTACTTAACATCATAATCATCATTATCATCATCATAGCTATTTGGGGTCAGCTACAACATGCCATAAATAACTATTCAATACATGACAGTAGACAACTAGGGAAAAAAAAAATAGAATCTTATCCTTTTGGCAATTCTTATAGAATTGACAAACAACTCCCACCTTGGATATCATGGTATCAAGTAGCCAACCATCACGTGCACTCAATTCTAGCACCTCCATGGCAGCACACTATCCAGTAGCCAATCATCATGTGCACTCAATTCTAGCACCTCCATGGCAGCACAGTATCCAGTAGCCAATCATCATGTGCACTCAATTCTAGCACCTCCATGGCAGTATATCAAGTTAAAAATGAGATACCATAATAATGTCTAAAAGAATAAATGCATTTTTGTTTCTTTCATATACAGGAAAATGCTTTTTGGGTGAGTGAAATTCCAACAGTCATATTCTTAATTTCTCATACAAACCAGCACATGAATTTGTTAACAAACTAAGCATGCAGTCAACAAAACATCACATGGACAGATCAACCAGATATGATCTGCGCACCAATTGTTGTATATAGTACATGAGTTGTATCAATTATCATGTTTTATGTAACAAATGAAGCAATTATAATAGGGATTTGCATAAAATTTCACCTGAAATTCTCATTTTTTTACGTCAAATTATCCACAAAACAAAGGACTGGGAACAGTAAAAACCATCACTGAAGTGAATGATCTGGACCCTCCAAGTAGAGCTCAATAGGAACTACTAACCTGCTAGGTAGAGCTCCAGAAACACGTTGCATTTGTCCAAAAAACCCTTTCGACACAGACGGCTTTCCAATGCGAACGTATGGTGCTAACAACCCAACTAAAGCAATGTCAACAACCACCCCAACCAAAAGATCCGCAAGAAACAACTCAAACTCTGCCCAGAAATCCTTGCCCCTCTTTTTAACTTCCGCAAACGTTGCACAACAAGAATCAATGACAACCTGAACCATAACCAAAAGATTAAAAAATTCTTCACTTAACCAAAAAAATTGTACTCTAGGAACATGAAAAGGACAGCTCAACCAACCTCCGTAGCAACTTTGAAAAGGAAAGATGGGTCGGCAAGCATTCGGTCACGAAGCAAAGAGCAAGACTTGATTGCAACACCAAGAGGCCAAACTGAATCCTGCAATTGTAACAGAAAATGAAATAAATAACAAAAGTGGAATTTCTAGTGTGATGCATGCTTTAGCCCGCTCCGCGAAGCAGATGCGCAACAAAACATCTCTACCATAAGCGTTAAACTTGTATGCGGTGATCAGAACCGTTGATTTTGCAATCCACACAAGAACAGGCCATAACCCAAAATACTGGGGGAATGAACTGTGGTAGCTATCTGACCAGGGAGCTAAAAACGCTTATGTTGACTCAAAGAAATGGGCAAAGGTATGCTAACAACAGGCAAAGCTCTGCTCACTCACTTGATTTTCACTGCGTTGGTCCATTGACCCAGTGACCCACCAGATCAATGATACCAATCATACACATTTGTCATGTCTACGTTGGAAAGAATCATCGTAGATCTCTTAAGGATGGCATTTCACGAAACCCAAACATTGATACTGTAATCGGATTGAATTTCGTAGTGGAGTGTAATCAAACACTACCTGCAAATCCAAGTATCTAAGAAGAAGAACTTTGCGAATTCCGGTCGTCTTTGCAGCCTCTAACATGTCCGATGGAAGACTCACCCCCCGAGCTTCCGCCTCTCTGATCACCTCCTCAAACTTCAATACCGGCCCAAACTCTTCTTCTTCTCTGCCGTCTTCCTCAGGATCGCCGCCGCCGCCGCCGCCACCACCTCCTCCTCCAGGCGGATACCTCCCATTACCATCAGCCCCACCGAAAGAATCCCCACTGCTACCTCCATCATCAAGTTCCGGACTACAACTCGACCCCAAAACCCTCGAATCATTCGCCAGAGAAACATCCATACCCTTTTTTAAAACCACAACCGTCCGATCGCCGGACTCCAATCCAGCATCCTGCGCCCGCGACATGCTCCTGATCTCCAACTTCCTCCTCCCAAAACCTCTGCTTCTCAAAACCATGTCGATTACAGAACCTCTGCATCCGACATTTCGTCTCCCGCGGGTTCCGAAATCGATCCCGACCATGCGATCATCAACCAAACCGATATGATTTCGCAATCCCAATCTCAAAGAACAAATTGCCATTTTCAACCCTACCTTGCGAAAAGGCCACGGTATTTATAAAAAGAAACCCCTAATTTTCGAAATTCAAGATTTCAGGAGAAGCTGAATGCTGTTGAAAGCAGAGGAGATGTCGATATTTTCGAAAGTTCAGAGCTTTTAGAAAACGGCGGAGAACGGAATGGGCATTTGGCTGTCGCGGCGCGCGCGAATAGGCGTCCACATGCGCGGAATCGTATCTAGGTCAGATTCTGTTGCAATGAGATTTAGGATTTAGGGTTTTGCTAACATGCGCGCTTGGTTCTCCAGACTCCCGTCGGCCGAAAACGAGCGACCGAGGGCTTGGCTGATTTTCTGGCGGGAAGACCAGGTGGAAGAGTTGCTTGGACTAGGGCTGTCAGCCGGCCGGGTTCGCCCGGGCTAAGGTCACTCCCAAGGTGGGCCCACATTGTACGTCTTAAGCCCCAGCTCGGCCGAGGCTTGTGATACGCGGATTAGGTACTAACCCCTGCCCGGGCTGGGACTACGAGGGCCCGCTGTGACATATGAATTTATTAACACCGGCCGTCTATTTTAACGTACGTTTTGAGGATGTAAGTCCAAAAATGAGTCAGATCCAAGGATCAAGCGGACTTCTTCTTCTTCGTATAGATAGATATAAGATCTAATGGACAATTACTTGGAAGTACATTTTGAGCAACAGTCCTTCCTACCTGATAGAAAAGGATCGTCCTTCCTACCTGGTTGAAAAGGATCCCATGATCCTAAACCGGACTTACCTGAGATTGTAAATCCCAAGTGAAATGATTCGAACAAAAGAAGAAACTTTCTGCAACCAAGAAAATGGGGTTTCTAGGTGTTGCATCTCATTGAATTGTCGGAATATGATAATGACGCCCACTGTTGAAATCTTCTTATAGCCCTACCATGATATTTAATTTCCATCTACTTGCTCATAAGGTTATATAGACGTGGATGAAGGCAAAACACAAATATCGGCTTGATCCAAAACTTCTACAGCTACCAAGAAGTTTTTAATGGCAGCCATTTAATCTCCACTGTGTGGTCGACTTGTGCTTGGATCTGCCTCAATTTTGGGCTTGTATGCTAAAATTATATGGAAAGGTGGATGGACAGTGTTGATTAATCCATACATCATAGAAGGCACCTCATAGCCCCAGCCTGTTCCAAGCTCCAAACACGCTGGGTAGTACCTAATCCACGTCCTGGCCCAGGCTGTCAGCGGGCCGGTTCGGTCCGGGCCAAGTCACACTGAAGGCCTACATTGTAGGACTTAGCCCAAGCTCACCCAAGGCTTCTAAGGAGCCAAAATTGACGGACCCAAGCCCAGTCCTTTAACAAGAGTCCAGTCCGGGCCCAAAGCCATTTTCCACCTTTCAAGAGTTGAAGTAGTCATTTAGGATATGGTTAATTTCTTTAATTAACGTCTAATCTACATGAATGTTAATTTTTATTAATGATTATCTATCTAATCATATAAAAAAATGTTAATTAATATTAATGAGCTGTCTAACTTAAATTAACCATTAAATATTTATATTTATATATATATATATATATATATATATATGAAAGTTTTAAATATATCATTGGAAACCATAAATCAATAGGCTGGACTTGTGCTTGGCTGAGGGGCTTTTATGTACATACTAGTTCGACCTGGTCGATGAGTGAGCTTTAATTTTACTACCGAACTAGGCACTCATATCGTATATACTATCCCAAGTCCAAACCAAAGCCTGAGAACCCAACGAGCCACTTGGCCCATAGACAGACCCAGAATGGAAGGGGTGCAACTTTGGTAGGCCTCAACCTGACTCAGGTTTGGTTGGGATGCAGATGGGTCCAACTTGAGTTAACTCCTCTTGAGACAAGTTGGGCTTGGGTTGACACTGAACCATACCTTATCAGACCTGCCCTACCTATGGTCTTCAATGGGTGAGATGGTTGTGGTTGTGAGCTGGTCCAGACACGGATTTTGAGCAGGTACCAGGCCAATCCTCTTCAAAATATTAGCTAGGGCCAGCCCATTGCCATACCACCGTTGATTTTATTTATTTATTATTATTATTATTTTTAATCTCTTTCTTTAGAAAAATGCTGATACTCGAGAAGAAGGTGATGGATGATACACATAGACCTAAAAATGATTTGAAAATTGCATACATTGTATGTAAGTATTTCAAATTATGGGTCACATTTGACATGCATCGTGGTCCAAAAATTAGGATCACTTTATGATCTAACTATCAATTGGAGGACATCAATCGAAACGGTTAGATTAAAAATTAAATAAATAAATAAATAAAATAAAATGAAAAGAATCTATTGCCCTTATCTCAAGAAACAAGTGTCTACGAAGTAGATATTAAGACCGCTCATGCATTGAGACTGAATTAGCGATAATGGCATCCACAAATTGATCAGTTTGTACAATTTATGGGTGCCTGCGTATCAAGCGTGATACACTGCCAGAGTATCTCAAAACTCCCTTCCCTCCTTTTCTTCAAAATTCCTGCGCACGTGGATTTGGTACTACCCCCGCCTGTACCAATCTCGGGACAGGCTAGGGCTCTGAGGGCCAAACCTGATGTATGGATTTTATCCACACCGTCCAACCATTTTTACATATCATTTTAGTCTATAAGCTCAAAACATGAGGCAAGTCCAAGGTTCAAGTAGACCACATCACAGTAGCAGTGCTAATGACGATGACCGTTGAAACCTTACCAGGGCCCACCGTGATGTTTATTCACCATCCAACCTGTTCATAAGGTCATAAACGTCTCGATGAAGGAAAAACACAAATATCAGCTTGATCCAAAACTTCCGTACCTAAGAAGTTTTCAACGGTATCAGTTTAATCGCCACTGCGTGGTCCACTTGAGCGTTGGATCTGCCTTATTTGTCAACGTATGATCTAAAATGACATGGAAAAATGGATGGACGGTGTGGATAAAACTCATACATCATGGTAGCCCCTCAGAGGTCCAGCCTGTCCCTAGCTTGGTACAGGCAGGGGTAGTACCCAGACCGCGTCCATTTCCTGCTTAGGGCTATCAACGGGCCGGGCCTGGGTAGGTCTCGACCCGGATTTTGAATTGTTTCGGGCCGGGTCATTGAGCCGGGCCTATTCAAAATTTTAATTTTTCAGGCCCACCTTGACTGAACATTTCGTTTTACCATGTTGGTAGAGATGCTTGCTCTGCAGCTGATAAGCTAGCCAAGGTGGGTGTCTCTTGCTCATCTCTTTGTTCTAGGAATTCTTACCTCCTTTGGTTTTTCTTTTCTAAATATATTTTTGTAATCTTCTCAAAATAAATAAATAAACATACAAGTAATTAAAATGGTACCATCCTGACTTTGATCATTCGTTCCATAATGAATCAGTAGTTTGCAATTGAATTCCATTGAGCTTCCAAACACCCCCATGAAAAATTGTCATTGCTACATTATTTGGGTTTTAATGGATTCTACAGAGAAGTGAGAGGGATTGCTTCTTATTATCTGCAGTTGTTTTCTATAACTTAAACAGTCAGTGCTTGGGTGTGTAGATTAGCACTTCCTTCAGTGGATGGCTCATGAGATTGTCAAATAAATTTTCGTATCTAATCAGCTGGATATTGTGGTTGTTACCAACCTGAGTATTTGACAACATAAATAGGTGTGATACTTATCAAAGTGGGTTATTGGACAGTGAATTAACAACAAAAAGTTCTTTGGGATTTTATTGAATACGCATATTTGTGTCATTTATATTGATAAAAAAAATTTAAAAAAAAATTGTCCACAAAAATTGTCCACACACACACACACACAACACACACACACACACACAAACACACACACACACGTTCTTGGAGTTCCAAACTGGAGACATGCCAAACTATACGAATGGAATGGTACATTTCAGTTCATGACTTCTTTTAATGTCTGAGAGTTATGTTTTCCAAGTTGACAAGAATACCTTTTTTCTCTCTCAACCAAATGTCTGTATAATACTATCATTCTTCAATGTGATGTTGAATGATGATTGGTTGTTAGTTGCAATAGCAGCTGTTCTTGGTTACTGGATGCTGCTGTTTTATCTTTTTGCTATTAATGCAACTTGACATCCAATGGCCATAAAAAGGTATTCCAAAAATAGTGACAATGTCGAGTTAGAAGTGCATTCTAAGAAATGCTGTCATCATCATAAGCTTGTCGTAGGCTATTTGGGGCCAGCTTTAAGAATCTTGTTTAAGCAATAACTCTAAAGATTGCTTGGTGAAATTTTTGATGATTGGCTGGCCACTTGACAGAAAGCCTCCTTTACCTAGGTTGGGGACCGGCTGGTGCTATCATTGAAAGCATGCTTTGATACATCATCATCATCATCATCCTGTTCACAAATCCTGTTCAGCCATTCCACTCTGTATATCTTGGACATAAGCCACATCTGAATCACCATGTGTTTCTCTATTTCTCTATCTAACATACAACTGGTAAGAAATTTTCTCAAATTTCTCGTTGTATTTTTTATTTTTTTTTATTTTTTATTAATCAGCATTGGAAAAAAGAACTGGTTGTTCAAATAGAGAATTGAAAAATCCCCTCCGGTTTTGGTTTTCTTCAGTCAAATAACCAAATTTTCATAAAGTGGGTGTCACATGACGACAAAGGAAAATTTATTATCACTTGCCATTAAAAGAAAAAAAACACCGGCTGGCCTTGGAGGCACTTCGAGAATAGAGAGGCCTATGCTCTCAGAGAAGGGTTAGGAATTCTTGTTAAGGAGCACTCAGGTCTGGTTATTGTTGAAGGCAACTCTTTCAATGTGATTAAATGTGTGACCAAAAGTCAACCTGAGCCTTGGAGACTATCCTTTTCTGTTTGAGGTAATGTGTTGTCTTGCCTCAAGGCAAAAAATTCCTTTTGCCCGCATTGGCAGATAGGAGAACAAGTTGGTGGATGGGATTGCTAAAAGCCAAGACATTTCTTCCTAATATTGTAGTTGTGACCTTGTTTCCCCCATGATTTCTCTCTTTTCAGATAGCATTGGTGTTAGTCTTCAAAAAAAAAAAAAAAAAGTAGAACCTTTGGGGATATATTCTTTGGCAACATGCAGGACTTTGTTCAAGCAGCAATTGAGTTCTTTTCTATAGCTGCTGACTCTGAAAGTGAAACTGATTCTTTTCTTCTTCTTCTTCTTCTTCTTCATTTCATTCTTCTTCTTTTTTTACTTGCTTTGGGCTCTATGCAGGTCAAGATTCAAAAGGATAGCGATGTACAGTTGAAGATAATCGGGACTCGCATTGATGCAACATAAACCGTATGTCCTCTGGCCATTTCTTGTCTTTTGCTAAGTCCAAACATTACTTTCTTTGTATTAGGGCCTAAGTTCATAAACAAGAACCACACTTCTGACAATGGAGGCTTTTTTTGAAACCAATGAATATATTGTTTTTCAACTTATCAAAACATCCAGAAAGTCTTCATTTTTTTTCTGTGTGGCAACTAGGTGGGATGAGGCAGTTCATGCACTGTGGTTGTCTGACTCTATGGATGGCAGCAATCATTTGTATGGCATGTCAATTCTCTCCAATGTCCTCAGCTATATTCTTGCCATCAAGCATTTCTTTCAGGCACTGAGTTGGTTTTGGTGGCTAAAATGCCTTGAGGAATTGCCAGTGGATGGCATGAAGTTGCTACTTAAAAAAAAAAAAAAGAACATGCAATCTCATCCGTCAGGACCTTTCACGACCTTTCACGAGGAAAGAGAGAGAATAAGCACTTGTCTGATTGCTTATAAAAAATTTCTAATTAATGGCTAATGATTGGCATTTGGTAGCGAGGGTTGATGCAACCTGTGTAGAAGAGGGGATGAGAATATATCCTTCCAACTGCGGTCATTATGGCATCGACTCAAGTTTCCCTATTCTATTGTGATTCATATGGATGTTAGTGAGTTCTTGTTCAGAGTCGTGTGGTACTTTCTTCTACATGCAAAGGCCTTGACATAACATTCGACTTCTACTTCAGTTTCACAATTAATTCATCCTAACCCCAAATAAAGATTATCTATACTATGCATGGTGAGAGCAACTATTCAATATTTTTGCCCCCACAATTAGTTTCGTAGGGTAGAAAACTTTGAATATTGAAAGGACATGGGACATTTTAAATAAAGTCAGGGGTATTTTTTGGAACTGAAAAATGTGGCTGTTGTCCAAGTTCATATTCACCCGCAAAAAGCCTTTAAATGGCTTAAGAGTTTACCATTAACCACGTATTTGTCTTTTCAATCTTTTGATGTGAGTAGTGTGCTTGAACTTCTCCTTGTGTGTAGCCCACAGTGTAGTAGTAGCGAGACTAACAAAGGCTATCTGCGGCCCACTATGATGGAGTGAAATCCTTACCATATACCTGTTGCACAACTCATTTTAAGACATTAGCCCCAAAACAAGGCAAATCCAAAGCTCAAGTAGGCCACAACACAAGAAAACATGAAGATGGGTTGCCCAACACTGAAACCATGAGCGTGCTCCTCTCTCTCTCTTTCTACAATTTTCCTGTTGTTTTCTCCCCATTCCAATTTCTCCCACTTTCTCCCATCCTCTTTGTACATGCGTTGCACATGCCACTTCCTCCAGTTTTTATAAGGTGGGATCTCTCTATTGGACCATCTACCATTTAAATTTCAGCTTTCAAATGTGATGTCAAGATAGTATGTGTGATTAGCTTCAGATATGTTTTCTTTCTAGGAAAAAAAAGGAAAATAAAAGAGAAACATTTGTTACTTGGTTCGAATTTTATTGATTTCATGGCAAAGTTAATACATCAAGAATCCAATAATTTCCAAACTCTTGATTCTTTTATGACTTCTGTGGCGTGCAAGCTGTCAATTCCGCTTCAGCAGGTGTTTTGTCTTTCCTACTAGATGGTCATGTTTGTTTTGTCGTCATTTTCCATTATGGGAAAGACAAATGTAATTAAAAAGAAGAAGAAGAAGAAGAAGAAGAAGAAAATAGAGAAATCTCTCTTTCCCTATGGAGAGGGTTTCCATTTGAGGGTTCTTTTGTCTAAAATGCCCCGAAAGGCATCTAAACATACTAGCTAAAATGGCTGGTAATAATAATAATAATAATAGAAAAGAAAAGAAAAAACTACCGAGACTGAGCACAACTATTAATTTTTTTACCCAAATAGATGAAATGGAACGGTGGAACTGTGCCGATCTAAAAATTTCCAGCTGAAACATAAAGAGATTATGGCTGCTTGTAATGTCTAAAGGTATATTTACTAATTTAATTGAAACACTGAATTTCTATTTTTTTTAAAAAAATGCTTGCCGAAGGTTCTAACCACGCCGAATTTACTTCAACTCAAGAGTGGAAAACCTCGTCAAGCATTTGCATTTGTTTCCTTGTCAAACTCAACCTTTTAATTTGGTTAACCATTTCCTCTCATAAACTGTACATAATGTTTTGGTCCATTTTCGCAGTTCTGCATCGGTACCATAAAAGACAATTTCTTGGGAGTCATCACTGATCCGGGTGCAGCATCCGCTTAGCAGGAACCCGATGTATTGCATTGCAAGGTTTAGCATGCATCACATGTACGCCTTTCCTCATTTCCTGTGTTTTATAGTTTCAAATGCACCTGTTTCCATGTAAATACCTGACAGGTAAAACTATATCCCAAAAAGGATACCTTTCAAGGAAAAAAAAAATCCTGAAAAGGAATATCTGTTTTACGTCAAACTGTTGTAGCAGATACAGCACTCACAACTGTTGTTAGAATGGTTGGCGTGCAAATGAGATGATGCCCCATGACTACTTTGTTCTTCATGGGAGTGGGATTGCTGTGTTCTTCATTGGAAATTACTGTGTTATTTTACTGTATTTGTTGATCTGATGCGATCTTGTCTCATACATGTGTCTGTGTATGGAAGCCGAGCACATGCTTTTGGATATGATTTTTATTTATTTATTTATTTATTTTTCTTGGTACATGCAGTGAAACTCACAAGTTTCCATCAGGAAGATTGTGATTTTAGGTTGGAAGGAGGTTGGTGGGCGGCACTTGTTCTGTACATGGTTCTAAAACCTGGCCGCACTAATTGACTATGTGGCCTGGCCCCTGAATCAGTGTAGTCTTGTCGTCAAGTTGGCTACAAGTGGACCGGTTTTCTGCCTACCTGATGGATGGACCGACCTGGCTTTTGGGTCAGGGCATGTACAGTCAGACTTAAGTGAAGGACAGCCTAACATCATACTAGGACCGCCTAGATGTTCCAGCTTAGCACATGTAGTGGCATGTCGAAGGGTCGGAATCCAAATGCATGTGGAGGAATTAGCAGAACTCCTAGGGTGTCATTTGGATAGTTTGATTTGCCAATCCTGGGATTTTGCTGGATAATATTGGAGACGATCAGGACCTTGGGTATCCTAAGATTTCTATCATGTGCATAATTCAGTACTCCCCAAGGTCAATCCAAACTCAAATTGAGAATTACAATCACCTAATACAGAGATGTGTAGAGTGATCACCTAATTCAAGTTTGAGATGTACATGTGTGGTCCACCTGATAATTTGAGACAAGAAATCTAAGCAGTTTGATCTGCCTGATGGAGTGATGGGAAGGGAAAGGTTGAGCTTTGTAGGCCTCGCCGTAATTTGTGCATGGCATTTGAATTTCGCATATGGGGAATACCCTCCTAAACATGGGATGTCCCAAAAATCAGCCATATCCGAAACTCAGGTGGGCCACATCATCTAGAATAGTGCAAAATTATGCCTAAAACAACTAAAATCACTTCATGGGGCCCACCTGAGAAATGGAATGATGTGAAAGTTGGTGGAACCCCTCATTTAGGTCAGATACACAATTAATGGGTTGGATTCTAAACTATATATCGGTGGGTCCCACAAACAATCAGGAAGATTTTAATGGATTCATGTCGACTTTTAACCGTTCCTATGCTATGGCCCACCTAAGTTGTGGATCAGGCTAGATTTTGGGCTCTAGGCCTAATAGAGTGTGACATTGTCCAACTAGGTATGAGTCAACTTGGATGAGTCACATTGTCCACCTACGTCCATCTGCACACCATGTGGCAATGTGTCACACGTGGAAGATCCAATCCGTCGATCCAGTGAAGCCCATTCCAACCTAGACCTAACCTAAAGCGATCCAAGACCAAATGATATCAGTCAATCACCCAAAGCACATCCGATCTCGGTTCAGGACCTCATATAGTTCTAGAACAACCTGACAGGACCCAAACCTGACCCTCTTAGGCAGTCCAGGTAAGGGAACACCAGGACCGGACCCATCGACAGCCCTAGTTCACTGTCTAAAATAAGCTGGGTCCACCTTTCAGCGCCCAGAGTGTCATTTGATGGGGTTCTCTCCTCCTGTACAATCAGAGCCAGCCGATTGTTGGTCCGCAGAAAATGTGTAGGAATGTAGTGAACAGCTCACCTAGCAGCGATTGTTAGATGAAAATTTTGGTCTACATCACATTTGCGATGGACCAACAAGAATCAAATACTTGGCCCAGTGATATTAACGGTGATCTGGCCAATTATCATACAAGGGAGAATGCCCACGCAATGCAAGCACTGAATGTGCCCCACCATCTGGAACAAGAGCTCAAAATCTAGCCGTTCATCTGGCGGAATCTACCCTGAAGGAAGACAGGCCAGTCTCATCAGGTGGGCCACCCGTGTAAAATGAATGTGGAACGTATATTATCCCTTCCTAACTGTCCGTTTTCTAGCAGAAGCGTGGCCTCCCGGTTGAGTAGACTCGCCCGAATTTTGGGCTGAGCATCATACAGGTGTGAAGAACGGACTGGATAGTAAGTCATCATTCCTCTACTTCCTTTCCTTCAAAAAACCCACTCCCTCCAAAAAAAGGATCACCCCCCCCCCGCGATGTTCATACAAGATAGATGTTCATATTGATACATACACAGCAAGGAGTGTATTGCAGTACATTCCTCCCCAGATAATCAAATGGATTTTTTCTCTTTCTTTCTTTCTTTTTTTTTTTCCTTTCTTTTTTGTTGTGGAGAAAATGAAGGTATTACATCGTGTTGGAAGTGCATTGCATCAACCCATGCAATAAGTTCAAGACATGTTTTTGTTGGATATGAGCCTGTGGGGCCCACTTGTAGCCAACAACTAGTGGGTTAGTCCCACATAGTTTTCCTTTTGATCTCTCTGTTTCAAATTTTCTCTGAGAAATCTAAAATTGAATTTTAAATTCAAAGAGGATTGGGATATGAGAGAAATATGACATGATAGAGATAAGCCCTACCTTATCCAAACTCCTTCCATATCCTCTCTAATGAAGGTATTCCCCCATTAAAAACATTCTAATATAGACAGTTTCTAGAGAGAATAGTGAGGAGGAATTATATCCATTTGTCCATCAGACCCGCCACCAAACAATCTAAACTGCCAATAAGATTTGGGGGCCATCTTAACAATAAAATTAGATAGGTGATCATATCCTCTCTACTCATATAGTGATTAGGCAGACCATTGGACGTAGACTGTCTATTTTTGGCTGTGTGAGGGTCCCCAAGATCATGTAGATACCGTCAGATCTTACTGGCCCACTAATGCAGGGGCATTTTCACACCAGGCTCGAGTGGGGTGGCCTGAGGAATGCAGCGGCACACTCGGGGTGGGCGGCCCATGTGAGGTGGGTGGCTCGTGTAAGGCATCCCCCACACGTGTGAGGCGAAACCCATGTGATGTGAGGCCCATGAGGGGGGTTCAGCCGAGGACCTAACCCATGGGATGTGGGGCCTGGGCTATGAGATAAAGGGATTGATTCACCACGCTCCATCAGTTTGAGCTTTTAGAGCAAGTGGTTAATTGTCCTGCATCAAAGTAGTATCATAGTAGGAGGTCTCGTGTTCGATACCCCTCACCGGGGTGATTAATGGTTTGGGTTTTTTGGGTGATGATGGTGGGGGACTCATGATGTTGATCCATTCTCATTTATGATGGTTAGCATACTTCAAGCTTGCGTGGCTCCGGACCCTTTCAAACATGGGGAATTGACACACATGGCAGGTTTGGTGATGGACATGGCATCAAGATGAGTAAGGAGGGATATAGCTTATGGAATCGATAGGTTTTGTATGGTTTGGGTTTTTGAGGGGATGGTCTCTTTCAGGAGGGAAAGAGATTTGAGTCTATCGTCTGTGAATAGAATATTGTTCCCTGTGCAAACACAATTCCTTTTCAACTCATGCCTAAGAATCTAGGAATTACATTTGTCTTGTGGACAAGCATAGTTCTAAAGCTCACTCAACTCAGTGAGATTTCGAGTTGAGTCACTGAAGAGAGTGGGGTTTTGAAACCATGACCTCTGCTTTGAAGAGAAAGAATCTCCACCAGTGCACAACTCAGTTGTGTGTGCTTTTGCTATTTTATTTTATTTATCCAATACTACGTATTCGAAATATCTGTAATCTCTTGTATTAAATATCAAGTTGAGTCAAGTCAAGACTCGCCCGAGTCTTCAAATCGACCTGACCCAGCTGGAAATTGAATCAGGTCGAGTTTTTGGGTTATTAAACAACAGAGTGAAGAAGCTCTTGGAAGCTTGAAACTGAAGTTGGACTGGATAGCATTGAAGTAGGTGTATGCATTTATTTCCATGGATTAACTAAACAGTCTGAACTTGAATATGTTGAACAGTTTCATGTTTAACTGGTTCGATTATCAATGGTGATGGACTGGGATAAAGATTTAGGCTCTTGACACACAATCTGTCCTCTAGGCTCTCTAAATACAAAAAGAAATATATTTTTCTTGGTCAGTGAGAGAACTTGGTTGTTGCCTTCAGACTCATCAGTAGATCCTTAGGCTATCCAAGTTTCGTCATTCCGTCACAAAATTCATTTCCATGTCTGGGAATAGAGAAATTCTCATTCTTGCATGTTTGTTCTGTAAAAGGAGTTGATTTGATTGCCTTGATCAGGAGGACAAAGTTCCATATTTGAATGGGGAGATATGGTGGAGATTAAATGATTCCATGCCAACATCTATTAGAACTTGCAAGATCAAATTCACGGATCTACAAGCGGAGGATCTTATGCATAATAGCTATTTTTCTCTTATGAAGTATCAATGTAAGTTAGGCAGTTCCCTTGTACAAAGAGATTCAGTTGCATGCATTCAATTCAGTACATTTGCTGTAGGTGTAAAAAATCACTACTATGGAGATATGTTTCTAAATCACATTTATATAGAATAGAAATGCATATGTAATAAAGCAATCTATCACATACAAGTCAGCTTAGCCTGAGTTTCGAAACCTTCTCCAATCATCATCATCATCTAAGCCTTATCCTCACTAATTGTGGTGGGCAACATGAAACATGTTCGGCCATTCCACTCTATCAAGGGCCATAACATTAGTTAGACCATAGGTCAAGTCCAACGAAACTTTCTCCGATATGGTAAATATTAATAAGACGGGGTTTGGAAAGACATGATTTTTTTGGTGTAGAACATGTTATGGTCTTCTACAGCATTGAATGAATACATATCAAGTAGAGCTTTTGGATGACTTACTGTATTGTAGACTTTGTAGGAACGGACTTTTTGGTTCTTCTTCATAATTTAGGAGTGTTTGGACAATAATGTCCATGGTTGGTCTTCTGTTTCTTTCTTCCTCCACGCAAGAGATCCCCAGCTCCACCATCGTCGCCGCCTGCTTCCAATCGAACTGCCCGTTCAATCGGGAATCCACCAAATCTCCAACCCACGATTCTTTTCCTCTCTCGATCTTCTCCTTCGCAACCCTAACGAACCTCTTTAATTCCACCTCCTCTTCTTCCCCATCCACTACCCAATTCGAAAGCCGAATCCCCTTCACAATCTCAAGAAGCACAACACCGTAGCTATAAACATCAACCTTTGCAGTGATGGGTAGATTCAAAGCCCACTCTGGAGCCATGTACCCCATCGTTCCGCGGATCCGAGAGAAATTAGAACTGGACCCGCCTCTCTCAGACAGCTTCGCCAGTCCGAAATCTGCAATCTTGGGTTCGAAAACCGAGTCCAAAAGTATGTTTTCAGGCTTCACATCACAATGGATTACCCATTCGAGACACTCGTGGTGAAGATAGGCCAGACCTTTGGCGGTCCCTACAGCTATTTTGAATCTCTCCTTCCATCCGAGTGCACTAGCAGGACCAATGCTATTGTCATTAGAGAAGAGGTGCTTGTCCAATGATCCATTCTCGACAAATTCATAGACCAAGAGCCGGTGCACTCCCTCCGAACAATATCCCCACATTCTCACTAGATTCATGTGGTAAATTCTCCCTATTGTGTTCATTTCTGCCCAAAACTCCTCTCCTCCTTGAATCACATCTCCCAATTTCTTCACTGCCACCACTCTCTCATCATCCAAAACTCCCTTATAAACTGATCCAGAAGCTCCCCTACCTAGCTCTTCCTTGAACTTCTTCGTCGCCTTCTTCAGCTCTCTGTACGTAAACCTTCTGAACTGATTATATATCATTTGGTACCCATCCTCTACCGAAGTCGGTGTTCCATGCTTCCTGAAAAGATACCACCACCCTGATGCAATAAAGAAAATCTCGATTGCACCAATGGCCGAAACAAACCAATAGAAATAAACATATTTCATGTCTCGGCTGCGATTATACATATCCGAAGAACCCAACTTCACTTCTGCTCTGCTATATTCACAAACCAGCTCAGATTCTTTGGTCTCAGAGGATTCCAAGGTTAAGTTCTTAGGTAGTTTTAAATACATGCTGCCTGGGAAGGCTGGTGACCTATACCCATTGAAAAGTGCGCTTTTGGGGTAGCAGACCCCAGTGCCCGTTAACCTGTACCCGAAAGCATCACAAGAGCAATCATTTAAGCAGATCTGCCGGCAAGCTTCTATCGATATGTTCTCTTTGTAGTCGAAATCATACCCATAGAAATCTATCTGTGGAAGCTTTACAAATAGTACATGCTGGGGGTCGCAGATTCGGTTGAATTTTGGTCTGCAACCTTGGTTCCAATCACTTGGGTCTTTCATTTCATAGCCTGGTGGACATGAACATGTCGGTGCTGGCGTATAAATGCAAATCCCATTTCTACCACACAGCCCATGCACATTACACTGCTGTGAAAGAGCCACCCATGAAATCCCCCATGACCCAATCGACCCATTCAAACTATATAGTCTGAGATTTCCATCGTAATCCAGTGTTAGTCTCCTTCTAATCCCAAGACCCATATCGGAAGCATTGAATTTCAATTTATCGCTCGATGTGAACCTACCCATTGCATCAAGAACGGCATATCTGCTACTATTGTAGTTTGTTCTATCATTGCCAAACACGCCATTGTCAGGATTCGGCCAATACACACTGGAAATCTCAGGCCCATCATACATCAATCTCAGAACATTATCGTTATCGAAAAATAAACTGAAAAAGCCTGAAGAGAAAATTCCTCTCCCTCTTGTAGATATAATTCTCTTGACTTTGGTAATGGGCTGTGAAGGGAGAAGAGTATCAGTTGGATAATCAAAGCTCTGCCACAAGATATTACCATTTGGGTCTTTTAGAACAAGATTTCCACTGTTCAAAAGCTCAGCTTTAGCGACGGCGGTAGAGCTGGTGTTGGTGTTCCAGACAGTCGAGCCATCAACGTCGGTTAGCACCATGTTGCCGCCACGGTTGAGTGAAATTCTCGAGCCCTGCCCGTTGACGGGGCGATCTCGGTTCGCCATCCAAACGACAGTTTTTTCAGCTGCATTTGAAAACCAAATTGAGAAACAGTAGGCGTTTGTGCCCACCTTGTAAAACCCACATGTGAATGAGTTGTCTGAGGAGATTAGGATGTCTGATTCATCCTCTACTGAGAGGGAAGATCCTCTGTCCAAAGAGCTTTTTGGTGTTGAAGATAGAGAAGAAGATAGAGAAGAGATGAGAAGAGAGAGAAGAAGGGTAGGAAGGATTGAAGAGGTAAGAGATTGGTTTCTCATGTTTGGAGAGAGAATTGAAGTTTCAGAAAATCGGTCTTCTGTTTTTTGTAGATGCTGTTCTGTTGCTTGAGAAAGCAGGCACTGTATGAAGGGGAAGAAAGTACCTCCAATGCCGGTAGATTCCCGGCTTTCATTGGTGACAAAGACAAGGACTGTAATTAGTCATAGTGCATTTAGATAAGGATTTTAATTGCAGCTTACGTCCCCGCACTGGATACTTCTAGAGGAATTTGTACCAAATTGCAAAAATTACCCTCGTATGAATAGTTGGTTTTTCTTTTTGCCACGTGTGGGGCCCACCATTATGTATAAATGTGGAAACCGACTATCCGGCATGTGGTTCTGCCTTAAAAATTGGACGCCAGGAATTTAGGGTACTCAGTTGTCGGGTAGGCCACACCACATAATACAATGGACCACCACTGGAAAAACGTTGAAATTCAAAATGGTGGGTCACTAAATGGTTGGATCAGCCTAATTTAAGTACTTATGATGTGTCAAATCTTTTATCAAGAGGGTTTGTTGTTGCAATTCATAGACCATTTGATGACATTAAGAATTGTTTGATGTCATCAGGAAAATTTCAAATTTTCATACTGGTTACTAGATGCTTGTATTGTATTCTACTTGATGTTATTGAAGTCCCATCGAATATATTATAAGAAAATTTTAAAATTCATGTTTTATGGTTAGAATGTTTTGGTGTTGTGCTCAATAACATTTAAGAGATTCAATGACATTTAAGAGATTTGATGTCATTGACAAATCTTCAATGTCATTGAAGTGTCATCAAAGGTGTTATCGAACGTGCGTGCAAAATTACACAAAATTACATAATTGCATGATTTGTTTATAGGATGTGTGTGTGTGTGTAAGTAATTGAGAATATGGTGTATATTAAGGCTTTCTAATTCATTTCAAAACCTTGTGAGAGAGATTTGAAACTTATTCGAATTGGATAATCTTTTTCTGCTTTGTTTTTGTGTTTTATTTGATTCGTTTTTGTATGCTTTTACGGTTCCTCTGTTAGGGATTGTGTTGCGGAATCATACAGAGATAAATCTATAATAGTAATTCAAAAGCGTCAAGTAAACACAATAACATAAAGATTTAACGTGAAAAATCTTTTTGAAAAAAAAATCACAGCACAAAAGTGACCGATCTTCACTGTAAAAGCAAAAATTATAAAGAGAAATAACTTACCAGACTTGTAATCCTCAAATCTCTTCCTTACTCCACCCTTTAAAAAACCTAAGAACCCTTTTAGAAGGCTTTAAAATTTCTCACCTGTATATATAGTTGGAGAAAGAATCTCAAACAAAATCGGAAAGAATCATAAACGAAATCGAAAAAAAATTCTACACTTTCGCAGTTTTGCAAATAAAAATCTATGTGAAATTTGATTAGATTTAAAACATCAAATACAACGTCCTCACATTAAGGTGTCTCATTTTCTTGGTGGAATGACCACCCTAAACAATTTGGATGCATGCGTGCCTGCACTATGGTGAGTAATAGTCTACAAAGAGCTCACTTAGATAAGGATCTAAGGGTAAATTACTCTGTCACCCGGAAAAGTCTGATAGATCTCGTTTCCTTCGAGGGGAAATCTGCAAAAAATCTTTAAAATAGCGAGGAGGTAACTGTAATAATCGAAACAAATGGAGGCTAGTGTACTATTTGGAAACAGTATGTTGTTCACCGGACTACCAATTCAATTAGTGACCACCCTCTTGGCAATGAAAATGAGTAGTCCTTTCGTCACCGGTGGTGGGAATTAGTGCACCAACTGAGTTGGTGGTCCGGTGGACTACCGAACGGGACCTTCAGTAATATTAGGGACGCGGATTTCGTGCGAGGAACTGCCAGCGGCTAAAAGTTGGGTGGGGCCAAGGTGATGTCGATGGGGAATCAAACACGGCCATCAGCTCCAACCGGTTGGACCATAAGTTATGATTTGCAGAGTGGATAACTTTCAACTCATTAAGTACATGTCACATCCAATCCATCTAATAAGTTGGCCATCATAAAAATCACCTCAGAGAAAAACGTTCCATATCCAATCACTAAATTAGCCACACCTCTAATTTCTATTTATCAATGGTTAGATATTGTTTTCTATGGTGTGGCCCACTTGATTAATATATAGTTCTGATTTTGTTCAACAGGTGAACCTCAATGTGTAGAAAACCTATTGGAATGTTTTGATATCCCATACACTCAACAGGTTGGAAGTTATTTATTGGGTGGATTATAAAAGGTCGTCCAACTCATTGGACATGAGACCTTATTGCTATGTTGGTTGTACTTAAAAACTTTAAAACATGGTCTTGTTGGGTTGTTGGTTTTTGAAAAGGTTTTTTGATTTCAACAAACGTTTATTAAACAAGGAAAATAAGCGCGTCAAAGATTCACACGTGAACGTCGGAAGGGCGTCTAATCGGTCAACTTGGTTAGCCATGTGGGTAGACCCTGACAGCCCCTACAGTAGGGCCTGCCTCGATGTATGCATTTTATATCCACGCTATGGATATGTTTTCCTGTCTTTTTTTTAGGGTATGGTCCCAGAGATGAAGTAGATATAAATTTCCGGTGGACCACATCACAATAAACAGTAATCATTTAACAATCACCGTTAAAAATTTTCCTAAGGCCCACTGTAATATTTATTAACCATTAAACCTGTTAAAAGGGTCACATGGACATGGATGACAGGAAATAAATAAATAAATAAACATGTTAGATTGATCCAAACCTCTTGTGGCCTCCAAAAGATTTTTAATGGTCAATAATCACTTTTTTTATGGTGTGGTCTACCTGAAATTTGTTTCTGATTCCTTTTTGGGATTATGTCCTAAATTAAGCTAGAAAAACAGATGAACGGCCTGGATATATAAGGTATACATCGAGTGGACACTAATTTCAGGGTCGCACCCACCTCGTTGGTTCTAGGGTCGCAGCCAGGTCGCGCCGCAGTCAGGCCACTTCACACGTGTGTGGAATTGAGCTTTCGAGAAAAGGGCATCTCACACCTCTGGTGAACTAGTGAACCGCCGGCATGAGAAGGCACGACTTGGCTGGTACCCTCAACCAGCTATGTGTGTAGTTCCCTGTGGGGCCCACCTTGATGTATGCATTGTATATCTATACCATCTATCCTTTTTGCATACTACTTCTATAAAATGAGCCTAAAAATGAATCAAATAAAAATCTCAGGTAGACGGCATTATAGGAAACAATAGTAAATTATTATTATTATTACTTTTTTGAAGATATAAATCAAGCCGCTACATGTGTTTTCCTATTATGAGGTCTTTGTAACCTTATTACCAGGTTGGATAGCAAATAGGCATTACAGTGGATCCAATGAAGTTTTCAACCGTCGGCATTCAATGGCCACCATTTCGTATGGTTTGGTCCACTGGAGATTTTTATCTACTTTATTTTTTAACTTTTAACCCACGGGATAAAATGAGTTGGAAAAATATGAATAAATGGGGTTGACATACATCGCATACATTAAGGTGGGCTCCATAGTCAAGGTACTACTCACATAGCTGGTTTGGGGGTACCAGCCAAGCCGCACCCGTAGTTGTGGGTTTAATTTGCGGATCATAGCCAACATGAGGAGTGTGATATTTTCATTTTTAAGGCATGGTTTAAGGGGTGCCAATTAGTTGTTACCCCACTAACACCTTAGGAACTGTACCCAACGTAAAAAGTGCTTAAAATAATTAGGAGAACAATGTGGAGAAGCCAAATAGGACACTACTTTTGGCCTAAAACCTCATGCACTAGTAGACATTATGCCTATCCATAAATAATATGTTTACTATTTATAATAAGTTGAGAATTATAAGAGTTTTAGTTGTAATTTGATTTTGAAATTTCTTTCTTTGCTTAGTACTCTTAAAGGGTTACGAACTCATTTATTTCATTCACCAATCAAATTATGAATTTTATAAAATTTATTTTCTATTTTCCTTGACTTTTTTCTTATGAATTTGAGAAGTCAGTTTGAGGAGTCTAGAGAAGCTCCGTGAACTTGGAGTAGTTACCCCTACGTCACAGGACTTGTACATTGTTGCATGCCCATGAGGGAATCCTATCTTAAAAGGACATCACATGTAAGTTCATGCATGATTCGGCACTAAAGCTTGGGCGAGGCCTGCCTATATGGGGAGCCCAGCAACAGTCTAACCCGCGGACCACACGGTTCAACACTAACCATGGGCCGCAAAATGTCGTCCACTCATTTTTGTTAGCAAAGCTCTTATATAATAAGTTGGAGAAATGAGCCCACTGTCATCATCATGCCGTTGCAATTGCGGTTTGCGACCATGGATTCCGGTGTTGGGATTAATTGACCGTTGCAACCTGCGGTTTGCGACCATGGATTCCGGCGTTGGGATTAATTGACCGTTGCAACCTACACAAGATTTAATCTGTCCAAAAGTACTTACTTTTATTTATTTATTTATTTATTTTTATTATTATTATTTTTTTTTGGGGGGGGGGGGCGGGGCGGCGGGTTAGCTTGTTAGTACACATCCATGTCAGTACACAGACTCCATGTTAGCCACCCCCACTAGGGATGGATACCAAGACCTCAAGTGTTGAAACGAGGTATCTCCACTCAGTCTGCCAGTTGAGCTATGGATTTGGGTGTCCAAAAGTACTTACCTATTTGTAAGTATCTGTGCTGAAAATCAGGCTGGTGATCTCATAAGGTAGGGCCGTATGGTTAAAAATATATGGCCGGCTAAAAATAAAATATCTCAGTCAATTGCTTCACATTGAAAACTTGGGCTTATCTTATCATTATTGTAGTCCAATTTGACTGTTGTGGGACCCTCATAAGTTTGGCAGATGGTGTGCGCGTGTAGACGGTTGTCTTGTTCTTATGTATAGTCTTAGCAAAGTTCTTTAGCTCGGTGTGCCAAGGTCTGGGTAGACCTGAAAGTAATCTAGGCCGTCCAATTAGTATGCTCTTTGGTGGATGATTACTATCGTACTAACGTGCTAAGTAAATCGGGACACCCAAGTAAAATGAATGCGGAACGTTTGTTATCCTTTTCTGACCGTCCTTTTTCTAGCAGAAGCGTGGCCTCCTTGTTGAGTAGACTCGCCTGAATTTTGGGCTGAGCATCATTCACTGTAGGAGAAGTGTGATGAACGGACAGGATATCACACGTGTTCCCCATTGACAGCGCTTAAGTTTTAGTCATTAAAAAACCCGGCCGTGGACTGGCTTGTGACCCATGCACTTCACCGCCATGTATGTGTTTCATTCACGCCAGGCATTTATTTTTTCAGCTCATTTTAGATATGATACTATTTTTGAGGCCGTTCTGAATCTCAGGTGGACCACATCCAAGGAAACAAACATGATTGAACAACCACCGTTTAAAACTTCTTAAGCGCCACCACATTTATTTTAGGGCTGTCAGACCGAGCTTATTTAAAATTCTTATTTTATCCCTACTATATTATCCATCGACCCCAGGGGAAAACATGTATCAGCTTGGATTAGAAATCGGATTGTGCATTGAGTTACTGGCTTTTATTGTAAGTAAACTCTATTGAAGCTACTGTGAGCATGTATAATGTGAATGTGCATGTAGTTTATCAACCTCTTTCATGTATTTTTTTTAAGCTCATTTGACAGGTTTAGCCAAAAATGGAAGTATATCTAAAACTCAAATAAACCGTACCAAAAGAAATGGTGTGAGTAATAATGGTTATTTATCATCCAACCTATTTATAAGATCATACAAACATGTTATGAAAGGAAAAAACAAATATCAGCTTGACTGGCTCTTAAAAAATTTTCAATGGTAGCTGTTTTAGGGAAAGGCAGTCCCATTGTCTTTAGGGTCGGCTTGAGTTGACAAGCATACACTTCTACACCATCTCATCCGGAGAAACTAGAGTTCACTTCCCCAAGCGTAGTTTTCCTCAACGTGCATCTTTGAGCTTCCACTTATGCACCTCATAAGGACTGTCTTCAAGTGCCCTAGTCAGCCAACTCGGCTCAGGACAGACCCAAGAGGTTGATCGGCTCGGTGGAGTTGAGGAATAACTGATCAAGGACAGATGGGACCAACAAGAAGATAAGTCCATCTTTCAGCTCGAAGAAACCGATAGCTCATACGTCAAATCTAAAACTTTTGAGCTCCTTAGAATAATTCTTGGCTGATCAACTGTTGAGTTAAACTCGGCTTAGTACGGTTCTCGGCTCATCCCTGGTTGATCGATGGGTTTAGCACGACTCAATCCAAGTCAGTTCCATCCATTCAATCAGTTGGTCCAGTGTCCAACTCAGGTCTAGCACGAGTAAATGAAAGTTCAGTCTAAATCTTTATGATGTCTAATTTTTGTAGTCTTTAACTTCTTCATAAGCCCTAATAACCTCCTCAGATCATTCATATACGAATCCACCTTGAACGAGACAAGGGGTCCATACTGTGCCGACCTACCTCATCAGCTGGGCAGATGATCTTACTTGGCTATGCACAACTCCGGAGTAATCATTAACACCCATCACTTACGTAACCATCCACTGCTTGATTCCAGGGTAACTGCCCATATTCACTACTCATGCACATTTTGTCCAACGACTAAGATCGTGCTTAAAATTACAGACTACCTTGTCCTATAAAATACTATAAATAAGAGAACCATCTACATGAAAAGATACACAGAATCTCTCACCCTAAACCTTTCAACACGACTAGACTTAGATTCCTAACCTGACATTGGCTTGGGAGAGCCTCTACTCTAGCCAGGGTCTCTTTTATTCTTCTCATATGCACATGCTCAGAGGTCATAAGATGGCAAATTCTCACATAACCATTAGTAGTTAAATTCACACTGTTTCAGTAATCCACTTAAGAATTTTATATCTTTCATTTTTTTTTTTTAGGTAGAGCACCGAAATTATCAGTAAAATGGATGGATGGAGGGGATAAAATAGGTATATCACGAGCCCATGGAGTTTACTTGCACGCTGCTCCCTACGCAGCCTGCTTCCGATCCAATGCTTCACCGGCCCCAGGAAGTTTTAAATGGTAGGCGTTCAATCACCACTGTTTCCTATAGTGTAGTCCACCTTAGATTTGGATCCACCTCATTTTTAGGATGTGCCCTAAAATGAGCCTTCAAAATGGATGGACGGCGTGGATAAAACACACGCATCATGGTGGGGCCCACAGAGCTTTTCCATCAGCTCCCGGGCTGGTGCGGGGGTGACCACCATTCCCTCCCTCCCTCTCTCTCTCAATCCGCTTCCGGCGCTGCCCCTTCCGTACGTAGGCTCTCCGTCTCTCCTGTCCGCCGGCTCTCCGTCTCTCCTCTCTCATTAGGTACGCTTTCTCTCAGCACCCTTCTTCTCGGAAGACCGTATAGGATACGTCTAGCTGTATTCCGAATCGGAGATTTGGGGTTTTTGTATAGCAGACGTGTAAACGGAGAATTGGGGTTTCTTAGGGGTCGTTTGGATGCTTGTAAATGGGGCAAGTTGTAAATGATTTACCTGTAACACTCTGCGTTTGGATGGCTTTTTTGCCTTTAAATCATTTACAGCATTTACAGGCAAAAAGGTCGGATTTCATTTACAGGCTCCTGATTTACAGGTTGCCAGTTTCCAACGGCTTTTTCTTTGAAGGATTCTCTATAAAGGAGAGACGCATCTCCTCTCTCCACCGGCTCTCTCTCTCTCTCTCCTCCCAACAGTAGCTGATCTCGGTACCCGTCCCCTTTCCGGCGAGGCAACGTCTCTCTACTGGCGAGGTGTGTACTGTTTCTTTTTTTTTAAAAAAATAAATTCACCAGGTGATGGAAGACGAGTCGTTTTCGGTAGTAATGATGAAACTACCCAGGAGGGTAGTAATCGGTGCTGGAAAAGCTCCGTGGGCCCCACCATGATGTGTCTTATCCATGCCATCCATCCCTTTTGCCAAGTCATTTTAGGGCATGAGCCCAAAAATGAGGGAGATCCAACTCTTAGGTGGACGACACTACAAGAAACAGTGGTAATTGAACCCCCACCATTTAAAACTTCCTAGGGCCCACTGGTTTGTTTATTTGCCATCCAACCTGTTGATTAGGTTACACAGACCTGGATGAACGGAGAACACAAATATCAGCTTGATCCAACACTTTTGTGGCCACGCCCCCCCCCCCCACAAAGAAGTTTTTGATGGTGGGCGTTCAAATACCACTGTTTCCTATGGTGTGGTCCACCTGAGATTTGGATTTGCCTCATTTTTGGGCTCATGCCCAAAATTGACCAAGGTGGCTTCATAGCATTTGGCCTTCACCAAGTGTTAGGGACACACTCAGTGTGGAATAGAGAAAAATCTGGGCAATTCTTGGTTAGCCCCTTTTACAGGTTGCTCTTTGAGTTACCTTTTGAAACAGCATATCGCTTATGTTTAGTTCTGTAGGACCCGCGAAAGTTGCCTCCTTCACATGGTTGGTGGGGAGGAATAAGGTTCTCACGGTTGATAACCATCAGAGGAAGAAGATGATTACTAATGTTTATATGCCATGCATGCAAGATGCTTAGTCTGCCAATCATCTTTTTTTATATTGCCCCTTTGATGGTGAGACGTGGGAGAGGTTATTGGTGACCTTTGATGTGCAGTGGGTGATGTTGGGATCTATTGAGTCTATTTTCTTCTTGGCAAGGTGGGGTTGGGAAGAAAGGGATGATGCTTTGGAAGCTCTCATTATCAGCAGGCATCTGGGCCTTGTGGTGAGAGGAATGGTCGATGTTTTCACAATTGAAGTGGGCTAGCTTAGGAGTTTTGTAATAGGACTAAATTGGATGTAAATGGATTGGGCCTCAAATATTAAGGCTCTCAGTGAGTGTCCTCTCTCAATTACGTCTCGGTATGCTTTGTAATTGTCTATTGCTTGCTTTCTGGCTATTGACTTTTTATTTAAAAAATCATCACCTTCCAAAACTGAGTGTACTCTCTCAATTACCTCTTGGTCTGCTTTGTAATTGTCTATTGCTTGTTTTCTGATTATTGCCTTTTTTATTAATAAAATCATCACCTTCCAAAAAACAGTGACCACTAATTTTTGCGACAAGGATCACTTCCTTTGAGCTTCAGGAGTGGCACACTAGCATGCATCTGCATGACTCTTCTTGACATGGATGACTCACCAAAGCTGAAGTCTGCTTATGGATGATCTGCAATCATGCCTTATATTATCAATCTCTCAACAATAGATTAACACTATCATTTAAGGCATTTATCGCAAGTAGAGTCACGGGCCAGGGCGATCGCTTCACACCTCAAGGTGGTCCCCATACCATTGTAAAGGTAGGCAGTGGTGAGCTTTCCATTTTCATGCATCTTGCAATGTGCCTTGGTTGGGAGACGAAATAATGACCACATCAAAAATTCTAATTCATAAATCCTGTCGGAAGAGGGCACTAGATCACATCCATTCCAACAATTGGAACAGAGTCTAACAGAATTTTTTTCATGCCCATAACACAGTTTCGAAAGAACAAAATTTTCTTTGTTATGTTAGGCTTACCAGCTCAAAGACAACCTCATTTCTAGCAAGAGATTCCACCAAACTTATACAGACATCTGAGGCCTATCTTAGTTCAAAGTTAGTCTCTAGCCCATACCAGAATCCAATCCTTCACAGCATCTCTAGAATTGTCAAAGTATCCATCCAATCATGGAAGAACACTTGTTCTAGGTCTCTCCAGCAAAACTGGACAACAAAGGACTACAGATCCATTCTCGATGCCCTCAGAACACCACTTACAAATCCTATCAGTTAAATTCATCAATCTTGACAAAAAAGGAAGCGGTTATATATCCTTTCAAAGAAAAAAAAATGAAGATCTTGGAAGGACGGTAAACTTTCTGTAAGCTGTTCCATCTAAGGATGAAATGATGATCATCACCAGAGTCATCAAGCACTCTCAAGTTGATTTTATAGTGTTCAAATACTTTTATCTTCAACCTGAGGAGGGATTAAAGGGATATCAGGGATTTCATCCGCCAGTCAGCCGAATACATCTAATAATGTTTTTGTTTTGTGTTCCCCTTTGGTATTCAATTATAGTGACCTTTTCCAACATTATTCTCCAAATCAACTAGAGAGAATCAGTGAGGCCCTCCACAAGATAGGAGAGTGATTAGGTATCAAGAGACAAAAAGAAGATCCAGAAGCACATCGGCGAGATTGGAAATGCACTTAGTTTGCAGGTGCCATTATTTACAGTCCGGGTCCTACGTGCTATGATTATATTCATATGCGTAAGGATACTCTTTTGCGCTTGTGAGACATTATGAAAGATAAATGCAACATACATGGTACATCTCGAGTGACTTTTTTTTCTTTTTTCTTTTTTATACATGGTACATCTAGAGTGACTTTAGAGGAAGGATTAGTTATATTTTTACATACACCTAGTGATCACGTGAAGAATCGTGTTGCAACTTGCAATACCATTTTAATCATTCAGGTGGAACAATTAGCCGCCACTTTAATAAGGTACTTGATGGTGTGCGTGATATTAGATGGGATTAGGTGGTATGGAATTGCATTTGGTCCCATGTGAATTCCATCTGGTGTTTGGAAACAAGAGGAAGGATTGGATTAATCCCGGTATCATATATTCCAAAGCCAATGGTGGATACTGCAAGATTTATGGTGGATCTCGAAATCCACTATATTTGTGGGCCCCTCGCAGATGCGTGTGTTTTATCCACGCTCTCCATCCATATGTGCCATTTGCATGTGGCATTCAAGTTGCATATGTATAGGTGATTGACATCAGTTGTGAAATGTGGTCTGTTGATTACAATTCTATGGTGCACCAAATGCAGGCATCACTTAATACATTGCATTTCCCAAGGGAAGAACTTGATCCCAAATATGGGATTGGACGGTGAAAATACCATGGTATTTGCAGACATGCAATCATTGTGATAGAATTCATCAGAGTTAGTTAAAAACAAAATTTCTCATCATATTATATTTATTTGTGATTTGTAATAGAAGCTTTATCATTAATAGAATTTAATATATGAACTACTTTTTTTTTTTTTTTTCTACAAGCACACTCTGATGCTGGCTCAATAAAGAACAAGCCAAATTCACAGTACCACAATATGGAGATAGTTTCAAAGTGGGCAATGCGATTGGAAGCATGTCAAACACTACTTTCGAACTTGTAAAAGAGAATTCACCATATTGCCCAATGGATGATATTCTGATAACATTGTTGCCCTTTGCAGGAATGTGATCAAATACACCATCGGGCGATGATTACTTCTCGGAGGAGACATAGTTGCAGGCTGAATAAGTCGGGGAAGTATTCCTTCAAATGTGGGAACGCCAACTTCAATACATAAGAAGAAAAAGGAGCTGACTCTCCAAAGGGGTGTAATGCAAAAATTGGACTGTTTATGTGACACAATCGAGGAATATGACAGAAATAAGAGGGATTTGCCGGTCAAGGTGTGGAAGGAATTAAAAAATCTCACAATCATCGATAACGATATAATGTGGAAGGCCGCCAACTATCTTGCAAAGTGACTGGGTTTATTCAGGTTTTTTCTTGGAATTGAACCTGAACTTAAAAGATGAATGGTTAGAGAGGTGCATTCGGTGATAAATTTATTCTAAATGTTGTTGTTTAGAGTTGTTATGTATTTGAATTAATGAAGACATATGGTAACTATGTTTATCTTTATGTATTTATGGTTAACAATTTATATTCAGTTATTTGGCCTCATAAAATGACATTTGAATTTGTGGGCTCACTTCTATAGCTCACCTAATGCTTGATTTACTGTGAGGATCAACCCTAAGCTTTATTGAGATGGGCTCAACCTAATGATCCATCTTAAAATTCACTCTTATATTTTATTTGAATATTTTTTTAAGGATTTACCTTTCTAAACTATCTCATGTGTGAATGTCCAATTACAAGATATATAAAAAATTTACAGGCTATCCAAACATAGACAATCATTTACCTGTAAATCATTTACAACTTAAAGCTAAGTAAGACAAATTGTAAGGGGTCATTTGGATGCCTGCAAATAGTTTAAGATGTAAATCATTTACAACCTGTCCTGTTTGGCTTTAAGCTATAAATGATTTACAGGTAAATGATTGTCTATGTTTGGGTAACCTGTAAATTGTTTATATATCTTGTAATTGAATATTCACACTTAAGATAGTTTAGAGAAGTAAATCCTTAAAAAATATTCAAATGACATATAAGAGTGGATTTTAAGATGGATCATTGGGTTGAGTCCATCTTGATAAAGCTTAGGGTTGATCCTCACGGTAAACTAAGTTTTAGGTGGGGCTCATGAATTCAAATGCCCTTTTATGAGGCCAAACAACTGAATATAAATGGTTAACCATAAACACATTAAGATAAACATGGTCAACATATGTATTCATTAATCCAAATGCATAACAACTCTAGAAAACAACATTTAGAATAAATCTATTGTCAAATGGTTCTCTCCAACCATTCAACTTTAAGCTCAGGTTCGCATTGGGACTTTGCACAATCATAAATATAGATCCTTTGCTCTCTATGATAGTTGTCATGTTCAAATTGTGTAGAAGGTACCCCCATATTCTGATGTGTAAAGCCACTGCTACTACCATTGCCATCAGACGGTCTTTTCCCCACTGCTACTATACCATTGAACTGTGAATGTACTAACTCTGGACCTATCTGACTTTGATTGCCTTGGCCATGAAGTGCAAGTAGTCACCCTTCTACCTTCATCCGCATCCACTGTCCTTTCTTAACTCGTCATTTATAGCATTGTTGAGATCCTCATCCTTCAACAACACTGGCTCATCCTATCTTAATGAGCCATAGGTTAAGTGGGTCCTCATATTCGGAATATAATCCAAGCTAGTTAGACATATTCAAGGTCAACTTTTATCTTGATCAGGCCATTTTGGTCTCTTAATATCAAATTATTATGTATGGATGCCAAATTCTAAAATTTTCACAATGACATCTGTTTCTTGTCTTGGCATGGAACCGTGGATCACTGAAATAGTGCTCCAGATCCTCTCACAGCTTGATGAGGAGCACGTTTGACTCAAGGCCACTACTAAGAACGCCATCTCCATAAATATCCCATTAAATATTTAAATATAAAAGAAATAATTTAGTAATCCAGTTGCCAGTTCTGAATTCATAATAATAAATGATAAATCTCAAATATCTAATGAGTAATTACATGGACCACACTTTTTGATGGCTTTCTTGGTGAGATCCTGACCAAATTTTATTTTTTTATTTGATCGATAAACTGATGAAACTCGGCCCACCCACCCAACAAACGGCACTCCTTAGGTAGGGTCGAAGAAATGTCGCTTTTGATGAGGCAATAATATCCAATAGTCACGTTTGATATGTGACTTAACTACTTTAACTGATGCTCGACCGCTCACTGTGCTCCCCATGCGACTCACTCTGCGTTGAGGTGTTGTGCCTCCACTGGCTCGGATGCTTCATTTGGGCCCAAGACAACATAGGAGAGAATAGCGTGGAGATTCATTGAATAGCATACTCCTACCCTCATTCTGTTGATCAAGTGAGATGAATCAAAAGCAATACGCCGTACGCACAGTGGTTGTCATTTGTTGTCGATATGTTAGTCGTTGTGTTATGACATTCAGGGGTTGTGGAACAGGTGGGTTTAAATCCCAAAGCCCCTCTGTTTCGTACGTGACTCTTTAAGTCGTTTCTTAAGAGGTCGTTCCAGGGGACTGAGCGAGCAGAGCGGAGTGATCCACAACTCCAGGGTGTAAAATAAACCTCCTTCACTTCCTTCCTCTCTTGCGAAGCTGCGCGTAAGCACCGGATAGCATTCCTGAGTCCGCCGAGCGCAGCTGCTAAGATATTTCATAACTACAATCAGGTTTAACAGATGCTAAATCTCCCCTCATGTTTGCTCATATATCCCATTTTGTTATTGTGTACTATTGTATAACCAAGAGCAGAAAGGCTGGGTAGTCTGTACTATTTGTACAACCAAAACTGAAAGGCTGGGTGTAGTAATCAGTTGGAGTGGGTATGAATAATGTTTCCCATGTCAGTATTTGGTTTCAACTACATCATGGAATAAGCATGTATTTTTTTCAACAAACTAATGGATGTGCTGCCACTCATGAAATAAAAACTGCGCATTCACTGGCAACCCTGATACTAATTATTGCCGTTACTTGGTACCGGAGACGGCTGATGTACCCTCAGAGGCTGCCTTAAATGGCTCTCCTCCGACACACCCTAATGGCCAAACGCACTCAAAGGCTTGGGCTGCCTTAAATGGCAAGTGGTAAACTGGAGGAGGTCAGACGAGGGCGAGGTGGCAACTCCGGCCCGGCAGGGGGGTGGGGTTGAGCTCATGCAAGATGCCTTACACTGTCGAGGCCTAAGTGGAATCACTTAGGTAGAATACCATTCACCCCCCTAATTGCTGCTATTAGGGGTCTTATGACATGCCTGTGATTCTTGATGCTGTTCACATTCACTTCTGTTAATTCCTTATATGGTGGATTGCTGTGTGGAAGTTCCTAACTTTTTCAGCGGTAGGAAAAACATGAGATTGGGCAGTGGATTCATCTTACAAAATAAATTTTTAATGGATAATTTCCCTTAAAAAATGACTTCATTTTGAGTGATGAATTTGTTTCATAGGATTTGAAACCAACCATAGAACTTGAATTGTATGTATATTTTATTTTATTTGTGTCAATAATAATCTATCTTTCTGTTCCAAAATTTGTGGTTCAGTTTTTTTTTTTTTTTTTTTGTTCCTGTTCTTTCCATCTATTTTAATTTTTATTCATTCATTTCACCCCTTTTCTTCCCTTCCTATACAATTTAAGTTGCATTATTTTCTTTTAACAGGCTTCAAGTGGCTGGTTGGTAAAAGCTACAAATGGAAGCGAAATTCTTTCGGTTTCTCAAAATTGTGGGAGTTGGGTTCAAAGCAAGAGCTGAAGCAGAAGGCCGCATGCTGTATCTGAAATTGGGTTACAGTCATGAGGTTGAACTAACCGTCCCACCAGCTGTCCGTGTGTTTTGTTTTAAACCCAACATAGTCTGCTGTACTGGTATAGATCTGCAAAGGGTGACTCAGTTTGCTGCCGCTGTCCGTATTTGTAAACCCCCTGAAGTTTACAAAGGCAAGGGTATAATGTACATCGATGAAGTCATCAAGAAGAAACAAGGAAAGAAGTCCAAATAATGCATAGGCAGAAGGAGAAGACGGATCTCCAAAGGCCGACTCTTAAATATCTACAGTCTGCACTGGGGGCCAATTTGTTTCATCTTTTTTTTTTTTTTTACCCTTTTCTGGGAAGAGGTCATGTTGCAATAGAGCTTAGCTGAGGTTTGAACTCTTGATCTCAAGAGGTACAAGGTTGAGGTCATCTTTGCCAGATTTCTTGAATCATTTGAGGAAGTAGGTTGGAATGAAGCTTTTCACAGCTCACTGATCATCTCCATACAGGCTGTTATTCTCATCGCAGGTGCTGCAAAACCAGTTTGTTGATACAAGCCATGTGGGAGAGAAAAATAAGGACTATTGTCTACCGGTCGGTTACATTTTTAGTTGATGATGCTCAATTTTCAAAGTCATTAAAAAGGGTTGATATGGATGTGGCTGGAGCAGCGGCAATGTACATTCCAGTTTTACCATTGATTTATATTTTTCACAAGAGCTTGTGAGGAACACAACAAAGGCCAGCATGTATCTGTTAGAACTTTACCCAGTGTAGGAATTCTTGCTTAGTCACAAAACACACTTTTGGGGCTGTTTGGAAAGGTGAAAGACCTTGGAAAAGAAATCAATTTCTGCAACATCTAATTTTCCTCGTTTGAGAAAAAAATGTTGGCACAAAAATAGATTTCCATTTGCAAGGTTAAAAATGTTGGCGCAAAGATGGAAGACATGGATTTCTACTGAATAAACACATCAACCTCCACACATGTATCCATTTTGTTTTCTTTACAGATGCTAGAGATTTCTTTTGATCAATGAGGAATTACAGGGTTCGCCAAATGACAATTATCAATTCTAAACTTTGATCTGATGGGCCAACTGTAGATTTAAGGTCCTGTGAAGAAAATAGAGCTCGTCAGGAAGTACTTGGTACTACAATCATTGGAGGAACAATACCTAATCCTGAGGATGCTCCAGAATCTTTTCGATTGCTCGTTCAAGAACTATGATCTTTGACTCTGGAACTGAATCATTTCCTTGTATCTGAGAAGAACTTCCAGATTAATAGGAAAGAAGCTTGATCGGAATGAATCAGAACTTTTCTTCTATGATCGATCATATAAACATCAACAACTTCGAATTTGATCAGTTTCTCCTCAACAAATAAGTGCATGGGCCAACAAAATCCTACCTAATAGAGGTTCTTTTATTCCCCCGGCCTCGCCAGTACCTATACCTAGCCAGGCCATTCCTTGTTTTGTTCCAATGAATCATAGATCAAATGATTTATCTGATTTGAAAACGAAAATACTTGTTATTGAAGCAGCCAGAAGGGCTATTTCCATTCCTATGACAGGAGTGTCATCAGTGGGAACTTTGCTTTCTAGTTAGGAAGTGTCTGTCCTTTTCACTTCTTATTACTTTTTTTCGTTCAATTTTTCTAACATTTCTAGTACCAACAAATTCATTCTGGCTAGACATCTTATGATGTCATGATGCACCCATTCCTATGGCCATTCCTTCAATACTTTTGGCCCGTGGGAGTCTCTTCGTAGGATACTTGGCCAAAGTGTGACCCGTTAGCCCATATTAGATTGAAGATTCTTATCCTTGGACAGACCGCAAATATGCTGCTAAAGCTAGGGTCTGCATCCAAATTGGGTCCCAATTCAATATACTAATTCACAATGTTTCACATTCATAGTACTTATGCTCATGTTTCACCAATACGATATTTTCTATTTTGTTGGGTATAATTTTGGAGTTTTAACTTGCATTATTTAAGGACCTAAGAAGTTAGGTGTTATTCTAAATTGAGTGTGCAACTCTCAAGGTCTCTGGCTCTGTACCTAAGTTGGTCGAGATGCTAATTCTCTTGAGGCATGAACCGGGATCGAGTTCCCTGCTCGGAGGGTTTGGTGAGACAGGTGGCCCAGGAAAATAATGCGAGTTGCATGGTTACAATTGCAACTCAGTCTTTAGATGGTTGCTCTAGTTGCACAGCAAGAGGGAGCATTTGAATGTTATTTAGATCCCACGAACTTGAACAGTCAAGAAAAAAAGAAAAAAGAAAAAAGGAAAAGACGAAAAGATCTACACAGAGACAGCATGAAACTCTTTTGGTACCAATATAAGTCAATGAAGGGGTACTTCTTTTATCATTCTTATTAGCACTTTTAATTCCGATGATCAACATGGTTGTCTTATCATTTGTTCCCCTACTAAATTGACAAATGTGGCATTTTCGTTATTTTACTGTGGCCATGAGAACGCATCATGGCAATATTCTTATGGTGAATCATATCCCAAAATCATTGCATGTCAGAAATCCAACCATTTAATCGGCAAGAAAAAAGTAGAGCAGCAGCCAACCGCTGTCATGTTTGACAGTTATAGCTCATGAATCGATAAGCTGGCCAATCCTATCAACAGTACCACAACTTGTGGTAACCCACTCTTTTACACCAACATGGCACTTGTGCAGAAAATTACTACCATGAAAGTGATAAGCCACGCCACCAAGATCACCCTTCCTGAGAAACAGGTGGATTCACTAATGAGGTGTATGTTGAGTCAGACCGTTAGTTATCCATTGATTTCAATGATGTGGACACCTGCTGAACAGACCCGCTAGATCTTTGTGCCAGGTATTCATGCTGGGGCCTACTATTTCATTGGACTGATGTCCTACACAAGTAGCATGTTGATATGAAGGATAGTTTGGTGCCTCCAATAGTGGCACCTTGCCTGTAGGTGACCAGTTCTCATCAATTATCTGGTCGATACCATTTTCTAAATGGCACTGGATGCAGACTGGATGCCAGCCGCTTTTTTTATGGAAAATTTCACATGGGGCAAAAGATGGGCTAGGCTCATACAAACCCACCTCTATGGCAGAAATCGTGTCCGTTTAGAGGGTCAAGCTAGTAGTCAAGAGTCTGAGAAACAAAACAACAAATGAGAGGGGTCCTTGACCATGCCTCGGTGGTAGATTCTCAAGAATTTCAATACGAGTTCATGGGCTCGAGTACCCACTGTGGTGTGAGTGTGTGGGGTGTGAGTGCATGTGTAAACAAAAAACAAATGAGAGATGGAAAACTGGTGTGACCATCATATGGTTGCTGACAGAGGGAAGTTGAAAGGATGCCAGAATCAGATAAGCTATTGGCCCTTGCAGAGGAATCCCAAAACTCTCTTGCATTGATCAGTACTAGAAAATGGTAGTATAAATCACCTATCACAGAATGGATACTTAATTTCAACTCACCATCACATGCACTTCCATAAATAGAATGTAAAAATTTTGTCACCAGATGCAATTAGATGCAGGAACAGTAGCAATGACTGGAAAGTAAAGCTATTCACGACAGACACATCTAGGAGACGAGTGTCATCGGGGTTGAAATTCAAGTAACATGGGTCCTCAGTTCACTTCTGATTCAACATCACTGGCAAGTCTCCATACCTGAAATTTGAGGTGTCCCCCTCACAAACTGCTGTTTCTGGAAAATTCCCAAAAGCACAGGGAGAATTTCTTTCAAAATGACAATTGCTTGAATTTAAACATCAAGAAGTCATACAGGCTACATCAGTCGAGGACATAAATCCTAGAGGCAATGTCCTGAACCAGCCAATCAAATGCCTTGAGCAAACCCTCCCCAGTGTATGCACTACAACCGATAATTCTCCAGTGCCTCGTCTTGTCCATGGCTTCTAAATTCAGCACCTGCACAGTAATGAAACTCCCTCAGCCTGATGAAAAGTTCAGCTTAGTGAGTGCCTACTGGATAAAATGCAGAGATTCAGAAAAGAACAGCACTTTATGGCAAAAGTCCACTATGAATCTCTAAATACTCCTGCAAGCATGCTTACATTATGCATTTAATGGTTTTAGACATCGCCCAAAAGGCCTAGTCATCCCAGTATCCATGGTGAATGAAAGGAATCTCCCCCAAAAAAATGCATTGGTCCTGACCAAGTCATAATGGTTGGAATGAGTAGTACCAGTTTCGGTCCCAAGCAAGTCACACTCAGAAATCAATATTTAAAACCATGCCAGGAGTTGTGAGTAGAGAAGAAAGGTTCATTTGGTTTGGGAATCTCAGTAACAAACCATGATGTAGCTCTGTTTCCAAGTCACAATATTACAACTGAACAAATAAATGCATCATGATCTAGAGGGCATTTCATGCCTTCGAAAAATCATAGTAATCCCAATAACAAGCTCTGTTTACAAGTATCCACAAATTGACATTTGGTTGAGAGCTTTGCTACAGCCACGCATGTGCAATGAAGCTCACGAACATGCCACATATGTGCCAGCATTGCACTATAGGTCTGAGATCCAATCCATCCATCAGAATGGCACCACTACATTGATGCCCTAGCACAAGAATCAGGTTGATCCAATGGTGATGTGGGCAACAGTTTGCAAAACAGAAGTACAGCTATGAAAAATTTAGCTGAAGCTTTCTAACCAATCCACCTGTTTCCAATATTGCGGCCAACATGCTGATTGGACCAGATTTTGTTTTTCGGAAAACACATAGAAGGTTGTACCAACCTGATGGACAGATCAGATCTCACACTTAATATGCAGAAGAGATTGATCCCATCAGCTCTACATAATGAACTATGTGAAAGAAAGTTCAACATTGTTTCTGATTTCATATGAGAATTTCTTGATTCTGAAATTTGTCATTGAACACTATGACTGTGGCACTAGCACCCATCAAGTCCGGGAAAACTTGATAGCACATGTATGTATGTATGTATGTATGTATGTATGTATCCTGTGCATCTAAGATATATGTGACTATGCCCATGTATCCTGTCTCAAATATCAAAATAGCCTTTGCTTGCCTGACAAAATGAGACGTGAACAAAGGTAGGTCAGGTTTAAAGTAGGTCAAGGTTCAGGGTCAGACTCATAAAATGTTTGGTTGACTTGATTTAAAAGATTTCTACCAGTTTTCTAAATCCTGGTGATCACATCTTGACTAAAGATGAGACATTAAAATATGCTTTCATGCGCAACAAGATTTTGCATATCTAAGGCTCTTGTTGGATTAACAGATTGTTAAAATTTCTCAGGACATGCTGTAGCTGTTACCCAGATTGTATCTAAGGTGATTAACCCATGTGCCTGCACAACCAGAGTAGTGGCACAATCCTTTTAACTTAGGTGACTCCTGATTCGGATCGAGCATTTTGATTGCCTTAGATAGCAACCTAAGGGGGTAGTAATAAGACAATAATAACTGATCAAGAAAACCATCTTCAATAAAACATTTTGAGAAACACCTACTGTGTTTAGTTTTGCTGCCCCTTCATGTTCCGATTAGGGCACCAAGGAATCATAATGTAGAAACAATGTCACATTACAAAATGAGTACTAGGTACAGTAATTAAGTCACATCTCCACTGGAGAAGTATCTTACATCCAATATTCTATCCACATTGCGATGATAAGCAATTGAAATTAATTTTTTAAGTAAAGATAATGAACTCATGTAAAGGTTGATTTATTTCATCTATCAATAAGCTTCAACAACTATGTAACAACCAAGGACATATTCAACAACTATGTAACTACAATATTGCATCAATCTATGCCCTTACCTTAGCTATTTCTGCAGGTGTAAGAGCACCTTGTATGTCTTGCTTATTTGCTAGTATCAGCAAAGATGCTCCAGATAATCTCTGCCAAAAGTAGTGAAGGCTGAAGATTATCAATAAACGTATCCCACAAAACTAGAGCACAATTTTAATAGACTTCTATACCATTGTATGTGTCTATTGGTAAATGATCCAGGAAACTAAAGCATACCCATGGAACTAAAGACAGGTGCTTGATTCAATCCGCACCAAGTTCAGGTGGTATCACCAACACGTACAATTTCAACGAAACAGACCAGTCACAGTGTGTGACCTGGCTAGGCTGAAATGAGTTCAGATGAGTCCCAAGGGATTTGTCAACTCAAGCCTCTTTTCTGAATTGAACCCCTTATCTTCCTGTCGAGGGATATGCTAAGTCAACTCGGTTAAACCATGAGCGCACTCTGAAAATATTTAGCATACCTTATGGTTTTCTTTTTTATGGAAAACGGCAATTGTGGACATCCGACATTGCCATAACAATGAGAAATTTTTTTCTATTTTCTTGGATTCCCCTGTCCAGACATGTATTTACTTTTCTACTTTTCCAATCTTTTGCTTAGTTAAATTTTCCTAGCAAAATTTTAACCAAATTCATTAGACGTTCAACTCGGCAAAGAAGTCATTTGATGGCGAGTTGACTCGCCTAGGCCTCTGTGACAATGAAATATAAGTCTTGAACACTTGCCACAGTTGCCTAAATTCATTCTAAAAGAGACTCCAAATCTGTTGATAGAAAGTACAATGGGCAAGATGGGATCTTTCCCAAGATCACACAAGGGTTAACACCAACAGAGAAAAATCCATGCACGAATTAGCAAGCATAACAGGAGACTGCAAGGATGGTATGGATCATTCAGTAGAGAAATTGCACTTGTATTACAAAAGCATGTGAATAGATGGGAAAAATTGACAAACCTCTTCCTTTAAGAGATTATCCAGCTCCATTTTGCAATCATCTAACCTTCGGACATCTGAACTATCAACAACCCAAACTAAGCCATCTGTTTGTTCAAAGTAGTTTCTCCAATAAGATCTAATCGTTCTTTGGCCACCAACATCCCATATATTGAGGGTATATCTGGCAGAAAATATCGAACTGAAATATCAATATAATGTGTCTAAATTTTTATAGGTGCCACAACAAAAGCACAAAAAATTGACATCCTCAGCCCCAAAAAAAAGAAGGGGGAAGCAGACCGATTATTTTAGTTCTTTCAAGAAGAAATGATGTAAGCAAGTTATTATTTCTGGTAAAAAAGAAGAATCAATACTATCGGAGCACAACATCTCCAAATTTTCATCGATCAAAACAAATAAGTAAAAACACAATATCACCTGATAATTTTACGGCCTGTTTGGATTACAACCATTCTTCATTCATGTTCATTTCTGCTCAACCTTGACATTCCCATTGTAAAAACAACAAGAAAATGATTCTTGTTGTTTTTTTTCCCCCGCCCTCCCACACAAGTGACAATATGGTACATGTGGTTCGTTATGTCTGTCGTGACATGAGCCTAACATGGCCAAAAAAGAAAGGCCATCTGATCTTGAGGTAGGGCACAGTAGAGGGGCAAATCTGAATGTAGGTCACATTTCCAACTGACGCCCTATCTTGTGCCTATCAGAAAGAAATGAGTTGGAACGGTTTTTTGTATCATCCAAACAGGCTCTTAGTTTGTTGTACAAATCTAGCAAATACATGCTTATTTTCAGCATTGCATAGTTCATGGGAAATTGAATGCTAGAATCGCTGAACTGTGAAAATGTGTACGTTAGTTCAGTAGACGTTATCTGAAATTAGCATCCAGTTTGATAGCGAATGCAAATGGTACCATTCCAATTTGTAGCATCCAGTTTGATAGCGAATGCAAATGGTACCATTCTAATTTGTAGGAGGCAATGAAATACTCTAATTTGATAATTCAACTTTATTCCCTTGACATTCCTTTACTGAAGGTCTGGCGCTTGATAGAGTGGAATAACAAAACAGGATTCATGTCGCTGACCCCAATTAATTGGTATAAGGCTTAGATAATGATGATGACAACGATGATGGCTTCCTTGACATTCTTTTAACAACTTTAGTGAGTAATTGACAAATCTGAAATAATTATTTAACTAAAAATGCCATCTTATACAGATTTTCTATGGGATACAACTTTATCTGACAAATTAAAGTGAATAAAGCTGCGTTTGGCTGAACCAAATATCATGAAATTACATGATCAATCAGTCTAATTTGGTTCAGAATATCATGATATTTGGTGCAACCAATGCAGCCTAAAATTCAAATATAAAACTAGATTTCTTTAAAAAAAAAAAAAAACAAGAAGAGGGATTAGCTACATGGAACTTGTACGTCAATATTAAGCTTTGGCAATATTCAAGAGAAAGAGGTAGAGAAATACCAATCACTATGGATTCTTTAAAACTCTACCTCTTCTATAGATAAACTCAGACGAACTGGATGCCTTGATTTTCTTAAATGAAAAAAATAAAAATAAATCCACGGTTCTCCATTGACAGACAAAAGTACCAAAAGAACCATTAGAAACTCAACAAGATTTAAGTTGGAAATTCATCATAATCATCATTTTATCCTCCTTCCAGCGATTTGGAGTCGACTTTTAAATTTTAGACTGAAGTCCTACAATTGGCAACAACGGCTATCAACCTTGCTCTTTTACCGTGCTCGAGACCAACCAAATGGGTAATGGCAAAGGCCAAGGGGTTTGGGACTTTAGGACATTTGGAACTGGAATCCGAATCCAAGCCAAAATAATGCATCCAGCACCCTAGAATTTGGGAAGGGTTTGAAATATTAAATAAGCTCATGTTTCAACTCTTCTAAAAAAGCTAGCTGGCAAAACCCGAGCTAACAGTCATATTTTTTCAAATTGGTTATTCAAGGAGAGCACCACATGCCTTCTCTACACCTCCAAATCCATGTTGCCAAACATAGTTTCTAGATTCCACAAATTGAAAATCCAGGTTGCCAAAAACAACTGACAGAATGAAAAACTTAGGGGTCCTTTGGATGCCTGTAAGTTTTTAAGTTCTAAGGGCCTTTTTATATAGTAGGATTTAAGAGTATTGTAACATAAAAGCGTCACCATTATGATTTTACAATGTTTGTTTAAACATGTAATTCGGCACATAATTCAGTGGTCAAGTGCAATAGAAGAAAGGTAAGGAATTTGTAATCATTACTTACAATACAACATAGTTGAAATCTCCTTTCCAAACACAGGAATCAGTGTATTTTTCCTGTTGATTTGACGTCTCAATAATGTAAAAATATCATCATTGCACTTTTACCATGCCTCTCCAAACACAAGAATTCTTGGTCAAACTACCTGTGGACCAGGAGAAAGTATCGTAATTTGTAATCGTTGCACTTTCACCATTCATTACAGTGCAATACATCTATCCAAACACGCCCTAAGGGTCTATTTGTTTTTTTGAATTCAATGGTAAAGTAATGTAAGTGAGCCATCATTATTATTTCTCAATGTTTGTTTAAACAAGTATTATGGTACATAAATCGATGGCCAGATGTATATGTAATAAGAGAGGTAAATGCATTTGTAATCATTACAATTTTACAAGGACCTAAAGCTTATGAACCGCGCTCTTCTGGGAAAGTGGTTGTGGAGACTCAGGAATGAAGATGGGGCCTTATGGAATGACCTGATAAAGAGTAAATACGACAGATCCGACGGGGGATGGTGGACAATAGCAGCTGCAACCGCATGATGTCTGTTATATGGAGGGACATCCTCTCTACCAAGTCGGAAGTCCTCAGAGGTATTTCCATGGTTACTGGCAACGACACCCGAACTCGTTTTTGGCTGGATACCTGGGTAGGGATTGACACGCTCAGAACAGCCTTCCCTAACATCTTCCGTATTGCCAAATACCCCCTCAACAGGGTTGCTGACTGCCTATCATCTGAAGGCGGGAACCCCGTTTGGAACATCAAATGCCAAAGGAACCTTAGGGAATGGGAGATAGACAAATATGCTGCCTTCCTCAACCGCATCTACAGCTTAACGCTAAATCGCAATGTGCCTGATAGCTTGTCTTGGCGCCCGGACGAACAGGGTGGATTTTTAGTTAAGTCTCTTTACGGTCTACTGCTTGATAATTTCCTTCCTCCAGCTGGTCTTCTGCGGTACCGTGGCTGGAATTACTCGGTCCCTCCCAAAATCGCAGTTTTCGGCTGGTTGGTGGGAAATCAAAGAGTCCTCACTATCGATAATCTGCGGAAACGGGGTATGAATATAACCAATATTTGCATTTGCTGCATGGCCAATGAAGAGACGGTAAATCATCTCTTCATTCATTGTCCCTTCACTCACAAGATTTGGTTAGTTATTCTTCACCGCTTCAATGTGCTTTGCTGCTTTCTGAGCTCAACAAACAGTCTTCTTTCCTTCTGGCATGGGGTTAGATGTGGGAAACACAGGACTCCTCTCTGGCGAATGGCCCTTCTCGCGGTTTGGTGGGTTGTTTGAGTTGAAAGGAATGATCGATGCTTTAATGACAAAGCCAATTCAGCAGACCTCATCACGTTTAGGGCGATCCAATTTTTGGTCGAATGGGTTACTTACTCGACTAAGGCAATAGATTGTAATTTTGATTTTCTAGCTGCTTAGCAATTCTGCTATCTCAGTAGAGCTGTGCTCTTTCTCTTTTTCTTGTATTTCCCTTTCCTTTTTTTCAATATAATCCTCTGCATCAATTCTCAAAAAAAAAAAAAAAACAATTTTACATTATACAATCTCAATCCATATAATATTTCATAGTTAAAACAAACAATGAAAACATGTCATCATTGTGGTCAAACGTGGATGACATCACTAGACAAGTAAAGCAAATTGTAATCATTGCCCGTTTCCTTTCACTGTTTTCTGATATTTCTCCAACGGATCCGCAACAATTTGGCTCGTAAATTGCGTTCCATTATTTACTAAGATAGTTGGAAAAATAAACACACCCTAAGTGACTTTCAGTTGTAAGTCACAAGGAAGTGACCTCTCACCCCTAGTCCCATGAAGTTTCCTCGCAGTTTTCCCTGTAAGTGACTTATACGTGAATTTTCTCTCCCAAATACCAACTGTAAGCCACTTCGCACTTACAGTCACAGAACTTAACAGGCATCCAAATGACCCCTTAGGTATTCCAAATCTTAGATTTGGATTCTTAAGTAAAAATCAAAGCCCAAGCAGCCAAACCACACCTAACATTAAACTTGCCTATTGTGCCCCTATATTTGATTTTCCATAGTTATGCTATTGTTAGTACAATGAAATAGCAAAACATGAAGCCTGTGATTGGTTGCACCAAATAACATGAAATTTCATAACTAATCAGTCTAATTTCAAGATTCTCGCTGCAACCAATTCTTGAACGAAATTAAAATGCTAAAACTAGAACGAAACCAGCCGAATCTCGCAAACCCCAATTGGCGAGATCAGACTTTCCATTTTCGAACCGTCCGTCAGGAAATAGATTCGAGTTGAATCTAAAATGATTTGTACATTATCAAAACTTTATGTAGGATATTAGCGGGCAACAAGCAAGTAATGAAATACGATGATCATCGACAGCGTCTTTGCGAGGAATTGCGTAAATACCCAAATGACGATAATGCCCTTGAAATTGAAAGAAGAAAAGGGGAAATGATGAAAACCTCTGATACTTGAGGGTCTTGATGTTGAAACCGAGGGTGGGGCTAATGACGCTTGTGTCCTCGCCATTTATTCTGAGTACGATCGTTGTCTTTCCAGAATTATCAAGACCCCTGCAACAACGGATAGATAGATAGATAGAGGATGGAGTTGGAGTGGAATGGTAATAATAGGGAAGGAAGAGGGGCAAAAAAGGAAGAAGATTACACCATGAGGATGCGCATCTCTTTCTCCTTCCTTTTGATTTTCCTGATAATGCTGAGAAGACCCATCTCAGATTTCAATGGCCAGAAAACGAAATCGACAATGGTAGATATCTAAGCTCTCTCTCTGTCCGGTAGCACGTCCGGCTTCTGGCAGATGCGTTTGTCACTTCGACACTTGTCTAAAACAAAAGGTCGCGGACTGAGTCACTGACTCAGTCGAGTCAAGCTGGAAAACTCGTCGAGTCAAAGTTGACTCGGCTGAATTTCGAGTCGACCCACCGGGTTTTACAACTATGCTTGGGATGGGATTAGGTGCCGCCCTTACCGTGGGGCCCACCTTGGTTTACGTATTCTGTATCCACACCGTCCATCCGTTTTGGTATATCATTTTAGGGCATGAGCCCAAAAATGAAACAGATCCAAATCTCAGGTGATTGACCATTAAAAACTTCTTCTGGGCCACAAAAGTTTTGGATCAAGATGATATTTGTTTATCCCCTTCATCCAGGTTTGTATGACCTTATCAACAGGTTGGATGGAAAATAAACATTACGGAAACATTAAGGTGGGCCCTAGAAGTTTTAATGGTGGGTGTTAAATCACCACTGTTTCTTTAGAACGGTCCACCTGAGATTTGGATCCACTTCATTTTTGGGATCATTGCCTAAAATGATCTGGCAAAACGGATGGACAGTGTAGATTTAGAATACATATATCGAGGTGGGCCCCACGGTAAGGGCCCACACCTTATCCCATCTCGAATACATCAGGGCTTTAACCATAGGATAGTACCACCGTGATTGTGGTATGCCCAAAAAATATTATCAGATTGAAGGATTTTTAACCCTTTGACGATTCAAAAGTTAAAGAGACCGTCGATGTGGACAGGAAATGAGTTAAATGAGCAAAGGTTAAAGAAATTCCAATCGAAGAGGTTCTATTATTTTCATATTCCCATCTGAATCGAGGCCTATCAAATGAACGGTTGGATGACCCTAAATCCTAAACCTAACAAACTGACATGCCCTGCAACAATCGATGGGAAGATCATGTGGTGTTTGTGTAATGGAGAGCATGAAGATCTGGACCACATGGCTGCATGCCAGACCGTCAGGCCCATGTGGATTAATGTTTCGACGGATTTGGATGGACGTTACATCTACATGGGGCTACCAATGGGTCTGGATGGCCCATCAGGCTTTAGGGCCTACCCACATCAGGCCCGCTTGGGCTGGAGTATTCGGCCCGAGAACCACTCTCAGTATAAATTCAAGCCTGTTTTCTTTATTTATTTTTATTACTTATTTACTTATTTTTAATTTTTTTTAGCTTGTTAGTACACCCACTTCACACTTCACTGTTAGCCACCCCCGACGGCAAATCGACTCCAAGACCTCAGTGTTGAAACCAGGTATCTTTCACTCAGTCTACCCCTTTCAAGCCTGTTTCTCCGACACAAACCAAGAGGCACATTTATATGTTGATCGCGGAATGATGTTGGGTCCTGAGCACAGCTCCTAGGATCTTTCACAGATATGGATGGTAGCCAACCTATTGGACGGTGCGGATATGATGCAGATGAAATGATAGCCCTAAAGAAGCAATAGTCAGCTCCTGCATGGTAGCCACACCAGCGTTCCAAATACTATACACAAGTTCAAAATTAACCGTCCAAATTGTGGGACCACTTTAAATTACTCATTGTGAAAGGCTAAAAACAGCGTCATTTACGTTACTTTGGGGTCATCGACCTCTTTAATTTTAACTATCTATTATCAATGATACATTAAAGTCACGTACAACGGCCGGGGACTGATGTTATTCAATGTGAACACGTGGATACGTATAATGAATGGCTTAATTTGAATTAAAAGCATGTGTAAGTGTGTAGAGTATATTAAGGGCTTGTTAGATTTGTAATAGGTTTGAATCAAATTTAATGTCCTGTGTTATTCACGTTTCGAAGTTCCACACTTCTTAAATTTGGAGAGTTTGATACTGAGTTCTCATATATAAGCTCAAGAGAAATACATGTGTGTTCTCATTTAGATTTATATTCATTCTATATACAAATAATTAGAGTAATGCATTTCAAATTAGCGAATTTAAAGCAATGTAAAGATAATAAAACAAAAAAACATAGGGCTAATATGTGAAGATATAATTCCAAGTGTGATGTCCATCTATATGAAAATTATACAAAAAAAAAAATTAAAAAAAAATGGAAAATACAACTATCAAGCGAAAATAAGCTAAAAATCTACTGGGGCGCCGCCACCAACTGATCTTATTCCTGAGTCATCTGCATATGTCAAATAGAAGACGTCAAACGCAAATATAGTGAAGAAATATCTCTAAAATTTTACTCATAATATTTTAGTGATAAGCAGGTTCATGACAAATACATATTTCTACATATAATATTCTTAAGCATGTTATATGTAATGCACAGATACTAAGCAAGTTATACGTGTTATCAATACAACCAAGTGTATGTAATGATGGTATAATAAAACAAATAGTTTTTTTTAATGTAGTTATTAAGTACATTAATGCTATGATAAGATGATGCATGATTCTCATAATCTAACATTCCCTTAACGAACAATTTCAACACCTATTTCGCAGAATGCCAACACTCCCTCAACAAGAGACTCAACACCTTTCACAAGTACATATCCTAAGATATACATAATTAGCCATTATTAGTCTCAATTCATTCAATAAGCTGGTGAAATTAGGTTACTGCCATTATATCATGAGTCATTATCGGAATCACAGGGCTCTTTGCGTCACGTAGTGACTCACTTCTCAAGTATGTAAATTAATATGGTAATGGTCATCACCCAAGTACCGAGTATGAACAATCATTTCAAAGGTGCGGGCTTGTCACTTAAAAACTAAATCAATATAGAAAAATGGCTCATCACCCAATTCCATTCATGCTCGGGTCGTTCGAACGGTACGCTAGCATGCAACCATCAGCCGGATATTTGATGGGGGTCATTTGAACAACAATATGTTACTTCCATTAATGCTCATTGGTCACTATTGGGAAACTCGTCACTCAAGCATAGGCCAATAACTCGAAAGACTTAAATAAATAATAATAGTGATATCCAATATTCTATTGAATGTTATACAATCACCAAATATAAAAATGATTGAGCACTGCATTATACTGATGTGACCGACTATGGGGCCACACCCAAATACGGTTTTCACAATAGCATAAGCCGCTTCTAATTGATCGTCGGGACCCTAAGTCCTTGCATGAACAAACCCTAAGGTCAATGTTTTGGAAAAAAAATTATTCCTAAACTAATTAAAAAGGCTAAGGTAAGATTCATGAAATTTTAACACTAAATGGATTAAAATTGAAAAGTATGATTCATTTCTTACCTCTGACTCCAAATATGGTAGATTCAATGAAAAAATTGATGACTCTTACGGCTTAGTTGGAGCACTAGCAATCTACAAAAAATAAGGAATCTCAAATCATTCTCTCTCTCTCTCTCTCTCTCTCTCTCTCTCTCTCTCTCTCTTCTATGTTAGGGAAAATTCATATGGGGAGAAAGGGTGCCCATATGAGGGCCTTTTATAATGCCAAAAGAGGTGTATATATATCAACCCTATGAGAGATTGTTTCCATCTGTTGGGTCCATTGAAAGGTGTGCAAGTTGATCTACGTTATAAGATAGTTAGCCCTAATGATAATCTACGCATGAATATGATCATCTGGCATTTGGATGCGTCGATCGATGGGTGTAGTCATAAATCAATTCGATGATTACTAATCATCGATCGGGGCTATGGCTATACGAATAAGTGTAAGCTATTAACTTAGATTGATACCCTACACCTATTCCTATAACCAATTCGGACATGAACAATTATCTTAAGTTTTTGATAATTCCTGAGGGCCTATTTGAGAGCTTGGATTTAGAATCCCCTGGATTCGAAACCCCCTGGATTCGAAACTCTCCTATTGTATTTGACACCATGGATGTGAAGACTACTTTCCTGAGTAGAGTTACATGAAGTAACCAGAGAAGCCTTTGAAATACAAGGGGCAGAGAACAAGATTTGCAGGTTGAAGTGGTCGTTATACATCCTGAAACAGTCGCCTAGTAGTGGTACAAGAAATTTGATTTTTTCATAGTGAGTCAGAGGTTTACCAAGAGTGAGTATGATCATTGTGTTTATTACAAGATGCTGAGTGATGAAAAGTTCATTATTTTAATGTTGTATATTTATGATATGCTTATCGCTAGTCTTAACAAGTCTGAGATTGACATACTGAATACTCAACTATCATAGATATTTAAGATGAAAGATCTGGGGGCTGCGAAGAAGGTTCTCGACATTAATATACACAGATATAGAAAGAGCAGCATGCTATAGTTATCTCAGATAAAATACCTTAAGAAGGTATTAGTGAAGTATGATATGGACAAGGTAAAGTGGTTAGCGTTCCCCATGCAGCTCATTTTAAACTTTATTTTAAGTAGTATCTTAAAACAGATGAAGAAATGAAGGTAGTCTTGTGTGCCTTATTCGAGCACAGTTGCCAGCTTGATGTATTTTATGGTTTTTACGAGACCAGGTATTTCACATGCGGTGGGTGTTGTTAGTATATATATATAGGTCTAACCCCAGCAGGTAACACTAGGGGCAATGAAATGGCTACTTCGGTATATTCGAGATTCGCAGGACTACGTCTTAACATTTGAAAAATTAGGAGACAAAGTTAGTAGGCTATGTGGATTCAAATTATACGAGCAGTGTGAATAATAGAAAGTCGACTTTTGGTGACTCGTTTGTGTTAGCGGGTGGAGCGATCAGTTGAATGTTGAAGCTTCGGTCTGTGGTGGCTCTTTCCACAACTGAAGTTGAGTATATGACAGTGATGAAAGCATTCAAGAAAGCGGTTTGATTGAGGATAATGATAAATTAGTTGGGGCTTTAGCAAAAGGTCATGCTAGTTAATTGTGTTAGTAAAAGCGAGATCAATTTGGTAAAGAACTCGGTTTACTATTCTAAAACTAAACATATTGATGTGCGTTATCATTTTTTTCGAAAAATCCTAGAGGAAGGCTAAGTGACCCTCGAAAAGATATATACAAGCGTAAATCCGGTGGATATGCCTACAAAGTTAGTTCCTCCAGAGAAGTTCAAGTTCTGTGTGACTTCTCTGTGCCTGGCAAAGATTGAGTGAAGATGAAGTGTGCACGAGAAGTAATGATTGTGAAACAATGATGGAGACAAAGTAGAGATGGAGGCTTGAGTGTGGCGTATGGCAACATAAAGATTAGAGTCATGGTGGAGATCATTGAAAATCAGATGCCTCAAATCTACGTTGAAACAGGGGCCTTTGACGGGTTAACAGTTTGGTCGATAGATCAAAGGATATCGAATTACATCGTTTTTTGGGCAAAATTCTCTAGATGGTTTTTGGCATTTTTGACATGTCGAAAATGTTGGTCGATAGGTTGACCCATCAGGTCGAAGGATTTCGACTTGTCAACATGTTGCACAGTTTGCACGATTTTGCGTGAATTGTTTTATTTCCATTTTTTACTTAAATAAGAGGGTGTAAACGGGATTAGGGTAGAATGCAATTGTGCCAAAGGGTTTGAGAGGGTTTTGGAGGGAAGAAAAACTTGCGTTTTCTTCTTGGGGCTTCGATAGGTAAGAATCCATCTCTTGTATCTTTATTATTCATATTGCATTTTTGCTTTGTGCCGTGGTTTTTTCCCACAAAGGTTTTTCCACTTGTTAGATTTGTTTGCGCGATTGCGATTACTTTGCTTTATTCCGCTCTGTATGCTTCTGTGGGTCCCAACAGGCTACACTGAGAGAGAGAGAGAGAGAGAGAGAGAGAGAGAGAGAGAGAGAGGACGTCTCCCACTAGGAGACTACCACATATTGGAGTGGGACAGTTGCTTCTTGTTACATAAAGGATGAGAGGCTGATGTGCTCTTAGAAGGGACTCATTTGACAAGTATGGTGATGGTCATGCTAGTAAAAATAACAATGCATGTGAAACGCCATAATTTAGAAGTTTGTCACCAGGATGAGTATGGGGACATAGGTGTCCTAGAATTCCTTGTATTTGGTGTGGCATTCATAGGATCGGTAAGGAATCAGAAACCATTTGGGTTTTTGAAGAGATGTTTGCAATGGGGATTTTATCTGGTCATATTTTTCTTTTATCCATTTTAGGCTTGTTAGCGATGAAGGAGATTACATGAGTTTTGAAACTTGGCTAACTCAACTCGATGTGATTTCGAGCCAAGTCTCTTGGAAACTAGCCGACTAGCATGGCTTACTTAGGACTTGAAAAGACTCATCAAGTTGGCCCAAAACTCAGTCGACTGATATGACTCGGCTTGACTCGCGCACCCAGTCAAGGGATTTTGTCAATAAAAACAGGCGAAGTATCCAACTGAGTTCTTTATTTACTTTACCATTTCCAACAATTTTAAATCTTCATCAACAAACTCTATAACTTTAAACTAAATTATGAAAATATCGAGTCGAGTCCAAGTAAGATTCGATTAAGACTTCAAGTTCACCTAATTAGCATAGACATCAAGTTGAATCTGATTTTTCAAGTTTTTTGAACTAGCCAACACCTAATAGAACTTGACAGTTCAAATTCACAGATCTATAAGCAGGGGATCATCGTCGTTATCATCTAAACACCATCCCACCTAATTGAGGCTGCCCACACAAATCATATTCTGCCATTCCACTCTATCTAGGGCCTATTAGCATGGGATTTTATGCTGCACAATTATTCCTCTTATGAAACATAGTTCTAAAACTCAATGGGTCAACTCGAAACTTGGCCGAGTCAACTGGAATCAACACGTTTTGAGTTGAGTCTCTTGGATACTCATTAGAGAGCCTGACTCAATCAGGTCTCAGCAGATGTCACTGAGTTGACTCAAAAACTCGATTTGATTCGACTCAACCAAGTCACTCGGCCAGTCAACTCAGCTAACCTCAGCTACGGAAGTTCACAGTTGCTACAATTGCTCTAGAGAGTGGAGTTCTGTTTTCTTTTGGATATTTTAATGATTTATACCTCTAAGAAATTTAAGATTTTCTCCCTTAAATACTTAAATTTGATTATTAGAATATTGAGTCGAGACAATTAAAGACTTGGTCGAGTCTTTGAGTTAACCTGACCTCGCTGGACATTGAGTCAGGTTTTCAAGAACTATGTTATGAAGTATTAATTAAAGTTAGCAGTTCTCTTTTAGAAAAGAAATTTCAGTGGTCTACATGAATCATTCAATTGAGAACATATGCTATAGACACAATATCACAACTTTGGAGACATGTTTCACACGGCATTGATACATAATTGAAATGTGTGCTTGTGCATTCAAGTTCGAAAGTTCGTCTAAGTATGTATCACCTGTTATGTACTGGTTCATGCATAAATGATATGGTTGTATCGTGTTGTTTTGCGCCACAACAGGCCGATACAGCGCAGTTTTGGTGGTGAATCGAAACGATTTTCAATCCTCATGGATACTAGAGCAATCTATCAAAATATCTGTCTCCTTAAGTGAATTTATAAACTGTCTTTTGATGGAAGTATTTGTATGGTAAGTATTTATGCAGAAGGGCTTCTGAAAGAAGTAATTCAGTCATGATATATGCTCAGTCATAATATATGCTATGGTTTTAATGCATATCAAATGGAGGTTTTGGATGACTTACATTCTTGTATCATATGACTCATTGGTTCATCTTTGCATTCTAGGAGAGTTTGGACTATCAGATCCATAGTTGGTCTTTGGCTTCTTTCCTCCTCCACACAGGAGATTCCTAACTTCACCATCGCCGCCGCTTGTTTCCAATCAAACTGTCCATTCAATCGGGAATCCACAAAATCTCCCACCCATGATTCTTCTCCTCTCTCCATTTTCTCCTTCGCCATCCTAACTAACCTCTTTAATTCCACTTCGTCTTCTTCCCCATCCAACACCCAATTCGAAAGCCGAATTCCCTTCACAATCTCAAGAAGCACAACACCATAGCTATAAACATCAACCTTTGCAGTGATGGGTAGATTCAAAGCCCACTCTGGAGCCATGTACCCAATCGTTCCTCGGATCCGAGAGAAGTTATAACTAGGCCCACTTCTCTCAGTCAATTTTGCCAGTCCAAAATCAGCGATCTTGGGTTCGAAATCCAATTCCAGAAGTATGTTTTCAGGCTTCACATCACAGTGGATTACCCATTCGAGACACTCATGGTGAAGATAGGCCAGACCCTTGGCAGTCCCTACAGCAATTTTGAACCTCTCCTCCCATCTGAGCACGCTAGCAGGGCCCGTGCCGCTTCCATTAGAGAATAGGTGTTTGTCCAATGACCCATTTTCTACATATTCATAGACCAGGAGTCGCTTTGCTCGCTCTAAACAGTATCCCCACATTCTCACTAGATTCATGTGGTAAATTCTCCCTATCGTGCTTACTTCCGCCCAAAACTCATCTTCTCCTTGAATGGCATCCCCCAATTTCTTCACTGCCACCACTCTCTCATCATCCAAAACTCCCATATAAACAGTCCCAAAACCTCCCCTCCCTAGCTCCTCTTTGAATTTCTTTGTCGCCTTCTTCAGCTCTGCGTATGTAAATCTCCTGAACTGATTGAATATTGCTTGGTACCCTTCCACCGCTGACGTTGGTGTCTCATGCTTCCTGAATAGAAACCACCACCCTGATGCAATAAAGAATATCTCGATTGCGCCTAATGCCGAAACAAACCAATAGAAATACAAGTATTTCTTGTCTCGATTGTTGATATAAATATCTGAAGAACCAAGCATAATTTCTTCTCTGCTAGATTCACAGATAGGCTCAGACGCTTTGATAACAGAGGATGCTGAGGCTTCTATGTTTTTGGGCCGTTTTAAATATATGCTGCCTGGGAAGGCTGGCGACCTATACCCATTAAAAAGCGCACTTTTGGGGTAACAGACGCCCGTGCCGGTTAATCTGTACCCAAAAGCCTCACAAGAGCAATCATCTAAGCAGAGCTTCTGGCAAGATTTTAGTGATACGTTTTGAATGAATTCGATTGTGAGATCGAACCCATAGAAATCTATCTGTGGAATCTCTAAAAATTCTACTTGCTGGGGGTTGCAGCTTTGGTTGAATTGACGTTTGCAACCTTGATTCCAATCACTTGGATCTTTCATTTCATAGCCCGGTGGACACGAACATCTTGGTGCTGGTGTATAAATGCAAATCCCATTTCTGCCACATAGCCCATGCACACTACACTGCTGTGAAAGAGCCACCCATGAAACCATCCATGACCCATTTGATTCATTCAAGCTATAGAGTCTGAGATTTCCATCATAGTCCAGTGTTAGTCTCCTTCTAATCCCAAAACCCATATCAGAAGCATTGAATTCCAATCGATCGCTCGACATGAACCTACCCATTGCATCAAGAACAGCATATCTGCTACTATTGTAGTTTGTTCTAAAATTGCCAAACACGCCATTATCAGGATTCGGCCAATACACGCTGGAAATCTCAGGCCCATCATACATCAATCTCAGAACATTATCGTTATCGAAATATAAACTGAAATAGCCTGGAGAGAATGTTCCTCTCCCTCTTGCAGATACAATTCTCTTGCGTCTGGTAATGGGCTGTGAAGGGAGAAGAGTATCAGTTGGATAATCAAAGCTTTGCCACAAGATATTGCCATTCATATCTCTTAGAACAAGATTTCCGTCGTTCGTAAGCTCCGCTCGATCAACGTCACTAGAGCTAGTGTTGGTGTTCCAAATGGATGAGCCATCAGTGTCCAGTAGAACCATGTTGCCGTCTCGGTTGAGTGAAATTCTCGAGCGCCGCCCGTTGACGGGGCGGTCTCGGTTTGCCATCCAAACGACAGTTTTGTCAGCTGAATTTGAGAACCAAATTGAGAAAGAGTAGGCATTTTTGCCGACCCTGTAAAACCCACATGTGAATGAGTTGTCTGAAGAGATTAGCACGTCTGATTCGTCCTCTACTGAAAGGGAAGATCCTCTGTGCAAAGAGCTTTTGTCTGTTGAACATAGAGAAGAAGATAGAAAAAAGATGACAAGAAAGGGAAGGATAGGAAGAATTGAAGAATAAGGATATTGGCTTCTCATGTTTGGACAGAGGAGGATTCAGTTTCAGAAAATTGTTCTTGCTTAAAGCCGTTCTGTTGCTTGTGAAAACAGAGTGTCTAGAGGGGAAAGGGTATGGTAGTCCACCGGACACCAGTATAGATGGATCCTCGACTACCCGCTTTAATACTTCAATGTGAAGAAGGCCAAAAAAGTCCATGCATGGACCAAAACGAGTGGTTCAAATCATCATGTATCGTACAGGTGGTCATTGATTTACAATATGATACATGTAAGAATATAATTAGCTTATTGGGTGTAGGCTTGTCGGTGTGAATTTTTGAAGGGCATGTTTGGATGTCGCCAATTCCATAAAATTCAAAGAAAACGGAGAAAAGTTTTCTATTGACGTGTAGTTGAAGCGTTTAGATAGCAAGTAAAAGCAGGTTTCCACAAAGCACTTTTTCAAAATTTACATAAATTGAGTAGCCATTAAAATAAAATAAAATAAAAATTTTCACTTAATATCCAAATAAGATATTTAAAACAAAAAGTAAAATTTTCACTTAATATCCAAACAAAGCCTTATAAAAAAAAAAAAGTGAGATTTTCGTTTAATATCTAAACAAGACTCCTATTGATGCAATTTAGCATTGTTTCTTTTCTTTCTTAGATCTTCTTTTCCCACGAAAACTGAAGACGTTACAAAATATATATATATATATATATATATATATATATATATATATATGGGAAAAAGGTTCTATATCTGCGAGCTCATGGGAACTCCCCATGATGTCGAGCTGTGTGGGCCCCACCATGATGTATGTCAAACATTAACACCGTGCATTTGATGGGTCTGACCCCTCATCCAAGTTGGACACACATAATGGATGGGCTGGATTTGTGAACCACATCTTGGTGGGCCCAAAAAATGATTATGAATGTTTTAATGGAGGGTAACCCCTCTCAACTTTTGTATGTGGTGTGGCCCACACAAGTCACGGATTGACTTGATTTTTAAGACCTATGCCCACTATGGAATGGTGCATTTGACTGATGGGGTAGATGTTCGACATACATCATGGTGGGGCCACACAACTTGACCTCATGGGGAATTCCCGTACCCCCCCTCCCCCCCCCCCCCACACACACACATATATAAACACACGCACACACACCCCACACACTCACGCCGTAGTGGGATTTCACCACCTCTGGAAAAGGTTCTATGCGGTCGAGCTCCTGGGAACTTCCCATGAGGTTAAGCTGTGTGGGCCCCACCATGATGTATGCCAAACATTAACACTGTGCATTTGATGGGTCCCCTTTAAATCATGGGATATCCCAAAACTCAGTCGTATACAGAACTTAGGTGGGATATACCATCTAAAATCATGTGAAGACATGGCTAAAACATATAAAGGCACTTGGTGGGGCCCACCTAAAATTTGGATGTATCTGAAACTTGGTCTGACCCCTCATCCAAGTGGGACACACATAATGGATGGGCTGGATTTGTGAACCACATCTCAGTGGGCCCAACAAATGATTATGAATATTTTAAATAAAGGATAACCCCTCTCAACTTTTGTATGTGGTGTGGCCCACACAATTCATGGATTGACTTGATTTTTAAGTCCTAAGCCCACCATAAAATGGTGCATCTTATTGATGGGGTAGATGTTCGACACACATCACGGTGGGCCCACACAACTCAACCTCATGGGAAGTTGCCATGAGCTTGACCCCACAGAACATTTTCCTATATATATATATATATAAAATAAAAAAATCACTACATGTATTAACAAATAAGGTCAATAATTTCTAATAAAATTTATAATTTTATTTATGGTATAATGTATTATGACTTTTTTGGATACATGGTAAAGTATGGATTTATGGTAAGAATGACTACATATATAGGATACATGTCAGCCTAAATATTTTGCATCAACAAATATTTTAAATCATGCTAAGATGGATTGAAATGGTATTAGTTGGAGACCGTCATGCTAGTTCTTATTTCCACATGAGTTACACAATTAATATGGTCGAGCCGGTAGAATACAACTAACGTAGAGCATTTGAGCACCAGATGGTATGTAAAATCACTTTTTTTTTAAAAATTACAGGAAATTATATAAATTTCAAGAAATGGTTGTCCACAAAGCAAAGGTTAGGATTGTTGAACCAATATGACTTTTAGACGGACTTAGATTTGGTGGTTCCAAATTCTTTCTGTTTTACGATTAAATGTACAGAATGCGATTTAATGCCGGCCCATCGAAGGAACTTTTATAACCTGGCGCTAAGAATGTCTTTCTGCCCGCTGCTGGAATGTACTGCAGTGACTTGTTTCATAAGTTGAAAAGTCTTTTAAAAAATAGAGAGTGGGCCCCACTAAATCACAATTGAGCCCATTCCATCAAAGATCCAATTCATATATTTTATTTGGGGCATTTTGGGACCTCAGAAGGCGTTGATTTCTTTTTGATCTAAGCTTCTTTTGGTTTCCAAATGAAAATAATGGTGGCATTTCTTTTCAAGCTATTTTCCGGCATAGTCTACCTTTGATGTCTTTTCCCCTAATTCTTGGGGTCATACCTTGTAATTAAATCTTCATTCAAATGGTCGGAGTGGATTTCATCAAGAACTCACAGTGGACCCCATAAAAACTGTTCGAAAACCTATATGTGAGGCCAAGATCGAAGCTTGGACCCCATTTGCGTTTTTCTCATTTTTTTGAGAGGGGACAATCACCTTAAAAGGTCATTGGACGTTGCTGATACCTTCTTCAGACCCAATCCTTCAAGATTTTGATGTGTTTTGCGGTGACATTTCTCTATTTAGTCATTTTCGATTGCATTTCTCCATTCCAATGTGTTTTTGGCGACTTTTTCGATATGTTGTGGGGTCCTTCACGTCACAATATCAACATAAGGGTGGGTGTAACATGTATTTTTGAGTTTTTAATTTAAGAAGATAGATATCCTTGTCCATTTTTAATGGTGATGTTGTTGAAAATGCACAATGAAAATCCTTAAACTAAGCTCAACTATAATCCTATTGAAAAATGTACAATAGAGATCTTTGGAATAAGCTCAACAATCATCTTGTTGAAAATGTATAATGAACATCCTTGGACTAATCTCAATGGTAATTATGTTATAAATACAAAACGAAAATCCTTATACTAAGTTCAAAGGTGGTCTTGTTAGAAATGCATAACGAAGATCATTGCACTAAGCTCAATGGTGATCCTACTAGAAATGTACAACAAAAATCCTTGAACTAAGCTTAATAGTGATCATATTAGAAATGCACAACAAGAATCATTGGACTAAGCTCAATGGTAATCCTGTTGAAAATAAACAACGGAGATCCTTAAACTAACCATTGGCTTTTTCCTACATTAATCACCCCCGGTGAAGAGTCTCGAACCTGAGACTTCCCGCTCTGATACTAATTTGATGCAGAACAATTAACCACTTACTCTAAAAGCTCGAACTGTTAGAGTATGACGAATTAATCCATTTATCTTATAGCCCAGGCCCCACATCTCATTGGTTTTAGGATCTCGGCCGAACCCCCTTCGTGGGCCCCAAATCACATGGGCCGCCCACCCCGAGTGTGTCCCCGTATCCCACGAGCTACCCTACTCGAGCCCAGTGTGAAATGAGTATTAATCACCCCTGGTGAGGAGTCTCGAACACGAGACCTCCTCCGTGAGCCGTACCTACCCTAAGTGTGCCCCTACATCCCATAAGCGACCCCACTCAAGCCCAGTATGAAAATGCCCCTACATTACATACATTAGATTAATGAGATAGATTTGAAAAAACAAAAAGGCGGCATGTATTCATTTCTATTAAGATGTGGGATGTATTGTATATATCACTGATAGGTGTACTATATAATGGTACAAAAATAATTTTTTTTTCAAAAATGTATATTTGTTAACATATGTGAGTGTTAAAATCATTGTAGTGTGGTGAGGACTGCTTCTATACAATTTGCCAAGGATTCTTGCTGGTTCTCCATTGTAAAATTGTTAAGGATCCCTGTTGAATCGCCCTTGAGACACTAAGATCAAACAGGAGAGGCAGCTCCGCAGGAAGGAATGGAAATAGTCGAGCCCGTTGGCAAAACTATACACTATACACGCTAATGCACTTAGTAATTCTCCAGCTTCAAACCAACTCTAAATTCAGGATTTAGCGTGGCTTGGAGCCCGTTCGTTGCTTGCTGTCTGAAAAAGCCATTTTTCTGTAGTGTCTGTGTATCATCCACCACACTCTTGAAGAGTATTAAAGTTTTTTCCTTTAAAGCACTATGCCATGTCGGTGGTCACTCTAATTGGTGCTCTAATTGTCCTGGTAGGATTTACCTACTTTGTTGTAGCATTTCTATAAAAAAAAAAATCACTTAAATTTAAGCATTTGCTGATTGGCGGTGGCAGCAAAAGACAGTGGGTCCACCAAAGGGAGCATTAGAACCGACTGAATTGACAGTCTGGCGAACTACCAAATGAGACTTCTTACGATATTCATATTCTCCAGCCCCATGCCAGAAGACTGTTTACTTCAGGTGTTGTTTTTTGTCAAGGGCCTTGATTTAGAGAGGTGTGGATCGCAAGTAAAAACGAGCTGGGTAACCGACTGAATTGATAGGTCGGTGGACTACCGAACGGGACCTCTAGCGATATTTTCCAGCTTACGTGAGAACTGAGAAGACTGTCTTGTTTGGTCGTTGGCTTTTCCGTCACGGCACGCGACTTGATTTAGCAAGGACTTTCGTGTAAAGGATGTGGAAGCCATGCCAAGGGGAGGTAGGAACCGACTGAAATAGTAGTACAGCCGCCTACCATTTTAGTCTTCCGGCCCCGTGCGAGATCACTGTTTTGTTTAAAGAGAAATTAACCACTGTAGATGCAACTTTTTACTCAGTTCCTTTGCTGAAGAGTCCGAAACTTAACTTCCCAACTTAGACGTAGGATGTACGGAAGAGCATTTGAGGACCAAAATACCCCTGCCTTTCCTTTCAGAAGCGGATTAGCTGGTGCGCGAAGACGAGCGCTGACGGACGCGGATTGCGTTCTACCCGGTAATCCGTCCGGGCAGGGCTCTGTGGGGCCCACGGTGATGTAAGTGATTTCTCCACGCCGTTCATCATTTTTCTTATATCATTTTAATGTGTGACTCAAAAATTGAGGCAGGCATAGGGCTTAAGTGGACCACAAAGTAGGGATTGAACTTTCACCATTAAAAACTTCTTGAGAGCTTGAGAAGCTTTAGATTAAGCGTATATTTGTGTTTTCACTTCATCCACGTCTACATGACCTTATGAATAGGTTGGATGGTAAAACAACATCACGGTAGCCCTTAGAAAGGTTTCAACGGTAGGTGTCATTATCGCTGCAGCTTCATTTGGTGTGGTCCAATGGAGTTGTGGACCTGCTTCATTTTTAATGCCTATTTTAAAATGATCTAAGAAAATCGATCAACGGCGTGGATAAAATACTTACATCACGGTGGGCCCCACAGAGCCCTTTCCGGACGGATTACCGTCCGGGCGGGGGTAGGACGCAGTCCGCGTCCAGCGCTGTAGCGAGTCTGCTACTGAAGTGACGTCACCAAGTTCTGTGGACCCACTATGATGTATGTGTTATATCCACACCGTCCATCCATTTTTAGATATCATTTTAGGTATGAACCAAAGAATGGGGCAAATAAAAATCTGTAGTGGACCCCACCAAAGAAAACAGTGGGGAGAGTGATTCCCACCGTTGAAACTATCATAAAGCCCATCATAATGTTTATTTGAAATCCAACCCGTTCAAAAGTTAAAAAAGACATTGAATAAGGGAAAACACAAATATAAGCTTGATCTAAAACTTTGTGGCCTTTAGAAGTTTTTAATGGTGGGCGCCACTATCCCACTGTTTTCTGTGCTGGGTCCACTGGAGATTTTGGATTTAACTCCTTTAGATATTGCCCTAAAATGATCTCTCCAAATGGATGAAAGGTGTGGATACAAAACATACATTATGGTGGGGCCACGAGCGTGAGCGCTCGTCTTCGCACACCAGCCAATCCGCTTCAGAAAGGAAGGCAGAGTCTTGGTGTCTTCAAATAAAGATATAGGGTAAAAAGTTGCGTTGCCCTTTTAGAAGCTAGTGACGTCACCATGACATATGTTTTGTATCCACGCCGTCCGTCCATTTTGGAGAAATCAGTTTAGGGCATGAGCCAAAGCACGAGTCAGATCCAAAGCTCAAGTTGACCCACCATAAAAAAAAAAAAAAAAATTAAAAAAATTAAAAAAAAAAGCCAGTGGAAAGAGTGACGCACACCATTAAAAACTTCCAACGGCCACATAAGTTTTCCATCAAGCTGATTTTTTTTTTTCCCATGATAATTTTATTTTCCCATCTTTCATGTCTTTGTTAACTTAATAACAGGTTGGATCTCAAATAAACATCATGGTGGACCTTAGGATGGTTTCAACCGTGGGCATCACTCCAGCTAATGTCCTAAAATGATCTGTCCAAATGGATGGAGAGTATGGCTCAACAGAGTTTACTCTGTAGGATAAAAGCTTACTCAGCATGCTTGTAAAATCTGAAGTACCACGTCCAAACCTTTCATCTGAATCTAAAGTTATAATAAGAAGTCGGAGAACTGGTTCTGAATCCAGAACAACTAGTTTATTAATTGACATCCGAAACGTTTGAAATATGTTAATTTGACACATTTACACGCTGGAATGTTTATTTGCCATCCAACCTGTTGATCATGTGGGGCTCATGGTGATGTGTGTACCTTAAATATACACCATCCAACCATTTTGAAAGTTCACTTTAGGGCATTATCTAAAAAATGAAGCTGATGCAACTTTTAGGCGGACCACACCATAGGAAATAATCATGATTTAATATTCACCATTAAAAAACAACTATATGAAGAGACCACACAAATATCATCTTGATCCAATGCTTTTGTCGCCCAAAAGAAGTTTTTAATCACCACTGTTTCCTATACTATGGTCCATGTAGGATTTTGAGCTGCCCTAAAATGAGCTTTCAATACAGATGGATAGTGTGGATGTAGTCACATACATTAAAGTGGGCCCCACAGTCAAGGTTCCACCCACCTCGGTGGACCTGGGTCTCACCTATTTTGCTCCCTTAAATCTGGGCGAGTTGCCTGCCAACCCCACCAACCGGAAGTGGATTGGGGTATGTGTTATATCCCAACAATCCTTTCATTTGGAGAGCTCATCCCAAGGCTTGAACAGAAAATAAGACACGGATCCAAAGATCAAGTGGACCACACTGCAAAAAGTTGTGGGGATTGAAAGTCTACTATTGAAACCCTTTCGGGGGTTACAAAAGTTTTGGATCAATATAATATTTATTTTTCTTCTTCATCTAGGTCTTTGTGTGACCTTAGAACAGATTGGATAGAAAATAAATACTATGGTGGGGCCTACGAATGTTTTAACAGTGAAAATCAGTCCCACTACTATTTCTGGTGTGGTCCATTTAAGATTTGGATACGAAGAAATATTGATATCATGCTTTAAAATGATCTCACAAAATGGATGAACGGTGTGGATATAATAAATACATCATTTTGGAGCCCATGTAACTTTGGTATCCTTTGAATTGTTCTAATAACTAAGAGACGGCCTAGCATGCGCACCACACGTACCCACACCCACCGTTGGTGTGCAGTACACCAGCCAATATGCATTCAAGAATCGAGCTAGAGACAGACAGTCCCATCAAAGGGCTTTGTGAGGCTTACAGTGATGTATATTTTTACCCACAATGTCCATCCGTTTTTTCATATCATTTTAGAAAATAATACAAAAACGAGGCAGGTCTAATGCTTAAGTGGGTCACACTATAAGAAACAACAAAAATTAGGTGCCTACCATTAAAAATTCTTGTAGTTATGAAAGGCCGTGATGAGACTGATTTTTGTGTTTTCCTTTCATTTAGGTTTATATGACCTTATAAAGAGATTATATGACAAATAAGCTTCACGGTGGAACTTAGGAAAGTTTGAAGTGTAGTCGTTCCATTCCCACTGCATTCCGTGGTGTGGTTAACTTGAGCTTTGGATGTGCCTATTTTTTTAGATAAGCCAAGTTGAGTTAAGATGATTCACCTTACCGGGAGTCAGCCCAAGCAATCTTGTATGCAAGAGTGGCATTGTCGGCGGCGACATTGCCCAGATCCAAAACCAACCAAAAAGACAGGGCCGTTTGGGTATTCGAGGGTTCTATGCCCGGGAAGTCCGGCATACTCTAAAGTCGACTTAACTCGATAACCAGCGGAGTCGACCCCACTCGAAGACTCAATCGATTCTTCATGTGACTCGACTCGATACTCAGTAATAAGATTAAAACATGAATAGTAACGAAGACAATTTATATAATAAAACAGCAAAAGTATAAACTAAATTCAACTGAGTTCTAAGTCGACTCAGCGAGTTCTCAATCTCCTCTTCATATGCTCGACGATTTTTCTTTGATCGCTTGTGTTGCTTCCTCTTCCGGCAAGTTGATATATCTGATGGCGGATTTCATGGAATTCATCGGATGAGCGAAGCGGATGATGAGTGAATTGTAATCTCAACGGTTGAGCGACGGATCGGGGTACTGCGCGGGATGGCAAAGGTGGGTTATGCAAAATCACGGCCGTTAAATCATCAAACAATTCCGCTAATATTCCTTCACTTCTCCGTGAAGAGAGGAGAGTAGGAGAATTAGTGATTAGAGATCTCCACCGTTTACAGACAGATAGGCACACTACACGAGACTTCAAAGACAGACGATGAAAGATCTTCGCCATTAAATCATCATGCAGTTCCATTATTTTTCCATCTTCACCTTTCATTGTATGTAATGTGTATCTTGCAAATTGGGTTTTCATTCAACCCTCTTTCTTCATGAACTGTATTTATATTTGGAGTTTCCTTCTCTAGTTGGAAACATTCTCTCTGAGACGGACCGACGTCTTGTTTTAAAACAGTCGACCATTTGGGCCCATTTATGTGAAACCATTTTGTCCATCTGAGTTTTTTTATCAGGATGATCTTTTATATCTACGGTTAAAATTAGGTTTATGACCTGATGAACGGAGTAGATTTCTCATATACGACGTGGTGAGACCCAATTAATCCTGTCCCATGATGTGGAAAACGATTGAGGTTTTGATGCGATACGAGAAGTCGTCACAGACAAAGATTCGATTCTAAGTATAGATAAGTTTCCGGACCCATTGAGGAAACTGTGGAGATTGGACGCGGATTTCCCGCGAAAGCCTATGGCAGGGAAGTTCTTGTGCTGGGAACCTAGGTGGGGCCCACCATGATGTTAGTAAGGAATCCAACCCGTTCATCCGTTTTTTTAGCTTATTTTAGAATTTCAGACCAAAAGTGAGCAGGATACAAGACTTAAGTAGGGCGTACTAAAGGAAAAGTTGGTTAGAGAAATTACTACCGTTAAAACCTCCCTTGGTCGACAGTGATGTTTACTTGACATCCATACCGTTCATATTTTCATTCTTACTGAAATGAACTGAAAAGACAAATATTAACATGATTCAAAATTTCTGTGGCCCCATGAATATTTCAACCGTGGACATTCAATTCTCATGTTTTCGGCCCATCTGAGTATTGGATCCGGTAAATTTTTGGCCTTATGTCTTAAAATGAACTCACAAAATGGATGTACAGGGTGGATTTCTCACAAACATCACAGTGGGCCTTAACTGGGTTATCAGCGCAGGAACTTCCTGCGAAAGGCTTTCCCATATCCGTGGAGATTGGATACGGTGGCTGTGGGCCTGATGTATATGTATGTATTTTATCCACTCTATTAATCTGTCTTTCCAGCTCATTTTAGGACATGAGTTTTTTTTTTTTTTTTTTAAAAAAAAAAAAAAAACTATAAACAGATCCAAAGTTTTGGATCAAGCTGATATTTGTGTTTATCCTTCATCCAGGTTTGGATGGCAAAAAAAAGTATTACAATGGTGGGCGGCAGTTTTACGCTTAATGGAAGAAATGTTCTTGTTGGGTGCAGGACCTGGGAAACCGAGCCACCAGGTTTGAGAATAAGGTAGGATCCCTTGATGTAGTGGCTGGTGAATCACTAATCAAAGAGCAGATTTTTGAGAGATCATTCATCAACCTAGTGGACGGTGAATCACTGATCAAAGAGCGAGCAGCCGCAAGGTTTAATGGATTGGTGGGATCCACATATATAGGAACCGCAAGTGTCATTATCCCCACTGTTTCCTCTGGTGTGGTCCACTTAAGCTTTTGATCTCCTTCAATTGTGGAATTATGCCCTACAATGATCTGTAAAAATGAATGGACGGTGTGGATTAAAAAAAAAAAAAAAAAAACTCATCATTGGTGGGATCCACATATATAGGAACGGCGATCCCAACTGTTTCCTTTGGTGTGGTCCACTTAAGCTTTTGATCTGCTTCAATTGTGGAGTTATGCCCTACAATGATCTGTAAAACTGAATGGACGGTGTGGATTAAAAAAAAAAAAAAACCTCATCACGGTGGCCCCGCACGACGGATTGCGTAGGACCTGCTACCACCAACTTCAACTTTCGACCATTCACGATGCAGGAATACTGGAGTTTCGGCGGGCGCGGAGGTACTACCCACGCCTGTTCGGAGCTCTGGACAGGCGGAGCCTCCGAGGGCCACTGAGGGGCCAAAGTGATGTATGAATTTTATCCACACCGTCCATCTATTTTTACATATCAATTTAGAACATTAACCCAAAAATAGAGAAGATCTACGGCTCAAATGGACCACAAATTGGGGATTAAATTCCTACAGTTGAAAATTTCTTTGGAGTCCCATAAGTTTTGGATCACAATGATATTTATTTTTTTCAATCCATCGATATGTATATGACCCTATAAATTAATAATCAGAAAGGTTTCAATGAGTGTGCATCCACTCTCAACGGCTGTCTGTCGTATGGCTCACCTAAGCTGTGGATTTGCCCATGGCTGAAAATGGAAGGGTGCATCCGATTGATGAGGTTGAGGTAGATGTCTGAAACACATTAAAGTGGCGGCATAGAGCTGGATCTCATGGGAAGCTCCCGTGAGTTTGAGTTAATACATATTCATCCGAACACATCTCACTTACACTACACTGCAAAAATCTGGTCCATCCTCTTTAGACCTTCCAGTACCTGCTTAGGAAGAAGACAAAGGAGACCTTGTAAGTGTATTTTTATCCTGAGGCCGAGTTCAGGATCTGAGGCCAACCCCGAGGCCAAGGTCGGAGTGATTTTTCAGCCCTCAATCAATCCATAGTCTTCGAGTCTCTTCATCTAGTAAGTCCATTTTTACCCATAATACACACCATAGAATATGAATGGCACAAGTTGAACACTCCTATCGGAAAAAAATGACGCCATTGTTGTATCAGTATCAATATATCCTCGTCACAACACATTGTCACCTGAGAGTGCTCACTACTGAAAATCTATAACACAAGCTGCACCTGAGCATTTCAGGAAAATATTATCAGACATGGATCATTACATACATACTTACATTGTTACCTTTCATGCAGAGGGTACTCCGTACACACTGTCATACCTACACCTTGGTGATTTTCTGTGCCTGAAGTTCCTTGGAGCATTGTCTGAGTCAATCTGACTCTCCAAAATCGGTCTCCTTCAAATGAGAGCGGTGGGTATTTTAGGCCTGTGTGAGGCCAGTTTTATCACTACTTGAGAATTTGATGAGTCTGAACCTTTGCGCCTGGCTTAGCAGTTATGCCTGGCACTGAGACTTTGCTGAGCAGCTCCTTAGCTGCAGAAAGCTAAGGTTGTGAGTCTAAACCTCTGTGCGCGACTTAGCCATTCTGGCATGAGAAGCTCCCTAGTTGCAGAAAACCAAAGTTGTATTTCAGCACATGTGAAATGATAATGGGTCTGAATGGTGCAAAGGAGCCATCAAACATATGGAGCCGTTTTTCCTTCGGGATCATTTGGATGCCTGTAAAGTTTTAAGTTGTAAATACTTGACACCTAGAAAGAGTACCAAGTGTAACTGTTTATATGCTATTCTGTTTGCCTTTTAAGTGGTAATCCATTTACAGGTACATAAATTATGTGTTTGGCTAACTGGTAAAGTATTTATAATGTATAAAGTAGGTATTCACACCACATAAAGCTTGGGGCAGTAAATCCTCCTAAAATCAGCAAATCACATGATAAAAATGACTTGAATTTTTTTTTGAGCTCTTAGAGAGCATCAAAGCATTCACACACTAGACGGATTGGATGTCCTCCACCCAATGCAGTGGGCCCCAAATGTAATATGAAATTTTTAATGGTCGAAGTCCCATTATTCCTTCTCATGTGGTCCATTTAATGATTCACATGTACACATTAGGGTGGGCCTCAAACATCACAAGTGTGTATCAACCATTGTGTTCTATTATGAATAATGTCTTTTTGGCTGTAAATATTTTACCTGTAATCTGAAACATCGCATTTTGCTCAGATTATAGCTAAAAGCTGTAATGTGTTTACAGACTGTAAAGCCTTTACAGGCAAATGCAGGTATCCGAACGATCCCTTGGTGTGAAAATTTTCATATGTCAGCAAAGGGATATTCTAATGTAAGCAGAACTTACCAATCATTTGACATGGTTTCTTCACAGACGAGAGCTTGATCAACAGAGGGTTCTAATAGACTGCCTGGGTTTTTTGCATTCGATGAAACTTGAACCTCGAGACTTCTTCACATTTCTTTTATCCATCACCTTCCTCACCCGTTCCATGTCATCCCATTTACCATTTGAAGCATACAAATCAGATATGAGAGTAAACACCCCACCATCTTTATCTGGATCTGCCACATTCAAAACCTGTTCTGCTGCTCTCTCAGCCATCTCGAAATTCCTATGCATCTTACAGCCCGCCAAGAACGAACACCACACGATGATGTTTGGTTTGAGTTTCATTGTCTTGATTAGCTCATAAGCTTCCTCCAACAACCCTGCTTTCCCCAACAGATCAACCATGCAACCATAGTGCTGAATCCCAGGTTCCAACCCAAACTCTTCGATCATGCTGTAGAAATTCTTACAGCCTTTGTCAACCAGCCCAGCATGGCTACATGCATTAAGAATTCCTGTATATGTAATCTCATTAGGCCTCATGCCTGCCACTTTCATCCTCTCAAACATACAGAGCGCGTCTTCTCCATGCCCGTGCAAAGCAAGCCCACAAATCATCGCGCTCCAAGACATTACATTCTTATCATGCAACCGCTCAAATATCCAGGATGCATTTTTCAAGAATCCGCATTTGGCATACATGTCAACAAGAGCAGTCCCAAGCACCACATTCAGTTCAATTCCGTTCTTCTCAGCATAGGCATGTATTGATTTCCCCAGCAATGGAAGAGAACCCATGTGTGAACAGCCTGAAAGTAGAGTGACTAACATCATGTTGTCGGGTTTCAACGCCCCATTCACCATCATCTCTTTGAAGAGCTCTAGTCCTTGGCTCCACAAGCCAGCGCCCATGTAGCCAGAAATCATGGCAGACCAAGATGCTACGTCCCTTGCAGGCATACTATCAAATACCCAACGTGCTCTCTTGACCTCACCTTTCTTGGAATATCCCGATATCATTGTATTCCACGTTACGATATTTCTGTTTGGCATTTCATCGAACAATTGGCATGCATCGCTGAAAGAAGAGGCAACATACCCATTAAGGAGAGCAGTGGCGACATAGATGTGGGATTCTAAGTTGATTTTGAAGAGGTGGGCATGGACATGGCGTGTGAGAAGGGCGTTGGAGAGACAGGCACATGACTTTAGTGCATACAAGGCCGTGTAGCTATCGACGGTGATGCTGGAGCGGTGCATTTGAGTGTAGAAATGCAAGGCTTCGTTGGGAGAAGAAGCATTTCTGATGGCAGAAGAAGAGATCCATGCAAAAGGAGAGTGGGGCCCTTCAACAACGTGGCAAAATGGATGGATGGATTTGAATATATTGTGGTGGGAGACGAACGCTCGCATGGCCGTTAATTGTTTCACCTACCGATGTCAGAGTTGCAAGTGTAAGAACTCTATCTAGTGGGCCTTACTGATCAACGGTCTAGATTGTCATTCAGTTGGACTATGGGAATAAGTTAACCAGTGGGCCCCACTTCAGGTGATGCGCTGCGCAGCATATCTGCGCAGCTTTGCGTACTAGGGCTGGAATGCTATAGCTGTCTTAGCCAGACAGCAATTTGAGTTGAACTAGAATGCTGCAATGTGGAGCGTGGGAGAGAGTTGTGATGGGTTTCAAACTCTCTCTCCACAGACTCTATATAAGAGAGCTGGGTCCCGATCCAAGCTCTACAGAAATTCAAGTATTCTGGTATTCTTATCCGGCTTCCATGGCGGCGTCTCATTTAGGTACGCTATCTGAACCCCTGATCGCCATGTCCCATGCACAGATAGATCTGTGGGCCTATTCGGCATATAGATTGAGTCCCACAGTTAGTATCAGAGACATCCGTGCATAGGTATGGATGATCGAATTCAGCTATTATAGATTCAATTCGATTATTAGGGTTTTCCAAATCGGAACCCATATCAGCAATCAGCTGATTCGAAATTCGAATCCCATATCTGCTATTAGGGATGATATTCGAATCCCACATCTAGAGATTGGGGATTTCGAACTCTTAATTAATTTTGGGAATTTCAAATCTAGAAACGCCAAATCCAGACCGTAATTAGGGTTTCTAAAATCTCAAATCTAATATTGGGGATTTTCGAATCCCTGAATTCAGAGACTATCAATTAGGGATTTCGAGTCCCAAATTTAGTATATGGGAATTCCAGAAATCCCAAATCCCTAATTAGGGATTTCCGAAATTAGATCCCCAAAAACAGATTAATTAGGGATTTCGGAATCCAGATCCCCAAATACGGTTTGGGAAATTTCGGATCAGACGCCCAAAATTCTTCTCGTTAGGGTTTTCCATACCCTCACCTGTGTCTTCAAAGGAGGCAGCCGTGGATACCCTATTCACCGCCGGAGTTATGCATCATCTTTGACTCCAGCAGATCCGAGGTTCCAACCTTCATTCATGGCCGACTGAATACTTGTATCCACCACATTCCATCCATGGCTGAGCGAGGGCAGATCTCTTTCAAACCCTCACGATGCTCCATTGAACACCAGTTGTGTTCTTCCCTGGCCGCGGTGGCCATCATCGTGACTGGAGATTCTTCCCATTCGTCTGGTGATGGATGTCGGTCGTCCGGTCCCTAGGATAGCTGAAGGCGACGACTGCTTCGAATAGCCAGGAGGCTAGGGCGAGCAGCAGCAGCTGTTTATTTCGAATAGCTATAAGAGGCAGGGAACGTATCTTCCCGATTGATGTTATCGGGTTTTGTGGAGCCGAATGTTGATTAGTCGGGTCTACAATTCAGGACCCGATCCAGACCGATTTAGATCCACATTTCGATTGGTGGGCCCTGGTATCTTTCTAGACCCATTGATCTAATAATCTGGTCCACGCCACGCGATATCTTTCTGTTTTATAATTTTGGTATGGACCATCTATGGATTCAATCATAAGAGTACAGTTCAACTCATTCAGGTTAACATGGACCATATGTTTTGATCTTGCCAGTCTATTAGCTTGATCATGTTTTTCATCTGATATTAAGATTTTCCTTTTAATAATCCGTTCAAATTATGGACGGCCATACATGGTTCTATCCGTCAAAATATTCAGTCCATATTATCTATCTATCGTGTGAATGATGAAGACAGGACTGGTTCATGATACTCATTAATGAATCCAGATCACTTAGAGTACTGATTCGGCCCTAATATTGGCCCATCACCCATCCTTAGGAGTAGATATGGACCATTGGAATAAATGATGTGAAAATTATCCGCATGTTTCACTTTAAGGTTCCTTTATTTTTCAATGATTTATACCGACCATCTTGTGGGCCGTATTAGACTAATTAAGATATAATCCATTAAGAGACAGAATTATAATCGCGATCCTAAGTTAATATTTATAGTATTGGATTCGGTTGTGTTAGCCATCATAGTAACCTCAATTGATGAAAATATTACAAATACAGACTTGTAACATTGGGATAAGCGGATTGCATACAGTTATGTTCACGTTTTCATGTGTACAGTAACGAAAACACAGACGATTACCGTTTGGCAGACACGTGAACGGGTGAAGTAAATGGTGTTGGTAATGTAAAGCTGAAACACTCATCTCACCCACAGGTGTTAAGTGTCTCAGATTTACATAACTGACATCACTTAGCTTCATGTTCAGGAGGATCATTAGCATATTGTTATTATCGCCCATAGGAGGAATGATAATGATATAACAAATTCTCACCAAGATATGATGGTTGGGCCCATCTTCATTTTGGATGATTCAGTTGATGCCTCCCTTAGCAACTGAATCAGTTATCTTTGCTTGATATTTGTTTACATTCACGATATTGTTTTGTGAAATTATGAACTAATGTGAGTATATATGTATCTCTTTTATTTTAGTCTCAATTCCAACTAATCAGAATCAAGTCCCTGCCCTAAATAAATCTAATTATGCTCAATGGAAGAACGTCATTGAAGTTGTATTGGGTTGTCTTTAATTAGATTTGGCCCTAATAATACCAGAACCACCAGAACCATCTGATAATGACACTGAAGCTGAATATAATCGATGGGTTGCATGGTTTAGATCAAATGATACATGTCTGAAGGTCATTAAGTATTCAATTTTTAAATCTATGAAGGGCGCCATGCCTAAAACAGATAAGGCCAAAGTTTTTCTAACTGAAATGGGAAAACGATTCAAGAAATCTGATATATCTGAAGCAGGCATTCTTTTGAATAAATTGACTTGCTCATCCTACGATGGAAAAGGCAATATCCATGAATACATTGTAGAGCAGATCAAAGTTGTATTTAAGATCCGTTCTTTAGGGCTTGTACTCACTGATGATCAACTGGTTCATTTGATCATGAACAACCTACCTCTTCAATTCAGTACGTTCCTGGTCAACTATAACACTCTGAAGGACATATGGACATTGGATGAACTTATCACTCAGTGTGTCCAAGAAGAAGACAGGATCAGGTAGGTGGTCAAAATTTAAAATGTTAATATGGTGACCTCAGGTTATGAGCAAGGGCATGAGAATAAAGGTAAAGGGAAAAGGAAACGAGGTTCTAATAATGGATTCTTTGGTCCTCCATCTGGAAACCATGAAAATCAATCTGAAAATGGATCTAGATGCAAACGGGTTAAAGGCAAACCGTGCTTCTTTTGCGAAAAAGACAGGTCATCTAAAGAAAGACTGCGAAGGTTTTAAGAATTGGCTCATAAAGAAAGGTAATCATTCTATTCTTGTCTGTTTTGAATCTAATCTAACCGATGTGTCAGCGGATTCCTAGTGGATAGATTCAAGAACTACTATTCATATATGCACTTCTATGCAGGAATTACCACAAGTCAGGCCACTAACTGATGCAGAACGCTCAGTATACGTAGGCAATGGTGTCAAGGTTAACGTGGAGGCAACAGGAGTGTATAGGCTAAAGTTGAAGTCTGGTCATTTTTTGAATTTAGTAGATACATTCTGTGTGCCATCTATAAGGCGCAATTTAGTTTCAATTTCCTGTTTGGATAAGTTGGGATATTCATTCCACTTTGGAAATAAAAGTTTTAGTATTTACTTTAATTCGATTAAAGTTGGAACTAACTCTATAGTAAACAACTTATGCCAGTTAGACTTGATTGCCTCTCACGTCTATAATATTAATACCTTGCATGGAAATAAAGTGGGATACAAGCAAATACTAGATTATGAGAATTCCTCCATGTTGTGGCGCAGACAGCTATGCCATATATCTCGTGAGAGATTAGATAGGCTAGTGCGAGAAGAAATTTTGCATTCTCTAGACTTCTCTGACTATAAAGTATGCATTGATTGTATAAAAGGGAAACAAACTAGAAGGAGAAAAAAAGGTACAACCAGGAGGGTGGGTCTATTAGAGGTTATATATATAGATATCTGTGGACCATTCCCTATAGTCTAGTGGCCACAAATATTTGATTACCTTTATACATGACTACTCTCGCTTCGGGTACCTATACCTTATCAGTGAGAAATCAGATGCCCTAAATGCTTTTAAAATCTATAAGGCCGAGGTTGAAAATCAACTCGATAAGAGAATTAAAGTTGTCAGATCTGACCATGGTGGTGAATACTATGGTAGATATGACGAATCAGGGCGCAATTTAGGGTCATTCGTTAGATACCTGCAGAATTGTGGCATTGTCGCTCAATACACTATGCCTGGTACCCCAGAGCAGAATGGAGTGGCTGAGAGACGCAATTACACCCTTATGGATATGGTGCGAAGCATGGTTAGCAATTCAACATTACCACTCCATCAAGATTGTTGATCAAAAGGCTATCGATTTTACTGTCCTTCCTACTCCATCAGGATTGTTGAGACTGTGAATGCCAGATTCATTGAGGACACTAAAAACAATAGGAGCACGAACATAAGAAATTTTGTATTTGAGGAACAAAGGACTGTGACTCTAGTTATGGTCAATCCAGATCACGTGGATATTAATGATGCAGTCGGTTTTACAGTTACTGCAGAACACCACATAGAACCTTATATAAAAACCAGTGATGAAGAAAATCAAGATCAGACCCAACAAACTAAACCATTGAGAAGATATGAAAGAGAGAGAAGGCCTGTAAATTGAGACGATTGCATCATATACTTACAGGAGCATGACTTTGACATAGGGGTGGAAAAAGATCTTGAATCCTTTACACAAGTCAAACAAAGTATTGATCATTCTCGTTAGTTTAATGTCATGAAAGATGAGTTGAAATCCATGCAGGACAAAAAGTATGGGATCTTGTAGAGTTACCTACTGGAATAAGGCTGATTGGTTCTAAATGGATATTTAAAACCAAAAGGAACTCTAAGGGTAATGTCGAAAGGTATAAAGCCCGACTTGTTGTCAAGGGTTTTAACCAACGTGAGGGCACTGACTTTAAGGAGACTTTCTCACCAGTATCCAAGAAATACTCATTCAGGATCATAATGACTCTTGTAGCTTATATGGATTTAGAGTTACATCAGATGGATGTAAAGATTGTATTTCTCAATGGGGATCTGAATGAGAATATGTACATGTTACAGCCCGAAGGTTTTGTAGCTACTGGCTTAAAACATTTGGTTTGCAAACTTAAGAAGTCCATCTATTGGGTGAAATAGGCATCGCAACAGTGGTACCTTAAGTTTCATGAAGTAATTTCTTCATATGGCTTTGTAGAAAATACTACAAATGAATGCATCTACATTAAAACTAGTGGGAGTAAGTTCGTTATAATGATTTTGTACGTTGATAACATTCTGTTGGCTAACAGTGATACTAGGATGTTGAGCGACACCAAGAAATTCTTATCTCAAAGGTTTGAAATGAAAGACCTTGGTGAAGCTTCTTATGTCACCGGCATTAAGATTTGCCGTAACAGAACACTTGGACTGCTCAGCCTGTCACAAAGGGCCTATATTACTAGGGTACTCGAAAGGTATGACATGCAAAATTATGCTTCAGGAAAGTTGCCTATTGTGAAGGGTAACAAATTTGGTCTATTTCAGTGTTCAAAGAATAATTTAGAAAAGAATCGAATAAAAGAATTTTTGTACACATCAGTAGTAGGGAGCATCATGTATCATCAAGTCTATATGTGACCGGACATTGCCTTTGTCATTGGAATGTTGGGAAGATATTTATCTAATCTAAGAATGCAACATTGGATAGCTGCGAAGAAAGTATTATGGTATCTTCAGAGAACGAAAGACTTCGAATTCACATACAGAAGATCTGATCAGTTGGAGTTGATCGGATATTCAGATGTAGACTTCGCAGGCTGCGTTGATACTAAGAAGTCTACTTCAGGATACATCTTCATGATGGTGGGAGGAGCTGTGTCATGGAAAAGTGTGAAACAATCTACCACAGCCTCATCCACTATGGAAGCTGAATTTATTGTCTGTCATGAGGTATCTAATCGAGCACTATGGTTGTAGAGTTTCTTCTCAGGTTTGCGGGTACAGAAGTATATCCCAAAACCATTAAGAATATTTTACGATAATTCGGCTGCTATTTCCTTCTCTAGTAACAACAAGCATTTGTCAAGGTCGAGGCATATCGACATCAAGAATCTTGTTGTATAGGAAAAGGTTCAGAATCATTAAGTGCCCGCGGAATTCATTGGCACTAAGCAGATGATTGCAGATTTGCTCACTAAAGGGCTCGCTATCACACCATTTCAGAAGCATGTAACATTCATGGGAGTCATTGATCCCATAGATGTTTTCAGTTAGTGGGAGTTAAGCGTACTTTGATTTTCACAGACACTTAGAGATCTCATTTTATACAGTTTGTTTGAATAATTTTGATATAAAGCTTTATTTCTACTTCTCTATATATATGCGCAAATTTTGAGTAAGTAGGACTCCAGTCATGTCTCGTTGGACACAGGTAAAAGCTTCAGGACCTCTTAAGGATAGGCACATATTATCATACTAAAGTATGTAATCCTTATACCACATTGACTAGTTCCTGATCTATGTCGTAAAGATTAAAAGTATTTGTGATTGCGCTTAGACTCACTTCGCCTAAATTAAAAGTTGTGATGACTACCGCGTTTTGATACTGATTGTTTTAATGGATCAGATTGAATAGCATTACTCATACTATCCAACTGTTTTATTGGTTAACCATTTGGATATTTTCTTAAAAGATTAAAACTTGTTTTCAAAATTATTGTATATGACTATCATTGACGTTGCTTAATAAGGCCCAAGTAGAAGAATGTAAGAACTCTATCTAGTGAGCCTTACTGATCAATGGTCTAGATTGTCATTTACTTAGACTATGGGAATGAGTTAACCAGTGGGCCCCACTTCAGGTGATGTGCTGCGTAGTCTATCTGCGCAGCTTTGCATACTAGGGCTGGAATGCTATAGCTGTCTTACACAGACAGTAATTTGAGTTGAACTAGGATGCTGCAATGTGGAGAGTGGGAGAGAGAGTTGTGATGGGTTTCAAACTCTCTCTCTACAGACTCTATATAAGAGAGCTGGGTCCCCAATCCTACACCACGGCAGAATTCAAGTCTCATCTTTTGAGTTGTAGAAAGGGTGTGAAGGAGAGGAAGTCCTAAGCTCTACAAAAATTCTAGTATTCTGGTATTTTTATCCGGCTTCCATGGCAGCGTCTCATCTAGGTACATTATCTGAACCCCTGATCGCCATGTCCCATGCACAGATAGATTTGTGGGCCTATTCGGCATATAGATTAAGTCCCACAGCCAGTACCTGTCCCTTCACTGGGGCCCACTTATAGATAAATGATCCCATGATCAGAACCATCCAGTTCTGAACAAGATCCTACATGAGCCATAGTAAGAAACTCGGGTTGAACTGATTTTCTAAGCATCCGTATTAATACATACTAATATCTGAAGAGCTTGTACCGACCAACTTAAGGCTATGTAATCTTGAAATCACTTTTTTATTTTATTAATGGACAGAGGGATGAAAGTGATGAGGTGGATCACCGTCTTCCTCAAGGATAACTACTTCGAATCCATGGGGCTTCTGTGGACTCCTTACAAAGACTTATCGAATCCACGAGGAAATACCCCAAAATCATATATGGTACTTTCAGTAACTCGTTCCGGTTTGTGAGATATGCCTGTTTTATGGTTCTGATGGTCTTGATGATTTCTGCCTCTGATCGAGCCTTCTTTGATCCATCTTGGATATGAAAGTGTTTGCGGCTCGCTCTACATCGGTTTATAACTGGCTTCACGGAGGGGTTGAGATGGTTGTTCCATCTATGTGACGGAGACAAGAATCATTAGGAAGTCGGATGATTTTTCAAGATAATAAGTAGGATCCCAAAACAAACTGGTGAAAGAAAATGTGGGGTCTTGGTAATGAAATACATATTCCTATGTAGCAACAGAGAAATCGTATTGGTAAGATTCTTATAAAATCTTTCTTAGTCTAATTTGTTATTGTTTACTGGTCATGTCATGAATAAGTTTTGAATCAAGCTAAACTTTGTATTTTCCCTCCACTCTACTTTAATTGACCTTATACCACTCCTGTCATACCCCAAGCTCGAAAACCGGGCTCATAAAATTTCTGATCGCCAAATCTGGCGCTTAAAGCCTCTGTAGTATCCCATTCTCGGCTCCCGACACCCATATGCCAGATTCCAATCATGGAGTCCTATAAGGAGGATTTTCAGTATGAATTTTTTTTGAACGATTAATCCGTTTAGGCAGTTATACATTTTGTACATAGTATCAACACATATCGAAGAAACGAACCTGTTCGACATGTCACACATAATATGGTGCACCAGCTCAACAGTAATGAAGGAAACAATAGTAAACTCCAACAGCTCTTGTATGCATCTTGAAAAAGTGTAAATCATATGTCTGAGCAAACCACAACTCGTGAGTCTACTGCGTGCCGGGAGTAAAACACGTCTTATCAGGGTGCTCCCGTAAAGACATCCAAAACAACCATAAGCATGTTATCAACCAATTATGTTATCATAGGTAAATAGGCTATCAATTAAGCATGTCGTATAACTATACAAGTTATCATGAACATGACATCAATAAGAGGCATGTCACTCACCAAGCGACCATGAACCATCAGAATAACCAATCATCAAGAACAAGATAATCAAATTTCATTTTCTACCATATGACATACGATGAAAAGGCAATGGCATGGCTAACGTGTAATTGTTCGAGTACAATGACATAATAAACCAAATGTCATATGATGAGGATACAATGCAATATGCAAATCCTGACGAATCCACAAATATGTGGGATAAGGTTCTGCCTTCACTGTGTGCACAGTAGTTTGCCAGCACAGTAGCCTACCAACCACTGGTAGCTCGCTCAGGCCTGTTAGGCCCTACCCACATTAGCGTCCACCCACATGTGCCCACCTACATCTGACCACAATGATAGTGCATCACAATATGTCATATGCATAATGCAGTATGCAATACAAAAGAACTGACAAAGCTAGAGTGTGTAGTCGGATGATAAAACGTGGTATCGCAAGCTGTGGGGTTCATCACAAGGGACTTTTATCCAAACCAGTCTCATACCTAAATTTGAATAACTAGACTCAATGTGGTAAACTCCTAATCTCAAGTTGGTCGCGCTCCCAACCGAAATTCTAGTCATTGCGAAGATACCCATAATGATTTGGTTACGCACCACCAGCCCGATTGGATAATGAATGAATGAATGAGTCAAATGCTGAGTACGCAACTCCTACTCAATAAATCCACATATCAGTACCGTACATCTCTGGGATCATCACCGGGGTCTAATACACTCTACACCTGATCGCCACCCACTGGACATGCAACCATGTAAGTGAAAGAGACCTTACTATCCGCCTGGCCAGTAGTCAGCCAATATCTACCCGGCACACCGATAGCGGACCCACTTACGAGCTAGTCAAACTCAGGCTAGCTATGCCCCCAACCCTCGGGCTGGTAAGGTCACACCCCATTCCAACCGACCCCAATACAATGGGAGACACGGCTTACTAGTATTCAGCACTTGGGCGCTCATGTATTCACTTAGTCTGTTTTGGCCCAATTTGGATGGCAAATAAATATTAGGGATCTTCTTACAATAGAATTTGGGAAGTTTTTAATGGTGAGCATTCAATCATAGGGCTACCCCAAGTTTCAACCATATCTAAAACTCAGTTGGGTACTAACAAGTGTTTTTAGATGTTAATTTTAAGCATGATTTCACATTATTTTAGATGGTGTGGCCCAATTGAGTTCCGGATAGGGAATTTTATGGATATCCCATAACTTCGAGGGGACCTACCAAATGCACCGTGTGATGTCCAATATACATGGTGGATGTCCTATATATATATATATAAAGCTTTTGCTTGGTTACTTGAAATGATTTCTGCCGAGAGAAGGTTTTCGAGAATGGTCTCATCCAAATACATGGTATCCAGATGTTTTGTGACTGCATTGCAAAAACCAAATCATTTCAAATGATTTAAGAAAAAATATGATGCTTCAACAGAGTATACATGGTAGGAAGAAGATAATTACGTATGAGACACGTCTGTAAATTTCTATTCTCCAAAGCGGAAATACAGCATTTCCAATAACAAATGCAGATTATCTTCTACATAAGTATTTGTTTATGAATATTACGTGAACGATCCTCAAAGAAACGATGTTTGGATTACACAGAAACATAAGAATCAAATACAGTTCTTGCAGAACAGAAATTTTCCATAGTATGAGGAAACGAGCCAGCCGTGCTCGCCTCTTCATCTTCACATTCAAGGAGAGCTTGAACAATCATATCCATGGTGGGCCTTTTGCTTCGCTCTTCCTCCACACACGAAAGCCCTATCTCCACTATCACCGCCGCTTGCTTCCAATCGAACTCCCCATCCAATCTAGAATCCACCAAATCCCCAACCCATGATTCTTCTCCACACTCCATCTTCTCCTTCGCCATCCGAGCATAGCTCTTCAGTCCCACCTCTTCTTCTACATCTGTCACCCTATTCGAAAACCGACTCCCTTTCACAATCTCTAGAAGCACAACCCCATAGCTATAAACATCAACCTTCCCTGTGATGGGAAGATTCAAAGTCCACTCAGGTGCCATGTAGCCCTTCGTTCCTCGGACCTGAGAGAAGTTAGAACCCTGCCTGCCTCTTTGAGACAGCTTCGCCAATCCAAAATCTGCAATCTTGGGCTCGAAATCGCTACCCAATAGTATGTTTTCAGGCTTCACATCACAGTGGATAACCCACTCAAGACACTGGTGGTGAAGATAGGCCAGACCCTTCGCGGTCCCTACCGCAATCTTGAACCGCTCATTCCATCTGAGTAATCTAGCAAGCCCAACACTTCTTCCATCAGAGGACAAGTACTTATCCAGTGATCCCTTCTCCACATACTCAGAGACCAGGAGCCTATGTGCATTATCCAAACAGTATCCCCACATTCTCACCAGATTCATGTGGTTGATTCGTCCGATCATGCTCACCTCAGCCCAAAACTCCTCTTCGCATTGAAATACATCTCGCAATTTCTTCACTGCCACTGCCTTTCTATCATCCAAAACTCCTTTATAAACAGACCCAGAGCCACCTTTGCCGAGCTCTTCCTTGAATTGGTCAGTCGCCTTCTTCAATTCTGCATATGTAAATCTCCTGAATTGATTTGAAATCACTCGGTAGCCTTCCTCGACCTGCGTCTGCATCCCATTCTCCTTGAAAATATACCACCAACCTGTTGCAATAAAGATAATCTCAATCCCACCTACAGACACAGCAAACCAGAGGAGATGGAGATCTTCAGAGGATCCCATGACAACTTCAGCTTCATTCGAACCGCAAACGAGCTCCGATCCTCTGAATAGCGGCAAATTTTCAGTTTCTAGACTTTTTGGTAGTTTTAGATATATGGCACCGGGGAGATTCGGAGAAGTGTGCCCATTGAAAAGTGATTTTTTGGCCCAGCAGCGTCCCTTGCCATCTAATCTATACTGGAAAGCCTCACAAAGGCAATCGTCTAAGCAAATCTTCATGCAAGATTTGAACGATATCCTTTCACTGAAATTAAAATCGAACCCGTAGAAGTCTGTTTGTGGAAGCTCGACAAATTTCACCTGTTGGGCATTGCAGATTTTGCTGAATTTGGGCTTGCAACCTTTATTCCAATCTCCCGTTTCACTCATTTCATAGCCCGGTGGGCATGTGCATTTTGGCTTTGGAGAGTAGATACAAACCCCATATCTACCACACAAGCCATGTACTTCACACTGCTGGGGAAGAGCCACCCACGAAATCAGCCACAACCCAGTCGACTCATTCAAGCTATAGAGTCTGAGATTACCATCATAATCCAACGTCATTCTCCTTCTGATCCCAACACCAAGATTAGAAGCGCTGATTTTCAGCCCATCGCTTGACGAAAACCTGCCCATTTCATCAAGAGCAGCCAATCTACTACTGTTGAAGTTTGATCTACCATCGCTGGACCGGTCCAAATCAGGTGAAGGCCAATATTCTCCAGTAATCTCGGGCCCTTCATACACTAATCTCAGTATGTTTTCACTGTCGAACAAGAGATTGAAATAACTGGAAGAAATCTCTCCTTGCGCTCTTGCAGAGATGAGTCTCTTGCCTGTGACAAGTGCTTGTGAAGGCAAAAGAGTGTCGGTAGGAGAATCAAAGCTCTGCCATAAAATCTTCCCATCTGAGTCTTTTAGCACGAGGTTTCCATCATTCAAAAGATCAGCTCTGTCAGCATTGGTGGAGCTAGTATCGGCATTCCAAACAGTCGAACCGTCGAGATCCGTCAAGACCATGATGCCATCTCTCTGCAATGAGAACCTCGATCTGTGGCCGTTAACCGGGCGGGCCCGGTTGGCCGTCCACACAACGGTTTTGTTCGCCGAATTGGAAAACCAGATTGAGAAAGAATAGGCATTTGTGCCGACCTTATAGAATCCACAAGTGAATGATTTGTCTGGGGAGATTAGGAGGTCTGATTCATCTTCTACTGAGAGTGAGGATCCTTTCTTTAAAGAGCTATATTGGGGTGTTTGAGATGCATAAGGAGAGTGGAATGAGATGAGAAGGTTGAGAAGAAGAAGAAAGATTGAAGAGGAATGAGATTTTCTCATTCTTGTAAAGAGATTTCTAGTTTGTTATGGCATTGCTTCCACTCATATTTCTTTTATAGAGAGATTTGCTAGGCTAACACGCCTGTGGGAAGCAGAACATCTACATGCCATTACATGTGCAAGAGTGGCAGAGATGCAAGATCCAAACCATCCATTATGTGGGTCCCGCTGTCTAAATTTCTTGGCCAAAAATTCTTGCCCGAGATTCCAAGTAAAAAATTCAAAATCCCGTCCTCGCCGTGCTGTTGATATTGTCAGCAATTTACCGTTGAAAGACAGTCGTTAAGAACAGCCGCGCGCGGGTTGACGATTCTCAACGTCAAGTCGCCAACCACAAACACACGTTATGGTTTTAACGCGGGATACTTTGATTTTATGTCGTGGCTGGTGGGACTGATGGTTCAGTAATCCAGACCGTTCATCTGTTTCCTATCATCGTGGATAGGGTATGCTCCAAAAATCTCAGTGATATAACAATTATTGCGCTTGGCTACTGGGTGTGATCATTGTGGGGTCCACGTGCTGTGTTATGACATCCAGCCCTTTTCCTTCTGCGAGAATATATACCGTCGAATTTTGTTATAAAAAATAATTTTTTCCGTGGAATTTGGTCGTAGTCATAGAGGTGTACACAGGTCGAACCGAGTCAAACATGGCACAGCTGGAGTCGGCTTGGCCACTAGCTGACCTTGACCTCAGCTCGAACTCAGCTCGGTCTTCGCGCCTGACTAGCCAGCTCGACTCGGTTTGGTCAGCAGCTTGAGCAGTTCAAGCCAAGATCAAGCTTCTGTAGCATTTTCTCAAACACATGGAGTGCACCTTCAATTTCTTACGGAATATAAAAGAGCCGAATCGGTTTACAAGTATTTCATCAAAGACCTGTATTTGTTTTATATCCATACCTTCCTCGCCACTAGCCCACACTTCGTTGAGTCGTTTCATCAAACACTTGCTGGGTAACATCAATATCAAAATAACCAAGTCACTGAACTGGTTCGATTCAAGTTTGATTCAAGTTAGGGTTCGAACCGAGTCGAGTCAAGCTCGGGCAAGCTCAAACTCGACTCGAAATTTTTTTGAGCTTAAAAAATCAGCTTGATTCAGCTCAAACTCAGTTTCGAACTGAGCCGAATTAAACTTTTTCGAGTCATGTCGAGCGAGTTAACCGACCTAACTCGGTGCCTGTACAGCTCTAGTAGTAGATTTTGTAAATTCCAAGATGATACCATTTAGATACTAAACATGTGGCAGTGCGACCTGAAAATCAGGTCCACTGATACGCAGGTCATTATCTTGGATGGTTTACGTCTTAAAAATCGCTCTCGTTTGATAATCCTACGCATCTTATACATATACAGTGGAATAAACTGAATAAACTGTATATATAATAACTAGTGTGTCCAATAAAACTCGTGTACATGCCACATGAAACTCGTGTACATGGCACACTCCCCAACATGGTAGATAGGTGTGAGATCCAATCCATCTAATAGGCTGGTCTGAGCTCTTACATTTGTTCTCAAAAGTAAATTTAGCCCAATTCCATTGTTTTTGAATTAGGCCCACATGTTTTGTGTATATAATGTGTCAGGCATACCACAATTAATCAATAATAACTTTAACTGAACACCTTGTAATCCTAAGTATTCAAATAGTCGAATTAGGATTGGATTTATAAAAATTGGATTGACTCATCGTTATAAAAGAAGCACACATTCTCATTAGTAAAATGCAAGAGTTTTCCAAAAACTGTTGAATGATGGGGATAAAATATATACATCATGTGGTCATTATAAAGTCATCACACCATGGTAAAGGGTGGTGAGTGCCTCACTACACAATCCGAGTAATTGGATGTTAGTAAAGGGTTGTTGGGTTCACCATTTCTTTAGATGATTACTGCACTCATCATTCAACTCTTGTTCCTCCTGCCAGATGGGCAAAAGCCTTAAAACTTCCTTTTCTATGACATTTATATTTATAGCCAAATGACCCTTGTAATTAATATTTTCTGACGTCTGAGGACGGATATATACTCTAGTTCATCTGTTCAAGGTTTCCCTATAAGATAATGATGTTGGTAGATTTATATGATATCTTTTAAAGACTTAAATTGAACATTTGAGCATATCTTTGAGAGCATAATCAAAAGTATTCAAGCTAATTCAGAACATTTCTTGTAACACATTGCAACATTCAATGTTTCTCTGCCCTCATATCTATGAGCAAATGCTAATTCAAAGTGGTTGAAGAGAGGAGAAGCTGATAAGTAGGTTGTTTACCAAACATACTTATGTTCTTAATAAGTAGAAAATAAGGTAAGTTACTTGTGGCATAAGTAACTTATCTTAAGCAACTTATGATCCAAACGGGCCCTTAATCACTTCAGCTTAATAAACTACAAAATGGAATCTATTGCCAATGAAAAATCTTCACATATCATCATTGGATGCCTTTATGGACCGACCCAAATTACCTATTGATGGATGGTGCTCCGTGGGGCCCAACATGATATATGTGTTTCATCTAAGCATTCTATTCATTTTACGATATGAATTTAGGACACGAGCCCAAAAATGAGGCAAATCTAAATCACATGTAGACCACACCAAAGGAAACAGTGGTGTTTGAACAACCAGCAATAAAAACTTCTTAGGGGCAGAAACATTTTTGTCTGCATGAGTTGTATATGAGGTGTGATTGATTCTATGAGGGATGATTGATTCTATAATTAGTCCTTGTAAATATAAGAATATTTAGTTTCCTTTATAATATGATTTTTTGCTTTTATATAAGATGTAATTATATCTATATATAGCACCCGATTAGGAGAAGATAATTCAATTCATAATTCATATTTTCATAAAAACCATGATCTGACATGGTATCAGAGCGGGTTCGATTTTAAGGAGCTCGTATTCCGATCGCTTCGTCGGTCACTCTAAAGACGTTGCATCCGTTGCTTTCTCTATCGACAAGACGATCAAGCTCTCCTTACTCTTTATGCTGGTCATCTTCTTCATCCGACGGTCCTCGACGAAGGCCGTGACCTCGGGAGCGTACGACACCGGAGTCACCACCGTAAATTTGTTGTGAGTGCGATGACAATCACCACAGGCGCAGCAACTGAACCAGCTCCAACACTAGCACCACAGATTATTGTCCACCAAGACAATTCTGTGTTTCCTACCGGCATCACACTGGATGAGACCAATTACTCGTTATGGTCTTAACTCATGGAAATGCGTATTGGTGCTCGTAACAAAGCAGGATATCTCACCGGAGAAGCGAAAAAGCTTACACCCGGAGATCCCAATCTTGGAACATAGATTACCGAAAATCATAAAGTGAAGAGTTGGCTTATTGACTCAATGAGTCTGTCGCTGATGCAGCGATTTATTCGTCTACCCACAGCCAAAAAGATATGGGAGGCTGTATCGAAAACCTTCTATGATGGATCGGACGAAACCTATATCTTTGAATTAAATCAAAGATCCTTTTCTACCACGCAACATGGTTGACCATTATCAACGTACTATAATGAACTTGTTGCTATTTTTCAGAAAATCGATCACAGGACTATTTCTCAAGAAGGAACAGTTGAAGGGGTGGTCCAGTTACATTCCGCGATGGTTAGGCTTTGAGTTCATATTTTTCTAAGTGGACTCGACTCCAAATTTGATCAAGTTCGTGGAGAAATCTTACGAAAAGACCCAAAACTCGATTTAGAGAGCTCGTATGCATATGTCAGGAGAGAATATCAATAAAGACAGACAATGGAAGGCTCTCGTCCAATCTCTGAGAGTTCGGCTATGCTGGCTAACCAACCTTGACAAGGATCGTCGTTTGGCTCATCGAAAAACCGAAACAATCAATCAACTGGGAAGTCTGGTGGCCTGGTACGTACTCATTGTGGTGAAACATGTCATTCGAAACAGCGATGTTATGAAGTCATTGGCTATCCTGAGTGGTGGGATTTCACAAAGAAACCTCGAAAGCAGATCGTAGGGAAAGCTATGGTGACATCTACGGAAGAAGACCAATTGCAGCCTATAACAAACATTGTCCATCCAGGTATTGTCGGTAAGGCATCTGTATTCTCTGCAACTTCTAAGAACAGTACTTGGATTATTGATACAGGTGCATCCGATCATATGACAAGGGACTCCGGTCAGTTGCATTCTATTCTCCCTTCTTCTCAATTTGTTATCTCTACGAATAATGGTAGTACCTCTCCTATTACTAAAGAGGGATCTGTCATCTTATCTAATACTCTCACATTAGATATTGTCCTTATTGTTCCATCCCTTGAGTATAATCTTGTCTGTTAGCCAAATTATCTCCACTCTTGCTTGCACCGTGACTTTTTGGCCTTCATTTTGTGTTTTTCAGGACATTCTAACTCGGAAGATTCTTGGTTATGGTGTTAGACGGGACAAACTCTACCACTTGGAGTTGACAAAAAATGGGGGACCAAAATTCAGTCAGGCAAATCAAACTAGTAGCGAAGATAAATCTCAAGCAACTATATGGTTATGGCACCGGAGACTAGGACATCTGTCCTTTGGTTATCTTAGAAAGTTACAACCACATCTTTTTTTCTCCTCTAAATGATTTGAATTTTCATTATGACATTTGTGAATTAGCTAAGAGTCATCATATTTCTTATTTACCAAGTTTGAATAAAAGTTTAGAACCTTTTATGGTTATTCACTCTGATGTTTGGGGTCCTGCAAAAATCTCTTCTATTTCAAAAGCTTGCTACTTTGTTACATTTATTAATGAATGCACTAGAATGACTTAGGTATCTCTGCTTAACAAAAAGAGTGATGTATGTATAGCATTTCAGGAATTTCATAATATGGTGGGCACTCAATACCAAAAACAGATTCGTGTTCTGCAATCCGACAATGGTACTGAGTATATAAATACATCCTTCAGCAAGGTTCTGAGCGAACATGGGATTCGTCATCAGACCTCTTGCACTTATACTCTGCAGCAAAATGGATTGGTAGAGATGAAGAATAGACAACTATTGGAGGTGGTTCGTGCCTCTCTCTTTGGCATGAACATGCCTCAGTTCTATTGGGGAGAGGCTGTAAAATCCGTTACTTACCTCATTAATCGCACACCTTCTCGAGTCATAAATTTTCAAATTCCCCAATAAAAGATGCAATCCTTACTTTCAGTTCCTCATCTCCCAAATCTTGAACCACGAGTCTTTGGTTGTACGGTATATGTTCACATCCCCAAAAGTCTGCGAAACAAACTTGATCCATATGCAAAACGGTGTGTCTTTGTTGGCTATTCTGAGTTTCAGAAAGGGTATAGGTGTTATGACCCTCAAACCCGAAAATTACATGTGACTTTGGATGCTTCTTTTCGTGAAGTAGAACCTTATTACACAGGGGAAGTTTCTGGCTCTTCTCTTTAGGAGGAAAGCTCTAGTGAAGAGAATGTAGAAGGTAGAGGAGGAGATGAGTTTATGGAGTTAGAAAAAGTGAATGAAATTTTTGAGAAAAGTGTTCATCAAAGCTGTGATAGTATTCTTGAAGTTGAGAGTGAGTTGATAGTTCTTCCTCAAAACAATTCAGGTACTCCCGACATGTCAGAATCACCAATGCCCTCAGAGTTGCCCATGTCCACACCATTAACTGAAGAATCAACCCAGAATGTTCTTCCTCAGGTAATCTCGAATCCCATATTTGATGAGTCTAATGAAACACATGTCCCTACAGAAGATATAGCTCCTAAATATCCACAAAGATCAACAAAGAGAGTTCCAAAGAAACAATATGAACCTGATCCTAAAGCCAAGGCCAAATACCCAATTAGTAACCATGTGTCCTCTCATATATTGTCTACATCATATGCATTTCCTGTTAATCAATTATCCACTGTATCTATTCATAATAGTGTGCAAGATGCATTGACTGATCCGAAATGGACAAAAGCGATGAACGAAGAGATGGAGGCTCTACAAAAGAATGTGACTTGGGAACTTGTTCCGTTACCCAAAGGAAATAAGACAATTGGATGTAGATGAGTGTTCACGATGAAACTCAAAGCGGATGACAGTATTGATAGATATAAAGCAAGGTTAGTTGCAAAGGGGTATACGCAAAGGTATGGGGTGGATTATCAAGAGACTTTTGCACCGGTAGCCAAGATCAATACAATTCGCATTCTCACATCTATAGCGGCAAGGATTGGCTCAATGGAGATTTAGAAGAAGAGGTCTATATGAAGTTGCCAACCAGAGTCAAACGTAGTTCTTCGTGTAGAAGTGAAGTTTGTAAATTGAAGAAGTCATTGTACGGGTTGAAACAGTCACCTGGAGCTTGGTTTGGGAGGTTTTCTTCTACAATGAAGGCATTCGGTTATAAACAAAGTAATTCAGACCATACTTTGTTTATAAAACACAAAGAAGGAAATGTAACAGTTTTAATCGTGTATGTCGATGATATGGTCTTAACAGGAAATGACCCATGTGAAATGAAAGCATTATAGGAGTATTTGGCTGCTGAATTCGAAATGAAGGATCTCGGGCAACTTAAATATTTCTTGCGAATTGAGGTTGCAAGATCGAAACACGGAATTTTCCTTTCACAACTGAAATATATGCTAGATCTTTTAACCGAAACTGGAATGCTTGCTTGCAAACTAGCAGAAACACCCATAGAAATGAACCATAAGCTCGGAGTTTTTTTAGATCGAGCTCCAACAAACAAGGGTCGTTATCAGTGGTTGGTTGGGAGATTAATCTATTTGTCTCACACAAGGCCGGATATAGCTTATGCAGTGAGCGTCATAAACCAGTTCATGCATGCACCAAGTGAAGAGCATATGAATGCGGTATATCAAATCTTAAGATATTTGAAGAGTGCACCAAACAAAGGTTTGTTGTTCTCCAAAAATAGTGGCTCTAATATTGAAGGATACATGGATTCTGATTGGGCAGGTGATCAAACTACCAGAAGGTCCACGTCTGGCTATTTTACCTTCGTGGAAGGTAATCTTGTCACCTGGAGAAGCAAGAAGCAGAAGGCTGTGGCAAGGTCAAGTGTAGAAGCTGAATTTCGAGGTATAGCTCATAGTGTATGCGAATTGTTGTGGCTTAAAAGTGTACTAAAAGATTTGAGAACTGAATATGCAAAACCTATGAATCTCCATTGTAATAATAAGGTAGCCATTGAGATTTCACAAAATCATGTACAACATGACCACACTAAACATGTTGAAGTTGATCGTCATTTCATCAAAGAGAAACTCGATCAAAAGATTATACGATTTCCATTTGTTCAGTCTGAAAGCCAGTTAGCAGATATACTCATGAAAGCAATTTCCGGAAAGGTGTTCTATAGTATAATTGACAAGTTGGGCATGATAGATATCTATGCTCCAACTTGAGGGGGAGTGTCTGCATGAGTTGTATATGAGGTGTGATTGATTATATAATTAGTCCTCATAAATATAAGAATATTTAGTTTCCTTTAGAATAAGATTTTTTTCTTTTATATAAGATGTAATTGTATCTATATATAGCATCCAATTGGGAGAAGATAATTCAATTCATAATTCATATTATTCATAGAAACCATGATCTGACAGTTTTAGATTAAGGTGATACTTTTGTTTTCCCTTTCATATAGGTCCGCGTTATCTAATTAATAGACTGGATGGTAAATAAACATTACAATGGCCCTTTGGAAGTTTTTAAAGGTGGGCATTCAATCACCATTGTTTTCTTATGGTATGGAATTGTCTCACTTTTGTTCTCATGTCCTAAAATGATTTAGAAAGATAGCTGAACAGTTTGGATAAAACACATACATAGTGGTGGCGCCAATAGAACACTATCTGTAGCAACCTTGCTAGAGTGGGTAGGCAATCCCGTCCTTTAGACTAAATTAGTTTTCCAAATTTCTCATGAAATGCAAAATTACTGAGCCACCATTTATATTTCTAAGTTTTATCGAATGAAGAATTATCTCATAAATCAAGAATCAAATGCACTTATGAAGAAAGTATGTAAAGTAAATTATAATTATTATATTTTTACATTATAAAATTATTATTTTTACCGTGATTCATTGTTAGAAAAATTATCATTACAGTCACATCTACATGATGTCACTGTACAATTACAAAATAAATAATTTTACACATTTACAACCATTTATCATTGTAATTGGAAAAAAAAAAAAACCCCTTAGTGATTTTCTTTTCTTTACTTTTTTCCCACCGTCTAGAAGGCTTTAATTGTATTTCACAATTTGTCTAATGACATTGTGGATGTTTAGGCCTTAATTGATACTCTGGTAGAGTATCATGGTTCGTATGCCTGCATTACTATATTTCTCTAATATTGTATGCCTGCATTAGTACATTTCTCTAATATTACCTTCAACTAGACTTCCTAAATTGTGGTACCCACTTCAGATAGGATAGAGCCCATTTTAAGACCGGAACATCTAATCAGTCATCAATTTTATCTTCAACAATGTGCCAGTTAAGAAAACATTACGGTATATTTTTTGGTTCATGGCCCATCTAAAATAAATCACAGCTCATGATATGGACAGTTTAGTTTCATTTAAGTGCATGGAATGAGTACCAGCCCATTCATTAATATCCTAGATGTGATTCATAGATTCAGACCATTCATTATGTGTGTCCCACTTAGATGAGGGGTCAGACCAAGTTTCAACCGCATCCAAAACTCATGTGGGCCCCACCAAGTGATTTTATATGTTTTAGGATGTCTTCACATAGTTTTAGATACTATGGTGCACTTGAGTTTCGTATACGGCTGGATTTTTGTATATCCCATGACCTAAAGGGGACACATCAAATGCACGGTGTTGATTTTCTACACGCATCATGATGGAGCCCACACAGCTCGACCTCACGGGAAGTTCCCATGAGGTCGACTTTACGATACCATTTTCCTATTTAGTTAACTCCCTCGTGGTGTTACCCTAATGTGCAGGGCCCACCTTGATATATATTCTATATATCCACACCGTCAATATATTTTTCCATCACATTTTAGGATGTCATTGCAAATCATAAGAAGATCCAAATCTCAGGTGGGCCATACCAATCAAAACATTGATGAATAACCATTAAAAACCTTTTGCAGTTTATAAAAGTTTTGGATCAATTTGATCTTTGTAATTTCCCTTCATCCAATCAACAAGTTGGATTGCAAATAAACACTACTGAAACAATGGGTTTTTATAACGACGAGTGGAGATGTGGATTCGCTACTGAAGTGATGTGTCCAAGTTCTATGGGACCCACCATGATGTTTGTGTTGTATCCACACCGTCCATCCATTTGGAGAGATCATTTTAGGGCATGAGCCAAAGAATGAGACAGATCCAAAGCTCAAGTGGACCCCACCACAGAAAACAATAGGGACAGTGACATGCACCGTTGAAACCTTCCTAGTGTCCGCTATGATGTTTATTTTAGATCTAATATTTTTGTAAGTTAACAAATACATGGATGAATGGAAAAACAAATATTAGCTTGATCAAAAACTTCTGCAGCCCATAATAATGGTAGGCATTCAATCCCCACTTGTTTTTTTCTGATGGGGTCCACTTGACCTTTGGATCTGCCTCATTCTTTGGCTCATGCCCTGAAATGATCTCTCCAAATGGATGAAGGTTGTGGATACAACACATACAATAGCACATACATCAAGCTGGAGCTCATAGAAATTACCGACAACATTTTTTGGGTTTTCATGAGGTCTGTAAGTTGCATCACAATTTTAATGTAAATATTTGGCCCAATTTAGAAATCTGATCCATTCACTATATTCTACTAATCAAGAGCTTCAATTTGACTAGTTACTCACCCCAATCAAGCTTCAGATGAGAAAGAAATTGAGCAAACAACATTGATCAACAATATGATGGGCCATATCTTGCGATCCAACGATTAGATTTAAGTGAAATGTAATCTAAACATCTGAAGTTATATTTACTCTTTAATCTGGACCGACCAGATTGTCCAAAATCAGTCTAGATCTAGACAAAGTAATCATGCCCATTTAAAGAGTGTTTTAGATGGTTCTAATTCGTTTCAGGTCATATTGAGTCGATTTTTGTTCTCTATCCTAATTAGCATGTTCCAAACATATCTGACCGTTCAGATCAACCTTAGGGTGGCCTGACCATAGAATTTAATCAATCTCATCATTATAACTTATTCTTGCAATTACACGTCATTATACTTGGGCTATCATTTTTTCACATTTTTTCACGAGTGAACCTTTTAGTGAATAAACTATTAGAGGTTCAATTAGTAGATATCCCTAGTAATTTAATAAAAAAATCTTAATTTTTTTCACAGAAAAATATCAATTTCTTTTTAAAACTCTTTTTTTTTTTAACTCTTACTTTTTTCGAAACTTTTTACTAAATCTCATTTTTGTTATCAAACTTTTCTCTTTTTTTTTTTCAAAATACAAAGTCTGAATTTTTATTTTCAAAATCTCAATTTTTTCCCAAAATCTATTTTTTGGTCAAACTTAACAATTTATTCAAACTTCTCAAATTTTTCAAGATGTCAACTTTATTTTTTTTTCAAAAGCACCATTTTCTTTTCAACTTTTCAATTTTCTTTTTCAAAATGATAATTTTTTTGTCAAAATCTTAGTGCTTTTTTAAATCACTTTATTTTCAAATGTCAATTTTCTTGAACATTTTCAATTTTTTTTCTTCAAATGCATAATTTTTTTGAACTTCCCAATTTTCCTTTTCAAAATGTAGTTTTTTGTCAAGATCTCAATTTTTCAATCTCATTTTTTATCTTCAAAATTTCAATTCCTTCGACCTTCTCCATTTTCTTTTTAAAAATATTTTTTCCCAATTTCTCAATTTTTTTTTTTTTGAAACAGTGTCAAATTCTTTATCAAAATCGTCAAAATTTTCACAATTTTTTTTATCTTTTCAATTTTACTTTTCAAAATATCATTTTTTTTCTATATTTATTTTTTCTCCAAATTATCAAATTTATTCAATTTTCTTTTTTTTTTTTCAAAATCTAGATTTTTATTAAATCACAGTTTTTTTTTTTCTAAATCTCAATTTTTTTTCTCAAACAGTGTTAATTGTTTTGTTTTTTAATTTCCCAATGATTTTTTTCCAAATCATAATTTTTTCCAAACCTCTCAATTTTCTTTTTCAAAATGTCAATTATATATCAAAATATCGATAATTTTTAATTATAATTTTTTTTCAAACTTCAATTCCCAAAATACAAAGGATGTATGGTGGGATTTTGTGTGATATTGCAAAGCATTTAAATATTAGTTTTAAAGCAAAAAAAATAAAATTTAATAGTAGTTTACACTCATATAAAAAACAAAATAAAAATAATCATTCCATTCAATCAATTGATTCAAAAATAATCTTAGATACAAATGAATACAATTAAAGCACTGAAATTCTATTAAAAAACACTTCTTAGACTACAATAAAATAATTTACCACCATATTCTACAATTTAAATTAACAAAAATAAAGAACAGCGGCAAAAGTCAATTTACGACGGACCGTAAACCGTCGCAAAAGTAATAATCCGTCGGTAAATGTTTTTGGGCGGCACCGCGGACTGTTGCAAAATTTTAACTTGAGACGGGCCAAATTCGTCGCAAATCTCATTTTTGCGAAGGTTTTTGGTCCGTCGCTAAATCTCGCTACTTCACGGAACCGTAAAAAAATTGCGCGACGGACGTTTTCAATTAGAGACGGACTATATCCGTCGTTAAACCGTGCCTTTTTTGCAACGGACCAAATCCATTGCAAAATCGCAATTTTGGCATAGTGATACCCATGTGATAAAATTTCTCATGGAAAGATGGATTTTTACAACAAAATTCCACAATGAAATTCTCTTAGAAAGAAAATTGCTCCAAATTTTTTTAGTTAATTTTACTAAGGTTTTTAATCATTAAAGTTCTATTTCACCAATTAAAACTGCTAAAACCATTAAATGAAATCCTGATTGAATCAGATCTAACCATAATGATGCATGAAAAATTGACACAATCATGATCCAAACCGTTCGTTATGTCCAGATCACCTCTCCTTGATATGCGGTTGCTCCTATTGTGATTGGGACTAAACCACTCGAGGGAAAATCAATGATAGATGGTTAAATGAAAAAAGAGGCCAACTGTCCGAAATCAATGAACAAATGTTTGTTAATCGAAGGTTAGGATTGTCCAATCAATGCCTCTGAAAATCTTTCAGATTAAAGGTCACGGGGACCAATCTTGAGACTTTCTTCAGTTGAATGTAAATTTCTCTACTTAACTGTCCATTTTCTGGGCTACATATCAAAAGTTCCTATATAGTACAGAATTTCGGAGTACTGTCCATACACAGTGAGAGCAACCAATGGACGGTCTAGATCACCGAACAATAGGCCCCAATTGTCATAATCAAAAACCTACAGGTTGTGTATCATATAGCTCAATATATGGAAACACATCATTTCGGGGAATGATTTTCCAGGGAAATTATTTCCTAAATATCAATTTCTGAAAATGGTGCCTAGATCTGTTTATTTCTTTTTCTTTTCTTTCTTAATTATTAAAATAAATAAATAAAATAAAATAAAAATTCCACATTCGATCATATACCTATGGACCTCTTAAAGAGTACAGCAGCCAGTTTTCGAGTAAAGGAAGACTTACAGTACACCCCACCTAACAAATGGTTCAGATCATTACAAGTTTGCCTATTTTGCAGGTGTCCAAGAAGGCATGTCCATAAAAAAATGATTTTCCACCTGAAAAACAGCTTTTGCTCAATTACTGGAAATGCTTTTTTATATGAGGAGAAGGTTGTCAAGAATGGTATCATCCATACACAGTATCAAAATGTTTTCTGACTACATTGCAAATACAAAATCATTTCAAATGATTTTGGCAAAAACATAATCCTTCAACAGAGTATACGAAGAAGATTAGCTATGAGATGTGTCTGTAAATTTCGTTGATCCAGAGCAGAAATACAGAATTTCCAAGAACAAATGCAGATTACCTTCTATAGAAGTATTTGTTTACAAAATATAGGTACCAAGGATTCTCAAAGAAGAGATGTTTGGATTACACAGAAACATAAGAATCAAATACAGTTTTTGCAGAATAGAAATTTTCCATAGTTTGAGGAAACGAGCCATCCGTGCTTCGCTCCTCATCTTGACATTCATGGAGAGCTCGGACAATCATATCCATGGTGGGCCTTTTGCTCCGCTCTTCCTCCACACATGAAAGGCCTATCTCCACCATCACCGCCGCTTGCTTCCAATCAAACTTCCCATCCAATCTTGAATCCACCAAATTCCCAACCCATGATTCTTCTCCACTCTCCATCTTCTCCTTCGCCATCCGGGCATAGCTCTTCAGTCCCACCTCTTCTTCTGCATCTGTCATCCAATTCAAAAACCGACTCCCCTTCACAATCTCTAGAAGCACAATCCCATAACTATAAACATCGACCTTCGCTGTGATGGGAAGATTCAAAGTCCACTCAGGCGCCATGTAGCCCTTTGTTCCTCGGACCCGAGAGAAGTTAGAACCCGGCCCGCCTCTCTGAGATAGTTTCGCTAATCCAAAATCTGCAATCTTGGGCTCGAAATCGCAACCCAATAGTATGTTTTCAGGCTTCACATCACAGTGGATGACCCACTCAAGACACTGGTGGTGAAGATAAGCCAGACCCTTTGCCGTCCCTACCGCGATCTTGAACCGTTCGTTCCATCCAAGTAATCTAGCAGGCTCCTTGCTGCTTCCATCGGAGAACAAGTACTTATCCAATGATCCGTTCTCCACATACTCAGAGACCAGGAGCCTGTGTGCTTTCTCCGAACAGTATCCCCACATTCTCACCAGATTCATGTGGTTGATTCGTCCGATTGTGCTCACCTCAGCCCAAAACTCCTCTTCGCATTGAAATACATCTCGCAATTTCTTCACCGCCACTGCCCTCTTATCAGCCAAAACTCCTTTGTAAACAGACCCAGAGCCTCCTCTGCCGAGCTCATCCTTGAATTGGTCAGTTGCCTTCTTCAATTCCACATAAGTAAATCTCTTAAACTGATTTGAAATCCTTCGGTAGCCTTCCTCCACCAGCATCTGCATCCCATGCTCCTTGAAAATATACCACCAACCTGCTGCAATAAAGAGAATCTCAATCCCACCTACAGACAGAGCAAACCAGAGGAAAAGACGATATTCAGTGCCTGTGCTCTCCTTATAAACATCAGAGGATCCCACGAAAACTTCAGATTCATTCAAACTGCAAACAAGCTCCAATCCTTTGAATTGCGACGAATTTTCAGTTTCTAGACTTTTTGGTAATTTTAGATATATGGTGCCATAGAGATTCGGAGAATTACGCCCATTGAAAAGTGCGCTTTTGGCCCAGCAGCGTCCATCACCTTCTAATCTATACTGGAAAGCCTCACAAGAGCAATCGTCTAAGCAAATCTTCTTGCAAGATTCTAGCGATATTCCTGTACTGTAATTAAGATCGAACCCGAAGAAGTCTGTTTGTGGAAGCTCTACAAATTTCACCATCTGGGTATTGCAGATTTTGCTGAATTTGGGCTTGCAACCTTTGCTCCAATCTCCCAAATCGTTCATTTCATATCCCTGCAGGCACGTGCATTTCGGCATCGGTGTATAGACACAAACACCATATCTGCCACACAGACCATGTATATTGCACTGCTGTGGGAGAGCCACCCATGAAATCAGCCACAACCCGGTTGACTCATTCAAGCTATAGAGTCTGAGATTACCATCATAATCCAATGTCAATCTCCTTCTAATCCCAACACCCAGATCGGAAGCATAAAGTTTCAGCTGATCGCTCGATGAAAACTCACCCTTATTGTCAAGAACAGCCGATCTACTACTGTTGAAGGTTGATCGACCATTGCCCCACGCATCGAAATCAGGATTAGGCCAATATAATCTAGAAATATCGGGCCCATCATACATCAATCTCAGGACATTTTCGCTGTCGAAAAAGAGAATGAAATAACCCGAAGAAAGCTCTCCTTTCCTTATCGCAGAAACGAGTCTCTTGCCTTTGGTTAGTGTTTGTGAAGGCAGAAGAGTGTTAGTGGGAGAGTCGAAGCTCTGCCATAAAATCCTCCCATTTGGATCTTTCAACACGAGGTTTCCACTGTTCAAAAGCTCGGCTCTATCAACGTTGGTGGAGATGGTATTAGCATTCCAAACGGTCGAACCGTCGACATCGGTCAGGACCATGTTACCATCCCAGTGCACAGAGAACCTCGATCCATGGCCGTTCACGAGACGGCCGCCCCAGTTTGCCGTCCACACGATAGTTTTGTTCGCCGAATTTGAAAACCAGATTGAGAAAGAGTAGGCATTTGTGCCGACCTTGTAGAAACCACATGTGAATGATTTGTCTGGGGAGAATAGGAGGTCTGATTCATCTTCTACTGAGAGTGAGGATCCTTTCTTTAAAGAGCTATATTGAGGTGTTGGAGATGCATAAGGAGAGTCGAATGAGATGAGAAGGTAGATAAGAAGAAGGATTGGAGTGGAATGAGATTTTCTCATGATTGCAAAGAGAATTCTAGTTTGTAATTTCTTTCCTTCTACTCACATTTCTTTATAGAGGTTCCCTCAGCTAACACGCCTGTGGGAAGCAGACTACACGCCATTAAATGTGCAAGTGTGGCACATGGATGCAAGATCCAAGCCATCCATCAAGTGGGTCCTGCTGTCTACATATCATGACCAAAATTCAGGCTGGTCCATTCATCAGGAGTACTGACACCTTTTCCTTTGGTGTACCCCATTTGAATGTTAGATCTCCCTCTCTTTTTTTTTTTACTTGGGTCCTTAACATGAACTGGCGCAACTGACGGACGGAGTGGATGTCGCACAGACTTCAAGGTGGGCCCAAGCTTCTTTTAGTCGCTTGGGCTCCCTAGTAGGAAATTAGCATCCCCTCCTTGTCGTGGTGTTTGGGTCAGTCGTTGAAAGTCAGCCCGTGGAGAGGACGCATGGAGGCTTGACTTGGCTGGTACCCTGGAACCAGCCATGTGGTCCACCTCAATCAATGTATGCGTTGGTATATCTATGCCATCCAACCGTTGTGCCAACTCAATTTATAATAGATAAAAATCCTCAAGTGGACCACACCATAGGAAACAGTGGTGAATTGATGTAGAACGGGTCGCAGACACTTTCATGGCAAAGATGGATCAGAGAAGGCTTGATTGGGGTGAAAATAATCCAGACCATCGGGATTTTAAATCATATATATCTCACAAATTAGAATGAGTGTTTTGACATATCATATATGATTTTGGAGTAGGAGAACCTTCTTAAGCCAACCAGCCCAATATGCCAGGTTGCCCAACCAGCCCGATATGCCAGGTTGCCCGATATTCCATTAAATCGACGGTTAAAAGTCTTTGAGTTGTATAAGTCATGTCGAACATAAAAAAAAGGCTTAGAAAAGTCTGAAAAAATGGATGGACCGCATAGATAAAACACACACATCATGGTGGACCCCATAAAGCCCCCAATAGGGCCGGGCAAGACCCATTCTCATTGCTGTTGAGAACGAGGCGGGTTGATCACTAGCACACTGCACACGTTTTGGGTTACGCTAGATATTTTTATTTCAGTTGCGCTGCTAGGAGGGATATCCCAAGTGTCTCCACTTACCAGTATTTGATTGGGCCACTTGTTGCTGTCATAAATTGGTCATGTTGGGTCATGCTTCACTAATACAAACCATTCATCTGTCCTCAATGAGAAATCATGACGCTTATCTAATGGAACAATGTTGATTACCTGCGATCTCGGATCCAATAAAATGGTGCGTCCCTGAACCTGGGCCTACCTCAATGTATGTGTCATATATCCTACTGTCGATCTTTTTTTCCGGCTCATTTTAGGGAATAGTTCTGAAAATGAATGAGATAAAATTTTATGGCAAAAACTATTGTCATCGAACATCATTAAAAACTTTTCAAGGTCCACCGTAATGTTCATTTGACATCCAACCTGTTTATAAGTTCATCCATACTTGGATGAAGTGAAAACGAAAATAGCAGCTTGATACAAAACCTTATATGCCCCCAAGAAGTTTTTAATGGTGGGAATTCATTCCCTACCATGTGGTCCACTTGAGATTTGTATTTGATTCATTTTTGTACCACACCCTAAAATAAGCTTGCAAAACTGATGGACATCGTGGATATAAAACACATGCATCTAAGACGGCCATGGCCGGGTCGCACCCACCTAGCTGGATCCAGAGTGGCACCTAATGGATCGTTGATAGTGTAGTGAGGAGCTCACCAGGCTACAGTGTAGTGTGGGGAAGGGAAGTGGATTGGCTGGTGTACCACACACCAGCTATATAGCTGATGTAGATACGTGTCGTGCAAAGACGAGCGCCGATGCTCGTCGAGCTCCGAGTTGTACTAACGGTTCAAAGGAGATCAAAGTTACATGGGCCCCACAATAATGTATTTATTATATCCACACCGTTCATCTATTTTTTGAGATCATTTTAGAGAATTAAACAAAAAAATTGAATCATATTCAAAGTTCAAATGGACCGCACCAAAAATAGCAGCGAGGATAATGATTTTCACCGTTAAAAAAATTCGTAAGGTCCACCATAATGTTTATTTTCCATCCAATCTGTTGATAAGGTCAAAAATACATGGATGAAGAGGAAAAATAAATTTCATATTGATCTGAAACTTCTATTACCCCAAAAGGGTTTCAATGGTAGACATTCAATCCCCTACTATATTTTTTCAGTGTGGTCCATTTCATTTTTAAATCTGTCTTATTTTTTAGTTCAAGCTTAAGACTAGATCGCCAAATGGATGGACGGTTTGGATATAACACATACCTCATAATAAGACCCACAGGACTTGCTGACGTGGATATCCCAGCTATATAGCTGATGTGTGGTACACCAGTCGATCCACTTCCGCGGGGAAGCGGATTGCGTAGTAACTCAGTGCGTGTTGAGTAAACTCCGTGGGATTATTGTGATTTATGTATTTTATCCACTTCTTTCATTAATTTTATCCTATAATTCTAAGACATATATAAGCCCAAAAGTGAAGCATATCTAAATCTCAAATGGACCACACCAAGGGAAACAGTGTGAATTGAACATTTACTGCTGAAAAATTCTTGAGGGCCACGTAAGTTTTTGATCAAGCTTATAGTTGTGTTTTCCCTTCATTCATGTTTTCATCTATGTTTTTTATGGCCAATAAACATCACTGTAGGGACTAGCAAGGTTTCAACGGTGGAAATCATTATTCTCACAGCTTCATGTGGCATGGTCTACTTGAGCTTTGGATATGATTCAATTTTAATATCAACCACTTAAATGAGTTGGAAACGTGGATGGACGGCGTGGATAAATCACATGCATTCACAGTGGGCCCAATAGAATTTACTCAGTACGCTAAGAGCCTACTGAGTAACTAAATCCACAATCCGATTCCCTACGGGTGGATGCTACATGGGACAAGTGTTGTATGTATTTTATCCACACCATTTGTTATTTTATTTTATTTTATGGCTCGTTTTAGGACACGGATATCCCAAACTCAAGTAAAACACGTAACAGGTAATGATATAATAATAGAGATAATGAATCCACTGGAACCTTCTTAGGTCCCACCATAATGTTTATTTGATAAGTCTACGTAGACTAGATATATAAAAAAAAAAAAAAAAAACAAATATCTGACCGAGACTTCAAGAGAAGAATATTACCGTGGAATTTTATGGCAAATGCCCATTTCTTTCCATGAGAAAAGAACCCACGTTGGACGCGGATTGCGAACCCCCCCCCCGGGGGTAATCGGTCTGGGCAGGTCTCTGTGGGGCCCACTGTGATGGAAGTGTTTTATCCATGCAGTTCATCGCTTTTATCAGACTATTTTAAATTATAATTCTAAAAATAAGATACGTCCACCACTCCATTGGACCACACCAAAGGAAGCTGCAGTAATAATGACACCCACCGTTGAAACCTTTCTAAGGGCCACTGTGATGTTTTTTTACCATCCAACCTATTAATAAGTTCATGTAGACGGCAAATATAAGCTTGATCCGAAACTTCTCCAGCTCCCAAGAACTTTTTAATGGTGGACATTCAATCCCCACTTCGTGGTCCATTGGAAGTGTGGACCTGCATTATTTTTGGAATAATAACTTAAAATAATCTTGTTAAAGAGATGCACAGCGTCCAACCCACGTTAGCGTTGGCAATTACATCATGATGGTCCCCATAGAGCCCTGTCCAGACGGATTACTATGCGGACAGGGGTAGGACGCAATCCGTGTCCAACCCACGTTAACGTTGGTAACAAAAAAGTGAATTACAATCTCAAGCTGCCAGATGAGACAGGCTACTTCGTGGTGCTTTGCGGACCCACTAATATATGTGTTTTATCTGTACCGTTCATCTATTTTTCCATATCATTTTAGCCCATAATGGTCAAAATGAGGCAAAACCAAATCTTAGGTGGACCATATGCCATGGGGAATAGTGGTGATTGAACCTCCACTGTTAAACTTCTTAGGGTCAAAAAAGGCATGGATGAAGCTGACATTTTGTGACCTAATCAACATGTTAGATGGAAAACAAACATTAAAGTTAGCCTCTTTTTTTCTTTTTTTCTTTTTTTTTTGTTAGCTTGTTAGTGCACCACTGGCAATTCACACTTCACTGTTAGCCAGCCCTCAGGAAATCGATGCCAAGACCTCAGTGTTGAAATGAGATATCTTTCATTTAGGGCGTGTTTGATTTTCCAATTCGCAGGAAATGCCTCGTGAATGGTAATAAATATTTCCCTCCTTAATTGCCGCACTCTTCCCTGTAATTGATTTGACGGCTTACTTTTTTGCTGTAAAAATTGCAAATATCGTGAAATATTTGTGGGTCCCACCATGATGCATATCATATATCTACACCGTTCATCCATTATGTCAAATGAATTTATGATATAAGCCCAAAAATGAGGCATATCCAAAGCTCAAGTGGACCATGCCATAGAAAAATGTGAATTAAATACTTACCATTAAAAACTTCCTAGGGCCATTGTTTCTTTTGGTATGGGCCAGTTGAGTGTTGGATCTAACTCATTTTTCTTCTTATATCTCAAAATGTTGTGATAAAATGGATGGACGGAACAGATATATCATATACATTAATATGGGGTCCTAAAATGATCACTACTACTTTTGAACTGGTTTCCAAGAAATAAAATTCCTGTGAATATTCAAACAGGTGAAACGGTAATAATCACCCATTTCCAAGGTATTTACCATTTCCAAGTGAAATGATAAAAATCAAATAGGCCGTTAGTTCAAATGTGTTTGTTTTTTCAATTACATATTACATATGTAAATACTAGTAAATAGTCAATAATTATTTGTGAAGGTTGTTTGTATAAAAGGAAAATCCCTCAGTAATTTCACCTCGAAAATAACACAATGAATAGTAACATTGAAAAGGACTTTGGCACTGTCAAAATTCATGGGCCCAAGTAGTGATGTATATATGTGATCTATACGGGCCATCCATTTTACCGTTTCATTACAGGGATGAGCCAAAAAATGAGGTAGGTTGGAATCCCAAGTGAACCACATCACACGAACCAAGGGAGTCAATGATGTCCATCATTTAAAATTGAAAATATCATCCAACTCGTTCAATGATCGCACTAACATATAAGAAGGGTATACACAAATATCAAGTTGATCTAAAACTTTTGTAGCCCCAAGAAGTTCTCAACATTAGGCGTTCAATTCCCACCATTTCATATGGTGTGGTCCACCTGAGCTTTAGATCTGCCTCAGTTTTGGGCTCATGCCGTAAAATGACTTGTTAGAATAGATGTGCCGCGTGGATATGATACAAACATAGAGGTGGCCACCGCTATTTTTATATGTGAAAACTGTACGAATTCGGTGCTCAGAAATAGGAAGCTTTCAAACAAGCTAGCTGTCAATGTCAACTTCGAAATTGATGCTGGCCTATATGCCTGTAATTATATGTGTAAATAAAAAAACAAACACCCTAAAGTTGGCCTTAGGAAGTTTTTAACGGTGGGAGTTTAATCACCACTGTTTTCCTATAATGTGGTTCACCGGAGATTTGGATCTGCCTGTATTTTGGTTAATGCCTCGGAATAATGATCCAAAATGAATGGACGGGAGGACAGAATAAGTACATCATTGTGGGGTTCACGGAGCGTTGTATAGTAAAAGGGAGTGCGGATTGGACACTGACAAGGTCAGTAGCCAAATCGACACAGAAGTGACGTCACCAAGCTTTGTGGACCCACCATGATGCATTTGTTGTATCCATACCGTCCAACCATTTTTAGAGATGGTTTTATGGCATTACAAAGAGAATGAGATACATGTAAATTTCAAGTGGACCCACCACAGAAAACCGTGGGAGCTGTCACACCCACCGTTGAAACATTTATAGGGCCCACAGTGATGTGTTTTTGAGATTCATCCTATTCATAAGTTAACATAGAGATAGATTGAAGTGAAAACAAAAATATCAGCTTCATCAGAAACTACTTTAGCCCCTAAGAAGTTTTGAACGGTAGATGTCACTGTCCCCTCTATTTTACATGGTGGGGTCCACTTGAACTTTAGATCTATCTCATTTTCTTTGTAATGCCATAAAAAGATCTCTAAAAATAGTTGTACGGTATGGATACAACACATGCATCATGGTGGGGTTCATAAAGCTTGGTGGCGCCACTTCAGTAGCGATTTAGCTATTGACCTTGTCAGCATCCAATCCACGCTCAGTAAAAGGCATTGTCAGTCTGCAATCCACGGCCCATTTCTTCCCAGATAACGTCGACGCACACAACCTTGCGTGTGTAAGGATCCTTACTCTTACTCGGGTGGTAGAACACCCGATCACGGGTTCGAGTATCCATAAGTAGTGAAATTCCACTAGCGTGAGTGTACGGGGTGTGTGTGCGTGTTTATAAAAATAAAATAAAATAAATAAAATAAAATAAAAAACCTCCACCCCACGAATAACCGTAAAACGGTAGAAACATTTACATGCAGAACCTGTGTTAGGGTGATGTATAAATCAGGTCCATTCATATGCAGGCCATTATCACGGATGATTTTTGTCTTTAAAAAAAATTTACTTTACCAGACAATCCTATGCATCCCATGTATAATCATTTAATCAACGGTGGAAAAACATAAACCATTTATGTCAAGTATGCAGTGGAATAAACTGTACACAAAATAAAGGAGCTCTGCTAAGCACACTTGAGTGTATTATAAAACTTATATGCATGCCACACATGCCAACATGGTACATAGTTCTGACTTATGAGATCTAATCCGTCCAACAGGTTGGTCAGACCTCCAGCATGTTTTTTCAAAATTAGATTTGGTCCACTCAATATGTGGACCTCAGTAATGGTAACAGATGGAGGTTAGAAAACTTCTGCCAAGCTTTTCAAATCGTTCGTTTTTTTTAGGCCTACCTGACCAGTGGACCAATCTTCATGGGATATGACATCCATATATTTGGTATCTTTCTGATAGATGGAATGGATCTGGGACCTATTGTGACATTCTGCCACATGCTTGGCGTGTACATCAGCTTTACTGCACGCGTGTGAGCGCATAGCAAAGCTGGAGGATTGTTTCATGGGTCTTACTTTTAAAATTTAAGACATTCGGTACATGGGTGGACTCCATCCAAACATAACCATGCCAAGGTGTCCTTTTTGGCGCACAAGAAGTTTTTAATGGTCAATCACCATTGTTTCCAGTGTAGTCCACCTAAGATTTGGATCTACATCATTTTTTTTATTTTTATTGGATGTGCTTCCTTCTATTGGAAGAGATTACGTATTTGTGATCTCACATAGATTTGGAGATTTTTGAATGGTTGTCCATATAATAATTTATAGGTCTTATTTTTCGGCCATCCCTCATCTTTGGAAGTGAACAATGCAAGACAAACCATTAAATGAAAGGCTATATGGGTCCACCATGATGCCTACGTGAAATCTACTCTGTCTATCAAATGACTCGGCTCATGTTAGGATTTAGAAATTTTTCAAAGTTTGCGAGCCACCGGTGTCCAGCAATACAGATCAGTCGTTGGAAAGCTCTTATCATAAACTTTCAGCAGAAAAAAAATTAAAAAGAAATTTTAAAAAAAAATGCGGGCTATTGGGTTTTTTTTTTTTGTTTTTTTTCAGCAACTGGATTCTGTTCAATCACAGGGGATTAAACCCCATCTTGTTTGAACGAAGGGTCTGTTGAGGCCCTGTCTAAAGGTTTCTTGAGTGGGCCCTTTGACACTTTTGTTTATCAGATGATCCCAATGTTGTCCATGGGCCATGAGTGCGGTCTAGCGGGCCAGGGCCTACTATATTTTTTGTATTGGGCATGTTTATTTTTTGTTCTGACCAGGCATGGACTATTTCATTGGGGTTCAAGCCAAAGTGCCTGCTTGTCGAGTGGGTCTTACTCTTGGACCCGTTTCAGCTCATGTGAAGGGCTATTAAGGTCTGTTTGCTGGTCTTGTTCGGGAGCCCATATCCATATTTTTGTCGTGCCTAATTTGAGGCTCATTTAAGGTTCAAATATAAACCTCCTCTTTGGGTTTGCTTTTGGTCATTAACTTTGAAATATGGTCTGTTTATTTAGCTTCAGTGCACGTTCAATCTAAATTGTTCATTAGGTGGACGAGTAAACATCTGAACCTTCTATCATGTGGACCTTAAGTATCTGAACTAAACCATCCAATTTATAGACCCTAATGTGATTCGACTGTCTATTTAAATCAGGTTAAATGTTCTATATGGGTTGTCCATCTTATTAATGTTAAGAGTCAGGCCTAGAATGCTCATTTATGATGTTTAGATCATATAGAGTCTTGATTTAGTTCAATTGTGGGCCCATCATCCATGCTCCTAAAGCTGACATGAATCATTGGTTTAAAAGTAAAGAGGAGAGAAAAATAATAGTAAACAGGACTTTTGACTGTTGATCCGATAGCATCTCGTAAATCCGGCGTGGGCAACCCATCATAGAATGGTTGGTTGGCTTAAGTAGGTCTTACCCCAAAATCATATAATATGTCGAAAAACTCATCCCAGTTTGTGAGATACAACTAATTTAAAGTTCTGACGGTCCAGATAATTTCCTGCCTCCAATTAGGCCTTCTCTCGTCCATCTTTGCCAAGAATGTGTCTGCGACCCACCCTACATCAGTTGCTACAACAGCTGGGTGGTGTGGGATGATGATGAGAAGCCCAAGGTGCAGCTTCCGTCATGGACAACCACAGTTGCCCCTTGTGGCAGATCGTCTGAATTTCATACTATCACTCTCTCATCATCGGATTGCATTTGCTATCAGAGCCCATGGGTTGGGGCTCGCAAGCTCTTATCAGTGTCAGTCCCTCCTGCAGTTGGGTTTCAGTTGTGTGTCCTATTGAAGGGCATGTTTGGGCGTCCAGAAAGCGCCACCTGCTCAAATTCCTTCTCTGGGTTACCATCGGTAAGGGCAATCCATGGCCTCATCTCCCAGCTGTTCTGTTTCTGAATCAGAGTCACTCGGTCTGATTCAGAGTGGTATGGGTTGTTAGCGAAGGGGGTGTCTGTATGCTGCTACAATTGTCTCCTTGCTCTTCCAAATTGGTTGTTCAACAATACAGTGGTTTTGGCGATCTGCTACGAGCTGATTGCATTATGATGTAGCTGGTATCTCATCAAGATAGCAAGGTTCTTGCTACTGTCGGAGGATGCAGGTTATAGAGCTGAGTGCGAATTCTTTTCCGGGCTACATTGTCTCCAGCTGTGTTTTGATGTTCTACAGATAACTATCCTTTCTAGGCTTGTTTTGTGATGTTTATATGCATGGAAAGGAATTTGGTTTTTAGGGCTTCATTGACAAGTCTCTGTTTTTTTCTTAGCATAAATCCCGTGCAATGGGCTAGGCCTCACCCTCCCCTTTGATGGTGTTGATTTTTCCCTGGCAATAAAATTACATGTGGTGTACTTCCACCTTTTTCAAAAAAAAAAAAGAAAAAGCAGAGAGAGAGAGCATGATGCTTGATATACAAGCATTCAGAAATTGTGCTAGTGGCATACATTAATTCAAGTAAAACTGACTACCTTCTATAGAAGGCTTGAAGAAATGCTGATTACCTGTATAGAAGTATTTGTTTACGAAATTTAGGAACAGAAGGATTCTCAGAGAAGAGAAGTTTGGATTACACAGAAACATAAGAATCAAATTCAATTCTTGCAGAATAGAAATTTTCCTTAGTCTGCAGCAACGAGACATCAGCGCTCCCCTCCTCATCTTCACATGCAAGGAGAGCATGGACAATCATATCCATGGTTGGCCTTTTGCTTCGCTCTTCCTCCACACACAAAAGGCCCATCTCCACCATCACCACCGCTTGCTTCCAATCGAACTTCCCATCCAATCTTGAATCCACCAAATCCCCAACCCATGATTCTTCTCCACTCTCCATCTTCTCCTTCGCCATCCTGGCATAGCTCTTCAGTCCCACCTCTTCTTCTACATCTGTCATCCAATTCAAAAACCGACTCCCCTTCACAATCTCTAGAAGCACAATCCCATAGCTATAAACATCAACCTTCGCTGTAATGGGAAGATTCAAAGTCCACTCAGGTGCCATGTAGCCCTTTGTTCCTCTGACGTGAGAGAAATTAGAACCCAGTCTCCCTCTTTCAGACAGCTTCGCCAATCCAAAATCCGCAATCTTGGGCTCGAAATCTCTTCCCAATAGTATGTTTTCAGGCTTCACATCACAGTGGATAACCCACTCAAGACACTGGTGGTGAAGATAGGCCAGACCCTTCGCCGTCCCTACCGCGATCTTGAACCGTTCGTTCCATCCAAGTAATCTAGCAGGCCCCTTGCTACTTCCATCAGAGAACAAGTACTTGTCCAGTGATCCGTTCTCCACATACTCAGAGACCAAGAGCCTGTGTGCATTCTCCGAACAGTATCCCCACATTCTCACCAGATTCATGTGGTTGATTCGTCCGATCGTGCTAACCTCAGCCCAAAACTCCTCTTCGCATTGAAATACATCTCGCAGTTTCTTCACCGCCACTGCACGCTTATCAGCTAAAACTCCTTTGTAAACAGAGACAGAGCCTCCTCTGCCAAGCTCGTCTTTGAATTGGTGGGTCGCCTGCTTCAATTCCGTATATGTAAATCTCCTGAACTGATTTGAAATCATTCGGTATCCTTCATCCACCAGCGTCCGCATCCCATGATCCTTGAAAAGATACCACCAACCAGCTGCAACAAAGAGAATCTCAATGCCACCTACAGACACAGCAAACCAGATGAAATGACGATATTCAGTGCCTGTGCTCTCCTTATAAATACTAGAGGATCCCATTACAATTTCAGCTTCATTCGAACCACAAACAAGCTCCAATCCTTTGAATTGTGAGGAATTTTCAGTTTCTAGACTTTTTGGTACTTTTAGATATATGGTGCCTATGAGATTCGGAGAAGTACGTCCATTGAAGAGTGCGCTTTTGGCCCAGCAATCTCCATCGCCATCTAATCTATACTGGAAAGCCTCACAAGAGCAATCGTCTAAGCAAATCTTCATGCAAGATTCTAGCGATATTCCTTCACTGTAAGTATGATCGAACCCAAAGAAGTCTGTTTGTGGAAGCTCTACAAATTTCACCATTTGGGTATTGCAGATTTTGCTGAATTTGGGCTTGCAACCTTTGCTCCAATCTCCCGGATCGCTTATTTCATATCCTGGCAGGCACGTGCATTTCGGCATCGGTGTATAAACACAAACACCATATCTGCCACACAGGCCATGTATATCACACTGCTGTGGAAGAGCCACCCACGAAATCAGCCACAACCCGGTCGACTCATTCAAGCTATAGAGTCTGAGATTACCATCATAATCCAATGTCAATCTCCTTCTAATCCCGACACCCAGATCGGAAGCATCAAGTTTCAGCTGATCGCTTGATGAAAACTGGCCAATTTCGTCAAGAACCGCCAATCTACTACTGTTGAAGGTTGATCGACCATTGCCCCATGCATCACGACCAGGATCAGGCCAATAGACTCTAGAAATGTCAGGCCCATCATACATCAATCTCAGAACATTATCGCTGTCGAAAAAGAGATTGAAATAACCCATAGAAAGGTCTCCTTTCCCTCTTTCAGAGATGAGTCTCTTGCCTTTGGTAAGCATTTGTGAAGGCAGAAGAGTGTTAGTGGCAGAGTCGAAGCTCTGCCATAAAATCCTCCCATTTGGATCTTTCAACACGAGATTTCCGCTGTTCAAAAGCTCAGCTCTATCAACGTCGTTGGAGGTGGTATTTGCATTCCAAACGGTAGAATCGTCAATGTCGGTCAGGACCATGTTTCCATCCAAATGCACTGAGAATCTCGATCCACGGCCGTTAACGGGTCGACCCCAGTTTGCTGTCCAAACGATGGTTTTGTTCGCGGAATTGGAAAACCAGATTGAGAAAGAGTAGGCATTTGTGCCGACCTTGTAGAATCCACATGTGAATGATTTGTCTGGGGAGATTAGGAGGTCTGATTCATCTTCTACTGAGAGAGAGGATCCTTTCTTTAAAGAGTTATATTGGGGTGTTTGAGATGCATAAGGAGAGTGGAATGAGATGAGAAGGTAGAGAAGAAGAAGGATTGGATTGGAATGAGATTTTCTCATGCTTGGAAAGAGAATTCTAGCTTGCAATGGCTTTCCTTCCACTCACATCTCTGTTATAGAGCTTATCTCAGCTAACCCGCCTGTAGGAAGCTGACCATCTACATGGGATTACACAAGAAGCAGATTGCGTAGTGAGTAACTCTGTGAGGTACACCGTGATTTATTTATCTAATCTGCTCCGTCCATCCATTTTACCAGATAATTTTAGTATATGATCCCAAAAATGAAGTATATAGAATATTCAAATGGACCACACCACAGGAAATAGTTGAATTGAACGTATACCGTTGAAAAATTATTGGGGCCACATAAGTTTTGGATCAACCTTATATTTGTGTTTTCCCTTCATCCATCTATTTAGAATCTTATGAAAACGTTGGATGACAAATAAACATCACTGTGAGGCCCAGAAAGGTCTCAACGGTGAAAATCATTATCCCCACTGTAATGATCCACTTGATCTTTGATATGCTTCAATTTTGGTCTCAACCCCTTAAATGAGATGGAAAAATGAATGAACAACGTAGATGAACCCCCTACATTCAAGGTGGCCCAACTGAGTTTACTTAGTAAGATAATAGCCTACTGAGTAACTCAGTACACGATCCGAGTTCCATTACATGTGCAAGTGTGGCACATGGATGCAAGATCTAAGCCATCCATCATATGAGCCCCTCTTTCTAAATATCATGAGCAAAATTCCGAGTGTGGCCCATTTGAACGTTAGATCTCACTGATTTTTTGACTCAGGTCCTTACGTGAACTGGTACAACTGATGAGCGGAGTGGATGTCACATAGACGTCAAGGTGGCCTCACATAGCTTTTCTTGTTTGCATGTGCTCTAGGAAATTCGCGAGCGCTGGATTCCCACATACACCATGATCTACCTTATTTTTGGCCGGCGTGGATTAAACACCTGCATTATGGTGGGTCCGCATATCACCGACATTAGTCAACTGGCTGGTGGCGGCGTCACTAGCCAAAGCGTGCAGAAGGAATATTGGTTATTAAACACCCATCGTTGAAAACTTATTGAGCACCGTTCGAATGTTTATTTACAATCCAACCCGTTGATAAGGCCACAAATATATGGATGACGGGACCAGATAAATAACAGATTTATCAAAATTCATTGTTGCTCACAAGTACTTTTTAATGGTCACTTACCACTGTTTCATGTGGTGTGGTCGACCTGATTTCTTGAGTTTACGGCCTAAAAGGAAATCTAAAAACGGATTGACGGCGTAGATTTAAGGCACATACATTACGGTGGACTCCAGAGTCAGGGTTCCACCCACCTCTGTACATCCCAGTATCCACTGTATCCGCGACCGAAATTCGCATCCCGCCCTCGTCATGTATACGTATAGCCGTATAGGCCAGCAGTCGATTGTTGAAGATCAGCCCCGTTGAGAGAACTTGTCTGGGAGTGGCACCACGGAACCAGCGATGCGGGTGGTGTTGTAGCTTAATCGCAGGCTATTCGGAAAAACACGTGTTACCGGGACGCCCGGACGGTTATTCATCCGGGCGGGGCTCTGTGGGGGCCAAAGTGGTGTAAGTATGTTATCCACGCCGTTAATCGCTTTTATTAGACCATTTTAACTCATGATCCAAAGAACGAGGCAGGTCCACAGCTCTAGTGGACCACACCAAAGGAAGCTGTAGTGATAATGACACTCACTAAGTTCTGTGGCCCACCATGGTGTATGTATTGTATCCACACTGTCCATCCATTTGGAGAGATCATTTTAGAACATGAACCAAAGAATTAGTCAGATCCAAAGTTCAAGCAGGCCCCAACATAACAAACGGTGGGGACAGTGATGATCACCGTTGAAATCTTTTTAGGGCTCATCCTGATGTTTATTTGAGATCTAACCTGTTCATGAGTTAACGCAGACATGGAAGAAGGTAAAAAACAAATATCAGCTCGATGGAAAACTTCTATGGTCCTCAAGAAGTTTTTAATGGTAAGCATTCAATCTCCTCATTCTTTGGCTTATTCCTTAAAATAATATTTTAAAACGGATGGAACGTATGAAAACAAAAAATACATCGCGGCAAGCCCACATAACTTGGTGACGTCACTTCAGTAGCTAATCCACGCCCGCGACAGATAAAGGTTATGCTGCGTACGTGTGATCCAACGGTGAGTTACCACTGACATAGATATTTATTTAGTTCTGACTCATGTTTTAACTCTTGCCCTGCAAACAAGGGGATGTTTGTACTTCAGTAGCTGATCCACGCCCGCGACAGATAAAGGTAATGCTGCGTCGTATGGTCCAAAGGTGAGTTACCACTGTATTTATTTAGATCTGACTCATTTTTGAGCTCTTGCCCCTGTAAACAAGGGCATGTTTGGCCGGGCAGAGATCATCTATAGCATCCAGAACCTGAGCAAAAGTAGAGACGCCATGATGTCGTCGGTGAATGGTGGATTGGTTTCTCCTAACATGAGCTCTACCGAGGTTGGCACTCGGGCATGGTAGGCTTGTCTGATGTCGCAGATCTGCCCTTGAATTTTTATGAGCTCTGCCTCCCAAGGGCCCTTGTTTTCAGCCACTGCTTTAGGGCGCGGGTCGGAGTCGAGCGTGGCTGCCCTTGAAGTGTGGGAAAGGCTTGTCCCGGGATATATCAAACCCATGGATCTTAAACCAATCCACTCACATCACCACCGTTACCTTAAAATTGATCCCATCCCTCCTAATCCCCGTTTAATCATCCCTTGGGCGTGTTTGGTTGGACAGATTGGAAGGTAAAATCCCGGGATATGCTGGGCGTGCCAAACAGTGAACTTGTCCTGGGATATAGCAATCTTGTGATCTTAAACCAATCCACTGACACCACCATCATTACCTTAAAATCCATCCCTTCCCTCCTAATCTCATGGGATCCGTCTGGCCAAACAGGCCCTAATATTCCAAAAACAGATGTATGGCCAGGATAAAACACATAAGTGATTGTGGGGTCCACATAGCACCGTCTGACCTTGCAGGATCCATATCAGCGTTTGAAATTGGATTGCAGACTGGGTTACTCAGTATACTCTTATCATACTATAAGTAAATTCTATTGAGCCCATTGGGAATGTATGTGGTTTATCCACGCTGTCCATCCGTTTTTACAGCTCTTTTTTAAAGAGTTGAGACTAAAATTGAAGCATATACAAAGCTAAGAGGACCATAAGGCATGAAACACTAATGGTTTCTACTGTTGAAGCATTGCTAGGCTCCACAGTGATGTTTATTTGTCATCCAACCTGTTCATAAGATCAAAAAAACATGGATGAATGGAAAACACAAATATAAGCTTTATCCAAAACTTCCGTGGCCCTCAAGAATTTTTCAACGGTAGAATTTGAATTCACAATGTTTTCCGTGGTATGGTCCATTTGAGCTTTGGATATGTTTCATTTTTTGGCTCAATTTCTAAAATTATCTGGTAAAATAGATGGAAGGTATGGATAAAATATATAAATCACAGTGGCCCCCACAGAGTTTACTCAGTAGGCTTACTCACTATGCAATCTGCTTCCCCATTTATTCTCAGACATATGCTAACGCAGACATCCTTGCGTATGTTTATTTAAGATCCGGACTGTTCATACGTTAACCCAGACATGAAAGAAGGAAAAACACAAATACCAGGTTGATCGAAAACTTGTGGCCCTTATAACTTTTTATTGGTGGCTGTCAATGTCCCCACTGTTTTCTGTGGTGGGGTCCACTCGAGCTTTGGATCTGACTCATTCTTTGGAGCATGCTCTAACATGATCTCTCCAAGTGGATGAACAGTGTAGATACAAAACATACACCATGTGGGGGCCATGTAACTTGGTGACGTCACTTCAGTAGGGACTCTCGCTGCTCAACCTGTCAGTAGCTAATCCCCGTCCATTACTTTTATTACAAGATCCTATGCATCCAATCTATAATCATTTAAGCAAAGGAGAAAATTAAACTAATGTACATGCCACACATGGGTGTCTGAACCAATCCATCCAACAGGTTGGTCGACCTACTCTGTTGCTATTCAATTTGGTTATGAGACCACACTATAACGAATGATCTGGATTTCAGTTATGTATATGGGAGTATGCATGTGACGAGCATGCTAGAGTCTTCTTCGACTCAAATTAAACGGAACACCTTATGATCCCGAGCATCATTGAATTTGAACTAGACCTATGAAGATTAGTCTAACTACTTAGCCACCTATTGATAAAAATATCTCGTAATTTGTGAGAGAGAATCAGTCCTTTACATGAATTCTTTTTTTCTTTAAAGATAAAGGACTTTGAAAGTCATAGCTTAATCATATTCACCCACAAGAATAACATAAGGAAAATAAAATACGTAATTAAAGTCTGAATGTTGGTTTTATTAATCTAAAGTAAATGCAGTATAATCGACAAAAGAAAAAAAGAAAAAGAAATAGGAAGTAGAATAGATTACTAACGGCAATTCGAGTGAAATGGCTATAGGCTAGATAGTCTTTTGGACATGGGCAATCATAAGACAATCACGGTTTGGTCGGTAGGATGTAACTAACGAATCGCTAAATGAAGATTTAAGAATATATATTTGGAGGATTCATTGATGGGGTCATGGATATATATTTGCCATTTAACTTGTGCTTAAGGTCACACAAACTTGGATGAAGGGTTAAAAACAAAAAAAAAAAAAAACAAAATAAAACAAATATCAGCTTTATCCGAGCCTTATGTGGTACAAAGATGTTTTCAACAGTAGCCATCAATTCCTAATGTTTAGTCTACTTGAGCTTTGAAATCTATCATGTTTTTGGGCTCATATCCTCTAATGATCTTAAAAAACATATGGCCATCGTGGGACTACCCAAATTTCACACATCCAAAAATTCAGTTGCTTAGTGGTGCAGCACATTTCTGCTAGGAAAAAAAACTGTAAGTGTTGACATGTGGAACTTACGTGGCCCCCATCATGATGTATGAGTCGGATCCCAAACATCCATCCAATTTTCCACATTATTTTAGGTTATGAAAGAAAAGGAGAGAGAGAGAGAGAGAGAGAGAGAGAGATCCGATGCTCAAATGGGCCATACTACGGGAAAAGTAGGAATTGGACACCTCTCGTAGAAATTTTTTTGAGGCCACATAAGACTGATAAAGCTAATATTTGTGTTTTCCTTTCATCCAGGTTTGTGACCTTATGATGAGGTTATATGGCAAATAAACCTCACAGTAGAGGTTAGGAAGGTTTCAACAGTAGTTGTTCAATTTCTGCTACTTTCTATGGTGTGGTCCACTTAAGCTATGGATGTGCCTCATTTTTTGGCTCATGCTCTAAAATGACCTGAAAAAGTTGATGGACTATGTGGATCTAAAACATAAATCATGGTGAGTATAAAAGAGTTTCACACGTTAAAAGTTGGGTTATGAATTGAGCCAATCTATTTAAGAGTGAAAATCTCTCCGACAACAAGTCAATTTTAGGTCAAAATTTTTTATTTTTTAAAGAATCGGCAAAGCACAAAAATGAAGTATATGGAATGTTCAAATGGACTACACCACACGAAATAGTTGAATTAAATGTATACAGTTGAAAATTTATTGGGGGCCACAGAAGTTTTGGATCAAGCTTGTATTTGTATTTTCCCTTCATCCATGTATTTATAATCTTATGAAAACGTTGGATGACAAATAAACATCACTGTAGGGCCTAGAAAGGTTTCAACTTTTGAAATCATTATCCCCACTGTTTCCTATGGTATGATTCACTTGATCTTTGGATATGCTTCAATTTTGGTGTCAATCCCTTAAATGAAATGGAAAAACGGATGGACGGTGTAGATGAGCCATGTACATTCAAGGTGGGCCCAACTGAGTTTCCTTAGTACAATAAGAGCGTACTGAGTAACTCAATACCAATCCGATTTCCATTACATGTACAAGTGTGGCACATGGATGCAAGATCCAAGCCATCCATCATATGAGCCCCTCTTTCTAAATATCATGAGTAAAATTCAGAGTGTGGCCCATTTGAATGTTAGATCTCACTGATTTTTAGATTCAGGTGCTTACAGGAACTGGCACAACTGATGGACGGAGTGGATGTCACACGGACGTCAAGGTGGCCTCGCATAGCTTTTCTTATTTGCATGTGCTCTAGGAAATTCGCGAGCGCTGGATTCCCGCATACACCATGATCTACCTTATTTTTGGCCGGCGTGGATTAAACACCAACATTATGGTGGGGTCCACATATCACCAACACTAGCCACCTGGCTGGTGACGGCCTCACTAGCCAAACTGCGGACGTTTAACCCATGGGTTTAAATGAGATTAAGTGGGAGTGGGTTTTAAGATCCTATGGATGGTTGAGATGTCCTGTTTGATTTGGGCTGAGAAGCCCCTTCTTGAATCAGCACCGTCCAAGGGTTTTTACTGTTCTACTTTGGATTTCGTGTGGCTAGTGGTCAGTGATATATAGACCCCCATCATAATGTATGTGTTTTATCCATGCCATCCATCCATTTTGAAATATAATTTTAGCGCTTAATCCCAAGAATGAGGTAGATATAAATCTCAAGTGGACCACACCATGGGAAATCAGTAGTGATTGAATTACACTATTAAAAACCTCCTAAGGCCAACTGTGCAGTCCACTTGAGATTTGGATCAAACTCATTTTTGGGCTCATACCATAAAATGACATGGAAGAATGGGTGAACGGCATGGATAAAATACATACATCATGGTGGGGCCTACAGAGCACGGACCGATAGTGGCAGGATGATTACCTAATCCGCTTCCCAAACATGAAGTGGGATGCCTCTAAGCTGAGGGATAAGACAACTATCCCTGCCAAATATCATTACATTTTGATAATTCCATCCCTCTTAAACCAAACACCCCCTTGCTTCCATGCCTACCGTACATATTTTATAAGCTCATTTGAGAGCATGATTCCTGAAATAAGCATACAGAGGAAATATTGGTTATTAAATACCCATCATTGGGTCCTTACTCTTATCCGGGTGGTAGACTCCCAGGAGTTTCAACACCGGGTCAAGGGTTCGAGTACTCACCTGTGGTGAAATCCCCCGGCGTGCGTGTGTGGGGTGTGTGTGCGTGTGTTAAAAAAAAAAAAAAAAAAAACCATCATTAAAAACTTATTGAGCACCATTCGAATGTTTATTTACAATCCAACCCCTTGATAAGGTCACAAATATCTGGATGAAGGGACCAGATAAATAACAGATTTATCAAAATCCACTGTTGCTCACAAGAACTTTTTAGGTCACAAATATCTGGATGAAGGGACCAGATAAATAACAGATTTATTAAAATCCATTGTTGCTCACAAGAACTTTTTAATGGTCACTTACCACTGTTTCATGTGGTGTGGTCCACCCGAGACGTAGATCTTCTTATTATTTTGAATTCATGGCCTAAAAGAAATCTAAAAACGGATTGGCGGCCTAGATGTAAGGCACATACATCACGGTGGACTCCATAGTCAGGGTTCCACCCACCTCTGTAATGATAGAACGCCCAGTATTAAAAAATTCTCCAATCTCAAATGGACCACACAACAGGAAACAGTGGTGATTGAACGCCCACTATTAAAAAATTCTTGGGGGCACAAAAGTTTTGGATCAAGTTGAAATTTGTGTTTTTGCCTTCATCCAGATCTTTTTGACCTAATCAACAGGTTGAGGTTGAATGGAAAATAAACATTGCAATGGACACTAGAAAGTTTTTAATGGTGGGTGTTCAATCACCACTGTTTTCTGTGGTGTGGTCCACTTGAAATTTGGATCTGCCTCAATTTTGGGCTTATACACTAAAATTAGCTGGAAAAATAGATGGACGGCATGGATAAAACACAAACATCATAGTGGGGGCCACAGCACCAACCAGTAACGAGACCTTGGCAGTGGGAGCCTAGGTCACTACCGAATCTGAGTCCCCGCAATACTCTTGGCAGCACCCCCAGAAATTGTACAGCACAGCATACATAATACATGTGAGTATGTGACTCAAATTAGACCGTTGGAGTCGTGGGCCCCACTTTTGATGGGTCTCAAATCAGGAAAGATGCAAAGCCCATATCAAACCCTTGAAAAGGTCAAGTCTGCGGGCGGCTCAACGGGAACCGACAAGGTTAAAAACCAAAATTCAATGCATTTAATGTTTTGAACGCACCCAAATAACAACGGCCATTGTTAGATAAGACTCCACTTATTAAATAAGACTAGTTGTGGTTGATCCACAGTGGGGCCCACTAGATGGACAGATCTTCTTGACTGTACAACTGCCACGTGGCCTTGAGAGGATGGTTCAGATCCAACGGTGATCTTGGTGACTTCACACGGTGCCACATTGGCTGGACACATTGACCGTTGCCACATTGTCCGGATACATCTGTTGCCGTTCTCTTTCTTATTTTCTTTGGGTAATGAGAATTTCTCGACTGTAATGATAGAACACTCTTTCTTATTTTCATTGGCATATTTCCTAATGAGAATTTCTCAGCTGTAATGATAGAACCATTCTCTTTCTTATTTTCTTTGGCATATTTTCTAATGAGAATTTCTCGGGTGTAATGATAGAACCGTTGGTGGAACTTCGTGAATTCTAACATTCAGAATCAACCAAAGCTGATGAACTATAAATGATCCTAGAAAGTGAACTGGCTGGTTCAACAATTATTTCAACTGGCGATCAGAGCCATTGATCTACTGATCCATCACGTGGATGAGTCGTAGCCTAAAATCACAGGGATATGGACATCCATCGGATGGTTATAAATTGTGCTGAAAAAGAATGAATGCTCCAATTTCAGTGGGTAATTGCACCAATCAACCAGGATCATCTAATCAAATCGCACTAATCAGTGCAATTCTCATCCATTGAATGTAGACCATTGCTCATTCCTTGCTTGACTTTTCCTAACCTTCCATTTGCAGGCCACTAATGCGGTAGCTGACGTAGATAGTTGGGACTCCTGGGCCATAATCTCGTGATGGCCTACCAGATCAACAGTTCCGATTGCACGACAAGTGCACCATGTGGTCGCATGACCCACAAGCCTCTAGTAATCAGCTGCTTGAACACAAGCTCAAAACTATATCAGACAAGCACACTTGCAAATAAAACAATGAAAATAAGACCATGTAGAGCCTCCAAACCATCAAATCAAATGGGGCAGCGACAGATTAATCGGCCAACGGTTGCAAAGTTCTCACTATAAATTATTAAATCATCACCTATCTTCCCATTAACCCAACAGAACATCCACAAGGCAGCACACTGAAACTGCACAAGTTCATTTTGGAAGTTACCCTGAATTACAGAGTGAAAACCCTAAACCATTCCAAATGCAAGCAATTCAATAATCGGGACCCAAAGAATCACTGTACAAAATAAATGGATTTACATATTGAACATGGCCCGCCAGTGTTGGACAAAGCCAGTTCAAGGGCTCTGTTGATCCTCACACTTGAGAAGGGCTAGCCTCTGAGATGCTGAGTGGCTTTGCCTGTTGTTCAGGAAATCAATGTACGAGCGGAGCCTATACCTATCGGAATTTGTGAGGGAGAAAGGAGGATTGAGGATGAGGGACGGTGCTTCTACCACGAGGAAGAACAGCAAACGCACCGCCTTAGAGTACAGGGTTACCGCATTGTCCATATCACCCATCAGCTCATCAACCTGTGCATTAATTAGAGATGGATTCTCAGTAGGAACACTCGACTTGTTCCACATCTGATTGGGGCTTATGTTTGGAACTGTTCACAGAATATATCACGCAAATCTGACCATGGGCCATCCCTAATCACATCAGCATGTGGCTGTCAGTTTGCAACATCGTGAAAATGAGAACTGCATGCTGATGCAGCAAGTGCATAGGGCCCACAGTCAAGGTTAGAACAGCATGGTTTCCAAATTGACCCCATGTTAGAAATGTGAGCAGCTTGGGAAATTTCAAATTTGTATAGGTAGTGACGTTAAAAAGAAGAAAAACTAGTGGAATAAAAAATACTTACGGCAGCATGTCTACCAAACGCTAAAGCGGATTGATATATAGACTCTATTGCATCAGGCATCTCTACATTTCCTGAGATAGAGACAGCTTGATTGTGTTAATACATCATGGAAAACCAAAGTGCTAGAGGAGATGTACAACGTTTGATTTAGCAATTCACTCAAACAAATAAACTGAACATGTACAGCCCATCTTTTCTTGATCCAAACCATTCAAATGGTGCATCACATGATACCCCAAAGCTGCACCCACCAGATGACTCAAACATTCCTATAGCTCCCTCCTTGGAAGGCAACCAATTGGATGGTTTGGGTCGTCTGATTGGGAAAGTATAAGCATGGTAGACCATGATGGAGCCCACCAAATGAATGAGTTGGATTAGCGAATGTTGGGACTCAGGTATATCATTGTTGGGTCAGACAAGATTTTTTCTTTTGATCAAGCATCATATAACACCTCGATCCATTAGCATTGTTAGGATAACAGAACCCTTTTTGTCTGTTTTCTATTGAATTAGGAAACCATACCATCGGTCAGCCCCAAGTCCCTAGCAAGTTCCTCAGCATGCGCAACTTCAACAAGAAACTCCCTTTCGATCTGAGAGCAAATAGCAGCTGTCCCTTCAGAGCCACCGCTATTATGAAATTCTTGGGCATCCGGGTTATGCTTCTTGTTGCTGCTTCCTCGGACAGCAATCTCTTGAGAGGGACTTTCTTCCATAGCTGAGGCAGCCTGTGTATGGCAAATATGGAGTGCTTGCTTCCAGATTGCTAGGATTACTAGCTGAATTGAGAAAGCTTCCAATCGCTTTTCTGATTCAGTCTTTTGCATAAAAAATTCAAGACAATGTAATTATGTAAGTAACATGAATGAAATCATCTCAATGTGCATTTATGGTATTTACTCCAAAAAATCTCGAAAACAGTAGAAGGAACTGGTGATATGAATCCAACAATAAATGCTAAGGAAATACTTGACAAAAAAAAAAAAAAGGATGAAAGAAATACCCATGAGAACTAAAAATTCTGATCAAGTTTATACGTGATTAGCCAGTAGCCACATTTATATTCTTCAACTAATGACTACATGTACTTTGAGGGGGGGGAAGGTAAAATATGAAATACATGGATTATCTTTTTCAATAAAAAAGCAATTTGCAAATAGAAACAAGTAGATGTATCACGGCAACGGGCCAGTACAAAGAGCCAGTCTCAGCACAACTTGACCTATAGAATCAAGACTACATGTGGCAGGAAACTACTAAAAAAAACTGCTCTCAACTGCCAAGAAAAAGAAACCTTCACCGACTATTAAGCAAAAAGGGAAATTTGGGATTACTAGGTAAGAAAGCTATGAAGAAAAGGAAATGAAATTAGCATAACATCAAAATTGCACAAATCAAGGGACAAACAGTTTAAAAACTCATTGATGTAACTCAGTCGGGCTCAGGCATCAGCCAATCCACTCTGTATTGGCCAGATTCCCAGCTGGATTGCCCCATAGCTCACTTAAATTAGATTTTTTATTTTTATTTTTTTAACTCAATGACTCAACTGAGTGACATGTAAAAGTTGACCAACTACCGATGAAGAATGAACGATCTGAACTGCTATTATGGTCTCCACAGATTCTCTCCATAGTATTGTATTTTAATAAAAACAACCATCTACATAATAATCTCTTGCTGGTAGTGATCTAGGAGCCAGAGGAAGCCACAGAAGCAGCCAGTTTGGGCCGGTGTCTGCTATCCATCTCTGAGTGCCCATAAGCAGCAGATGCTCGTGTTTGTTGTCCCTTGCATGCGGCGAGGCCCACAGGAGTACTCCAGCCTGTTCTGTTCTGCTGGGAAGCCTGGTTTGTTCCTGTTTGTATTTCTTTGTCCGGGTTGCCTGGCGGTGAGTGTACAGTTTCTGTTTTGCACAGTTCTCTTGCTCGGCGTGGCCCAGCTCTTTTGCCGGGTCTTCCTCATGAGTGTAAATAAGAGTTTAGGCTGCTTTATTCAATAGGTGGGGCCATTTCTTTTTGTGGCACCCACCTGAAGATTTGTAAAGCCTTTATTCAAGGGGACCCACTGTCGCCTTTCCTTTAATCAAAGGCCAAGAAGAAGGTATTTTAAGCGGTATCAGAATAAAGGGCATGTACACTCCGACATCACATATTCAATTTGCGGATGACATGTTGCTATTCGGTGAAGCGAATCAGGAGAAGGTGTGCAATTTGCGTACAACGATCTGATGATTTGAGGCAGTCTCCAGTCTGAGAGTTGATATGGCTAAAACGAAGATGTATGGGGTGAACATGGAACAGAAAGACATTACGAATTACGTTGATTTTTTTAACTGTTCTATAGGCAGCTTCCCGACCTCTTTCGTTGGTCTCCCGTTGTGCATTGGAAAGCCTCCAAAATCTCTTTGGGACAAAGTCATAGTCAGGTTCGAGAAAATACCTTGCTAGATGGAAATGCAGATACTTATCACTCGGGGGGCGTATCACTCTAATCAAGTTGGCTTTATCAAATCTTCCATTATACTTCATGTCTTTATTCAAATGTCCGGCTTTAGTTCTGGCTATCCTAGAAAAATCTAGACACGATTTTCTATGGCAAGGGAAAGAGGAGAAAAAGAAATTCCACTTGGTAGAATGGAAGGAGGTGTGCAAGCATATTCAAGGAGGTGCTGGGATTAAAGATCTCAAGACAATGAACTGAGCCCTTTTAGGAAAGTGGATGTGGAGATTAGGGACTGAAAGTGGGAGTCTCTAGAACAAGTTAATCAAAAGCAAGTATGGAAGGTTGGTGGACCAAAGACTCTTCATCTTATAGGGTCTCAGCCCTCTGGAGGGGTGTTCTATCCATGAAAAAGGAGGTCCTCAAAGGTATTGGCTTCGATATTGGTAATGGAGAAAACGTTCGATTCTGGGAAGATACATGGGTGGGAGAAGCAGCTTTGAAAGAGGACTTCCCAAACATTTTTTGCATCGCCCCAAACCAAGCCATATCAATAGCTAATTGCTATTCATTACTCGGTGGGAATTTGGTATGGAACCTGGAATGCAAAAGAAATTTACAGGATTGGGAGATCGCAAAGTATGTGGCCCTCCTTGATCGAATCTCCAAAAGTAAGCCAGATCATTTGAGATAAGACAGGTTAGTATGGAGGGCTAACAAATCCAGTATGTTCTCGATTAAGTCACTATACAAAAGTCTAGACGGTAATCCCTCCCCCAAAGAAGAACCTATGACAAACTAGATTTGGAGCTACTCGGTCCCTCTTAAGATAGTGGTTTTTGGATGGCTGGTCGGAAAGAAAAAGATCCTCACGGTCGACAACTTGAGGAAAAGGGGGATGACTCTAGCTAATGTGTGTCTATGTTGCATGGCGGACGAAGAGACGGTCGATCATTTATTTGTCCATTGCTCCTATATAAACCAGATCTGGCCAGAAATCTCAAGTCCTTTCGGAATCAAATGGTCTATTCCTAACACAACAGGTCGGTTGTTAAAGGCGTGGCATGATGTCAGCCTAGGCAAGCAAAGGACACCGATTTGGAGAATAGCTCTCCTGGCTGTTTGGTGGTCTATATGGGAAGAAAGAAACAGAAGATGTTTCAGAAATGACACCTACTCGGTGGAGCTCTTAGTGCGTAGAGCAAAATAGTTGATAATTGAGTGGGCTGCTAATGCAGAAAATCTAATGGGTTGTAACCTTTTTTTCCTTGGAGCTTAGGTGGTTCGCTTCGCCAGCGGCCCGCTCTTCCTTTTTTCCTTCAATATATATTTTATGATCCTTCAAACAAAAAAAAAAAAAAAACAACAAAGTTACCGATGGTGTGCTCCCACCTTTCTCCACACACACACACACACACACACACAAAAAAAAACCATCTCCACAAACTCATAAATGATTGAAGAGAATTTGAAGACAAATGAAGCCTGATGTACTTTCCTGATCAGTATCTTGATTAATAATCAAACAAGCAATCATGTTTCCAGTCACTTCAGTGAGCTTCATGACTTGGAAGTCTTATGAAGAAAATTAACCATGATGATTTAGGGTGTGTTTGAATGTTTGCTGCAATTCATTCATTCATTAGCGTTTTAACTCATGATAACAACCAAACCCCTAATAGCAATTCCATGCATTTCTAGTCAGACATGAAATAGTAGCTGCAATTTGGGAGCAAGTCCCTCACTATGAATGGAGCAGAGCTAGCACTTTGATCTTTTACTGTTTATGGAATTGAATAATTCCAATTCGATTCAACTAAACATCCACATGCAGCCTTAATGTTCTTCAAGATTTATTTATTTTTGAATGATTCATCAAGTTCCACACATGCACACACATGAAGGCCATCCTGCCTTTGTGTTTTTTACATCAATATTAAAGTTTTTAAATGTGAGAACAATGCAATAAAGACATCGGTTCAACTGCAAAGGTTTGAATCAGCATATTACCTTCTCATTCACTAACTCGGTAATGGCAGACGCACACTGCTGCAATGATCTTATCCTTGTCATGCCATCAGTTGATGGCTGCTCAAAAGCATCTCCCATATCTGTTGACCCTTGTGAAGTCCCAGATGGTGCAGAGCTATGACTTCCCAAACTTCCAAAGCCAGAGGTGTTCTTTGCAGCTGCACCAGCTATTGGCATTGGTCTACTTAACATATTGTTATTTATGGATGTCATTGGCGAACCTTCCGATTTGCAAGGTGAGTGGCGCAGACGGGACGCACTTGCTGATGAAGAGGATGCCTCCACAGAAGGCCCAGAGACAATGACATAATCCTGATCAATTAACTCCAATGAATCCACAACTGTAGAATTCATAAAATAAGGAAAAATTAACAACAGATGCATAGAATTTGTAAAAGCATAAAACAGATATAGAGAATCCACCAGGACAAGCTTGATACCTTTGGAAGAAACCTTCATTGGTGCCTTTGCAACCTCTTTTAGATATCCATCTGAAGGTCGTCGGAAACCATGCCTGGAGATGGTCTTGTCCGGTTTATGTGTAAAGCTATTTCTGGAAGTAATATCCATGTTATTGGATGTGTTAGAAGTTCCCTTTCTATAACCATCTTTATCGACAGAAAATCCACAAGTGGGCTTCATAGGGTTCCTCTTCGAAGGCATGGATGGGCTTCCATCAGGCCCACTGGAATCATCATCTAAAAGGAAAGGCAGGCAATCCTCTTGAGAACTCTCTTCTGTCTGCCTTGCAAGATTGCACTCACCCAGAGGAAAGCAGTCTCTTGCCCTTGATGTTGTCCTGCTGCTGCAGCACATAAAAAGGATTTTCGACATGCTAGTAATAAACTATAGTGAGAAAGGAGATAGAGGGAAAAAGTGGCTGGATTTGAGATTTTCACCTCAACGATTGGTCTACAGGGTCTTGAGAAAGAAATCGGTGGTTGAAAAACTCTTCAAATGTCAACCGTTCCACTGGAAAAAAAAAAAAAATGAAATTGTTAGGAAGAATAATTCCATGAGTTGAAAATTGTCAATAGGCATACCAGGAATCAAGGTATTCCGTATCAGTAACGGTGGTTGTAACGGTCACCACCATTACCGATACGGGTTTCGGCCGATACGGGAGTGTAACAACCGTTACAACCCCCATAACGGTTGGAAATTTTCTTTTGCCCAAAAAAATTCTAAAATAATATCTAGAAAATCCAGAATAATATAAATGTTCCAAATATGTATTCATTTTTTGTTTTAAACATGTTCATGTTTGTTTATGTTAGTGTAACGGTGAACTTTTTGGTGAGAGTGTTGTATTGGGCTGTCTAGTGATTTGTGAACATGATTATATGTCTCTAATATTAACACATCACAATCAAACACTAGAACTAGAAATCATAAAAAAGGCATAAATACTACTTTTTCAATATTTTGAAAAAAAATTGGCTCTAAGAGCTTTTATTCGCTCAAATCACTTCAATCTAGGTTTTAATCTTAAAAACTACAGTAAGAATGGTTGAAATCTGCTGTAAAATGATCTAGAAGAGTTTTTGGAATGAGAAACGCGTAATGGTCATGGCCGTTACCTATACGTATCGGCCTTTACAAGCAAATCGTAACGGATACAGAAAACCTTGCCATGAATGCTTAACAAGGATTCTTCGTATGATCAAGAAAATCACATACGAGACGAACCAAACACCAAACCAAAAACTAAATTTTTTTTTTAAAAAATATTTAAAAAAAAAAAAAAAAACCTGAACAATGTATAAGTAGGGGCTGTCAATGGGCCAGACTTGGGCCATGCAGAATCAAAATTTTGAGTAGGCCCGGCCTGAATAGCTCAAAACCCAGGCTACAGCTGACCCTAGGCCTGTCCAGTTGACAGCCCTATGCGGAAGGAGATATAATCTAGATTTTCCAAGTAAAAAAGTTCAATCAGTGATTTTAACTACTCTTTTGATGAAAAGTGAAAGAAATTTCCTCTAGTCGATGATTAAAAAAAAAAAAAACCATAATACCAGCTCTTTGTGCAGGCTGTAAGCTTTTGCGCCATCTCGGCGCTTTTTCAATAAATTACAGTTATCTTTCAAAAAAAAAAAGTAATACCGGCCACACGCTGTAAGCTCTTTTCAAAACAGAAAATCATCAAATCGCCATATATTTGTTAATACACCCACAGTCAGAAGCAGCACTAATAAAATGACATACCTGGATTACGGCGCAACAACTTCTGACATAAATCAAGGCAGTCAGAACTCAAGTTGCTTTTATCTGAAGGGAATTGCAACTCATTTGATTTCACTATGTTTTGCAGCAACTGAAGCAACACAAGGTTCAAAAGTTACTAGGTTATTGGCAATGAAATGAAGTTTACAAAATGGCTGCTGTTGCTAAAGTGAAATTCCATGCAGAAAAAGTGAGTAAAGGCTAAGAATATTGAAAGAAGCACCCAAACCTGGATTTGGTTATTTCCAGAAAATGGGGTTTTCCCTGTTACGAGCTGAAATAGGATGGCGCCAACACTCCAAAGATCTGCCTGAATATTTAAATCAAGGCAAATGAATGACCAGATTGCTAAAGAATGTGGATGGAAACATAGAGAGAGAGAGAGAGAGAGAGAGAGAGAGATGAATGTCACCTTGGCATCATACTTTTGGAGTTGCATTATTTCTGGAGCCATGTAGAGTGGTGAACCACACAATGTCTCTGCCAGGCCTCGAGGTTGTAAAGACCTGCCAGATGAAAGAATATTACTATTTGAACTTCAAATGATAGAATTTTTCTGGAGAAACTTAAACAAGATAAAGATGACTTGGAATAAACAGAACTGATCTTTGACATTGGAATATATGCCTGCAGAAGGTACCAACATTGAAACACCCAAAGCAACCATATGAGGGAGATATTAGTTGCATCTTGCAAGGCTGAAGGCTTTTGAATGGTAGAGGGAAACTAGTTTGGAGAAAATTAGTACAATTTGGACTAGCTTCACTGCAATGTTATAAACTAAGATCCTGAAAAATCACCAGCATTCTTTCTTGGGTTTATTTAGGCAAACATCAAGATGGCAAAGTCTAGCCAAATGTAAGTGGACACAAGAGGCACATACTGCATGCAGGTTTCACAGATTTTCAATTCAATAGAATCTGCTTTTTTATCCCAGCAATCGAGATTATATATATGTAAATATATATAAGGATATAGATCCATCCACTCATTAGGCCATACCTATGAGCACATAAAAATAAACACACTCCCATAGAAATGGACAAAGTAATCAAGTAAAGAACTCTGCAGGACAGTAGTTAGAGAAGCACATTATTCATACAAGAGTTCTAAAACGGCATCCCAGTGGACCTCTAAAAGAGAACATCAGTGGACTGAAATGGTTGCAATATTTTCCCAGCATCAACAGGCTTACACCATTCTAAGTTGACTACCAAATAGTTAATTTCAGGCATCATACTGTAACTGACCTGGCAAAGCCGAAGTCTGCAATCTTCAATAAAGAATGGTCATCATTTGTGGCGAGGAGGAGATTCTGCTCCAGAAATAATGAACTTTAGAACACATTCGATAACAGAAAGACTGCATCCACATAAAATTTCGGTTTGAAACATTGGACCTTTTACATTACTAATGCCCATGACAAACTCCAATCAAGTACATCCAACTGAAATAAAAGCTCCAAAATGCACTCCTAAAAGAGGAAAACACTACGAAACCATGAGAGAGTCGCATGGCTAGAAAGTATATGCAGTTAAACACAGAACGGAAGCATTATAAGTTTTGGTAGTAAAAACAGTTTTATGAGTAACATGACAGCCCGCAACAAGGAGCATAGCATGAGATCTGAATGACAGTGCAAGAGATTTAAAGCTTGATGTGAAAGGAAAAATATGCAAGAAAGTCTAAATTGCCTGGTACCGGTTAAAGAAAAAGAAAACAAAAAAATAAAAAATAAAAAATAAAAATCCAAAAGTATTATCATGAACCAAACTTGATGTGAAGGCTATGGTACCCAGAAACTGTAAAATAGGTATTGTATTTGCATCATGTCTTGTCCAATGCTTTGAATTCTATGTGAATATTGTATCCACGCCACATCCATGGTGTATCCATGACATATCTGGGTACCAAGAAATTTTCTCCTAGGAACCAGTTCTCATGAGAACCAGTGAGAACCCTTTGAGAACTCATCCCACGTGATGTGCAGGACATCCAATCCATCGGCTAGACACATCACCTCATGAAACCCCTAGGGCCGTAAATCAGCCCGATCCAAAATTTAAGTGGGCCACAGCAAAGTGGGAGGGGAGGCCCACCCTTGATTTTCACCAGGGCCCACCTGAGTGGCAAAACAATGTGATTTTTACTTAACCCTTCATCCAAGCCAGATCAAGGGAGTATTACGATACGGGATGTAACGGCTGCTACGGGGGCCGTAATGGCCGTTGCGGTCTCTTTTTTATTGAAAAAAATCCAAAAAACCTACATCGGCCTTGTAATGAACCGTTACGGAGCCCTTTACGGGGGACATAACGGGCCGTTACAGCTTTATGGGTCATTTTTTCCGTAACGGCTGTTACGGCCTCTACGACCCCATAACGTATAACAGTTGCCACCATTACATTTACATAACGGCCTTTACAGCACACCATTGGGTCTATATGGCCTAAATTGCACATACACATCACGTGAGATGAGTTCTCAAAGGGGCCTCACATGATCTCAAGAGAATCAGTTCCTAGGAGAAAATCTCTCTGGATACAATAGCTTAAAAGCATCTTCCAAAGAGCAGAACCGGAAGATGCATCTACATCGAGTTCCCCCATGGACAATCTAGCGAAAGGTTTTGGGAGGCAATCCCAATTTTATATTAAAAAAGCAATGGAATAAAAAAAATTTAAAAACATTATGAAACAGCACCCTCATGGCTTCAATGAAGAGAAGTCATCAATCCCATTACAAATAAATCCCTTCCTCCCCGATGTCTCTTATCTACACCTAGCAAAAGAATATTTCTTGTACATCAAATGAATATTAGCCGACCTTAACTCAAAACAACATCAAATAAAGGAACACAGAAAGTAGACTTTTTTAAATAGAAGTGTTCAACTGGACATCCACTTCCGCCCCTCAAAAGATAAATCCCCAGCGAACATGATAAGGTAGCCCAAGAAAAATAACAGCTAAAGTTTGAGAGGTTAATGAGTCCGAGAATGCAGTTGGCACGAGCAGGATGCATGCCTATCTCTACTTGAAGTACCGACCTCAACAATCCGGCTACTGATTACCATGCATTAGTATGAAGTGTTGGATTCCCTTCTCCATTTATGGCATCAACATAATAAAAGAGATTTTAATTCAGTGAAAATAAAACACCTAAATGCAATTAAACATTATGATATCATAAAATGCTTACAGTAATGGGTTTGGTTACATATTTTAAGCTTTTAACCGAACAGATGGGAAGCACAACAAATCATCCAAAATTAGAATATATGTGATTATAATCACAAATATAACAAATGCAATAATATATATATATATATATATATATATATATATATATATATATATTTATTATTGAAAGATAACATGGCACTCAAACCCATGACATCAATGTTCAAACGCACTCTATCTATACTAAGCCATGGTTGTGTATATACGTGCGTGTGTGTGTACTATAAGGTCGACCTCATGGGAGCTTCCCACAAGGTCGATCTGTGTGGGCCCCACCACGATCTATGTAGGTCATCCACCCCATCAATCAAATGCACCCTTCCATGGTGGACCACAGGCCTAAAAACCAGGCCAATCCATGACTTAGGTGGGCCACAACACAGACAACGGTTGAGTGGATACCCACCCATTGAAACCTTCATGATCGTTTATAGGGCCCACTGAGATGTTGTTCAGACTTCCAGCCCATTCATTGTGTCCCGCTTAGATGAGGGGTCACACCAAGTTTCAGCCGTATCCAAAAATCAGGTGGGCCCCACTAAGTGCTTTAGATGTTCTAGGCATGATTTTACACAGTTTCAGATGGTGTGACCCACTTGACTACCAGATATGGCTGATTTTTTGGGATATCCCATAACCTAGGGGGCCCACCAAATGCACAATGTGGATGTCCAACATATATCACAGTGGAGCCCACAGAGCTCGACTTCATGGGAAGCTCCCATGAGGTCAACCTCATAATACCATTTCCCTATATATAGTAAACAATTGTATGTCTTTTATCCCAAACTTAATCCAAGACCACGAGTGTGGGAGTGGGGAGAGAAGCATATGATATATGCTATTTTACCATGTTAAAATCACAGTTATCCCTTCTTCTTTTTAGAAAGATGATATTTTATTACAGTTATCCATTTAACATGCATAATTCTAATTGGTTGGATATCTGTCCAAATGGTTAAAATCGCGGAAAAAAAAAAAAGGAAAATCAATCAAATAGGCCCTAATCAAACATAAATCAAGCATGACTTTAAGGATTAGGGCCGAAATACAACAAAAAGAAGAAAAAGCAGAAACAAGTGATGGTTTGTCCCTTCTTTTTACTTTCTCCAAATTGGTCAAGTCTACTCGATTCATCGAGTCCCACTCAGATCTTGTGTTTAAGTCCCAAAAAATTGAAAATGTGTTTACAGGGTTTCGGAAAGTTTCCGAGTATAAACAGGTAAGACAAGCGAGGCCAGCACGATTCGAAAATGGAATGGCACCTGGTTAGAAGGATCGTGCAAGCATAATACCCATTCAACATTACTGTTGTTAAAGACTTGATATTCATATCCTCCACTGACTAATTAAAATGGAAATTTAACAGGGTAAGCAACCCTCTAAATGGTAATGGAAGCATTAGTCATCATAGAGGCTCTGGATTCATCAATTTATAACACAAAATTTGTCCATTTGTGCATAAAAATATCAAACAGGACATTGCTATTTGTGGGAATTTTGGGGGCATGGCCATGCACATTGAGGATAATATTATCAACTGATTGGATCGTTGCACAGTGGGCCCCACTTGTACAAACTTAAAACCTGAATCACACTGCTCAACCTTTTGGCCAAGCATTATATAATACGTCTTCAACATTACTGTTGTTAAGGAAGATAAGACTTAACATTCATGCCCTTCACTGATTAACTACATGCTTAAAAGGATCACTATAGATGGTAATAGAGCAACTAAATCATCATAGAAATTCCAGATTTACCAATATATTTTGAGTAAATATGTCCATTTTGAGTATACAAATATCAAAACAGGCAAATATCCAAACAGACATGATTATTTTACAGCCCACGAGGAAGTTTTACTGAGGTAGATGGAATTTGCACTACCAAATAACAACTGGGATGAGAACTAGTCTCATTTGAGATTTGGAATTGAAAGAGTGGGAAAATAGGCGATCACATGTTTCCCATATCTAGAGCTAACCCAACGCAAGGTAAATTAGTTCCACATGAAAAGCAGAAACCAATCTGATTTCAGGGGTACCTTTGTAAATGATTAGCCATCCATCCCTCATGCCTAGCTTGTGTGCTATAGAGAGTAGAGTGGGTTGCACTTTTTCAGGTATAGTTAACTTTCAGCTAGTTACTGAGACATGAGCATGGATACCGTGCCTGAAAAGGGCAAAAGGGACTGAAATATTGAGTCGCTAGGATTGTCAATTGCTTGGGACCTGTTGTAATCATACCTGGACCTGCAGCGCCTAAGGGGATCGGGTTCTGGTCCTGTCGGGGTCAGGTCAGGATACCACATTTGAAGTAACAGACCCAATCGGTTCTGGGTACCCGTCAGGTACCCACCATGTATAAAGGTCCTACCTTTGTGTTGTGCTTGGGGCGGCAAAAAAATGTGGCAGGTCTACATACCAAACTAGGACTGCACATGATCATTCTCCTCAACAAAAATACCCTTCTAAAACACTAAATTACCATCCAAGGGCAATGAAGCAATTTTGTCTAACCATAAACCATCCTTGGAGACTAATTAAAAGGGATTTCTTATCCTTAGGGTGATGACAATACAGAAGAATTCAGAAATTGTGTACATAGATCCAGGTACCCAATGAAAGGCCACAAATCCGGGGCGTGTGTGGTTTGTACTGGTGAGCATATGTGTTTGTATATGTACAGTAATATGCTAACCAGACACTTCATAGCCTACTTGAGTCTAGCATTTCCATGTTGAATGTAAATGTCTCCCCAGGTAACCTACACAAGTATGTAAACTTCTTTTTTTTCTATTCTTTTTCCTTTTTTTTTTGTACATGAATATATCATCAGTTAGACATACACCACATAGTAAATTTACTATCCGAGCTTGGCAACAGACAGGAAATTGTGTGATCATACCTGACACGAAAATGTAAATTTTCCATAAAGCCCATCAAGAAGCATGGATGTGGATTCACGAGATGCATAAAAGAGATGATGCTTCAAGCCTTCAACGAAATGTCTACTTTCAAACAAAAACTACTCTTATGTCATTACATGTTCATCACTACAGGTAATTAATAGTTTAATCCTCAAAATGGCATAGGTTTTCAAACTGTATTACGTGTGTCATCCACCCTCAGGGTTAGAAAGACAACATACATGATCACAAACTAGAATGCAAAACTAGAGCATACAGAGAAACACAAATAAGAAAAGCAAACAGAAAGCACAAATTTCTGTGCAAAAAATTTAAAAAAAAAATTGCTTCTTAACTACAAAGGGACAGGGTAAAACATGGAAGCCCGCCAGTTGTAAGAGTTAAGAATTCCAATAGCAAGAATACAGAGCAGAAAACATTTGGACAAACCTGTGGCTTTAGATCGCGGTGTATAAGATTGTTTTCACGGAGGACTTGTAAACCAGCAGCTGTAGAAGAAACAAGCCTTACAACATATTACAAATATGACTTCACTTAGTGAAACAGGCAATCTAGAAATGTGTGTGCTGTGTCGGTGCAAATGATTTAGTGCAAATGTTTTCACCACAATTGCGGTGAAAACAAATGTTGTGGGCATGACCATGATGTTTTGATGACATCCACACCAACCATCATGCAGCCTCCGATGTCTAGGCATGGACTAAAAAATCAGGTCAATCCATGACTTAAGTGGCCATAATGCAGGGAACACTTGAGAGGGGATGCCCACCCTTATTCCCGTAAAGGGCCCACTGTTGTGTATATGCCATCCAATCCACTGATATGCATCATCTGCATGAGATAATAGCACACTAAAAAATCGGGCCACTTTGAAGCTGAGTGGAGTCCAGCACAAATCAATGGTGGGCATCCCCCTCCCAACTGTCCCTGCTGATGTGGCCCACCTAAGTCATGGACTAGCTGATTTTTACGCCCACAGGCAAACAGAAGGGGGGTGCATGATGGTCATAGTGGATGTCACCAACACATCACAGTGGGTCCTACAGCACTTATTTGCGCCACGATTGTGGTGAAGATGTTCGCACTTGATCATTTCCCGTATGTGTGTGTGCATACATATATCAAGAATATCTTTTAAAATCCAGTTAATTGTACATCTGTACCTAGCTGTTGCATGAAGTACTTGGCAGATACTTCTGGAACGCTTCCACGACGTTGTATATACATAGAAAGATCACCACCTCTGCAGTACTCCAGTACCAGATGGATCTTTCCAGAATTCTAAAATAAATAAATAAAAAATAAATAAAGATAATAATAAATAAAGAACTCGAGGAGAATACTTCCATGAAAACAATATCTTTTTCCATGCAAACCAATGTTTTAGATAGCGAATAGCACGTAGTGTAGCATTCACCCCTCAGAAGCATGAGGTGTAAGCTACATAGCATGTAGCATAAGCTACGCGCTATTTCTAGACTTTTAATCAAGGTTGCGCTTGGTTGCACCAAATTAGATTGATTAATAATAAAATTTAACAAAATCGCATGATATTTGGTACAACCAAATGCAACCTACAGTGATAGGAAAGGGCAATGATTAAGTATAAATGTAAAAAAAGTGTAACGAAACATTAGAAAAATTAGAAAAATGTAGCAAATCATTGAAAAAATTAATTAATTTTAATGTTTTAGTGAAAATTACTTGTAATGTGAGCTACTTACTGTGTAGTGTAATCTAAGTAGCTTATAGTGTATGCAAATTATCATATACCGTAGGCTACACATGACTTAAGCTATTTTCATGAGCTACATAGTGTTTAGGCTAAGCTATGCTATGTAGTGTTAGCTACATGCTACATAGCATAAGCTATTTAAAACACCGATGCAAACTATATCTAAGCGTACTTCATTAGTGGGATGACAAAGAAAATAGTGATAAGCAAAATAAGCACGAGGCATTAGCATCCATGCATTACATTCAATCTTTTGAAAGAGACTCATTGAACATGAGACAGCCCTCAATTGTCACTAGCTATCCTCCATTTAGCCAAATGGCCCATGAGCACATTCTCCTGGGTCAAATGAAATCTAGGAATATCATCCTTTTTTTCGAAAAATAAGAATATTTTTTGAAAGGCAACGATGTTAACTCTCCTACAAATATATATTCATATATGTATATGTATATATTGCAGGATTTTCAAAATCTACAGTAGATATGAAATGTTGAAAGGAATATAGGGGATTTTCTGCGAAGTTTCGCTTGATGGGTTTCATGTATTTTAAGCTTCAGCTAACAAAAGCCTCCAGCAATGTATGGAGATTGTTCCTTTTATAATAGTTTCCTTTTTATTTAGTTATGTTTTGATCTAACTAGATTCAGTAAATCTGATTATGAATTTTAAGTTGGTCAGAGTAACTAAGCAATTAACATTAGAAGAGATATAGCCTTCAAATATACTCATGAACCATAATTCACCAAGAAAGCAACCAATGGTTTGCATAGATTCACCAAATGCCCAAACATGTTTACACTTTCAGGTTTTAGAAAAGCAAACTTCTGCTAATTCACCAAGAAGGAAACCAACGGGTTTGCATAGAAGTCACCCTATGCTCTAACAAAACCCACATGAGCTAATCACTCAACATTAAGATCTTTCTGCTTGGAATTATGCATGTTCATACTCTCACGTGTTAGAACAGCTAACTTCTTCCAGATTGAGGAAAAAACAGAAGATAATCCTTATTTCAATTCTTCAAGGATGTATGATGACAAGAATATAGTTATTAGAAGAATCAGAACTGAAAGTACCCAAAAGCATACATGTGATTACTGCCATCCAATTAGTGTAATATTAGTACCACGCCCTGGTCACAACGGGACCCACAACTCAGATGGACCGATCGCATTTACGCCACGTGTACAGCCGTCATATGCAGCCAGAGCACCACATAAGTCCTCTCAAATTCAGCTCCGTCTTTCGTAGATTTTGCAATGTTTTTTCAGTTTGGGCAAACTTTCCAGAATCTTCAGCAGCAAAGGTCCGGCCGGCGTTGCCAACATCCAAAGGCAACAGCATTTTTATGATTTCAAGTAAAAAAAATGACATTTCTAATTCCCTTTGTTCTCTCGAGTTACATGAAAAATTAAAATTTTCAACAATTCGTGGAAGCTTCCATTATTTAAAAACAGGAAAAAAAACAAAAACAAAAAAACAAAAAAGTTTTTTTTTTTTCTTTGGGGGGGGGGGGGGGGGAATTAGACCAAAAAAAAAAAGAAACGATGTTTACGATTCTGCAATCTTTCAGCTCAGGCGAATTCCCCAGAATATAGGCAATGGCATTTTCGTAATTTCACGAATTAGCTACCCTTTTTCCACTTCATTAATTCTAAATAACTACCCAAAAAGATCGACACGACAACTCGACTCCGCAAATCAAATGTAGAAAAATCATCAGATACATAGAAAAAGTTAAAAGAGGATATTTCGACAATTTCTACCAACCTCGATGATATCATGCAACCGGATGATGTTCGGATGATCGATGTTCTTCAAGATCCTAATCTCCGACAGGAGGCTGTCTCGCAGCTTCGCGTTCAACCTCTCCATCACGATCTCCTTAATGGCCACCTCCGTACCATCGATCCGATGCCGTCCGTGCCAGACAATCGAGAACGATCCGGACCCGATCTGTCGTCCGACGATGTAGTCCCCCAAAACCCTAGATCCGCCCGTCATCGTCGGATACATCAACGAAACCCTAGAAGCCAGTAGAAGAGCCTTAAATGACGAAAATACCCCTCGGAGAGCAGCTCGGGAGGCGATGAGGACGGGAGTCTGACGGAAGATCTGATGGGAACGGAACGGAGTCTTTTATGATAGATTGAAAGGGAAGGAGGATTTATTATTAGAGAGATAATGTGGATTTTTTTGTACGGATTTCTAATTGGTTATTTTTTTATTAGAGAGAAATGAGAGCGCGGAGGAGACAAAAGGAGTCGCGAAACAAGGGAGAAACAGATAACCCGATGGCGAAGAGTTCGGTTTGCTTCTATCGCGATATAGAATACAGCATGTGTCGCTTTTCAATGGGGCCCAGATGTGAGATGGTCCGATTATTTGAACCGTCCATATTCAATTTAATACAATAAATAATATATTATTTCATGATTACTCTTTTTGATCGGATAAATTTTTTATTTGTATAGTTGAATGTGAGCCATTGAAAATTTTCTTTTAATTGTTCTAAATTCATCTAAAGATGGTGATGGTGGAAATCTTCCATTTATCAAAATTTTCTTATAGTGGTCTTTGTGACGTAGGTTTCATAATATGGACGGTTCCGATCATTGGACCGTGATCATGTGGACTCGAGTGGGCGGTGATACACTCCGGACGTCAGTCGCGACAGAGGCAAAACGAAATCACGGGGGAACTTGAAGCTGGAGCTAAGCTGGATATGGCTGCTGTCTGGCGAGTAGCTATCCCAATTCTACTCTCGATAAAAGTTCTAATATGGAATATCTGAGAGTGATCCGCTCCGTTCATTGGATCGGCCCATATGGGTTTCATGCTCTAAATGAATGTTTTGGACGGTCCACTCACCAAATAAGTAATACGTATGTGAGAAATTGCGAGTAATTCAACCAACGATCTGTATTCAACATAAACCTATGGCCCATATGAATATTGGATCTATATGCATAGAATATATTTTATTTAGGATCCATCTAAATGATACCCATGGTTTAAAATGTTTTTATTTTTACGAAATTGTTACATAATTCGTGATATCACCTCAAATCACGCGCGGCCGAATATCCCTTCGGATCCTTCAGAAGAGATCTGATTAACAAAAACAGAGTTTCTGATCATGGCGGCTCATGCACGGCCAAGCAGCGGATGAAGCTCCGAGATTTGATGTTGTTTCATCCACACCGTTTATTTTACAGTACTTAATCAGGATTTACCATAATGACATTTACTTCTCAGTAACTTGCATGGAAAGAGGGTCAAAAATAAGAAGGATCTATTTGAAAGGAAATAGTATACTCAAAGGATAAGATTCTTTTAATGTATTGATTTTTAATCTTACATATATAAGCTCAGATCATTTAATCAATGCATCCACGTGAAATTAGATTTATAAATGAAATTGAAGTGAAACTGGTGAAGGTGTAAGTAAAAAGAGTAAAAACACGTTTTCTTGTGGAGAGTATTTTATGGTTAGAGATAAGAGGCGATGATCTAGCAGCACGCGGGGCTGCGGATTGAGGTAGGTAGGTAGAACCATCTAATGTGCGCCTATTGCGCACGCCAAGTGATTCTGAAAAAAGTGACACTTGGACAACATTTGGGTGATCCGAATCATTCAACATAGGAATGGCACATGGCAGTTGACGGTTTAAAAGAGAGGAATACTTACACTTAACTTAAGAGAGGGAGAGAGATTAATTGCACTTGAGTTTCAATTTATGCAGGTGGGCCCATGGTGAAGTGATCCCGAACGTTGATTAGATTCCATCCCCCTACAAACTGGGTGCAGATTGGGTACTACCGCTCTCAGGATTTAGATAGAGATGGATGGTCCTTGTAAATGCAAAAATCTTGTTCACCCTTGTCAAGCCACTGGACTTTCGCACACTTGCACAGGAAGGAGAATAAGGAGACTTTAGCTGAAGCAAAGACCCTCCGGTGCCAAAGTCAGGTTAAGAATCTGGGTATGAGTAGTGGTGATCGGTTTTGGGTGAGACATTTTGCATACTTTTTCATGTAATGGCCCCTCTTACTTATAGTGTTTGTGGGACGGGATGGCACGCCATCCCGAGCATCATCTTAGCTGTTTAGGCGAGATGTGCGTGAGTGATGAATGTCGACAATTATCATGTAATCATACAACGGACGATTACGTGTGAGCGATGGAAACATATGGTTACGTGTGAGTGATGGACGTTGACGGTTACTCTGAATTCACACTCATTTGAAGAAGATTATTCATTGAATCGAGGAGAGGGGCTCTCGTGCAGCCCGGTATGTGACAAGGAGTTTCTTTGCACTCCCGAACGTCATCCAGCATGCCATTGCTGCTCTCCCTAGCTTTACCATTGAGAGCCCTTAGTGTCGAGCCGAACTGAATCCTCAGTCATCTGCGTTGAGATCAAGCTAAACTAGTCGATTGGTTGACTGATTGTTGTTGCGAAGAACTTGGAATTCTACATTGGTCGGTGGCTACCGAACCCTCATTCGTCTGGGTTGTAGATCTTTCCGAGCAGAGGGGTATATTTATCACCCCAATGGTTTTCTATTCTCAATGAGCCCATCACCTCGCTAAGTTGACTACTCCTCCCTAAATCCATCCTAATTGAAAGTATAAAGCTCTACCTTTCCAAATAGAATGTAGGAATGCGTGCTCCTCAGCCTGATCCAGACCTGAAGGTGGTCGGACTTCATTTTCTATAACAGTCCTGTCAGAGAATATGTAGGATATATCATATTATTTATTCATGTGGCTCATCCATTTTGACTTATCATTTTAGGGTAAGAGCTAAAAAACAAAACATATTCCAAGCTTAAGTGACATGGTAAGTAATGGGAATTGAATTTCAGCCATTCAAAACTTAATGAGTCCTGGTGATATTTGTTTGCCATCCAACCTATGCAGGTCACATGAACATGTACAAATAGAAAAAATTCTCAAAGAAGTTTTCAATCACCGCTGCTTTCTATGGTGTATTCCACTTGTAACCTTCATTCCGCCTCTTTTTTGGGCTCATGCCCTCAGATGATCTTCCAAAATGGATGAACAGTGTGGATAAAACAAATACATCATGGTAGGCCTCACATGGCCGCTGGAAAGACCGTTCGTATTTAGCTAGGTCCCGGTGGGGTAGTACCCAATCTGCACTGTACAAACTGAATATCTAGCATAGGATATCCGCTTGTAGTGGAAGGGTCGGAGGCAATGTAATCCCATTCGGGTCCGGATCCTGGCCCTATTACAATCGGTTCTGGCTGGGATCGAACCGTTCATAAATTAATTTTCGGAGCTGAATGTGAGCTATTCTCTGTCTCGTAATATACATGTAATTACATGTCGTACCTTGCCTGCTTTGCCCCATGCGTCGCCCCTATGATAAGTCTACTTCCCACATTATCCACTGCCACGTGTCATTTTTTACCCGACTATGATCTTGAGTAATTGTAGGGAGGTTGGGCGTATCTTGTAGATTGGCATACAGCACCAGATTGCTATACAAGTATCCTTTATTGGAAGGTGGCTGTCTCCCGCCAACCAGACCGTTCCAACAAGTGGAAGGTCCGCTCAGGTGGGTCTACTCCGGGCATCAATTGCATCATGAAAATTTAGTTGAATGTCACAAAAAAAAAAAGAGAGGAAGATTTGTCATTAAGGTGGGCCACATCAAGGGAAATGGTTGGAGGGATGTCCACCGTTTTTTTTACAGGCCCACTGTGATGTGTGTTCACAATCCACTCTTGCTAACTAGTTGTGTCATACATGGTTAGGTCAAGGCTCAAAATTCAGGCTGACCTATGATCCAGGTGGACCATATCAAAAGAAAAGTTTAACAGAAATGTTTAGAAGTGTACACAAGTTGATCCGAGTCGAGCTTTGCCCAGCTCGGCTCGACTCGGCCAGCAAGATACCCTAGTTTGAACTCGCCTCGGCTCGGTTCGATCGGCAGCTCAGGCCAGTTTGAGCTAAGTTCGAGCCAAGATTAGGCCGAGTTCACATGTGTAGCATTTTCACAAATTAACACATATACTGTCTTCAAAATTTCACTGTATGTAAAACAACAACAATGGTTTCACAAGTATTTCATCAAACACCTTATAAACAACATAAAAATCAAGAAAAAAAAATGATATTTGTTTCATATACATACCTTCCTTGCCACCGGCTACACTTCATTTACTCATTTCATCAAACACTCGGTGAGCAACATTAATATCAAGGTAACCGAGTCACCGAACTAGTTAGATCCGAGTTCGATTCAAGTTGGGTTCGATCCAAGTCTAGTCGAGCTCGGGCAAGCTCGAACTCGGTTTGAAATTTTTTTGAGTTAAAAAAATCAGCTCGGCTCGGCTCGAACTCAGTTTCAAACCAAGTCGAATCAAGCTTTTTCGAGTCGAGTCAAGCGAGTTAACCGAGCTAACCTAGTTTATGTACAACCCTATGAATGTCCACCCTTGAATTTTTACGGCCTACGTACCATGGTGATTATTACCTGAAGTCCTTTAATTATCAACTGTCTTGCTAAAATTTATGCCTAGAGCTCTTGTTTGGTGGGTGGGAGTCTCCCAACACGCATTTTTCACTCATGTGGTCCCCCAAAAATCATGGATGTAGCTATTTTTTGGGCCTTTGACCTTTTGGTAATCCATATAATTGTTGAAATGGACCTATAATTTTTTACATGTGGTAATTGTAGGAATGTATTATATCTAAATTCCCTGTCAACTTTAGCTATGGAACTTCCATTCCAATTACATGTGTAAATAATTATTACTCGTGTACTATTACAACTAGGGGTGCACATTGAACCGGTAGAACCGTGGAACCAGACTGAAACCGATTAAACAGTCCGGTTTAGTTCGGTTCTAAAGTGCACTGGTTCTGACTTTGGTTCCAAAAATCAAAGAACCGTTTAGTTTAATTCAATTCCGGTTTAAGGGTATGTAGAACCGAACTGAACCTAGAAGTGAATCATGAACCAAACCTGGAACTATTTTATGAGTTTACAATATATTTTAGTTGTATATTTGACTCATGATTTATGGTTTACAATGCACCATTTGATTATTTTTATAAATGTATTTTTTCACATCATACACAATATCTAAACCATTCATCAAATGGATCACAACACAAATGGACATAAGCTAAATTATATAAATAAATCATGCAACTGGGCTGGATTTTAAAAAGCTCAGAATCGTGGATCCGAACCGGTTTTCATGATCCGATTCCAATTCGGTTCTAGGGTGCTAACGGTTCAGATCTGGTTCCAAAAATCCTAGAACCATATGGAACGGTTGGTTCCAATTTTATCCTAGAACCATACCGAACCGACCCATGTGCACCCCTAATTACAACTGCAAAATGAAAAATTAAACTTCCACACAGACATATCCTTACGTAACTGCCTATCATCACATACCAGAAGTCATGATTGATCATATAAATATTCTATAAAAATAGCAGTGAAAGAACAATTTCAACATTAGATCTATTGCTAAAAATGAACGGTCAAAAAGGCAAAAGTTGCAAAATGATTCACATTCCTTGACCATCTAACTACTTTTCACAGAAGATGACGCTTCTTACTGTATTGTACATTATCCAACGGCTAGAATAATCCCAAGAGCTATTTTTAGTCTATCTACCCGTTGCCCACGGGCACCACAATTTGGACGGTCCCAATCATAATAGCTGAGCGCGTTACCATGTACGTCATAGCCTCGTAGGTGCATGTGCAACAAACCTTGGTACTCCGCATGGTCATGTTATCAGTTCTTTCAAGCATGAGAAAAGTGGGCGGGACGGCACATGTATTAGAGATCCGGGCCATTCATCATGCACGGGCCACTGTGAACATGAGGTGTACCAAAAATTAGGGCACCAAACTTGTTAGCTCCACGTTTGTTTCACGTTACGCGTAACTAACATGTGCGGGCATGCCAAAATTGATATAGCAAATCAATCTAAACCGATCAACCCAAGCACAGAAATAAGAGATTCGTCCATATATGACTAGAATATGAAAAGATCGGCTGCTTACTCAGTCACTTATAGAATCCTATGACTACTAGGTGATAATCAGATAGTAAAGTTTTTTGATGGGTTTAACTTTGACTTCCATGAGAAAGGATTTTATGTAGATCTATATAAATTAAGTAAAAAGAAAAACTCACAATCAAATACTAAGAGTAAGTACAAGAACATCTCTTAAAAGAATTGTATGATGTCAGATAAAGTATAAATCTAATGTTTGAGCATATATTTGGATTACAACTAAATACTATAAGTAAGAATTATCATTACTTAATTATCATTATTCATAGGATAACTTTGATATAAAAAAGACATAAATTTGATTTGATTGTTGGGTTGTATTGGGTTTGTATATGTTATTAGATTCAATGTCCTTCATCTATTATTTATAGATTTTTATTACAACTTGTTTTTTCTAGATGCTTCTTATATTATTACAGCGGTTACGGTAGTTGAAAAGTCTTTTTTCATATCCTTAGTTTTTGTTCATTTCTTCTCTCTTTTGTCGAGCTTTGTTTCATTTTTTGACCACTTGTTCTATTTTTGTATGCCTCTAAGCTTCCCGTTTCATTTTTAACGTATCTTGACTATTCTTCCCGCTTCAGTTTGCTTCGCGGCTACTTGTTTCACTTCTGTAATCTCTAGACTGCTCATTTCATTTTTAGACACATCTCAGCCACTTGATTTTCTTTTAAACACCTTTCCATTACGCAATCTGCTTTTGAAAACCCATCAATGGTCTAATGGATGTTTCTCGACCACTTGATATACTTATAAATAGATCCCGCTACTACATGTCTTATCATCTTGTAACTGTCATTAGGCAAAAAGCAATCTAGGTATTTTTTAAAATATTTATGGTACTAAATATTTAGCTTGATATAATACATATCATTTCCAATGTCATTTCTAATTAGGTTTGGCAAGAACAGTTAAAAATAGAATACAACAATTATCAAATAATCCACCTAAACTATTGGCCGCTGTGTTTTTTTTTTTTTTGGGTTAGCTTGTTAGTACACACTCATGTCAGAACACACTCCATGTTAGCCACCCCCGCTAGGGATCGATACCAAGGCCCCAAGTGTTGAAACGAGGCATCTCCACTCAGTCTGCCAGTTGAGCTATGGATCTGGGCGTAACTATTGGCCGTTTTTAACCACTCATTTTTAACGTATAAATTTAAACTAACTAATCGACCGATGGACATCATTTTGGTACATGGCATATCTCCGACACGCCTTTCGCATTATCGCATGGAAGCTGTCGTGAATCACCACCATCTACTTAAATGCGTTTGTCTTTATTGTAATCATCATTTTCCTTGTAATTATCTTCAATCAAATCACTTTAATAAAGCAGGGCAGTTTAGTCGGGCGCGACTGAACTAGGACCCGCAACCAGCGATGTGGGTGGTACCCTGGCTGTGGGGCCCACGTCGATGTATGCCTTGTATATCTAAGCCGTCCATACGTTTTTTAAACCCATTTTATGACATGAACCCAAGAACGAAGCAGATACGATCACAGTCGAACCACAGCACAGGAAACGGTGGTTATTGAAAGTTCACCAGTAAAAACTTCCTGCAAATCACTGTAATATTTGTTTGCCATCCAACCTGAAAAACCGAGGTGGGTGAGAACCTGATTGTGGGGATTATGGTGATGTATGTGCCTTAAATCTACACCGTCCAACCCTTTTCAAAGCTCATTTTAGGGTATGACCACAAAAATGAAACAGATCCAAATTTTATGTGGACCATACCGCAGGAAATAGTATTGATTGAATCCCCACCATTAAAATTTTCATGGGGCCACCACAGTGTCTATTTGCCATCCAACCTGTTGATAAAGTCACAAAGATCTAGATGAAGAGACCACACAAATATCAACTTCATCCAAAACTTTTGTGGCCCACGAGAAGTTTTAAATGGTCTATTACTACTATTTCTTGATTATGGTCCACCTGAGATTTACATCTATTCATTTTTTAATCATTTATAAAATGAGCTTTCAATAAAGATGGACGGTGTGGATGTAGTCACATACATCACAGTGTTATCCCAAAAATTAATCAGGTCCAAATCGCAGGTGGACCACACCGCAGAAAACAGTGGTGATTCAATACCTGCCATTAAAAACTTCCTGGAGTCCATTGGAATGTTTATTTTTCATCCAACCCGTCAATAAGCTCAAAAAGATATGGAGGAAGGGCCCACACAAATATCAGTTTGATCTCAAACTTTCTGGTCCACATTAAGTTTTTAATAGTCAGTAACCATTGGTTCCCATGTGATCCACCTGATATTTTTATCTATTTCATTTTTAGTATCAAGCTCCGAAATGAGCTGTAAAAACGGATGGACGGCTCGGATGTTAGGTAAATATTTTAATGTGGCCCCACAGTACGGGATCCACCCACCTTGGTAGATCCGTAATCCACCGAAAGCTACGCCCCCCATTTTCGGTGACATATCTTTCAAGCTTAAACAATCACACGTGTCGCCGTGTGGCGTCTGCTTTTAAAAGCGTTAAAAAAGACTCCACTGAAAACATATACTCGCCGTTTCGTGTCGTTGAAGGGCACGGCACGCTAAGTCGTGACACTACCAAACGCACCTTTACAAGATTCGCACGTGCCAAAATGGCACTTGTGTTAGACATCGGATCCGTCCATAATCTCGGCCTCACCATTATCCGTCGGGCCATAAGCGTACGTTGAATGAACACTGCTGGAAAGCTTACCAGCCGTCTATTATTTTATACAGGGTTTGACCCGCTTGATGAGTGGAACAGATTGATGTATGTTCTACGTGATTCATATGATGAGACCCACTTAGTGCAAGGCTCAGGTTTCTCACATGCGAGATAGGTTGCACGTGTGCCACATATTAATGGGCCATTGTTATTATTGTCAAACGGCATATGTGCTCGGTTGAGAATCCAAAGGAGAGTCCGCTCATGTGATTTTTTATTTTTTATTTTTAAAAAGAACTTTCATTCAGCTGCCTGGCCGGCTCCGAGTTGGACCCGGCTTCGTAGTGGGAAGCCAATTGTAGTGGTGTTTTCGAGTCAAGTTCTCTGGCTGCACCATGATGTATATGTCATATCAACACCGTCTATCTATTCTTTGAGATCATTCTAAGACATGAGTCAAAAACTAAAGTATGTCCAAAGCTTAAGTGGTCCACACCACAAAAAGTAGTAGAAATGAAAAGCTTATCATTAAAAACATCAAGGGCCACGAAGTATTGGATCAACTGATATTTATGTTTTCCCTTCATCCTAGTTTGTGTGACCTTATAGGTTGGATGGCAAATAAACATTATTGAGAATGGTTCGATACTATCGAGCATAAGTCATCAATAATATCGAGAGCAATGATAGATAGTAAGAGTATCGATAATTAAAATCAAGTAATGACTGAATATCTATAAATACGGATTATAACCGTAGCAATACGTAGCGTAGCCAAGACAACCATTAGAGCCACCGCTAGTTCGGCGCGACCACACCAAGGCCTGAGTTCTATGGGGCCCTCTACACACGTGTAGGACCCCCTTTTAGCCCTTTTTTAAGCCCCAAACACCCCCATTTCAAAATTTCCCTAATCCTTCTCCTTGAAAACCTAAAAACCACCCTCTAAGTACATTCCTTACGTCCAATTCTCCCCACCAAATCCCATTTCCCTAAATACTCTTCATCTTTAGGCCCTCTATTTACTAAAATTCTTCCTTTCAAACTCAATTCCCTCAAAACCCCTCATTCCCTAAACCCATCTTCCTCAAGGGGCCATTTGGCGCAGGGTATCAGATGGAAATAAGCGGGATAGAATTGTATTTGGTCCCGTCCAATTCCATCCATCATTTGGAGAGGATGGGATAGGTTGGGATTAGTTGGGATGGAATTACATTTAGTCTCATGGAATTGCATTTGGTCCATGTAGGATTTTCGTAGATTTTGAAATCCATTACACATGTAGGCCCCACATTGATGCGTGCATTTATCTATGTTGTTCATCTATATACAATGTTTACATGTGACATTTTAGTTATATATATGTACAAGTGAACCACATCCTTTGTGAATTTGGTTGGTTGATTACAATTTCATGGCCCACCAAATATGATTTTACTTAATCCGATGTTTTCCAATAGCAAAATTTTTTAGATGGCTACAATACCATAATATTTTTAGACATGCAATCATTGTGTAATAATGGTGTTAATCCCATCTAATACAGTTCAATACCATTCAAATCCATGGACCAAACACGCCCCAAGGGGATAACTACTAATCCATGGAGGTAGAAATTTAACAGAGGCAAACTGAAAATCAAGCGAGGCTAACTTGAAATTGAGCGAGCAAACTGGAAATTAAGCGAGGCAAAGAGGAAATTGAGCGAGTTTGCCCCGCTCAATTTTCAGTTTGCCCCGCTTAAATTTTAGTTTGCCCTCCACAATTTCCTGTTTGCCCCGTATAATTTTTAGTTTGTCCCACTCAATTTCTAGTTTGTCCCGTTCAATTTTCAGTTTACCCCATTCAATTTTCAGTTTGCTCCGCTTAATTTTTAGTTTGCCTCGCTCAAATTCCTGTTTGCCCCGCTCAATTTCTAATTTGCCCCGCTCAATTTACAGTTTGTCCTGCTCAATTTGCGGTTTGCCTCGCTCAATTTTAAGTTTGCCCCCGCTTAATTTCAAGTTTGCTCCGCTCAATTTTCAGTTTGCCCCGCTCAATTTCTAGTTTGCCCCGTTCAATTTTCAATTTGCTCTGCTCAATTTCTAGTTTACCCTGCTCAATTTCTAGTTTGCCTTGATCAATTTCCAATTAGCTTTACTCAATTTCCAGTTTGCCGTACTCAATTTCTAGTTTGCCTCGCTCAATTTTCAACTTACCTCGCTTAATTTCCAGTTCGCCCGCTCAATTTATAACCATAGCCATTGCTTCAATAGGTTTGTAGCCATATATATCCGAAAATACCCTTGCATACACGGTGGCACTATGGAACTTTGTCTTGTCCATGGTTGTACCGTCCAATACCAGAAAAAGGGATCTATGGCTACATATTATAATCGCCTTATGTACCATAACCATTGCTTAATAGATTCGTACAACTTAGAAAAGTAGGGGTATTTTTGTCTTCAATTTTCTGTCCGTATAGCTTTGGTTTAGATTTAGAAAGCAAGTTTTAGAGGGTTTAGAAAAGATGCTGGGTAAAAGGTTGCGTTTACAGGGGCCAATTTCTCGAAAGTCATTGTTTCCACTGCTTTTCTGTGGTGCGTTCCACTTGGGCTTTGGATCTACTTTATTTTTGAAGAAAATAACTAAAATGATCCAAAAATGGATGAACAGTGTGGATATACACAACATGGTGGTGCCTAAAGAACTTCATTACACCAACAGGTCATGAAACAACAGTGATTTAACTCCCACCGGTAAAAACTTACTAAGCCCCAATATAATGTTCATTTGCCATCTTATCTATGATTAGGCCGCACATGCCTAGATGAACGTAAAACACAAATATCATCTTAATCCAGGACTTGTGGCATGTAAAAAGTTTTTAATGATGTACATTCAATAATCATTGTTTCCTGTTTATGTGGTCCACTTAATATTTGGATCTATCTCAAAATTTTTTTAGCTCATGAAATAGAATGATATGACTGTTAGCCACCCCCACTAGCGATCGATACTAATACCTCAGTGTTTAAACGAGGTATCTTTCGCTGGGTCTACCACTTGAACTATGGATCAGGGTGTAGGAACTGGATTGCCTGGTGTACCTCGCACCAGCTATATAGGTGTAGGTATATGCCGTGGGATGACTGAGAGCTGACACTCCCTGAGCTCTGAGTTGTACAAATGGTTCATCCATGTCGTTCATCCATTTTTTCGTATCATTTTAGGATATCCTCCGGAAAATGAGACATCTAAATCTCATGTGACCACAATGCAAAAACCAATGGTTGATTGAATATCCACCACTTAAAAATTCTCAGTGGCTGCAAAAGTTTTGAATGAAATTGAACTGTTCAACCTAATTAAAAGGTTGGATTGCAAATAAACATTACATTAGGCCCGAGGAAGTTTTTAATGGTGTCCGTTTAATCACCACTATTTTCTTGTATTGTGGTTTACTTGAGATTTGATTCTGCCTCATTTTTAATATCTTGCACTAAAACGTTATTGAAAAATAAATGAACCACATGGATAAAATACATTTATCATATGTTGTAACCACGGATCACTTTCCATTAACCAACCTTGTCTTTGCGTAGCCAAATGCACAGTTAACTTTTAAAAAGTCATTTTACGGCTGCTTTGTCTTATTTTCTACGGTTGTATCCTATTTCTTCACGTCGCTGGAGATTCTTCAGCAGGATGGGAGAGGTCCGACAATTTTGTTGACATCATGTTGTTCATTATTTTCGGTAGTCCACGGTAAATGAAGAAAACAGTAGTTTTGAATAACAATTACCATGTCTGCTGCCCACTTTCTTGATGTAATCAATTGTTAAAAGAAAAGGAGCAAGAAAATGTAAAACACATGAAAAGCCCAACCATGCATGCCCTGATTGGAATAAACAAAACAGATAATGGGCTTACATAAATGATATGATCTGCCCAATAATGAATTAATATTGGATGAATTTGACCCATCATCCATAACTGATCTATAGTAGATGTCAAATCCTATCTCTCCAACTAGCTAGGAACCGAGTGATTTAGATAGGTTGTTCAAATGAATGACCATGATTAAGGGAAAGATATTCGAGAAGAATATAATATTAGAGCATCTACGCGTAGGAGAGAAAATACGAGATTTGATGCTTTCAAACTTTTTCAAGAACTTCCTGATCAAGAGTTTCTAGCTCTTCCCATGGAGACTGTCTTATTCGAAAAGCTAGCAACATGAGTGTGAAAGAAGTAATATAAAAACTGCCTCGACGATCTATAAAATATGCAATTGAAGAAAAACTTTATGCCCTACCCCAAACACATATATCTAATGGGAGAATAATATTTTAGAGAGACATATTTTTACTGTTCTCGAGATTTGAATATAGGATCTTCCGCTCTGATACGATGTTAAACAACCATTCACTCAAAAGGCTTAAGTTGCCAAAGTGTGGTGTATCAATGTATATTAAGGAACTATATTACTCTTTTTTTTTTTTTTTTCTTTTTCTTAGCATAGCATAGCTTAGTTTAGTTACCGCCTAGCTGCTCTCACTACAATATCTTAAGAGTAGAGTTAGTCTTTCTACAACCTTAAGTTGTAGATCGTGATCTTTTAAGTTATGATTTTGTTGATCACATCTACCTCGATTGATTTGTTTCGATAAGCGTTTCAGGTATTTATCTCTTTTTCACTATTGTTTATTTATTTGGTTGTTCATGAGTACTTGTTGGTTGTAAATAAATATCATTTTATAACACTCGACAAAATTAGCAATGTTTCGCCTTATTTAATTTGAATGTATATCTTCATTCATTTAATAATTATTTTGAACATAAAGTGTAGGGGAAAGGACAAGTTTTTGAGGCTGTAGACTCAAATATATTCTCATATGGTAAAGAGAAATCATCCGAAAGGATTATCCTCATTTCCTTTTATTAGTCATCTGATTGGAGCGTAATACCGATGGCCAGGATGACTTTGGATCATTGATCTCATTCTCCAATATATTCATCTTAGGTGAAGGGGACACCAACAATTCAATCAACTCTTAAGTCAGGCAAACTCTAGCTAGCCCAAACATTCTACTCACACATATGTATTCAATCTACGCCCCCATCACATAAGTGATCTTTCCCATTGAATTAGAGTGCAAACACCAACACATCACATGGACTGCACACGTGCCCACTCCCTTATCCCACTACCTTACAATAACCATAAAACCGCCTAAAAATTAAAAACACCCAATTAGGTGGGCTGCTCCGGAAGTTTTGCGCAATGTACAATATTTGAGGGTGAGACCTAGTTGATTATTAGATCAACCGATACTTGGAGTCTCTAATAATCATGGTGGGTGCTTGGAAGCATATTGCCTGTGACCCTCACCACAAAGCTATTCCTAAGCAGGAGCTGCGTGGGGCCCACCTGTAACAAATCCACTCTGTCCATCTTTTTATAAAGACTGTGACAGGACAGAAGTCTTAAACTCAGAAAGATCCAACTCAGAAATATCCAATACTCAGGTGGGCCACACCAAGTGAAACAGTGGAAACGAAAACAGCCACTGTTGAAACCAAAATGAATGGAATATCGATCCTCTGTTTGAAGCAGGAAAATCGTAGTTGTTGCAATCCAAGATCCTCCATCAAGCATTCCCAACCATCCGATTTGGCCCCTTGCAGATGGCTAGGATCAACAGAGGTCCTCGCTCTTGCTCCGGTGGTAGACTCTCGGGAGTTTCAACACCTGGTCCAGGGTTCGAGTACCCATAGGTGGTAAAATCCCACTAGAGTGTAGAGCTGGGCAATCCTAACCTGATCAGGTGGATCTGACCCGTTCTGACCCGATCCAACGGTCTGGATCAGTACGAATGGGGTTGATTAGGTTAGATCCGAAATCTTTTCGGGTCGAAATCGGATCCACGCCTACCCGACCGACCCGGCCCATAAACCGATCCGATTGGATCCGAACCGACCGTCCGGTCCACCTCGATTTATGCATCGTATATCCAAACCGTCCATCCGTTTTTGAAAGCTTATTATAGGGGATGGTTCCAAAAAATTAAGTAGACACAAATTTCAGGTGGATCCTGACATGGGAAACAGTGGTCATTGAATGCCCACCATTAAAAACTTCCTACAGCCCATGGTAATATTTATTTTCCGTCCAAGCCATTGGTAAAGTCACACAGACATGTATGAAGGGAAAACACAAATATAAGTTTTGATCCAAAACTTTGGTGGCTCATGAAAGGTTTTTAATGGTCAATGACCACTGTTTTCTCTAGTATAGTCCAACCGAAATTTATTTCTATTTTATTTTTGGGACCATGGCTAAGATAAGTTGTAAAAACCGATGGACGGTGTGGATGCACAATATATTTATTAATGTGGACCACATACGTTCATGGTACAATTAAGGTCGGGTTGTTGAGCTCGCACGTGTAGTGACGAGATGGGCCGAGTGCAAACTCTGCTGAAGACCTTGAGAAATGAGAGACTACCCAATCCGCGGCGGGTAGTCTTCTGTCCCTTTTCCTCTCTCTCCCTCCTCTTTCAGCTCGGAAAAGCCACCATTTTCATATCCCTTTCTCAGATCGTCGATTTCTTCCTTCTCATCTCTCTTTTCTAATGGCGTCTTTCACGTCCTTAAACCCTCATTCGTCTCTATCTGGAGATCCGAAGCTTTCGTCTGCTTTTTCCCGAAGATCTGCTCTTTATTTTGAGACCTCAGCCGTTCGTCTTCCGACCGGCAAGAAAAGGGCCCCTTTGAGGACGATGGCCGTGGCGAAATTCAAAGGGACGCAGATGAGGGAGAAGCATCTGACGGAGATGATAGAGAAGAAGATTCTGGAAGCGAAGGAGGTCTGCGAAGGGAACCAGGGCTCCGATGAGTGCAAGGTCGCTTGGGACGAGGGCAAGGAAGTCAGCTGTGCAAAAGCTGATCTTCGAAAGAAGATGGAGAAGAAAGATCCGCTGGAGTCGTTATGCGAGGAGAATCGGGAGACGGACGAGTGTCGGATCTACGAGGATTAATACATCTCAGCCGTTGATTCTCCCCAAGGTCCGGTTCTTTCTTTTTTCTTTTTCCCTAACGGGCTGTAAATCTGTGCGTTGGTTTGTGCTTGCTGCTATGTGTGTTGGCTGTTTTCTTATTACCCCAGACGTTTAGTAGGAATCCTGAAATGGGCCACGGAAGATGGAGAGATCTTGGCCATTGATTTCTCGTGTAAACAACCAAATATTGTATTAAAAAAAAATCCTCATCAATTTCAATGCTCCAAATAATGTGAAGATTGTAAGTTCAACCGAGGTGGATACCGCAACTAACAGCGGACCCGACAGACCTCACCATGATGGATTGTTATAAGCAATCCGTCCATTCCCTCCATGCAAGCATCGTTCTAATGGGCCTGCATACCTGTTTCAGTCTCCATGTCCATGGTGCCACAAGGCCCAGGCCCAATCCCAGCAAGGGAAGGCTGCATGTGTGGGAGCTCTCGGGCTCGATTTTGGACACTTAAGATCTTCCATATACTTTGACGGTTTGATGAGTGGCCCAAACAATGGTGGTGATCCTCCAAGCTTATGAAAAATCAGATTTTCCGTATGCCTGTGTAAATGTGTGAGATGCACTTTTCGGCTGTGATTTTCTCCCATTTCCACTGCTATTTTCCTCACAAATCTTTATGTTGTGTTTAGGCTTCATTTCAATCTGTTTAGAGGTGGAAAGTTCCAAAGTTTGTGTTTTCTCCACAGATTGTACAAGGATTCCAAAGTTCAGCCCAATCAAGATTATGAAGAAGCTTTAAGGTGATTCAAACATTTCCTCTCATATCTTCTCTCATGCAACAAGTTCGGAAAAGGTTCCATCATTTTTCAGTCCATGTCGCATGAAAATTTTGTTAAGAAAGGCATGTGGACCATGCACTATAGAATATTAAGAGACGGTTGAGAAATGTCTAGCTCTTTTATAAGCATGAGCCAAGAGAGGCGTGTACATTTTTATTTCTTTTAGAGTTTGTAAGATTGTATAAAAGATTTATATGGCTTAGGAAACTACCTAAAGTAGTTAGGTGTAGTTAGAAAATTAACTGAGGCATGATTACACCACTTGGTTAGGAAAGTACATAAGGTAGTTACATGCAGTTAGGAAGTTACACGATTGAATGTGGCATGTGGAATCCTAGCTAGCATCTTATGCAAAGATAGGGGTTATGACCACTTTGATAAATGTCTTATATTACTCGCCCTCAAACATGGCTAGGTGAAAAGGTCAATTTTAATAAGAATACAGCAAAACATATGCGAATTAAAGATGTTTTAATAAAGCAATTCATTGAGCCAAGTTGTTTTTATATTCAATGATAAATTTTTGTTCAGCAAAGTCATTAGCATATCTTTCTTATGGATCGAGTCTTCACAATAGCACTGAAAGCCATTATTGGAAAATCAACTGTCCAACTCATCCAACAGGGACCAGTATTAGAAATGGACAGTCACCAAAATAACTGGGATCGAACCCACCATTACAGCCACCTTTGCTAACCTTTTTCATTTGTGTCAGTTGCTATCAGTTAAGGAGAAGCAGATGGTTTGGTTTAAGTCATTTGGTGTTCGTTAGCTACTTAGTTGACACAAATTCAGAACCGAGCCCAAACCATGCCAGTCACCCCAAGCATGCATATAGGCTCAAAGCCTACAGTCAGACCCAATCCGAGCATGAACCCAACAGGCCCAAACTAGAGAACAATTTAGTCAGCCCAAATTCAATGGACCACTTGAATCAACCGTCCCAACTAACAAACAGAACAATCCCACAATCATTAATTAAGAGGTCTATACTTGTTTAATTATCAGGGACACACTTGTAAGCCTACTTCCAAGGCATGTTTTGTATATGTCTTATCTTTGTGGATGGAGGAAATGGAGATACAACAGACGACCATTACCATCGTTACATGGTAAACATCTCCCTTCCTTTTCTATATGAGGATTTCCTCATCAATTAAACTCGAGATGTATTTTTCGATGTAGGAAGACATAGAGTTTGATGCATTCTCTTGGTATAAATGCTTACTGTTTCTCGATTACCTGGGAAGAACCATGAGCAGCCAATGTGACATGTCATCAAATTTGAACATGTCCATTCATGCCGAAGGTTCGCCTCTACCCACTCAGCCGATGTTGCAAGAGATCATTGGAGAAGGACTGTTGTGATCAACTTCTAAGCTGTCCATGCATGCACAAATACATACGTACGTGCATACATTAGTGCGTAAATACATACTGTGATGGATACATGTTTATGGACGATATATATATATATATATATATATGTATGTATTTGGAGGTCTCAATGGTATGCATTTGGGATACTATTTAGGGAGTCATTTGATACCTCTGCCACATGCTACGCTTGACACACAAACACTCAGAAATTGTACAAGCAGTGTAAATTAAGTCAAATTAAACTGACAAGATTGTGGAAGTATATGTTGTTGAGGCAAAGCCCTAAAATTCGATTCATTGAACAATCCAAACTTTTGATTTGCGGACATGTGGTTGATGAAATAGGACCATTATATATTTTTCATTTTTAACCGTCCAGTACTTGTCTGCTGGTTGTGTTTTTCTTGCTTTATTACATGCACGATCCATGCCCTCACTAGCTTTTGGATTTTGCATACAGGATGACATGCTCGTTGAGATTGTAATAACTATTGGCACGCTTTTTTCTTCTTCTTTTTTGCAGGGAATGGCAGTGGTTGCTCTTTTAAGGCATTTTGGATGCCCTTGCTGGTAAGGTTGGAGGCTTACATTGATTAAATGGTTATTTTTTTTTCATGAGGATTTGCTATTCATTTTGAAAAGCAGGATATATTTCTGACATGTCTTCCTTCAACCATTTTATTTTTATATTATTATTATTATTTTTGAAGCTGGGAACTTGCTTCAACACTGAAGAAAATATAACCAACATTTGATTCTGCTGGCGTGAAATTAATTGCAGTCGGTGTCGGCACTCCTGATAAAGCTCGTATTCTTGCCGAGCGGGTATTTAGCTTTGTTTTCTTTTCATTGTATGTTCAATAAGTTGTAGTTGTGTGGTTTATTTCTCTTGTATATGTAGAACTTGATTTTTCATGCTCCATTTGTTTGCATTCTTGTTTCTGAATATTCTTTGAGCTCATGCTGTATATTATTAAAATCACTGTTTGACATGTACAGTTTTACCAGCAATGCAGGCCTTTGTGGTATACCGGGGCTACCTACATGTGGGGCTCACCTCTCCACTGGCTCTAAGGCTGGCATTGCGTTGGGGGCATTTATAGCACTTGCACTTATTTTCATCTGTTCCATATGCTGGTGGAAAAGACGACAGAATATTCTTCGAGCTCAGAAGCTTGCTGGTATGTCATGCATGTGCATATGGATGTGTCCATGAATGGAGTTTGTTTTCTTTCTTTTATGATGTTGATGTGGCACGTTGTCATTCTTTTTGCAGCAAGGGATGCTCCGTATGCAAAAGCGAGGACTCACTTCGTGCGTGACATGCAAATGACCAGGCCCTGCATTCAGGGCCAAGCTCGAGTGGCTGCTGAGATCGGGCCCCACTTACTCTTAGTTGAACTGCCATTTGCTTTTGGTTCCACCAATGTCAATCCCAATTCCGTTCGTTTATAACCCGTCGATTGAGGTTTTGCAAGTCACATTCCACTGGTTCTGTCTCTATGCAGAGCTTCCTCCTTTGAAGGGAAAATAGTTCTGAAAATCCCCCTGGCAGAATTGATTTCTTCCTCTGTCATGTATGCTGTTCTCATGTAGTTTTTGTGGTTGTAAGGTGTATATCAGGAGTTAATGTATATTCTGCATTCTTTCAAGGATTCCTTGGAAAATCATGTTTTCATGTGTGCTGGGAACTAAAGCCTTCTTGCCTCTTTGTAAGTCAAACGGAAATCACCACGAGGGTGTCTGCACATGATTTGATTGCTATTTGTAATATGAATGCATTGTTTTCTTTCCTGATTGCATTTTATGTACTATTCCTAGCAGCATTAACTCTATAAGCTTAGATGAGCTCATCAATCACAATAGGTACTTGCAATCGTAACGGACACCATTAAAATAAATTTTTTTTTAAAAAATAGAAATTAGCTACGGCTAATAGCCGTAGCTATGGTTCTAAAACTGTAGCTATTACTAACTTCAGCAATAAGTACGAATGTCGCCTTACTATTAGCTACAGATATTATTCGTAGCCGTTTCTACATTTTGCTACAGAAAGTATAGCTACGGACCAAGCGGATTTAATCGGCAGCCATAGCCTTTTGACCTTTATCTACATCACTAATTGCTACGGTTACACTACGGATTATAACCGCAGTAATGTTTTCAGTGACGGTTTCATCCGTAGCTTTTTCCCCTTTTTTCTGGTAGTGTATCAATCCGCTTCCGACAAAAGCACGACGATGTGCTCTCCCGATGTGCCAGTATGTACAGGTGGGGCCATGGTTTTATCATCCCAATCACTATGTGATGGGCGCCACAATTCCTAATGAATGCTCATTGTTCAATAAACAGATAGTTGAGCAGTGATCTAAGGAAAAATACTTGGATTGGATCTTCATTCATATTTGGAGGAATTCTGGTTCATTTCCACACCCATTGTTTGGCGTATCATAGGAATGTCATGGGGCCATTCGGATTGTATAGCTGCTTCACCCTACTATTTACAACCGCAGGCATCTGAGGACTATAATTCCTCAAACATACCATTCATCATTCAAATTCTACAACCATCAGCAACATTTCCGTGAATTCTAATAAGATTGAAAATCTTCAAAATTCTGGCAACCCTTGTTCCTTGTAGCAATTCCATACGATAAAACAATGCCTTCTTATTACTCGCCATCCAGTCTTTCCCTAGGGCAGTCTGCACCTCTGCATTCCACTCTACACAACACATGTTCGATAAAATGTTGAATCGAGATTCATCTTCTCAAAGGCCCTCCATCTCTCAGGCTCTCTATCTCACTAAACACTCCTCCTAAAAACTCGGCATTTCCATTGTCAGCGCCCTTCATTGTCTAGCCCTGAAAACATGGTTTATAGATGATACCCCCACTTCCACATTGCTCCTAATTGTCTATTCAAGAACCAGCGATTTGGGTTCTGCTCAGGCACTTTTTAATGACATTGTTACTAAAGACATGGTTTCATGGAACGCGATAATCAGTTCCTATGTTTATAATCATCGTGTCCAAGCTGCATTGGCTCTGTTTGGAGAAATGATGAAAGATATAGGGGAATTCGATTCCACGACTCTTCTAGTTGTTCTATTGGCTTTATCTCGATCGAATAGCTTTAAACAATGCCGTGTTCTGCATGGTATAAGCTTAAAGTTGTGTTTGGATTCAGATTCCTTTTTAGCTAATGCTCTTACTGACATGTACGGGAAGTTGAGTGATTTGAACTCTGCTGAATCAATGTTTCTGAGGATTGAATATAGAGATACCACATCTTGGAATTCAATAATGGGTGTGTATCTTTATAATGGGTATCCTAGAAAAACACTAAGTTGTTTTAGGGAAATGAGTTCTTCAGGCATACAAGCCGATGCAGTGAGTCTATCTTGCTTTATCTCAGCTTGTTCTTGTTTGGAAGAGGTGGGTGCTAGAAAATCTGTTCATGGTTGGGGGATCAAATCTAGCTATGATGAGATTTCTCATCTTTCAGTTGCCAACGCACTTATTTCGTTCTACTTGAAATTCAATGATGCCAATGCTGCTGAGAAAGTGTTCTACAGACTGATTGTAAGAGATGTGGTCTCATGGAATGTGATGATTGATGGGTTCGCAGAGAAAGGAAGAGTTTCAGAAGCCTTGGGTCTTCTACGGAAAATGCAGTTAGATGGGATGGTTCAATCTGATTTGGTCACAGCGGTTACAATTCTTCCACTCTATGCCGAATTGAATCTCCCATAGCAAGGAAGGTCGATTCATGGGTTCACAATGCAGATAGGATTGTGGTTGGATTTAGTGGTGATGAACAACCTCATGAACATGTACTCTTAGTTGAGGAACTAAGAACTCCTATTTATAGTTGAGGAACTCTAACTTTCGCACTGACTTGGAATAATCCAAAAATCGCCTCAAATTTACGCAGTCCGCGCATAATTTGTGTAACATCCGACGAGTCGAACCAGAGCTCGGGCTAGTTGAAGGACACTTCGACTAGTCGAACTTGTCTTTCGACTGGTCAAATTTCTTGGAAGTTTCAAAATAAATTGTTGCTGGATTTTCACCTGAACTTTCTTGGGCCAGTCGAATTTCCTCAGATTTAAGACATCTGTTAACAACACAAATTACCAACTGAATCGAACTTTAACCAGGCAATTGAGATACGTATCGCCTATCTTAATGCCAATTCATAATGTGTAACAAAAGCAATTGACATTTTTCCATATCATAGATCATCATATAGAGAAAAAGGGTTTTTCACCCTAAGCAAACATCGATCAGACTGCAACCGGGTGGTTTCTTCAATCCCTTATCTTCAGCCATTCTCCTTACCTCGACTGCATTGGGCCACCTTCCAACAGCTGCATACATATGCGACAGTGAAACATAATAACCAGCATTCTCAGGTTCCAAGCAAAAGAGATGTTTGGCGATGGATTTCCCCATTTCGAGATTGCCATGATCCTTGCAAGCACTTAGAAGAGCCCCCCAAACGCCTGCAGCCGGTTCAGTAGGTATCTGTTTGATAAACTCGTAAGCCTTGGCAAGCCTACCTGCTCGACCAAGCATATCAACCATGCAAACATGATGCTCGGTTGTCGGATTAATGCCAAATTCCTCTGTCATGAGATTGTAATAAAGCTGTCCCTCATCAACCAGCCCAGAGTGGCTGCAAGCTGATAACAAACTAATGAATGTGCTCCTAGTCCCCCTGATGCCTGATTCACACATCTCCAAAAACAGTTCAATCGCTTTTTTGCCGTGCCCATGAAACCCATACGCGGAAATCATTGAATTCCAAGATGCAACAGATTTCTCCATGGAATTCCTGAACACCCGGACAGAAATTTCCAATCTTCCACATTTACTATACATGTCTACAAGGGCTGCCGATATAAAAGCATTCTGATGCAGCCCAAACCGGAATGCATAACCATTGATTTCCATGCCATGTCTCAAAGCTCCTAATTGTGTACACGCAGATAGAATACTAACAATGGTGATTTCATTTGGATCAAATTCCATGTGACGAAAGAGTTTTAAGGCTCTTTTACCATCCTTGTTCTGTGCCAAGCCAGAAATCATACAATTCCATGAGCAAAGGTTCCTACTACAATGACTTCTACAGAATATTGATTCTGCACTTTTAATATCATCACATCTGCAATACATAGTTATCAATGCGTTTCTCACACGAAGATCTGGCTCCATTAATGTTTTAAGTATGAAACCATGGATAAACTTTCCATAGAACACCAATCCAAGATTGCCACATACTGATAGAATGCTTACCATTGTGATAGGATCCGGGTTTACACGTGAAAGCTGACGCATTAAATTGAAAGCTTCTAGTGCTTCCCCTGGATAACCATTTCGCACACAGCCTACTATGACAGTGTTCCAAGAATCCACATCTGCTATGACCGAAATGCTCTGAAACAATGAGAAACAAGCTACCATGTCTCCACAGTTCATGTACATGAACATAAGTGCATTAACAGTAAAAACATTGTTCGAAAATCCAGATTTCAGAATCCAGCAGTGAACTAATTCACCAAAATCAAGCGCTTCTTGGCAATCGCAAGAGGGCAGAATGGCCAAGACTGTAGACATACTGCATTGCATACCTGAACCAAGCAATTCTCGGAACAAAACCCAGGCTTCTTTTGAGCACCCATTCTGCGTGTACCCAGCAATCATCGTATTCCATGAAATCAAATCTCTATTGGGCATGGCCTTAAATAGAATCTCTGAAGATCTCAATATGTTGCATTTCGAGTACATGTTCATGAGGCTGTTCGTCACCACCAAATCCAACCACAATCCTCTCCGCATTGTGAACCCATGAATTGACCTTCCTTGCTGTGGGAGATTCAATTCGGCACAGAGTGGAAGAATTGTTACTGCTGTGACCAAATTAGGTTGAACCATCTCATCTAACTGCATTTTCCGCAGAAGACCCAAGGCTTCTGAAACTCTTCCTTTCTCTGCAAACCCACCAATCATTGCATTCCATGAGACCACATCTCTTACAATCAGTTTGCAGAACACCTTCTCAGCAGCATTGACATCATTGAATTTCAAGTAGAACGAAATAAGTGCATTGGCAACTGAAAGATGAGAAATCTCATCATAGCTAGATTTGATCCCCCAACCATGAACAGATTTGCCAGCACCCACCTCTTCTAGACAAGAACAAGCTGAGATAAAGCAAGATAGACTCACTGCATCGGCTTGTATGCCCGAAAAACTCATTTCCCTAAAACAACTTAGTGTTTTTCTAGGATACCCATTATAAAGATACACACCCATTATTGAATTCCAAGATGTGGTATCTCTATATTTAATCCTCAGAAACATTGATTCAGCAGAGTTCAAATCACCCAACTTCCCATACATGTTAGTAAGAGCATTAGCTAAAAAGGAATCTGAATCCAAACACAGCTTTAAGCTTATACCATGCAGAACACGGCATTGTTTAAAGCTATTCGATCGAGATAAAGCCGATAGAACAACTAGAAGAGTCGTGGAATCGAATTCCCCTATATCTTTCATCATTTCTCCAAACAGAGCCAATGCAGCTTGGACACGATGATTATAAACATAGGAACTGATTATCGCGTTCCATGAAACCACATCTTTAGTAACAATGTCATTAAAAAGTGCCTGAGCAGAACCCAAATCGCCGGCTCTTGAATAGACAGTTAGGAGCGATGTGGAAGTGAGGGTATCATCTACAGACCCTGTTTTCAGGGCTAGACAATGAAGGGCGCTGACAATGGAAATGCCGGGTTTTTGGGAGGAGTGTTTAGCGAGATAGAGAGCCTGAGAGAGGGAGGGCTTTTGAGAAGATGAATCTCGATTCAGCATTTTATCGAACATGTGTTGTGCAGAGTGGAATGCGGAGGTGCAGACTGCCCTAGGGAAAGACTGGATGGCGAGTAATAAGAAGGCATTGTTGTATCGTATGGAATTGCTGCAAGGAACAAGGGCTGCCATGTTGATGACGGTTGTAGAATTTGAATAATTGAATGGTATGTTTGAGGAATTATAGTCCTCAGATGCCTGCGGTTGTAAATAGTAGGGTGAAGCAGCTATACAATCCGAATGGCCCCATGTCATTCCTATGATAAGCCAAACAGTGGGTGGGGAGACGAACCAGAATTCCTCCAGATATGAATGAAGATCCAATCCAAGTATTTTTCCTTGGATCACTGCTCGACTATCTGTTTATTGAACAGTGAGCATTGATTAGGAATTGTGGCGCCCATCACATAGTGATCGGGATGAGAAAACCATGGCCCCACCTGTACATACTTGCACATCGGGAGAGCACGTCGTCGTGCTTTTGACGGAAGCGGATTGACACCACCGACCTTGGTGTTGTCCTGATGTCTTCCGACCATGATATATGGAAACGGATTGGCTACTCCCCCTGCCACCAGCCCCGTGGCTGATGGTCGGTGCTCTGTGGGCCCTACCATGATGTATGTGTTTCATCCATTCCGTTCATCCATTTTTAAAGATCATTTTAGGTGTTGAGCCAAAAAATTAGAGGTATATAAATCTCAGGTGGTCCACACCACATGAAAACAATAGTGATTAGATCTCTACCATTAAAATCCTCCTAAGGCCCAGTGTAATGTTTATTTGATATCCAATCTGTTGACTAGGTCATACAGGCCCAGATGAAGGGAAAAAACAAAAATCAGCTTGATCCAAAGCTTTTATGCCCCCAAAATGTTTTTAATGGTTGACGCTCATTTAACTATGTTTCCTGTAATGTGGTCTCATACTGTAAAGTGATCTGAAAAAATAGATGGACAGCATGGATGAAACACATACATCATGGTGGGGCCCACAGAGCACCGACCACTAGCCATTGGCCGGTGTCTTGGGGGGAGTAGCCAATCCGTTCCCATGATATATGTTATATCTACACTGTCCAAACATTCTGTGAGGTCATTTTTGGACATGAGCCGCATCCAAAACTCAAGTGGGCTACACCACATGAAGCAGTAGCGACAATGATTCCTATCATTGAAACCCTCCCAGGGCCTACCATGATATTTATTTGCCATTTGACCTGTTCATCGTGTCACAGAGACCTAAATGAACGGAAAATAACAAATATCCAATCAATCAAAAACTTCTGTGACCCTAAAAGAAGTTTTCAAGGGTAGAGGCTCACACTCCACTGCTTTATGTGATGTGGCTCACTATACCTTTGGATCTATCTTATTTTTTGTCTCAATCCCTAAAATGATATATTTAAATGGAAAAACAGTTTGGATATAACACATGCATCATGATGGGTCATAAAACTTTTTTTATTTGTTAGCTTGTTAGTACTAAGGTTGGGTCGGGTTAGTGCTCGACCCTAACCCAACCCAAGGTTCCCATACCTCAACCCTAACCCAACCTAACCCAATCTCGAGTTGGGAATTCTCAACCCATGCCCAACCCAAGCAGGCTCGGTCGGGTTGATCAGGTGTATACGTGCTAATATTTTCATTATTATATTAGTTCATTATATTTTAATATAGAATTTATTTTTTGTATCTATGATTTTATTAATTATATATGTGATTATTCATCATAAAGAACTTCATTTTTTTCTTTAAAAAAAAAAGAAGCTAAAATACAGGACAATTACTTTAAAAGTCATGTAGCATAGCATGCAATCTATTTGGGAGAGAGAAATCCAGCTTATCTTGTTAGCTTGAGTACTTGGAAATGACGTGGACAAATGAGACCCGACATCACTAGTGTGCCTTCGACACAAAAGATCCACACTCAATTACAATTTATAAGTAACTAATATATTGATTGGGTTCGGGTTGGGTCGGGCAACCCGAGACCTCAACCTGAGCCCAACCCAAGTTTTACCGGGTTGGTATTTGTATAGCCCAAGCTTGAGATCGAACCTGATATATCTTGCCCAAGCCCAACCCAATGTCGGGTTGGTCACGGGCCAGTCGGGTTGAACCCACCCAACTTTCAGCCCTAGTTAGTACACCCCACTGTCAGTTCACACTTCACTCTTAGCCACCCCCACTAGGAATCGATACCAAGACCTCAGTGTTGAAACCAGGTATCTTTCACTCAGTCTACCACTTTAGCTATGGATGGGGCCATAGAACTCGGTGATATCGGTACCCCCACCATTGTGGGTGGTGTGTGGCATACCAGGCAATCCGCTTTTACCGTTGACCACCCCGATTCATCTCTCGCCTAAAGCTGTCGGAGCATTAAAAAAAACTGTGCGGCACATCGGGGATGGTGCATATCTCCGTATTAGTATTTGTGGGCCCATTCTTTATTGGGCTTTTCATATGTTTTACATTGTGTGAAATCAATGGACGGAATTGATGTAAGAAAAGATACTTAGTGGGCACAAAAAAGTTTCAACAATGGAATTGAATGCCCACCGTTTAAACATTTAAGTCCATCATATTTTTTTAAAGAAATCTACCCACCACTGGTTTTGCCAGGTCATGGTGGGCTGAAAAATGAGTCAGATCCAAAACTTTATGCAACTAAAGATATTAACAGTGGACGCGATTTGGCTAGTGACGCTGCCACCATCTAGGTGGCGAGTGGTCGGTGCTATGTGGACCTCACTATGATATATGTGTTTTATCCATGCGGTTCATCCATTTTGAAAGATAGTTTTAGGGCTTGATCCCAAAAACGAGGTATATCTAAATCTTAGATGGACCACACCATTGGAAAACAGCAGTGATTGAATGTCCACTATTGAAAACCTCCTAGGGCCCACTGTAATGGTTATTTGGCATCTAACCTGCTGATTAGGTCATACGGACTTGGATGAAGGGGAAAAAAATTATATCAGCTTGATCCAAAACTTTTGTGGCTCTCAAGAAGTTTTTAATGGTAGACGTTTAATCACACTGTGCGGTCCACCTGAGATTTGAATCAACCTCATTTTGGGCTCATTCCATAAAATGATCTGGAAGAATGGGTGGACGGCCTGTATGAAGCACATACATCTTGGTGGGCCCACAGAGCACTCGACCACTAGCCATTGGCTAGTGGCAGGGTCAGTACTCAGTATCCAATCCGTTTCCATTAACAGTATGGCCCTACTTTGTTTATGTTGCGGGCTTTTATGACTCTGTTGCTTGTTACTCACTTGATGATTTCTGAGGACTTAAAAATCTGATGAACAGAGTGGATGTCGTGAAAGACATTATGGTGGGCCCCAAAAAGATATTAACAATGAGGATTTAATGTCCACTGTTGAAATAATAGGCACTTGCTGTGGTGTTTTTGGCAAATCCACCCTATCCACCAATTTTACATAATCATTTTAGCTGGTGGGCTAAAATAAGTCTAATCCAAAATATGAGTGGACCCTAAGAAGTATCAATGATGGTGTTTTCGACCCATGATGTTTATTGTGTTGTGGCCGACCTGACAGCCATTGGCAAAACTAATCAATAACACATACATCATGGTGTGTCCCACTGAGCTTGTGGCTGCGGGCAATCTATGTATAACAGGAACTGGAACATGGTAATGCCATACCATCTATCTACAATACATATGGCAGGATTTTGATCCTATTTCTGTTGTCCATTTTTTTAGATTATTTTAGGGCATGAGTGGAATAGGTGCGCCCTTACCATGGGTCCACCTTGTATGTATTCTATATTCACACTATCTGTTTGTTTTTCTGGATCATTTTAAGTCATGAGCCCAAAAATCGAAGTTCCAATTCTGAGGTGGACCATACCATAGGAAACAATGGTGATTGATCCTTAATGGGCCACAAAACTTTTGGATCAAACTAATATTTGTTTTTTTGCCCTTCATTTGGGTTTATGTGACCTTGTCAACTGGCTGGTTGGATATAACCAAATAATCTAGGAAACATTATTGTGGGCCCTAGGAAGATTTTAATGGTAGACATTCATCACCCCTATGGTCCACTTGAGATTTGGATTTTCATTGTTTTTGGGCTCATGTCCTAAAATGATATGAAAAAAATGAATTGATAGTGTGAATATAAAATAAATACATCAAGGTGGGCCCCACACATTAACGGTGGCATTTAATCCAATCCTAGCATTACCCATCATGCATGACCTTTAATCCAGGGCTGAAAGTTGGGCGGGTCCAACCCATAACTGACCCGACATTGGGTTGGGCTTGGGTAGGATGCATCGGGTTTGGTCTCAGGCTTGGGCCATACAAACATTAACCTGATAAAACTTGTGTTGGGCTCGAGTTGAGGTCTCGAGTTGCTCGGCTAGACCCAAACCTAATCAATATATAAGTTCCTTATAAATTAATTATAATTGAGTGCAAATCATCTATGTTGAAGGCTCATGAAATTCCAATGCCGTCGGGTTTCATTGGTCCACATCATTTTCGATTACTCAAGTTAACAAGATACACCGGATTTCCTTCTCCCAAATAGATTGTTTGATACACAATACAACTTTTAAAGGAGTAATTGTCTTATATATTAGCTTGTTTGTTTAAAAAAACTGAACTGTTTTATGATAAATAGCTACATATATAATCAATAAGATTATAGGTACAAAAAATAAGACATGTATTAAAAATATAATAAACTAATGTAATAATGAAAATATTAGCATACATCTATGGACTAACCCAGCCAACCCCGCCGAGCCTGCTTGGGTTGAGAATTCCCAACCCAGGGTTGGGTTGAGGTATAGAAACCTTGGGTTGAGCTAGGGTTGAGCACCAACCCAACCCAACCCGCACGACTTTCAACCCTACTTTAATTATTTATTGTCTTATATCATTGCTTTTTAAGATCACTGAACTGTAGAACTACAATCATCCACGTATGTTTTTAACCATTTATCATCCATAGTACGGTGCTCTGTTGACCCCACAATAATGTATGTGTTTCATTCATGTCGTTCATCCATTTTAGATAATTATTTTAAGTTATATTAAAAAAAATAAAGCATATCTAAATCTCAAGTGGACTACACCACGTAAAAACATTGATGATTGAACGCCCACTGTTAAAAAATTCCTTGAGTCCATTGTAATGTTTCTTTGCCATCCAATCTGTTGCTAGGTCACAAAGACATGGATGAAGGAAAAACAAAAACATCGGCTTCATGCAAAACCTAAGAAGTTTTTAATGGTGGGCATTCATCCACCCTTGTTTCTTGTTGTGTGGTTCACTTGAGATTTTGATATGCCTTGTTTTGGGGCTCATACCATAAAAAGAGCTAGCAAAATGGATGGATGACGTGAATAAAGCACATACATCATGGTGGGGCCCATAGATCACTCTCCAATAGCAAGTTGCCATTGGCAGGGACATGGATAGCCACGGTGCTTTATGAGCCTCACCATCATGTATGGTGTTATATCTACACCATCCATCCATTTTTCCCATTTATTTTAGTGCATGACGCAAAAAAATGAGGCAAATCCAAATCTCATTAGGACCACACCACAAGAGATAGCGGTGATTAAATGCCCACCAATAAAAACTTCTTGGGCCACAAAAGTCTCAGTCGAAGCTGATATTTCATGCTTTCTCTGTGTGACCTGATCAACATGTTAGATGGAAAATAAACATTATAGTAGGCCCTAGAAAGTTTTTAGTGGTAGGCGTTCAATCGCCATCACTTTCTTGTAGTGTGGTGTACTTAAGATTTGGATATGTTACTTAGTGTGGTCTACTTAAGATTTAGACATGTTTCATTTTTAGGCCTAAAAATACCTTGATGCATAGCTCAAATGGTAGACTGAGTGAAAGATACCTCATTTCCTCACTTGAGGTATTGGTATCGATCCCTAGTGGGGGTGGCTAACAGTGAAGTGTTAATTGACGGTGGGGTGTGTACTAACAAGCTAATAATAATAATAATAATTTTTTTTTTAAAAGAAAGGCTCATTACCTAAAATGATTTGGAAAGCGTGGATAAACCACATATATCATGGTAGGGCCCACATGGCACCGTCCAGTACAAAAAACAAGATGGCTGGTCTGAATGAGAAGCTACCTAGGCCGTGTTATGTGGACCATATTCTGGTCTAGCTGGCTCAACTGTATCATCGCCCACCATCCGTCCCGGTCGTCCAACAACTCAATGGGCTATGAGCCATTCAAGTGGCGGTCTAGAAATTCAATGGTCCCAGATTAGATATTCCCTCACCCTTCGAGCGATGATAACACAATTGACTGCATCAATGAAATGTATGGCCTGCCTAATCCCTCCCAACAATTTGTTCTTATGAATTGTTGAAAATTTCTTAGTGAGCCACATAAGTTTTGGACCAAGCTGATATTTGTGTTTTCTCTTCATCCAAGTCTGTATAACTTCATCAACAAGCTACATAACAAATAAACAATAGTGGAAAGAGATTCAATCAACATTATTTTCCTATGGCGTGGTCCACTTGACATTTTGATAGGCATCATTTTGGGCTGATGCCTAAAATGAGCTGGCAAAATGAATGGACATGTTAATAACGCACATACATCATGGAGGAGCCCACAAAGCTTTGAAACCAACTAGCTAGCTGGTGTTGGGGTAGCTGGCCAAACTGCCCTACATGATGAAAAGTACCAAGCAGTGTCATATCTAGACGGGATAAGACGTCATCGCTATCCACTTTGGGATATTTTTGGAAGTTGAATTGAGACCGTTGTCCTTTTATACAGGTTGGCCCACTTATAGGACAGAACAGGTCTAAATCAACAAACGTCCAAGTGCCTGACCTGATTGTGGTCTACCTGATGCCAACCCTCGTGGTTAGACCATTCTTGCAGTCCTGCACATTTTTCATGCTTGGAAATAGAAAAAGGTAGAACATGTGAAACTTAGGGAAGGACATTAAATGAAGGCATTTTCATCATTTTAAAAATACATGTATGCCTACCCAACGTTGAATGAAAATATAACTAACTGTATAAATGTTAAAAGAATAATTGAAAATATTTTAAAAGTAGGCTTATACTTACTATAGTTCAAAAAATTAATCAATTATGTGGAAAACACTTAAAAAAAAAAAAACTTCTTAAATTTATGAAAAGCATAAGAAAGAAAATCATATTTACTAAGAAACTTTTATTTTAGAAAATAGTGGTAATTTTCCTTGTTTGTTTTTTAACAAAATTCTTCTCAAAATTTAAGATTTATTTTCAATTTTTTTATTTGATAATAATAATAAAAAAATCTTGTGAAAAGATTTTACATAATCACTTGCATGTGCCCACTTAGCACATGTGGCACATAAAAAATAATTGAAGATGGATAACGGCACATGTAATATATGCCCCACATGTAAGGCATTTGAAGCTAAATTACAACATACATGGCACATGTAAAATACTTGAAGATGTAAAATAACACACCTGGCATATGACACAAAGAACGGATATTAAAAAACAGTCATCAACGCAATCATAGTAAGTGTCAAATACCAAGAGGTGTCCCATCTAGATGGGCAGTTGGACGTCCTTGCCATCCACTTTGGGATATTTTTTATTATTGAATGTGGACCGTTGTCTTTTTACACACTGATCATGACATAGGTCGGTGCACTCATAGGGTAGAAATCAACAAACGTCCAACGATCTGACCCATATGTGGGCTACCTGATGCCTATGGTAAGATCATGTTGATTTTGAGTTAGGCTATTGCACTCCACATTTTACATGTTTGGTAGGAGAAAAAGGTGAAACATGCTAACTTAGGTGAGGACATTAAATGAAGGCATTTTTATCATTTTAATTAAAAACACCAAGTACCAAACATTTAACTACCTAATGGTGGACGAATATATGATTAACAGTAAAAATATTTAGTAGATAATACAAAATATTTTAAAAGCAAGCTCTTGTTTGTCATAGCTCAAGAGGTAAGCAACTGTAAAAACAAAAGCCGGTCTTGGAGATTAGGGCTGGACTATCATCATGAACAAGGCTCTTATTTACCATGCAGGCCGTGCTTGGACAGATCTCATCCCTGCCGGTGCTGGCCCATTGACAGTCCTGCCGTTCCTGATGATGAGTCAAACCAACAATTGAATCCCAACCATTGATTCAAGGAGCTGCAACTACACTCGACCTAGATCCTCCTATCACTGTGCTCAAAAGCTTGAGTTTATACTACTATAGTTTTTAAGGAGCGGATGCTTGCTCTTAACATCAATGATTACAAATGAATTAGGTTGTTTGGATGTTCAACCAAATGAATTGCAACAAAAAAAAATAAAAATCAATTCAGAAAATGGTGCAACAAGTCCTTAAAATGCATGGTCTTGCAAGCATATTAGACCGTGTTTGGTCCATGGAATAAAATGGTATTGAATTGTATTAGATGGAATTAGCATCATTATTGCATAATGATTGCATGTCCAGAAATACCATGATATTTTAGTCATCCAATCCCATTTTTGGAATAAAATTCCTGCTATGGGAAAACACGGGATTAATCAAAATCCTATTTGGTGTACTATGGAATTGTAATCAATGGACCAAATTCACAACAGATGTTGTTTACTTGTACACATATATAACTAAAATGTCAGGTGTAAATGGTGTATATGGATGGATGGTGTAGATAAATGCATGCATCAATGTGGGGCCCACATGTGTAGTGGATTTCAAAATCCACAAAAATCTCGCATGGGATCAAATGCAATTCCATTCTACCTATCCCAGCCTTTCTCATTCTCCCCAAATGCTGAATGAAATTTGCCCGAAACTCATCACATACAATTGGGAGTACTCTAGCTTGTCGTGCAGCCACATCTTTCCCACCAACATGCTGCTTGTGTATAACATCAGTACCATGTCAGCTCACCATTAGACCACCTGCCACAAAAATCAGGCAGGTTTATTCAATAAGTAGGCTACACATGGATGTTGAGTTGAACCGTTATTGTCCATCAGTTCCAAAGGTGTGGCCCACCTGATGAGAGAACCAGTCATCATGGTGGGGCATTATCTTTATCCATGCATATCTTTTAAGTGCATGTATGAATCATCTGAACCAAACAACCCAAGCAAGTGGTCTATTTCAGAGCAGTTTTGGTCTGGCAATCCCATTTCCTTGCACACAGTAACTGAATTGCATGTAAGCTCATAGATTGGAAGATCCTGACCCTTTGATCTTTGGCCAATTTTTGTTGAATGCCTGGCAAGTAGTCCATCGAAGGTAAGGCTCACAAGGTGGATGGTCCTGATCCACCTTCTCTATTGTCGCTGGCCATTCAAAATAGCACCCATGCAATGAACATTTTCGATCGTCCAGCCATATTTCCATGTGGGTCCCACCGGGCAACGGGTGTTGGTGATCCTAAGTTACCATACGGGCAAAACGATCTCATGAACTAAAATGGCCAAATCTCCACTTTGGTTATTCTTCGACATTGGATTGAATTGCTAAGGTGACATGGCAACTCGCCGTGAATGATGAAGAAAATCTACATTTCGGTTATTTCCACTTTGTTAGATTAACAACTGCAACTCAATTCAATATTGCATCCAAACACTCCATTTGGCCACCTTGTTTGGGATTAGGAAAATGAGAATATGGATTTGTCAAATATCGAAGCTTGAAGTCTATTATTTTATAATCAACCTACAAATCCATTGATTTGACTCCTCAAATCCATTTTTTCTCTTGGACACAAAGTTCATGGATTTGGAATTTTGTAACACAAATAGATGATTTATAGGATCCATCACATGGTTCTAAATTCTTCATCGTGTGGTCCTAACCATGAACCATGTGGGCCCAAGTTGTTCATCATTGAGTCCATTGTGTGAATCCAAGCCATCAAAATGTAGTTATGGAATAGAAACATTGCAAATCCTAAACTCCAAAAAATTATACATTTGTCCGGTCTTTAGTTTTTATTTATATATTTGGATTTGACCCAAATTCAAAAATTTAAGAGTCATTTGAATGGAAATAGATTAAAGGAATGGAGACTAAGGCCCCGTTTGTTAAATTTGAAGTCTAAAGACCAAATCTGAAATCTAAAGTAAAAAAACTTGTTTGATAATTATGTCTGAAGTCTAAAAATTAAGTACTAAATCTAATACAAACTGTTTGTTAACAAACATCTTAAATGTGTGGAATATGTTAATTTGACACATTTGCCCCTATCTCTCGTTTGGAAATGTTTTACATTATAAAGAAATTATTTTTTATTAAATGAAAATAAAATAATTATATTTAATTCGAATAAACTAAAATAGTTAATAAAAAACTAAACTATCATCATAAGACTCTCAATTCTTCTTAGCGGGAAGCTTGTCACTATGTGTTGTATAGGATTGAACACTAGTAGCAACAAAACCTTCAAATAAGGCCCACCTTATATTTATATGCTATCCAAACTGTTTATAAAGTCATTCCCAATGGGATGAAGTGAAAACATATTGATCCAAACCTTCCGTGGCCTATTTAAGTTTATTTTTCATCCAATATGTTCATAAGGTCACAAATACTTATATGAAGAGGAAAAAAAATCATATTAATATAAAACTTTTGTAACCCCAAAAAGGGTTTAATGGTAGACGTTCAATCCCTCGTTGCTTTTTGCAGCTTATTTTTTGTCTCAAGCTTTAATACGAGCTCGCCAAATGGATGGATGGTTTGGATATAACACATACTTCATTATGGGACCCACAGAACTTGCTTACGTCGATACAACTATATATAGCTGGTGTGAGGTACACCAACCAATCCGCATCCTACTTGGACGCGGATTAGCTACTGACAGGTTGAATATCGAGATACGCTACCAAAGTGACATCATCAGTTCCATGGGCCCACTATGATGTATGTGGGCTCACCATGATGTATGTGCTTTATCTACACCGTCCATCTACTTGGAGATTTAATTTTAGAGAATGCGTTAAAGAATGAGGAAGATCTAAATATGTAGTTGACCCCACCACAAAAAATGTGGCAAGATTGATGCCTACCGTTGAAACCTTCCTAAGGCTCACCGTGATTTTTATTTGAAATCCAACCTGTTCACAAGTTAACACAGACATGAAAGAAGGGAAAAAACAAATATCAGCTTGATCAAAAACTTTTGTGGCCTATTTAAGTTTTTAATGGTGGGCGTCACTCTCCCCACTGTTTTCTGTGGTGAGGTCCACTGGAGCTTTGGATTTGACTCATTCTTTGGATCTTTACCTAAAATTATATTTCCAAATGGATGGACGGCGTGGATACAAAACATACATCATGATGGGGCCCACATAACTTGGTGACGTAACTTCAGTAGCGAGTCTCGCTACTCAACCTGTCAGTATCCAATCCGCGTCCGCGGAAACAGATTGGCTACTCCCCTGCCACCAGCCAATGGCTGATGGTCGGTGCTATGTGGGCCCCACCATGATGTATGTGTTTCATCCATGCCGTCCATCTATGTTTCTAGATCATTTTATGGTATGAGACCAAAAATGAGGTATATCCCAATCTCAAGTGGACCACATTACAGGAAAACAGTGTTGAATGAACGTCGACCATTAAAAACTTTTTGGGGGCCATAAAAGTTTTGGATCAAGCTGATCTTTGTTTTTTCCATTCATCTAGGTCTATATGACCTAATCAACAGATTGGATGTCAAATAAACAGTACATTGGGCCTTAGGAGAATTTTAATGGTGGATATCCAATCACTATTGTTTTCTTATGGTATGATCCACCTGAGATTTATATTCCTCTCACTTTTGGTATCAAGCCCTAAAATGATCTTTAAAAATGGATGAATGGAATAGATGAAACACATACATCATGGTGGAGCATAAAGAAGTTTCACAGGTTAAAAGTTAATTTTATATTGCGCAAACAATTTTTAAAAAAAATATTGTCGTAGTAACTTGAAAATGGGTAATTTGGGAAGCAAAAATTTTTGTTTAATGAAAAATTCACTGAGCGTATTCCGCATTCACCATTACGCCAGACTCACATCATGGAAAAAATTCAGTGAAAAACCACTTAGCGCTTTCTTTCTTCTGCCTTAACGATGCATTAACAAACACCACTAAACGCGAAACATTTTCCCAACGCGGTAAGTACAAAAATTCAGCGTTAACAAACAGGCCCTTAAATAAGGCTTACTTAAATCCCAAAGAAGATGAGAGATTTGGGAGTAGCCGGAGATAAATGCCATTTTGGGCTCTCTTGGAGAGTCGCACAAGTAAATAAAGGTGTCACTATTCACGTCTTTGCCGTACACATGGCATGTTGATGATACTTTGAAACAATTTAATTATTAGCTGTGTCACTAAAATCACACCAATTGAATGATCCAAACCATCCAAACATTGGCCATTTAAATGGATGATTAAAAAGCATTGGCAAGTCGTTGGTTGCTGATCCTTACGCTTGTGGCCCATTCGAGGATCGAAAATGTGAAATTTTGTCAAATATCATCATTCTGTCGTTCTGTCAAATATCATCATTTTTTGGCAAGTCATGAGCTTATTACCATCATTCTGTCAAATATCACATATGTACATTAATTTAGGATATTAAAGCTAATTTAGTTAATTAAATTCAAGTTCTACAAATATATTTAAGAATTTCAATGCATTCCTATTACTCCAAATACAAACATTTAAACAAAATATTTGGATCCCAATGCATATCATTTACAGGCTACCGAACATAACAAAAGATTCCATTTACACTTGATTTGAATGTAATGTGAAACAAATTCCATTTAACTACAATAACAAGCTCCCAAAGGAGCCCTATGAGGTATAGATTTAGGAAATCCATCAATTTCGCATAACTCCAAAGGAAAGCAAATGGGGGTAGATTTCGAATCCATGGATTTCCCAAATTCCTTGTTCCCAACCGGCTAGAAATGAAGGAATATGACATTGTCCTTAATTTTCCTTGATAGTAGAATTAACTGTATGTATATTACAAAGCAAGAAGAAAATATGGGAGCATTCTATAAGATTTCTATGATGTGGGCCTCATCGATCAACGGTCTAGATTGTCCTAAGGATGGATGATGAAATCGGGTAAACTAGTGGGACCCCACTGCGTTGCGATAAATCTGGAACATTCTGCATAAGGGATTGAAGTGCTATAGCTATGATACGCACGGCTATTTGAGTGCTATTAGGATACGAATGTATGGAGCCCAAACTCTCTTCACCCCATCAGCTATATAATGAGGCTAGGTCCCCGATCCTACACCATCGTAGAAATGCAAGTCCCATCTAATCTTCTATATTTGGGTGTAAGGAGAGGAAGATCCTGATCTTTTATTTCTTCAGTTATGACTTCTCAGATAGGTATGTCCTCTTTCTCTTTTGATCACCATATTCTATGCACAGTTAGGTCATTGGGCTAATTCTGCAAATTAGGAAAATCTAACACATCCGCCTTATTTGAGCATCTCCCTAGCAGCTTTGATCATCTATGATACATTTCTCATCGTGGGCTGCTCTTCGGGTGATTCAACTAAACAGTGCAAACCCAATCGCATTACGGATACCAAACAGTCCTTTGCCCATATATGATCATTTTCTATCAATTCATTATCTAAATGTCCAAGATTCGGTTTGGAAGCGCCATCACGACACATTTCTGCACAGTTAGTTTTCCTTCGTAACATCTCATCAGTCGACTTCTTCCTGCTGAAAACCTCCAACAGAAGTATCCCATAACTGTACACATCTCCTGTAGTCGATACCCCACCCCACAATCCGCATTCTGTGTAAAATTACAAAAGAAGCTAATGAATGTTCTGAATGTATGGTTTGTAGGATCGCTGTATATGTGGGCTAATGGTTTGGTGATTTAGACCATTGCTATGATGGACCACCATCGCGATGCTTCAAAAACTCCCGTATAAGAAGATCCTGAGGGGTCGTTTGGCACCATGGATTTGGGGGAAATTGAGGGGATTTCAAATCCCTTGGTTGTTTGGCAGCATAAAGTAACTGGAGGTTTCAAATCTAGGGGGTTTCAAATCCCCTCAAAGAGGGGGTTTGAAAACCTTGGCGAGAGAGCTTAGATTACACCTAAAATCCTTTCAATAGTTGCATGTGTGTCACCATACTATTATTCAATTGGTCACATGGCCCACTAATGATATCCAAAAACAATTAGATTATCAATTGCATGACTATAATTACTTTAATATGATGATCAGCACCGTCCAAACATTGATCCAAGGAACCGCAAGTACACTCGACCTAGATCCTCATATCACTGTGCTAAAAAGCTTGAGTTTATACTCCTATAATTATTTTTAAGGAGTGGATGCTTGCTCTTAACATCACTAATTACAAATGAATTAGGCTGTATTTGGATGTTCAATCAAAATGAATTGCAAAAAAAAAAACAGAAAATGGTGCAACAAGTCCTTAAAATGCATGGGCTTGCAAGCATATTAGGGAACTCATCACATACAATCAAGAGTACACTAGCTTGTCGTGCAGCCACACCTTTCCCACCAACATGCTACTTGTGTATAACATCAGTACCATGAGAGCTCACCATTAGACCACCTGCCACAAAAATCAGGCAGGTCTACGTTCAAGAAGTAGGCCACACATATATGTTGAGTCAAACCGTTGGTTGTCCATCAGTTCCAAAGGTGTGGCCCACCTGATGGTGGGGCATTATCTTTACCTATGCATATCTTTTAAGTGTGTGAATCATCTGAACCAAACAACCCTAGCAAGTGGTCTATTTCAGAGTAGTTTTAGTCTGGCGATTCCATTTCCTTGCACATAGAAACTGAATTGCATGTAATCTCATAAATTGGAAGATCCTGACCCTTTGATCTTTGGCCATTTTTTGTTGAATGCCTGGCAAGTAGTCCATAGATGGTAAGGCTCACAAGGTGGATGGTCCTGATCCACCTTCTCCATTATCGTCGGCCATCCAAAATAGCACCCATGTGATGAACATCTACGATGGTCCAGCCATTTTTCCATGTGGGTCCCACTAGGAAACTCATAATGGCGATCCTAAGTTGCCAAACAGGCAAAACGATCTCATGAACTAAAATGGCCAAATCTCCACTTTGGTCATTCTTCTACATAGAATTGAATTGCAATAGTTCAATTCAAATAAGCAGCCGCGTTTGGATGCGAAAGGGAGTTAAATTGCATTTTTAAGTTTCTTTTGAGTCCAACTTGAAAGTAACATAGTGGTGACTGGGAGCATATACATGTCCTGAAAGCTGAAGGAAAATTACAGTTTGGTTATTTCCACTTTGTTAGATTAACAACTATGACTCAATTCAATATTGCATCCAAACGCTCTGTTAGCCTGCCCTGTTTGGGATTTGGCAAATGAGAATATGCATTTGTTAAATACGAAAGCGTGAGTCTATTGTTTTATAATCAAGCTACAAATCTATGGATTTAACTCCTCAAATTCATTTTTTCTCTTGGGCATTAATCCTTGAATTTGGAATTTTGTAACAGAAATAGATGATTGATATAATCCATCACATGGTTGTGAACTCTTCATCGTGTCCTGCTAACCACGAACCACATGGACCCAAGTCGTTCATCGTTGAGTCCATTGTGTGGATCCAAGCCATCAAAATGTAGTTCTGAAAAGAAAACATTACAAATCCTAAAATCTTAAGAATTGTACATTTGCCCAGCCTTCAGCCTTTTTTTTTTTTAAAAAAAAAAATAAAATAAAAAAATTAATAATAAATAAATAAAATTTGGATTTGACCCGATTCCACAAAGTTTTAGATGCTTGTAAATGAAATTAAATAGAATTGGGGGTATCTGAGGTTCATTTGAAATCCCGAAGAAGAGGAGATTTGGGAGTAAATAAAGTTAAATGCTTCTTATGACTCTTTTGAAAAGTGTATGGCATGCTAATGATACTCTAAAACAATCCAATTATCAGCTACGTCACTAAATCACACCAATTGAATGATTCAAACCGTTATTGACCATCTAAATGTATGATTAAAAAACATTGGTAAATAATTTGTTAGTGATCCTTACATTTGTGGCCTACTTAAGACTGAGAATTTCCTCATTTTTTTGCAAAGTATATATTTAAATGAGCTTATTCCCATTTCTGTCAAATATCATATATGTATATTAATTTGAGATATTAAAGCTGATTTAATTAATTAAATATAGGTTCTTCAATATATCAAGGAATTCAAATGCATTCCAATTACACACAAATACACATTAAAATAGAATATTTGGATTCCAATGCATTTCATTTATATATTAACTAAACGCAGCGGAGGATTCTATTTACACTTGATTTCAAGTTAATCTGAAATGGATTTCATTTACAAGGTCCCAAATGAGCCCTTATGGGGTATGTGTTGAGGTGTGGAGCCACACCAGGGCGTTGCTCGACCAGTCGAGTGGTCCACTCGACTAGTTGAGGGTTTGCTCGACTCAAAGTCTAGCGAGCAAAAGTGATTTTTGGTCCGTGGTGCTCGACTGGTCGAGTGGCCTGCTCGACCAGTTGAGGACATTTCTCGACTAGTTGAGGTTACGCAGATTTGTGCGTGGATTTGATGCGGACTGTGTAAATCTGAGGCGATTTTCGCAAAGGTGCGAAAGAGAGTTGCTTAAACTATAAATATGAGTTCCTAGGGTTATTATAGGGCATGAGAAAGGGTTTTCTAAGCTAGGCTAAGGGTTATCTCTGTGCATGGGAGCATCAAGAGGTTAATATATTGTTTGTAATCTCATTTTCTTCATAGTGAAAGTTTGCACCCGTGATTTTTTTTACCCTTGTTGGGGTTTTTCTACCTATATTTTGTTTTGTGGTTTGTTTGGGTATGCTTTGATTCTATCTCTAAATTATATTTCTTTCTATTTATCGTTTGTGGGTGAGACTGGAGATTGGATCTCGGTTCACTAGCGTTGTTGGCGTGCTGCACAACGTGGGTTCGAACTTGATCTCATTGAGTAAAACTTTATCGCAGCCTAAAACTTGGGGGTTTGATTCGATCATGAACCTCTTGATAAATTTTGTTATTTAATTCAAAGGACCTCTATATTCCTCTAGGAGGAAAAAAGAAGAAACTAGAAAAGATGACAGATGATGAATGGTCTTTATTGGATCGGAAGACTTTAGGAATGATCCGACTCTCTTTGTCTAAGAGCGTCGCCTTCAATATATCCAAGGTAAAGACCATAAAAGAATTAATAGAAGCCCTAGGTACGATGTATGAAAAATCCTCAGTATCCAATAAGGTTCATCTTATGAAACAGCTATTCAACATAAAGATATCAGATGGTGGGAGCGTGGCTGAACGTGTAAACAAGTTCAATACAGTCACGAGCTAGTTGGAATCCATTGACATTGTTTTTTAGAACAAGGTCAGGGCGTTATTGATCTTGTCTAGTTTGTCAGACAGTTGGGATGGTTTGGTGATTGCCGTGAGCAATTCTTCAGGGTCGACAAAACTGAAATTTGATGATGTGGCCGGCCTAATTCTCAGCGAAGAATCTAGAAGAAAGATATCAGGAGTTTCAGGAGACTCAAGGAATGCTCTAAATGTTGAAGGAAGAGGAAGATCGCTGAACAAATGAGGCAATAAACACGGACGTTCTAAGTCGAGGAAGAAGTCCAAGGGATCGAAAGACAAATATGGGTGTTGGCATTGCGGGAAAAAAGGGCATATGAAACGTGATTGCAGGGCGCTTAAGAAACAAGAAGGAAACTCTTAAGGCGGGAAAGATTCAGTGAATCTATCTGAGGAGAGTGACACAGAGGTGTTGATCTTGTCTCTTGATGCGAGGAATGAGTCTTAAGTCATAGACTCGGGTGATTCGTTTCATGTCACTTCATGTAAGGAAGTTCTGCATGATTATATATCAGGTGACTTCGGGAGAGTCTACTTGGGTGACGATGAGCCGTGCAGTATTATTGGAATGGGAGACGTTTATATAAATCAGAAAGATGGAACGACTTTGAAATTAGGATGTCAGACATGTACTGAGTTTAAAATGAAATTTGATCTTAATGGGGCAGTTAGTCGATACCGGATATGCGACGACATTCACCAGTGATTTCTGGAAGATCACAAAATGTGCCTTGGTGATATCTCGAGGCAAGAAGGAAGGTACTTTGTACGTGACTTTCGGATCGTATAGTTCACTCATAGTCGCATCAAATGGAGTGAATGGGCAGTTATGACATCAAAAGTTGGGACATATGAGTGAGAAAGGGATGAAAGTACTATTGTCAAAAGGGAAGCTACCAGGGTTGAAGTTTATTGACTTGAAATTCTGCGAGGATTGTGTGTATGGCAAGCAGAAGAAGGTAAGTTTTAAAAAAACAGGACGTGCTCCAAAGACTCATCTATTGGAGCTTGTACACACTAATGTGTGGGGACCGGCACAGGTATCATCTCTTGGTGGCTCACATTATTTTGTTTCTTTTATTGATGATGCTAGTAGAAAACTGTAGGTCTATTTCTTAAAGCATACATTTGATGTATTTGATGTATTTAAGAAGTGGAAAGTAATGGTAGAAAATGAGATAGGTAAAACATTAAAATGTCTCAGATCAGATAATGGGGAAGAGTATTGTGATAAGAGGTTTGAGGAATATTGTGCGGTAAATGGAATCAAACATTAAAAAATGATTCCAGGGATACCGCAGTAGAACGGTGTAGCTGAGCGCATTAACAGGATCATCTTTAAGCGCATCAGGAGCATGAGGTTACATGCAGGGTTGCTCAAGATGTTTTGAGCAGATGCTGTGAATACTGCTGCATATCTCATCAATAGAAGTCCCTCAGCACCATTGGATGGTGGGTTACTGGAAGAAACATGGACTGGGAAAGAAGTAAACCTTGCACATCTCAAAGTGTTTGGTTGCCCTTCATATGTTCACATTGATGCAGAGCATAGAAATAAGCTGAATGTGAAGTCCAAGAAGTGCACGTTTATAGGCTACGATCGAGCAGCATGATTTTGGTTACAAGTTTTGAGATATAGAGAACTAGAAAATCATCAAAAGCAAAGATATAGTCTTTAATGAAAAAGTGATTCATAAAGGCAGTGTGCAGCAAAATAAGGCTGATGAGAAAGAATTCAAAGAGTTGGAGGAGTTACCGGACACGGGTGTTATAGCGCCACAGGATGAACATGCATAAGAGCACAATGAGGCAGAGCCGCAGACACCGGTTGTGAGGAGGTCTACTCGGGAGAGAAGACCCACGGTCCGATACTCACCCTCCTTACATTATCTACTCTCGACAGATAATGGTGAACCAGAGTGTTTTGAAGAGGTATTACAGTTAGATACACGGGTTAAGTGGAAGCAGCTCATGAATGATGAGATGAACTCTCTTGAGTCTAATTGTACATGAGAGCTAGTCACTCTACTAAAGGGTAAGAAAGCTCTTCATAACAAGTGAGTTTACAGACTGAAGGAGGAGCATGATGGTTCGAAACGGTACAAGGCTAGATTGGTTGTGAAAGGGTTCCAACAAAAGGCAGGTATTGACTTCATTGAAATATTTTTACCAGTGGTGAAAATGTCTACGATTCGTATGGTCTTGAGTATAGTGGCTACAGAGGACTTGCATCTAGAGCAGCTAGATGTTAAGACAACCTTTCTTCATGGGGACCTTGAAGAAGAGATATATGCATTAGCCGACATGATACGTGGTACTAGGAAAGGTGAACAAGGTGTGTAGACTGAAGAAGAGTCTATATGGCCTGAAGCAGGCCCCGATGTAATGGTACAAGAAGTTCGACAGTTTCATGTCGGGAAACGGTTTTAGGAGATGTCATGCAGACCACTGTTGCTATTTGAAGAAGTTTGATACGTCGTACATTATTCTTCTTCTGTACGTAGATGATATGCTTGTGGTCGGATCAAGTATGAAGGATATCTCAGATATCAAAAGACAACTGTCTAGAGAATTTGTTATGAAGGATTTAGAAGCTGCAAAAAAAATCCTAGGCATGAGGATAAAGCGTGACAGAGAAAACAAGAAACTGATTTTGTCACAAGCAGAGTACATAGCCAAGGTACTTGATCAATTCAGTATGGGAAGTGCTAAGCCGGTTAGCACTCCATTAGCCAATCACTTCAAGCTTTCTAAGGAGCAAGGTGCAAAGACACAGGAAGAACGAGACTATATGGATAAAGTCTCATACACGTCAGTTATTGGGAGTCTCATGTATGCTATGATGAACACAAGGCTAGACATTGCTTAAGCAGTTGGAGTTGTTAGCAGGTTCATGAACAACCCTGGGAAGGAACATTGAGAAGCTGTGAAGTGGTTCCTCAGATACCTGGTAAGTACTGTGGATGTAGGGCTATGTTATGGAGGATCGAAAATTAAGCTATAAGGCTACATAGATTCAGATTTGGTAGGAGATATCGATAGCAGAAGAAGCACTGCAGGTTATGTCTTTATTCTGGGTAGTGCTGCAGTCAGCTGGGTCTCTCAGTTACAGAAGATAGTATCTATCAGTACAATGGAAGCAAAATATGTTGCAACAGACGTACCGAGCTAATGCAGCGATGATCACGATGGAGGAAACTGAATCCCCGTTCACTGCTGAGATTCTGTAAGAATGACTATCGGATAGGTTTCGACTACCTCAGATCACGCCCTTCACAGGGAATACCGACCCCTTAGAACACATGGAATCCTTCCAGATCTACATGGAAATTCATGACATTTCTGATGCGGTCATATGCCAAGCATTCTCTTTGACTCTGGCCGATGTTGCTTGATTATGGTTTAAGCAATTAAAACCGAGGTCCATTAGCTCATTCTCGGAGCTCAGCCAAGCTTTCGTCACGAACTTCATCAGAGGAAAGAAGAGACTCAAAGCACCTGCTCATCTTCTTCACATAATCTAGAAAGAAGGTGAACTCCTGAAGGACTACATCAAGCGCTTCAACCTAGAAGCACTACAAGTTCGGAAACATTCGAACGAAACCGCCTTGAACGCCATCACGAGCGGGGCGAGATGTAATGTCTCGAAAAAATCCGTACAAAAACCCGAGTACAACCTCAGGCGGAACCACACAAGGACCACACCCGGTTATCTAATTTCGATGAGATTTACTTAAATACTAAGCATTGGATGTGTTAAGCTCGTGTCACCATTTTCACAAATGGGAAGGGCTAGAATCATGAGTACCACTGGCCCAACGCCATCCGAAGGCCCAGGAGAAATCCCGAGGGCCTGTCCCTCTAAAGAGTACATTGAAACTCTGTAAGGGCCCTAGATCGCACGTCGGGGGTCCATTAACCTTGAAATTGTAGGACAATGTCTGTCCTGCTGGGCTCGACAACTATCGCGGGAACCAAGCTCGGATAGTGTCAAGAAACGCTTAACTTGAGCTATGAGTTAAGTGCATGAGAAATGCAAATACCCTAAGGAAATGTGCTGAAACTTAAGTGAATTGGGTTGTCCACTCTTATGTAAAATTGAGAATTTCGGACTGTTGATTTATGACCAAACTTCATACACGGAGAAAAGAAATTTTCCTGCACACATCCGTATAACTGTGGCCCCGATTGAACCTTTATAACCGTTGATCTGACACGGGCATCCCACGACCGATTTGTTTATCCGATCGCATCGAAATTGGGTACTAGCGTTGATCCATAGATAGGGAGCCTACCCCATGGCATAAATGAGCCGTGGGCCCTCCTGAGAGCCCCATTAATTGGAAATAGCCACCCGAGGGGGTATAAATATAGTACAAAGCGGCCCTGGGGCCATTTGCACACTGTCTGGGGCTATAAATGGCTCCCAACTCACCCCCTCTCTCTGAAATATGATTTTTGTAAACCCTAAGAAGAGAAAGAAGAGAAAAGAGAAAGATAGAGAAGAGGAGAGTCTGGGGTATTGTTTGCAACTGTGGGAAATCCTCTCCCAAGGATCCATAAGCCTAACCATCACTATGTTTCCCTACCGAGACTCCTCCGGCTACGACCTAGGGTAAGAAATACTAATCCCTATAGTGATGTAGGTCCCTGAATGACTTTTCTCCAACCGAACTAACCCATGTACTCGTTTAGGTGACCGACGATCCTCCCTTGGAAACATAGTCCTAGGACCGAGTCCGAGTCGGGCGCGCTACCGAAAGGTGCGGACTATAAATGCTTAGGTTGCGATTTATCAATGCCTTCATTCTAGTTAATGATTTATGCATGCTATGATTGTTAACGTAGGATTCCTGGTTGTCATGTGCATATGTAGTCCTCTACGAAACAAATTGATAAAATGCAAGTTGTAATTGACGTAGTCTACGTGTTTGGTGAAATGCCTAAATGAAAAATAACTAATGATTTATGCTTGTTATGATTGTTAACATAGGATTCCTAGTTGTCATATGCATACGTATTTCTTTATGTAATAAATCGATAAGATACAAGTTGTAGTTAATGTAGTCTATGTATTTAATGAAATGCTTGGATGAGAAATCCATTGGGATTGCTTATTGAATGTTGGCTCATATATTATGCGTGTGTGTTAGCGTGATTCGGATGGGATCGGGGCTACAATCGTAGTCCAAGCAACCGAGAAACGTTCATGTTTAGGGTGGCCGGATTGAGTTGGCCACCTTGGGTAAATTCGAAAGATATGGGTCGGACGTGGATTTCCGACAGTGGCTAGGCCACGAGGGGCACTCATGTGCTCCATGTCTGTTACGTCAGTGTGTGCCCATACTAATCGAGGTTGCCTACAGAACCGGTTGACCTATTGTGTGTTTACCATGTATGAACGCAAACATTTGAATCTAAGGTATCCCTCACAATTGTAAGATCCCCTTTAACCATGGTACAATGATCCTCAAGAGTCGTGAGCCAGACATGGTAGTATGGGACACCGTGTTTGTGTTGTCGGCCTACGCTGGGGTGACGAGCCTCCCCGTAGTGACTGCGAGCACTACTTCTTGCAACTTACCTATTGTATGTGTTTATGTAGGAGTGACGAACCTAGACAGATCAAGAACACAGAAGTAGGACCGCTGCGGTTGTCTGATGCCTAGTGATTCGTTTTGGATCAATATTAAGAAGGGAGGTATCCTAGCTTCCCCAAGTTACTGTATGAATGAGCATAATTAATCACTTGGCTAACATGATTATGCACCACATCGCATTAGTTAAAATGTGACGAAAAGGTGTTGGAGTCGCACGTTTGAGGAAGTGTTGTCATATGCGAAACAGGTGGTCGGAGTTGCGTGTTGAGGGAGTGTTGATGGGTGAGGGCATGCATCATTTCATAAACTCCATTCTCGCATTAAAAAGAGTAGTTAGGATGTGATTGCTTATTATTGCCTTATCATTACTGCATTGATTGCCTTGATAACATGTGTAACTTTTACTTTATAGAACCATTGAGTTGATCACTCACTCCCACTTTGGGACGATATTTTAAAACACCAACCAGACTCAGTTTGGAGCAGGACTTCTTGGACGAGGAGGAGGAATTCTCTTATTTCTAGCTCTCGAATGGGCCAGAATGCTGGGCGTCTGGGTTTAGTTGGAAAATATTGCATATTAGACCCAGTTATTATTTGATTCTGCGAACATGATACTGTTTAATGCCCTGTTTTAATCGTGTTTATGATGCAAGGTGTATTTAGGAGCTTAGACTGAAAAAGGGTACTAAAAGTATGGATTTGATGCTCTGAAGTCACCAAGGTAAGGGACGGACTCCAGTAGACCGAGATCGAGGAATTTACATATCAGAGATCCAAGGAAATCAAGCTATCACGTTAAATAGGCCTGAAAAGTGTCCCAAAACAAGATCACAAGGTTCCCACCATCCGTTCGGCTCGAAACTTCATACAGGGCCTGAAGATCATAAATTAACCGTACACGTCAAATTTCAGCCATTGAATCATTGTAGAAGTGGCCCAATGGATAGATCAGCCCATAAAATCTCGAATTGGGGCCCGCCTGAGATCTAGATATGCTCCAAATTTAGTCTCAACCCTTCAAATTAAGTGACAAAGCGGATGGACGAAGTAGATTTCTTACGAACATCATGATAGACCCCACATGTACATTGCATGTACATAAGGTACATGTGCACGAGAGGTGCACCGGACTGGGAGTTCGGTCAAACAAGGGGCTGACCCGCGCCTTCTTCTTCACGGAGACAGCGTCTAATGCTGTCCGATTTTTTTTGGCTAGTGGGCCCCACACATCATCCAAATGGATGATCAGATCCGTCCATTGCGTCTATAGGGGGGAAAAAACCCTCGCCTAGGTGATCTTTTGGTCCCATGCATGTGTACGCGTGTGAATCTTTAGAAAATGCAGGTTGGACGGCAAAGAAGAAAACTACGTGGGCCACACCGAAATCAATTCAATAATGCCATTCCCAGATGGTTTTTTGTCGTGAATGCAATAAACGGAGTGGATTTCTCTTTTGATAGAGATCAGGGGTCCACTAAACATCACAGCGTCGGCGTACGGCCTATTTCCAGCGTCCGTGTAACGGACAGACTCTGTCCGTCTTGCAGAAGTTAGTGGGCCCCATACATCGCCTGTACGACTGATCGAAGCCGTCCATCTTGTAGAGAGCCTCGAACACTTTAAGAGCATGCTGATACTTTTCAACCATGCGTACATACGTGTGCGATACAGAGGCCACAAGCAGACTGCCCTGTAATGTTCAAAAGTAGTTTTATTGTGATTTCTCCTCTTGACCGCATCAACGAACGTTCAAAACCATCCGTTTAGATTTCATTCTGAATCTAATGGACGGGGTGGATTTCTCCGAAAATACCTCTGTGGGGCCCACCGATCATGACAGCGCTGGACGTGCGAAAGGTTACCCACGTCTTTGATCATATAGAAGATCTGAACCGTCCATTGTGTAGGCCAACCAAAATACTTCCAAGAGACGTTGATTTTACAGAAATAATGCAAGGAACGCGAGAGTTATGAAGCCCCGAACTTGGCTGCGAAAAGGCTTTCGCTGCGTATGCGATAGCTTTCCAAATCCGATTTCCACCACTCCAGCCACTCCAGCAGCTATAAAAAGAGTTTCAAAATGTGGAGAAGGGGATCCAAGCTTGGCGTGGGCAGCCGTGGAGGCCAAGAGAGAGGAAGAGACAGGGAGTGAAGTTCTTTTAATTTTATTTTTTCTTTATTTTTGAGGATTAGTCTAATCATGTCTATTCTAGGCTAAACCTCTTAGCTAGGGCTAAGAGGTGAAGCTTACAACGTGATGAGAGGACTTTTTGCGTGTGCTTTTTATTTACATTGAATTGAACTTGATATTAGTTTGATTTTAAGGAAATGTCTTTAGTTTTAATGGTCTGTTGTGACTGAAATTACAATGGGTTTGCGATAGCTTGGAGTATGTTCCTTTCCTTTTTATGTTTATGACGTCAGGAAGCCCTGTTGTTCACCATTGTCTCCTGGGCATGGTCGGATGACAGTACCCTTCCTAACCTTCATAGCATGTTGATTGGTTGGTAATTAGTTTAATTCTGTTGTTTACTTTGTCTCCTGGGCATGGTTTGGTGATGGAATCCATTTTAATTCATATACTTTTCATCTCTTTAAATTATATTAGAGGAAGTTTAGTTTAATTTTCATGATTCTTGCATTCCTCTGAATTTCTTAAGTTTTAGATTAATCTCTCACCATTATTCATCATTTTATATTGGATTTAGATTTCATCTTAAGCTAGTTCTATTTCTACCTAGTTTCAGATAGCGTTAGTTGGATGTTATATTTACATTACCACATTTTGTTCATTTTGAATTGTACATGTATATATTGAACCTAGCCGTGGACCCATACTCTGGAAGAAACTTCAGGAAACATGTACATATATATATATATATGTTCTAGATTTACGCATTTGGTTAATTACATTACATTTGGAGTATGATACACTGTTTAGTATAATTCCATACATGCTTAATTGATCAACGTGAAAGAAATCAGAATATTATCTTTCACAGGACATAAGTGATGTTCGGAATCTTGGGATTCGAGCCTTACTCGACCCTCAAAATTTAGGGCGTTACATCTAGTGGCCTGCTCGACCAGTCAAGGACCTCTCTCGACTAGTCGAGGTTACGCAGATTCGTGTGCAGATTTGATGTGAACTGCGTAAATCTGAGGTGATTTTTGCAAAGGTGCAGAAGGGAGTTGCCTAAATTATAAATAGGGGTTCCTAGGGCATTCTAGGGCATGAGAAAGGGTTTTCTAAGCTAGGCTAAGGGTTATCTCTGTGCATGGGAGCATCAAGAGGTTAGTATATTGCTTGTAATCTCGTTTTCTTCATAGCAGAAGTTTGTACCCATGGTTTTTTACCCTTGTTGGGGTTTTTCCACGTATATTCTGTCTTGTGGTTTATTTGGTATGCTTTGATTCTATCTCTAGATTATATTTCTTTCTGTTTATCATTTGTGGGTGAGATCGGAAATTAAATCTCGGTTCACTAGCATTGTTAGCGTGCTATGCAATAGTATGGATTTAGGAAATCCAATCTCCAAAGAAAAGCAAATGGGGTAGATTTCGAATATGTGGATTTCTCAAATTCCTCATTTCCAATAGGCCTGGAAATGAAGGAACAAGACATTGTCCTTTATTTTTCTTGATAACTGAATTAACTGCATATACATTACAAAGCAAGAAGAAATATGGGGCCATCTGTCTTATTTAAGCATCTCCCTTGCAGCTCTGATCATCAATGATGCATTTCTCATCATGGGCCACTCTTCGGGTGATTCAACTGAACATTGCAAACCCAATCGCATTACAGAGACCAAATAGTCTTCCGCCAATATCTGCTCTTTTTCTATCAATTCACTATCTACAATGTCCATAACTCGGTCAGGGAGTGCCATCGCCACCCATTTCTATAGAGTTAGTTCCCCTCCAAACGATGACACTAAAGGCAAGGGACGAACTCTAGAGGACTGAGATCAACGAATTTACATGCCAGAGATCCGAGAAAATCAGACCGTTCATGTTAAAGAGGCTCGAAAATGGTCCAGAATGCAAGATCACGGGGTTCCTGTCATCTGATTGACTCAAAACTTCATACATGTGATGGGGGCCATAAATTATCCGTACATATTAAATTTCATCCATTGGATACCTCTGAGACTGATCAGCTCATTAATTCCTTAAGTGGGGCCCACATGGTCTTTGGATATGCCTCAAAGTTGGTGTCAACCCATTACATGAGGAGATAAATCAGATGATCGGATCAGATTTTTTAGAAACATTGCAGTGGACCCCGCCTAGTGTTTATAAACCCGACCCGACGCGACCGGTCCCGACTGACCCGTCTCCGACTCATTTTACGATTTAGCGAATCTAAAATCTTCCTGTTTCATGCTTCTGGTTTTCTTGGTTTTTCTTCTAGAGTGGTTTTTCAGACCCATACACGGATATGAATGGAACCAAAGCCACTACATCTAACGGATGGTCGGTTCAAAATTCAATGGGCCACACTCAACCCATTCTAAAATCGACCATCTCAAAACGGTTTTCTGAGGAGAAACCAATGGACGTAGTGGATTTCTAAGACACCAAGCGTATGGACCCCACCGACTCTCAAATCGAATAAAAGAATAAACAGAAACTTCCGTTTCTGCTGGTGTGAAACAGGGGCCCCGTTTGGTCATTAGTGGGCCTTCATCATGGCCCATGCAAACGATCTGAGCGGTCCATCATGCAGAGGGGCTCGATATGGTTGAATCCATGCTGACCGTGTGCACTCATGCAAGCACACATGCTGATCTCAACGGTCACAAACAGACTGCTCTACAAGTTCCGCAGCTGATTTCTCCTATGGGTCACGCCGAATCTAATATCCGACTTTTGCGGCATGTTGTACATCCTTGAAGGCCATCGGACGGATGATCTGAACCGTCCATCGTAAATTTCAGCCAGAAAAGTCCCAGGAGACGTTGATTTCACGGACGAAGTGCAAGGAAATCAGGAGTTTTGAATCCCCAAGTTTTGCTATGTAAAGGAGTCACACGGCTGTTGCTGCGGAAGCCGTTCAGCACCGTCTCCAACACGAGAGAGAGAGAGAGGGGGAGAAGAAAAGAAGATCAGCGTGTGGAGGAAACGAGAGGGCTGTGGAGCAGACAGAGGGAGAGAGAGTAATATTTTTGAATTTGTTTATTGGTTTATTTCTATTACTGTTTTTTTGAGGATGTTGAGCCTAAACATGTCTATTCTTGGCTGAACCTCTTAGCTGAAGCCTGTAGCGAGATGGGAGATTTTATTGTATGTCTTTAATTCATAAACCGAATTTGATATAGTTGACTATTAAAGGAATATTTTTTTCTCAGTCTTTTATGGTCTGTTGTGACTGAAATTACAATATTTCTCAAATTCCTCATTTCCAATAGGCCTGGAAATGAAGGAACAAGACATTGTCCTTTATTTTTCTTGATAACTGAATTAACTGCATATACATTACAAAGCAAGAAGAAATATGGGGCCATCTGTCTTATTTAAGCATCTCCCTTGCAGCTCTGATCATCAATGATGCATTTCTCATCATGGGCCACTCTTCGGGTGATTCAACTGAACATTGCAAACCCAATCGCATTACAGAGACCAAATAGTCTTCCGCCAATATCTGCTCTTTTTCTATCAATTCACTATCTACAATGTCCATAACTCGGTCAGGGAGTGCCATCGCCACCCATTTCTATAGAGTTAGTTCCCCTCCAAACGTCTCATCTGTCAACTTCTTCCTGGTGAAAAGCTCCAACAGAAGTATTCCATAACTGTACACATCTCCTTTCATCAATACCCCACCCCGCAAACTGTATTCTGCATAAAATTACAAAGGAAGTAAGCTAATGAATGTATTGAATGTATGGTTTGTAGGACCGTTGTATATGTGGGCTAATGGTTTGGTCATCTAAACAATTGTTATGATGGACCACCATAGCGATGCTTCTAAAACTCCCAGATTGGAAGATCCTAACCATGGTGTGCCACAAAAGCCGTTACATAAAGTTAATGGTGGCAATTGTTATGCGTCATGGGGTCGTAAAGGATGTAATGGCCGTTGTGAAAAAAAATAAAAAATCTGTAAAAGTCATTACGACCCTTGTAACTGCCCGTTACGCCCAATATGAGGCCGATAAAGGTTCTTCGGGTTTTTTCCAATTAAAAAAAAACATAACTGCCGTTATGGGGGCCCGTAATAGCCATGACAACCTTACAGTAGTGGCTTTTATGGCCACATTTACCGTTACGGAATACCTTGATCCTAACATTTTGATTTATGGTCACATTTTCAATATTCTTGGGGAATCTCCTATCCATGGAGAGGATCATCATATGAACGCCATGGATTATTGATCCATGGTACATTTTTTGAGACATGAGACATGAGATCTCTCAATAAGGAGAAACAGAACATAACAGTACCTAAAAGTTATAAATGTGATGTGGAAATAGTTCAAACGACTTTGAAAAATAGAAGACAAATGTAGCAAAGAAAATAGCTCTTCTTCAGTTAGGAAAGAGTGTTAATGTTGGATTTTAAGCACAATTCAACCATTGAAAGAGTGAAATCTATTGGCTGTATACCACTGAAAGGACACTATACTTAAGTTTGTTCAAGTGGGGTCCACTGTCGATGGACCATGAACCAAAGATCTCCCTAATGGAACAATTCTAACCATCCAATTATTGGGTCTTTACCATTGCTGAATCTGTTTTCTTAACTATTTATTTTGATTTTTGCAGGTCGGCTATTGAAAGGTTAGGATTTCCTCATCGAAGGAGACGCTCCATACAATGTGGGGTCCATCAAATGAACAATCATGAAGT